>NC_090440.1:194532525-195157525 GCF_031143425.1 Pleurodeles waltl | reverse complement strand
TTTTTCTAACAAGCCCACCTACTAAATGTGTGACTTACCACCTCTAGTCCCATTTCTCCCTCAGTGATAGCAGGCTAAAGCTGTCTTTGGGGCACCTGTGGTGCTATATATAAATTCGACATGCACTAATAATTACATTTGTAGAGTGGTCCTACTGTGAGAATCATGAATGGAAAACCTTGAGCCCCCACTATCTCTCAACTGAAGTCTAGCTGATAGCGTTGCTTCCGGTCACGGGGAGAGTCTCCCTTTGCCATGGGCGCTAGTAACAGTCACAGCACAACGTCATGCAAACAAAAAGAGTGCAAGGTGATGATAACGACCAGGAAGGGACTACATTTAGAGATAAACTAGATCCATTTCCTGCATGCAAACTGAGATAGATTATTTAGTTTGCAGTGCGCACTGTACAAGAAGCTTCAGCTGGTCACTTGTATTTCTTTAGTTTTTTTGGCCCCTCTGCCGCTGAACACTGCATGCTCTCCTCCTTGAATTTCCTTCTTTCAGCTGCCGGTTCGTACATCTCCACAGCTAGCACATGCCTTAGTAGCCATCTACATATGACCTCTAGCAGGACTAGTCTGAGCCATCACAGTCGTGTTCACTGTCAAACGTTGACCTACAGATCGAGACCCATTCTCATTGAACAGACCCAGTTCTACTTGGGGACCATGTGTGTTGGTCCATTTAGAAGTTCTAACACGCAAGTGTTCTAGCTGTAATGACCTGAACCAGTGCAATCTTGTACCAAAGCACTACATTTGGTTGTCCTGTATGTAATTGGAACCCAGTCTAAAGGGTCACCGCAGCATGTTTCTTTTTGGTTTTAGCTTTATTACAGGTATCCATCTCCCAGTCCGGACCAAGTAAAGACAACCAGTAGAGCTCACTATCAAGGAGAAAGCCAGGCAGTTTTTCGATTCAGTTTTTTTCCTTGCAGGAAATCAGTGAGTTCAGTTGGGGTAAGTAACTAACTGGAGAGAACGAAGTTGCAGAGCATTGTTTTAATATTGGTTGTGGACAGAGAAAGGATTACGATATAAGGGCAGATGTATGAACAATTGGTCGCATAAAAACTGGTCACAGTTTTCAACCAGTATTTTGAGACCAGGAAAGAATGATATGAATCGACCTATGTACTTTCAGGTTAGTTCGTAAAATTCAGATTCGGAATGGGTTGCAATTGGACCCTGCATCATGAATAATAATCAGGAAGGTCACAAATTGGGACTCACTCTGATTGATGGCGCTTACAGGTATGGTGGGGCAACAGACCACCAAGCCTGTGATCGCCTTTTAAAAAACGTTTATTTTTGCCAGCATGTTTTTCCTTGAAAGAAACAGAGCTGTGTTTAAAAAAAATTCTTCTTTAAAAAGTTTGTTTTGAGAGTCGGTGGAGAAAAGATCCATACATAATCACTAAATAACAATATGACTGTACATGTCTTAATTATGTATGCAGTAGTAAATAGGTCACTGCGCATCACCATAACCAACCAATGTATTTGGATAATAATTTAGATGATTTGTTTTTAGAAAGCGCCAATATGCTCGCTGGTGGAAGGTGAGAAAATATATATATAAAGAGACTAATCAGGTGCCTGTAATTAGACAAGCTGAAGCCATGCCGGTCTTTTCAGTAAGAAAGAAATGCCTGGAACACTTCCAGCACTGGCTGCACCTATGAGGGTGAAACACTTTTATATTTTTCTCTGCTGAAGAAAGGATTGACCTAGAAACACGTGTCCAGAGATGATTTTATAACTTAAGGCCTGGGATAATGAAACTGCTTAAAGAATTCACTGTGAGTTGCTGGCTTTGCTTTTTTTTTTTCCCGTTTATATAACCTGTTGGGAGTGCGCTTTCACATGAGGACAACTTCGTTTTTTGATATTTAACCGGCCTGTCCAGTCGGGAAAGCAGCACCACTGCACATCGTAGCAGGTCTGTGTGACTAAAAATGGATTGTCACACAAGAGCAGTCAGGTTGGGATACTCACAGCAAATCTGACAATTTTACTTTGGATTCGCCTACAAAGGTTTTGCACTTCGGTTCATTATTTCGTTTGGCTCCAGCAACCCACTTGGGGCAAAATGAAAAAATTGCAGGACCACCACAACCAGCATGCACTGCTCACTTGAGAGGCTCACTGGGGCGGACTGGTATTTAAAGAGACTAATCAGGTGCCTGTAATTAGACAAGCTGAAGCCATGCCGGTCTTTTCAGTAAGAAAGAAATGCCTTGAACACTTCCAGCACTGGCTGCACCTATGAGGGTGAAACACTTTTATATTTTTCTCTGCTGAAGAAAGGATTGACCTAGAAACACGTGTCCAGAGATGATTTTATAACTTAAGGCCTGGGATAATGAAACTGCTTAAAGAATTCACTGTGAGTTGCTGGCTTTGCTTTTTTTTTCCCCGTTTATATAACCTGTTGGGAGTGCGCTTTCACATGAGGACAACTTCGTTTTTTGATATTTAACCGGCCTGTCCAGTCGGGAAAGCAGCACCACTGCACATCGTAGCAGGTCTGTGTGACTAAAAATGGATTGTCACACAAGAGCAGTCAGGTTGGGATACTCACAGCAAATCTGACAATTTTACTTTGGATTCGCCTACAAAGGTTTTGCACTTTGGTTCATTATTTTGTTTGGCTCCAGCAACCCACTTGGGGCAAAATGAAAAAATTGCAGGACCACCACAACCAGCATGCACTGCTCACTTGAGAGGCCCACTGCGGCGGCCTGGTATTTAAAGAGACTAATCAGGTGCCTGTAATTAGACAAGCTGAAGCCATGCCGGTCTTCTCAGTAAGAAAGAAATGCCTGGAACACTTCCAGCACTGGCTGCACCTATGAGGGTGAAACACTTTTATATTTTTCTCTGCTGAAGAAAGTATTGACCTAGAAACACGTGTCCAGAGATGATTTTATAACTTAAGGCCTGGGATAATGAAACTGCTTAAAGAATTCACTGTGAGTTGCTGGCTTTGCTTTTTTTTCCCGTTTATATAACCTGTTGGGAGTGCGCTTTCACATGAGGACAACTTCGTTTTTTTATATATATATATATATATATATATATATATATATATATATATATTAACCCCCCCCCCCAAAGTATGAAAGTGACAAGAGAATATAAAAAGATTGATTCATAGCAGAAAATATGTTTTGGGGACATCCTAAAACAGTCTTTTAAGTGGAAAGAGGTGCAACCTGTGACCGGATTTTGTAACCTTGTATGTCTTCCTTGTCTCGGCTCTTACATCGTGAGAACTTGCCTCATTAGGCAGACAGGATTCACCTTCCTTAGCGCTAAAAACCCACAAAAATACTTACACCAGTGTATAACGTAGGCTCCACCTCCTCCCAGGGAGTTATAAAAAGGAACTTCACCCACTATACCATGTTTCTGTCTCGCAACACTGACTGCTTACTTTCCCTTTCAGTAAGAGTTATCCATTTTTTATTCTCTCAATCTTTACCTTCCTTCTACAAATGGCAATGGGTCCTGATTCAATAAAGGTCCCACGTTCTCTGGTTAGATAGTAAAATGCTGCTATAATTAGGGTTCAGCCGGTCCCTAATACCAGTGGGTCCTGATGTCACTACACCTACTGCACTATTTATAGCCACTACCCTACCTTGTAATGCCCCTGTGGCTGTCCCTTGCTAGAGCAGGGGGTTTCTGATCGATCAGTGTGTGTGCGTTTTATCAGTTGAAGGGTTACCACTTTAGCAGTCCACTCTACCCCACCCCCCTAGGCTCCTGGGTCATCCCATCTCATATATTCCTGCCCTGCATTTGGGTATTGTTTTATCCATTTATTCACTCAGCCTATATGGGTCTTTCTGTGGTGAGGAGTTAAGGGAGTGCATGTGGGTGGAGCGCAGATCATGGGAAATTGGGGAGTGCTTTCCTGTTGTGCTGGAGGATCTAGACCTCTATTCCCCTATACAGTAGGTGGATCGTCAACCAGCAATCTCTTAGGGTCCATTATGACCATCAGGTTGTGGGGAACCAGAAGAAGGGTGGGAACACCTGGACATTTATCTAGACTTGCCTTAACTGGTGATCACCTAGCTCCATGTTATCATAGGTGCTTTTCCAGGTCCTGTTTTTTTTTTTGTTACAACCTAATACAGTCTGGGTGGTGTAGTTTTGATGTGCTCCCATTGAACGAATTAGACTAATGCCCCTTTTAGAAATGATTTAAGCTTTAAGTGCTCAAGACCAGGGTCAGTGTTGAGGGTGGCATGAGGTGTCCAGCTTACACCTGCCCACTGCAGTCTTGTAGTGCCTGTGTGGTGTGCACCAATCCTTTTTAGGGTCGAGTCTGCGAGTACGTGCGCTAGCTTGCAAGACTCAGTTAGTAAAGGGCTTGGAGGCCCCATCTGTCACTCACCAATTGTTGGCTTGAGTGCCACTCTTTTTTACATCCTCGTAATTCATCCACTTCAGACCTGGCATCATTTCTGTTCTTCCCTGTGGCTCAGGGACCGATTGATTCAACTTAATCAGTGACCGTCTGCTGCTCCCGACATGCTCGAGGTGCTTTTTTGTTATTTTTAACTTCTAGTGCCCTGCAAACAGAATACTAGTGACTGGCTAAAACCTGCCCAGCAGGAGAAACAAAATAGCTCTTTTCTGTTTTTATAGCTAACTTTCTTATATTTTGCTAAGTCGTCTTTTCTCTCGTTCGACTCGTGCTTTAGTTCCTGTTTGCTTGTGGGCACTCTTCTCAAAAGATTATCTTCTTCGAATATTACAATGCAACGTTGTTTCTTTGTTATGTGAAATTTATAAAATGATACTTTAAATTGTATAGTACACCCCAACCACCCAACTCCAATCTGCCCCACTAAAAACCACCCTACTTTACCCCACACCAATCCACCCACTCTATTCCAAACCACTCACCCCAATCCAGTCCAGCCCACCCCACTCAAATCCTCCCAACCCACTCCAGTTCGCCCCATTCTAATAAAAAAGAATATGCCCCACTCCAGTTCAATACAATCTGCCCCACTCCAATCATAGAGAATATGCCCCACTTCCATCTACTACACTCCAGTCTACCCCACTCTAGTCCAAAACAATCTGCCCCACTGCAATCCAAAACAATCTGCCCTACTCCCATCTGCCCCATTCAAATCCAAAACAATCTGTTCCACTCCAATCTGCCTCACCCCCACCTGCCCCATTCCAGTCCAAAACCATCTGTCCCACTCAAATCCGCCACCCTCCAATCTGCCCCACTCCAATCCAAAACAATCTGTCCAACTCCAATCTGCCGTACTCCACTCCAAAACAATCTGACTTCAATCCCCCTCAATCCAATTCTAAAGCATATGCCCTACTCCAATCCAATCCACCTCACCCTAATCCATCCCAATTCATCATACTCCAATCCACCCCACGCCCATCCAATCCACCCCACTGCCATCCAGTCCATGCCACACCTACCCAATCCACCCCACTCAAATCCAATCCACCCTAATACATTCTGCCCCACTCCAATCCAAAACAATCTGCCCCACTCCAGTCTGCTCACTCCAATTCAAAGTAATCTGTCCCACTCCAATCTGCCCCACTCCAATCCAAAACAATGTGCCCGCTCCAATCCATCCCAGTATGCCCCACTCCAATCTTACCCACATTAATTCAGAACAACCTGCCACACTCCAACCTGCACCACTCCAACCTGCCCCACTCCAATCCAAAACAATGTGCCCCACTCCAGTCCACCTCACCCCAATCAACCCACCCCACTCAAACCTAATTCACCCCACTGCAATCCACCACAATCCACCCCACACCAATCTACTCCACCCGCTCCAATCTAATCCATCCCAATCCAGACCACTACAGTCTACCCCAATCCAATCCGCCCCACTACAATCCAGTCTACTCTTGTCTAATCCACCCACTCCAGTCCAGTCCACCTTACTCCAGTCCAGTCCACGCTACTCCAGTCTAATCCACCCTACTCCAGTCCAATCCACCCCAGTCCATATTACCCCAGTCCATTTTACCCCAATCCACTCCAACCCACCCACTGCAATCCAACCCACCCTACTCCAAGCCAAACCACTCCAATCAAACCCACCATACTCTAATCCAATCTACCTCACTTCAGTACAATCCACCCATACCACACCACCGCAGTCCATCCCACTTCAGTACAACCCACATTAATCCGCCCAAATCCAGTCCAGTCCACCCCACTCCAAACCACCTTAATCTACCCTACTGTAATGCAGCCCACCCCTCTCCAGTCAGTGAACCCCACATCAATCCAATCCCCCACACCAATCCAATCCAACCCACTCCAATCCCATCCAACCCACTACAATCCCATCCAACCCACTACAATCCAATTCATCCCACTCCAATTCAATCCAACCCACCCTTCTCCAGTCCGATTCACCCTACTCAACGCCAACCCACCCTACTCCAATCCACCCCAATTCAATCCCCCCTCTCAATCCAATCCACTCCACCCTAATCCATCCCACGTAATCCAATCCACCCCACTCAATCCAATCCACTTTACTCTAATCCATCCTACACCACACCACCCCAATCAGATACACCCCAATGTGATCCACTCCACCCCACTCCAGTCCACCCCACTCCAGTCCGCTATACACAAAAAGCAATCAACCTCCCCTCGGTCCAGTCCACCCTAGTCCAACCCATCCAATCCAATCTACCCCAATCCAGTCCACCCCCTCCAGTCCACACCACCCCATTTCAAGCCAATCCACCTCGCTCCAATCCATCCCACTCATCCCACTCCACTCCAGTCTACCCCAGTCTACCCTAATCTAGCCCACCCCATCCCAGTTCAGTCCACCACACTTCAATACAGTCCGGCCAATGCACCTTACTCCAATCCAATCCACCCCACCCAAATCCAGTTCACTCCACCCCATCCCAGTTTAGTCCACCCCACTCCAATCCATCCACCCCACCACACTCTAATCCACCCCAGCCCAATGCAATCCACCACACTCAAATCTATCCCAATCCAGTCCTTCCCAATCCAATCCAACTCACCCCACCACAATCCGCCCCACTGTAATCTACCCCACTCTACTCCATCCATCCACTCTATCCCAATCCAGTCGACCCCTCTCCAATCCATCCAGCCCGCCCCACTCCAATCCATTCTGCCCACTCCACTCGAGTCCAACCCACTCCAATCCATTCCACCACACTCCAGTCCATTCCACCACACTCCAGTCCAATCCACTCCAGTCCAGCCACCCAATCCAGTCCTATCCACCCCACTCCAGTCCAATCAATTCACCCCACTCTAATTCAGTGAATCCAATCCAATCCACCCCACTCCAGTCCAATCCACCCCACTCCAGTCCAATCTAATACACTCCACCCTACCCCAATCCAATTTACCCCACCCCAGCCATAATACTCCAATCCAGACCAGCCACCCCAATCTAATCCACCCCAATCCCATCCACCTCATCCCATTTCAATCCACCCCAATCCAACCCACCCCATCAATCCACCTTACTGCACTTAATCCACCCCACTCAACCCCAATCCACCAAACTCTGCTCCAATCCACCAACTACCTCAATCTATCCAACCCACTTCACCCTATTCACCCCACCCCACTCTGCCACTCTTCTGCCACTGAACTCTACTCCACTTCACTCAACTCTACGGCACTCTACTCCTCCTTCTCCACTTTACGACATTCCAAGAAATACACTCTACGAAACTCTACTCCACTTTGACACTCCACACCACTAACTTTTAGCTATGCTGAACAGCAGCCACTCTGGTGTACAACATGGCAAAAAACATTGCCAAAGCCAATACCTCTTGTATAGGCAAGACCTATTGGCTTTGCCAATGCTTGTTTCTTCCTCTGATCACTGGGCGTGTATTTACCAAGGATGGTACAGAACTAAGAATACCTTTGCCCTGTGATTTCTGGCTTGGAATCACCTCATTTACAGTTTCACTGATTATTCATTATTATTTAAATGCCATCCCAGGTTTGCTCATCCTAAAGAAAAAGTCTCTGAAAAAAAGAATCTGGGGCGTGTAATTTATTCAAAGAAGCTGCTTCTTTGGTTCTCATGATTTTTTTGTCAGCAGATGCACAACACTACAAGTTAGCTTAGGGGTCAAAACCATCAGGTTTACTTCTCAAAACGTGGTGTTTCCAGGCACGTGTGTGTATCAGGTTTTCCGGGTTGCCTGATCAATCCAGGCTGGGCACTGCAAAATGTATACTTATTCTTCCACTTAGCCCTACCTTTCATTCTTACAAAGACTGTATATGTTGAATATTTGGTGAGCTGAGATAGCACAGAGATAAAGCTTCTGTCATAAGAGCATAAGGCCACCAGTTTGAGAACCACCATTGGCAGGCTCACCATTTATAGATGAATTTGCTAATCGATATCAGTGTAGTGAGAAACACTACAGTTAAGGTGGAGTAATAGTGATTGTTTTTATACATTTTCAGAAAGGTATCTGGCAGTATTGTTACCAAACGGCTGTGCCTGCTACCTTGTTTGAAGAGAGACAGAGCTTCTCAATGATTTCTGAAAATGAAACTCGCATAAACTTTTGATACTTTCCATGTGAAAATATTAAATCTGTCTGTGATATAGGTGCCATTTACATTCATAACAGGCTGGATGTTATAAGTGCCAAGAGTGCACTCCTTTTTCTGTTTAAAAAAAAAAACAAGTCCATATTACAAAGAAAAGTCCCTTTTGAAATCTGTGCTGTCTGTGGTTACAAGTGGTCCATTTGACCCCTGAAGAATGATCTAAGAGGTTTGTTTAATTGCAGGTATATTTAGGAATGCAGGTGTTCTCATACCTAATGTTGCCTTCCTCTTCTTTTCAATGCATACAAAATAATATATGTGTATGTACATATTATTTGTAAAGTAGACAGAATGTTTCAGTCAAAGCCTGTTTTTGTGTGATAGGCCAATAGTTCAGCAACAGGGCTCTGTTTGTTTCATACTCCTGTCATACTATTTCTGTGGGAGCATCACTTTGAGGTCTACTATTCAGATCTGTGCAATTTGCGGGTTTGGGGATTATTTTGGTTGTGTCCATGGTCAAGTGCTTGCTGGAAAATGTATGTTCGATGGCATCTGTCGCTGTAGATACGCATGTTTTGCATAGCTCGCCATCTGGTGTTGGGCCGGAGTGTTACAAGTTGTTTTTCTTCGAAGAAGTCTTTCGAGTCACGGGACCGAGTGACTCCTCCTTTTGTCTCCATTGCGCATGGGCGTCGACTCCATCTTCGATTGTTTTTTTTCCGCCATCGGGTTCGGACGTGTTCCTGTCGCTCCGAGTTTCGGAACGGAAAGATAGCTAATTTCGGAAGATTTTCGTCGGTATTGTTGCGTTCGGGATCGGCGTAGTTAGATTCAACACCGCGTCTAAGATCGAAGAGCTCCGGTGCCCTTCGGGGTAATTTTTTCGATCCCCCGTCGGGGCCTGGTCGGCCCGACCGCGTGCAGAAGAACGCCGATGGAACGGACCCCGTTCCGTTTCTGTCCCAAATGCCACAATAAATACCCCTATACAGACCAACACTTGGTCTGCAACCTGTGCCTGTCACCTGAGCACAGTGAAGACACCTGCGAGGCCTGTCGTGCGTTCCGGTCCCGAAAAACACTCCGAGACCGTCGAGCCAGAAGACTTCAGATGGCGTCCGCGCCGACAGCCCACCGGGAGTTCGAGGAACAAGAAGAGGAGGGAACCTTTTCGATCCAAGAATCGGACTCCGAAGGATTCGACGATACACAAACCGTGAGTAAGACGTCGAAAACCACTCAGAAGAAGATGTACAAGGCCCAGGGGACGCCACTGCCACCAGGCCATGGCTCGAACCATAAATTCGGTGACCGACCGTCGGCACCGAAAAAGGCCCAAACAGTGCCGAGATCGTCCGACTCCGGTCGAGACACCGGCACGCAGCCTTCTCGGGACCGAGAAAGTGCTGGAGACAAGCATCGACACCGAGATACCGGTGTAGACACGGCTCGATGCCAAGACAGCGGCACCGAAGAAGATCGACGCCGAGAGGTTTCGGCCCCGAAAAAGAAAAAAGTCACCTCGGAGCCGAAAAAAGATGCAGACAGGGTTTCGGTGCCAAAACAAACTGCAACCAACCCAGTTTGTGGCTCTTATACAGAAGAGCACTCGCTAACCTCCCAAATGCAAAAGCATAGGTTTGAGGAAGAGCTACACTCAACTGATGTAGACCATACGCAAAAGCGTATTTTCATACAGCAGGGGACAGGAAAAATAAGCACCCTTCCCCCTATTAGAAGAAAGAGAAGATTGGAGTTCCAAACTGAACAAACACCACAAACAAAAGTGGTGAAAAAAGTTACCCCACCACCCTCTCCTCCACCTGTGATTAACGTCTCACCAACACAAACTCCATCACATTCCCCAGCTCACACCACCATGAGCCAGGGTGACCAAGATCAAGACGCATGGGACTTATACGACGCCCCAGTGTCAGATAACAGTCCGGAGGCACACCCTACGAAGCCATCTCCACCAGAGGACAGCACTGCGTATTCTCAAGTGGTGGCTAGAGCAGCACAATTTCACAATGTAAGCCTCCACTCAGAACAGGTCGAGGATGACTTTTTATTCAACACACTCTCCTCCACCCACAGCTCCTACCAAAGCCTGCCTATGCTCCCTGGTATGCTCCGGCACGCAAAAGAAATCTTTAAGGAGCCGGTCAAAAGTAGGGCAATCACACCAAGAGTGGAAAAAAAGTATAAGGCGCCTCCTACAGACCCGGCTTTCATCACTACACAGCTGCCACCAGACTCTGTCGTGGTAGGAGCAGCTAGGAAAAGGGCCAACTCCCACACATCTGGAGATGCACCACCCCCAGATAAAGAAAGCCGCAAGTTCGATGCAGCTGGTAAGAGAGTCGCAGCACAAGCTGCAAACCAGTGGCGCATCGCTAACTCCCAGGCACTACTTGCGCGCTATGACAGAGCCCATTGGGATGAGATGCAACATCTCATTGACCATCTGCCCAAGGACCTACAGAATAGGGCAAAACAAGTGGTTGAGGAGGGACAGATCATTTCCAACAACCAAATCCGCTCCTCCATGGACGCTGCAGATACAGCTGCACGGACAATTAATACATCTGTAACTATCAGAAGGCATGCATGGCTCCGAACGTCTGGATTTAAACCAGAGATTCAGCAAGCAGTTCTCAATATGCCTTTTAACGAAAAAGAACTGTTCGGTCCAGAAGTGGACACAGCGATTGAGAAACTCAAAAAAGACACGGACACTGCTAAAGCCATGGGCGCACTCTACTCCCCGCAGAGCAGAGGGAATTACAGCACATTCCGTAAAACACCCTTTAGAGGGGGGTTTCAGGGTCAGAGCACACAAGCCAGCACCTCACAGGCAACACCGTCCAGTTACCAGGGACAGTACAGAGGAGGTTTTCGGGGACAATATAGAGGAGGGCAATTCCCTAGGAATAGAGGAAAATTTCAAAGCCCCAAAACCCCTACTACTAAGCAGTGACTCACATGTCACTCACCCCCTCCAAACAACACCAGTGGGGGGAAGAATAAGTCATTATTACAAAGCATGGGAGGAAATCACTACAGACACTTGGTTTTCTAGCAATTATCCAACATGGTTATTGCATAGAATTTCTACAATTCCCTCCAAACATACCACCAAAAGCACAAAATTTGACAAAACATCATTCCAATCTCCTGGAGATAGAAGTGCAGGCACTATTGCAAAAGAATGCAATCGAATTAGTGCCAAACACACAAATAAACACAGGAGTTTACTCACTGTACTTTCTGATACCAAAGAAGGACAAAACGCTGAGACCAATCCTAGACCTCAGAATAGTGAACACATTCATCAAATCAGACCACTTTCACATGGTCACACTACAAGAAGTATTACCATTGCTAAAACTACACGACTACATGACAACTTTAGACCTCAAGGACGCGTATTTCCATATACCAATACACCCATCGCACAGGAAATACCTAAGGTTTGTATTCAAAGGAATACATTACCAATTCAAGGTACTGCCTTTCGGATTAACAACCGCACCAAGAGTCTTTACCAAATGTCTAGCGGTAGTCGCTGCACACATCAGAAGGCAGCAAATACATGTGTTCCCATATCTAGACGACTGGCTAATCAAGGCCCATTCGTTAATAGAGTGCTCAAATCACACAAAACAGATCATACAAACCCTCTTCAAACTAGGGTTCACCGTCAACTTCACGAAATCCAACATTCTGCCGTGCAAAGTACAACAATACCTAGGAGCCATAATAGACACAACAAAAGGAGTAGCCACTCCAAGTCCCCAAAGAATTCAAAATTTCAACACCATCATACAACGCATGTATCCAACACAAAAGATACAAGCAAAGATGATATTACAACTCCTAGGCATGATGTCTTCATGCATAGCCATTGTCCCAAACGCAAGACTGCACATGAGGACCTTACAACAGTGCCTAGCATCACAGTGGTCTCAAGCACAGGGTCATCTTCTAGATCTGGTGTAAATAGACCGCCAAACTTACCTCTCGCTTCTGTGGTGGAACAACATAAATTTAAACAAAGGGCGGCCTTTCCAAGACCCAGTGCCACAATACGTAATGACAACAGATGCTTCCATGACAGGGTGGGGAGCACACCTCGATCAACACAGCATATAAGGACAATGGAACGTACATCAAACAAAACTGCATATAAATCACCTAGAACTTCTAGCAGTTTTTCAAGCACTAAAAGCTTTCCAACCAATAATAGTTCACAAATACATTCTCGTCAAGACAGACAACATGACAACAATGTATTATCTAAACAAGCAAGGGGGGACGCACTCCACGCAGTTAAGCCTGCTAGCACAAAAAATTTGGCGTTGGGCAATTCACAACCAAATTCGCCTAATAGCACAATTTATACCAGGGATCCAAAATCAACTCGCAGACAATCTCTCTCGAGATCACCAACAGGTCCACGAATGGGAAATTCACCCCCAAATTCTGAACACCTATTTCAAACTCTGGGGAACACCTCAGATAGACTTGTTTGCGACGAAGGAGAACGCAAAATGCCAAAACTTCGCATCCAGATACCCACACAAACAGTCCCAAGGCAATGCCCTATGGATGAACTGGTCAGGGATATTTGCTTACGCTTTTCCTCCTCTCCCTCTCCTTCCTTACCTGGTAAACAAACTCAGTCAAAACAAACTCAAACTCATATTAATAGCACCAACTTGGGCAAGGCAACCCTGGTACACAACGCTGCTAGACCTATCAGTAGTACCCTACATCAAATTGCCCAACAGGCCAGATCTGTTGACACAACACAACCAAAAGATCAGACACCCAGATCCAGCATCGCTGAATCTAGCAATCTGGCTCCTGAAATCCTAGAATTCGGGCACTTACAACTTACCCAAGAATGTATGGAAGTCATAAAGCAAGCCAGAAGGCCATCCACCAGGCACTGCTATGCAAGTAAATGGAAGAGGTTTGTCTGCTACTGCCATATTAATCAAATACAACCATTACACACAACTCCAGAACATGTAGTGGGTTACTTGCTTCACTTACAAAAATCTAACCTGGCTTTCTCTTCCATTAAAATACACCTTGCAGCAATATCTGCATACCTGCAGACTACCTATTCAACTTCCCTATATAAGATACCAGTCATTAAAGCATTCATGGAGGGCCTTAGGAGAATTATACCACCAAGAACACCACCTGTTCCTTCATGGAACCTAAATGTTGTCCTAACTAGACTTATGGGTCCACCTTTTGAACCCATGCACTCCTGCGAAATACAGTTCCTAACCTGGAAGGTTGCATTTCTCATCGCCATTACTTCCCTAAGAAGAGTAAGCGAGATTCAGGCATTTACAATACAAGAACCTTTTATACAACTACACAAGAATAAGGTCGTCCTAAGTACTAATCCTAAATTTTTGCCAAAGGTTATTTCACCGTTCCATCTAAATCAAACAGTGGAACTTCCAGTGTTCTTTCCACAGCCAGATACCGTAGCTGAAAGGGCACTACATACATTAGATGTCAAAAGAGCATTAATGTATTACATTGACAGAACAAAGAACATCAGAAAGACTAAACAACTATTTATTGCATTTCAAAAACCTCATGCAGGAAACCCAATATCAAAACAAGGTATAGCCAGATGGATAGTTAAATGCATCCAAATCTGCTACCTTAAAGCTAAACGACAGCTGCCCATTACACCAAGGGCACACTCAACCAGAAAGAAAGGTGCTACCATGGCCTTTCTAGGAAACATCCCAATGCAAGAAATATGTAAGGCAGCCACATGGTCTACGCCTCACACATTCACCAAGCACTACTGTGGAGACGTGTTATCCGCACAACAAGCCACAGTAGGTCAAGCCGTATTAAGAACATTATTTCAAACTACTTCCACTCCTACAGGCTGAGCCACCGCTTTTGGGGAGATAACTGCTTACTAGTCTATGCAAAACATGCGTATCTACAGCGACAGATGCCATCGAACTGAAAATGTCACTTACCCAGTGTACATCTGTTCGTGGCATCAGTCGCTGTAGATTCGCATGTGCCCACCCGCCTCCCCGGGAGCCTGTAGCAGTTTGGAAGTTACCTTCAACTATTTGTATATGTATCATCTCAACCTTAAATAGGTACATACTTAGTCACTCCATTGCATGGGCACTATTACTACAATTCAACTCCTACCTCACCCTCTGCGGGGAAAAACAATCGAAGATGGAGTCGACGCCCATGCGCAATGGAGACAAAAGGAGGAGTCACTCGGTCCCGTGACTCGAAAGACTTCTTCGAAGAAAAACAACTTGTAACACTCCGGCCCAACACCAGATGGCGAGCTACAGCGACTGATGCCACGAACAGATGTACACTGGGTAAGTGACATTTTCATTCCTATGCAGGAGTTCCTGAGTTTACTCTCTGATAGAGCATGTTGTCCCTCTTACAGATGGGCTTCGCCCTGCTTCAGGGTCAGTGCTTTCTCTTGCTTAGTGCTGTTTTACAGGTTTTGTGTGATCCTGTAATGTCTGGCAAGTCAATCATGAAAGACTCTGTGCCCAGTCTTCCTATTGCATGCTTGATTCCTACTTACAGTCTGTCATTGTCGGCTTGTTTTATACAGTGTGTTGCTGGTGCATTCAAAGAATAATTCTTTTTCAGAGTGCTTTAGGGCGCTGATTCAACTAACTACGTTTTTGTATTGCGTCAGACAGTCATGTGCAAAGAGATGGCATCGGCCTAGTTGAGGAGCAGGGGAGAAGTAAACATAGACATGCTGGAGGCAAAAGGCATGAAGGGCATTAGGGGTGACAAGGGCACAGATTGAATGAGGCCTTCACAGGAATGAGAGAAGACAACAGACCACACAGGAATCTCTCAGAAACATCTACACAATTCATGATGGAGAATAAATTGAAATTGGCACCATCAAATGAAGATCCAAAGTCTTACCCCCATGAACTCTGTAAACATGTAAGCGAACTGAGTTATCAGGTGGCGGACCTGAAGATAACACTTGATGAAAGGGTGGAGGAACAGCAGTACATGGAAAATAGACTTGTCACTGTGAAGGATAAGTTTGAAGGCCTACTGTTTAAATAAGATCTCAATGAAAGTTACACAGGATCAGCACCAGATTCAGGGGACTTCTACCCAATGCAGAGGGACAGGACATCGAAGTGTTTGTACAAAGACTCCTGCGAAAGTTTGCAGCCATATAATAAACCCTCCTATCTGCTTGGAGGCTGTGAAATCCTCCATATCTCAAAACACATTCAGAGGAAGCATAACAACGTCATGCTGCTCTCTTTGGATTCTGAGTAGTAGTTTGATCGAGTTGGCTGACCATTCATGTCTAGGGCAATACATTGCCTTGGCTTTTACTGATGTTTCGTTAGTTGTGTCCTGGGCAGCCACCAATTACTGAGAGCACATGTCTGAGTCAATTTAACTAAATCTCCAACATTCTCCCATGCCTCCTTTTTGCACTCACTTGGAACCATCAGCCTATGCTTTCAGGGCCAGCGAGATATCAGATGAGTATGTAGAGGGTGCGAAGTCTTCAGGCTAACAATATTTGCTGATGATATCATGGTGTAGCTATCATAATCCCTGCAGTCGTTCCTCCCCTGTTGGAGGAATTTCAGACATATTTTGCTGCGGCTATGTTTAAAATAAACCTACATAAATTAGAAGCTCTGTTTCTGAATCCAGTCCCTGGTCAAACCGAAAACCCTGAAGAAACGAATCCCTATTTTTTGGGACTCAAGGGAAATTACATATTGAGGAATTTGATGGGTGTTTTTCATGCCTTAAATCTTCATGCTAAAATTATCTTCCCACCTGATTTATGGACATACGGATCCTAAGAATGGCAGTAACGGAGACCACTCTTTCTCTGTTGCTGACATACTCCTCCTTCAGGCTGACAGAGTAAAGGCCATCTGAAGTTACACCATTCGACCACTTATCCAATTTAGTGTGAGCAGTTGAATGGACAGTTTTCATTGTTTGTCACGCCAGGTAAAACCTGATGGTAAGGGGCAGGAAAAATTTGCAAAATGACCACACAACATGGTGTGGGTGTCATTAGCTTTGTATTTTTAAAAACAAAATTCCACTTTGGGACTTTATTTTTGAAAATACAAAAACACACTAAAAGTTTGACGGACGGTACCGTCATGTTGACTGAGCTGTCCGTCAAACGTTTAATACGTTGACAGGACCCGCCAGATCTGCAGTTCCTACTAATGATAAGAAATGTCCCTTGGGCCATTGGACTCTCTAAATTTGGCAGGCAGAGGAATTCCACTATGGCTGGAGTAAAGTACTACCAGAGGCTATGCATTCTGTATTAGACAAGGCTGCTTGACTAATTCAGGTTAAATTTGTGTGTAGAGTGACACGTGATGTAGGGTACAAAGTACAATGGTTGCAATGTACTTGGCACATATGCAGATAGCATTCGTGTTTGACCGCATTTCACACCAGCGGGATAGCTCCGTGGGCTCAGACTTTCACCCTTCTGAGCCTTTGATATCAGTACCACTTAGATGGCGAATAATAATACCTGTGTGTATATTGTTTTTCTGTAGTGCAAACCCCAGGACAAAGACAAACATAAAGTCAACAAGTCATAGGATATGTAGGAGGTTGGTGGACTGGTAATGTATTGTGATGTAGTATTCTTTAAAAAGTGCATCTCTAACGCTTTCTTATATTGGAGCAGCATTGTGGCAGTCCCGATGGATACGGAAATGTTGTTTCACATCCTGAGAGCATAGATGGATAAGGCCTGCTGTCTTGTTTTTTTCCTTTTGCACTTTTTAGTCTTCGGTCTGATGTTGATCTCGTGCCTTCAGATGCTTCAAAGCACAGTGAAGAGCAGGATGTGCACTAGAAGCAGTCATATCAGAAGTGTACTAAATCAAGCTTTAATCACATTCTGTATCCCATATGGAGGAGGTGATCAACCATCAATGGTGACTGCCCACCAGTTACAGCCACCTCATATGTATACAAACGCTCCCCAATGTGCCACTGTTTGCTAAATTCCTTTTTGAAAAATCACCATCGCACGTACATACTTATTGTGTCATGTGAATTTATCATTTGGATTACTTAGACATTCTAAGTACATCTATATGCGCTCACTGTAGGAACTGGACACACATTATTATTCATTACCAGATTTGGTTGCAATGACCAAGATGTCACCTATGGGGCACTTTTTGATTTCGTACATGGTTGTTCAATGTGCTCCACTCCCAACATTATTTAATGGGCAGTTCCTCTTAATCGTATGTCTAGGCACCTCAAACATGACATAGAACACCATGGTGATGTGCCGGTGACCATTCATAATTAGTATATGTGTAAAAATCGAGAGGTAAAAATTCTATTTGCTGCCGTTATTGATTGGTGGAAGAACCCATGACTTATGAAAGTCGGAGTTTCGAGCGATCCCTCGTAATCCCCACCAGTCGCAACAATAACAGTAAATAGCGTAATATTCTCAGTGTGAGGCTTGTAGCATGTTTTTTTCATTTGTACAAGTTAAGATTAAATTGTGCTGCAAAGCGTACTGGCTGGCGGCTGTGCTGAGTGTATCACGTTGTGGTCCCTGGAATATTCGGATATATATTGGTGACCTTTCTATGATATTTTGGAGATAGTCTTACTAATGTAGTGGCCATCCCGGCGTATTGAGACCCGTATGTGACACATTAGGGGCATCTTTGGCAATATTTTGGCTATTCCTAGTGTAATAGTACTCTACCCTTGGTTTATAGTTGCCTTTCATTCTGCTTTGGACAACTGTAATAGGGGCCAATCCTTAGATAATTTGCTTTCTTGATGACATTATGGCTATTCATGGCATCATAGTGGCCTTACCTGACATCTGTAAACATTCCTGTCAATCGTTTAGCTATTGCAGGGATTAATGGTGGCCCATCCTTGACATTTAGTGGGTTTTCTGGCGAAATTTTGGCTATCCCTGGCATGCTAGTGGCCTACCTTGACGTTTGTGGCATTCTTCTCACCTTCTTGGCTACCTCTGGCCCAATAGTGACCTTTCCTTGATTTATCAGGGGCACTCTCAACAACATTTTGGCTATTCCCTTTCAATAGTGGCCTTCTTTTATATATCGAAGACATTTTGGTCATCCATGGCATAACAGAGGTCAGATATAACATTTAAAGAGCATTCCTGTTGACATTGTGGCTGTGCCTACCATAATACTGGCCTTCATAAAAATCCGTAGTGGCTGATCCTTAACATACAGTTGGTGCTAAAGTTGACTTTCCGGTTGTCTCTAGCTATGCTTGTGGTAAACTAGTGGCACATTCATGACTTGAAGAGAACATAATTATGGTTATCCGTTTACTAATAATGGCATCCACACAATAGTGCTTATCCTTTACTTTATGTGGCCATTCCTTCTGTAATCCCTGCCATCTCATGCATAACAGTGGTGTAAATCTGTGCGGAAAATGGATATAAGAGGCACATTCTGGCAGTCTGGAACAGGAGTATGTGCTTGAAAGTGCTAAGCTAAATCGTGTGTTTATTAAAAATGAATGTCTAGTGTTTTGAGACCAAAATACTCCCGTGCTTTGAAATTGCAAGTTTCTGTTGGGTAACATGTAGATTATTTATCCAAAATTAAACCTTTCCATTTCATAGTGAAATACTTGTATTTTCAAAAACCGCCAACCTGATGCTTCACAGATACATTTAAAGTGAATAATTCATAGATAATTCATGCTGAGTTCAGGAGACCTGTTGTGATTCCATAGTATGGCACTCACTGCTATATCTGCTGCTCCAGGACTTGTGTAAAGGGATTTCATCATCGGTCTTGATAAAGCTATCAGTGTTATCGCCTCTACTGTCGGAGGACAGAGCTTACATGGTTGGTGTAACTGGTCAGCTGAGTGATCCTGTAAGATTGAAACTTGGAAGGGGCATGATTGAAACACAAAATAAAGAAAGATACTATATACATTTCGAAAAAATATAGGTAATTGAAGCCACATAATCAGGCTTTTTAATTGTCTGTAAACTTGTAGTTCTTTAGCTAATTTCAAATGTAATTGTCCTAAAAATCCTCTGTTTTGTCACAATTTTTCAATCCATTTTCAAATGCTGAGTCCCAACATCCCTGCTGGTCTGGTAAGACTTACTTGGCGCGCCTCAAAATTATTACAGTGTTCCATTACTTCTCCTCCTGAATATAGGAGTTTTTGCTAGTGTATGTGAAAGTTAATTTGAAAAATGGCCCATTCACCCTGTGTTTTTCCAGCATTTTCTCGAAAAAAAACAAACAAAATATCCCTTAAGTAACTTGGGCTTAAATTAATTTGGTCCTTTTCAAAACAGGTGTTTATGACCCATTAATTTAAAAGTTCTCCAGGCGCCACCGTTTGTAAATTAAATAAAAAGAAGATTTGCACTATTTACACGATATTTACTGAAGCACGTACCGTTTGCACAAGTGAAGGGCCGCTTTTTGTTACTATCCGTGAATACTGGTTCCAGCATGTGAGTCAAACTGAACGAATAAACAGGAGCCGGGTGGGAGGGGCACGGCCTGAGAAAATATTCCCCAGAAGTCTGCTAGCACTGAGTACTATCCGTCCCTGGAGACAACATGAAAGAAATGGTTTGATATAACGTGACTGAGCCAGGAGAGTCCAAGAAGCCGTGCGGTTTTCCAGCTGTTGAAGACATCTGTCCTCTTTCACGTGAAAGTCGAAGGGAGAGTCATTTTGGAATGAACTGAATGAGGCAGGGCATATTTGATTGGCAGGGAAATTGGGAATTTACAGGTACAGTGTTTGCCAATCTATATCACAGACAATGAAAACGTGATGAAGAAAACAGCAGCAGACAATAAGTATGCCACTGAACATTGTCAGGCCTTCGCATCTCCCTGACTCTCTGTCTTGTCTTTTAGGCTACCAAGCGTTTTTTGGAGGAGATCAACAAATGGACCGCCAACCACCATGTCTCCCCGCTCTCCTGGAACGTGGCTGTCAAGTTCCTGATGGCCAGGAAATTCAATGTGCTGAGGGCCATCGAGCTCTTCCACTCCTACAGGGTAGGTGCTAAGCCTAATTGACCTGCAGTCTCTCAATGTTTGTCCACCACGTTCTTGGGCACCATACTTACATGTAGCTTGAAGCTGATGAAGCATCCTTGTATCCTTACTTTGCCCCATAGAATGCCATTCACATTCTGTACTTGCAGTGTTAGATCTGTCAATTTACTCACAGCCATATGTATGTTTCCCGGCACTCAGTCCCAGTATCATATTATGGTTAGGGTGACCAGGCGTCCCAGATTTGCCGGGACAGGCCCAGTTTTTCACATCTGTCCTGGCAGACTTCAGCAAATTTGTTTTGACTCATGTCCCGGTCTTTAGAGGGGGTCGACAGAAAACAAAGACAGGCACTTTTTTGTATGTTCTAATGATGTGCTAGTAGAAGCTGTCATAATAATTATCAGCTATAATGCTGGGTTTAAAAATTACATTTTATTTATTTTCTTACTCCCTCTTCTGTGTTCCTATGTTGATGAGAGCTGTCATTCCATGCCGCTCTGTTGATGTGAAATTGTATTCCTTCTGTTTTTGGACTATCCCAGTTTTTGGTTCTCAAGATCTGGTCACCCAAATTATGTTTGGGCACGACCACCCCTTAAGAAAGAAATCGGGCTACCCATCTGGCTGTCCCATTTTGAACAGCTATCTGTGTGATCAGGCCCTATGAAGAAGATTAAACTGTGTAGTACATAACCTGCCATTACTCATCACGTTATTATTGTACTCACGCACCCTATGCCAGTTAGCACCCCTCAGCGGATGACCAGTATGACCCTCCCACTTGCAGTGAATTGTTAGAATCAGTTGTGGCTGATCTCCACATAAAAGATGTTGCAGCACATACACCAGTCTGCTGCCCCCACCAGCCGAGTCAGGACCATTCGCGTACTGGAGTTTACGTTTCTTATCTTGATACTCAGGTCCTACCTACTCTTCATCACTCCTCTTGCTTTCTCAGCACAATTGCTCCACTTTATTTTTCTCATTTCTTTTAGTCAAATATTTGTATTGATCCATTACAAGGAAGTAAAATAATCAATTTAAATAACCATAAACAACCCCTGTTCACTGCCTTCCCAGCTCTAAACCTTTTCATATGTAACGTCTCATATTAAATGCTGAGTCATACTTGAAAATGGGAAAAACTGAGAAAACTATGGAAGAGGAAGAGAAAAATGATCCTAAAATTCCATCCATACGAGGCCTAACCTTGCCAGACGTTCCTCAGTCGCTGCCATGTCATGTAATGAAGGACAGAACTCACAATAAAATGTATGAAAGGCCCTTGCTGTGAAACCTCATGCATCCTCTATGTATATTTTGCTACTTAAGAAAAGCAAGCTCATAGATTCAACACCATTTCCTGTGCTTTTTTTTTAAATCATGTAATGTTTGTTTACAGACTGTTTCCGTTGGGGGGCATTGAACGCATTCATGTAGTTAGCCTTCATGTAAAGTCCCTTACACGTGTCTTTGACGCCCTACCACCCTGTCGTTCACATCAGAGAATTAATGCATCGGAATATTCTGAAATTTAGAGTCAGTCAGACAGAAGTGTTAATCTGCATCAACACACTTCTTTGGGCTACGCAGCTCTGGATTGAAATTATAGTGCTGTGTTCCATTTGTTCGCAGGAAGTCAGCACGACTGAGGAATATCTTTTCTTTGCCCTGCAGTTTGGTGCAAGTGACAAAGACGGTCACCACCAGCTGAGCATTTGAAGGTGGCTCGTGGCTGACACCAAGTGGTGTCTCATGGTGGAGTATATTATGTCGTCCTGGCTCGAAAACTGTAATGGCAGCTACTTATAAAACACATTTCAAGTTCATCAGTAGGAACTGCTATCAGCAAACATTGGTGGCAAACCTTCCCATCTCTGATGGCATTGTTGCAGTGGTTGCCTGTATGCATGTGCATCAATTGAAAACCTCTCTGTTCGTGCCCTAGTGAACTATTTTTAGAGTTATGCCCTGAGCCAAGCCCTTCGCTCAACTCACTACATTTTGGCAAGAATGTCGCTGTTTAAAGTCACAAACAGAAATTCATGCCTTTGGAGTCGGAACATCTCTGCTTCTTTATCTTCAGAAGTAAAGCAAATAGCTTATCTTCTGGAAACAGCCGAAGACCTGACCGAATGTTTGTAATTACAGCTACGTAGTGAGTAGCTGTGCAGCGCCATCAAACCATTGAGCTGAAAAGCTCTCCAGCCTTGAGACTTTTGCCCCTTCGGGGCTGCAGCCAAATTGTTTCCCATATCCTGCTTACAACACGGGGGATTGTATCTCTTTATATTAACTCTGGCCCTTTAAAACTGTGCGCCCACGAACATTTCCTAAGAACTTAACCGCTCAAGCGGTTTCCTTTTGTGGCAACTCTACCTTGCGTCTTCCTGATACAGTCATTCAATAAATATTTAGTGTCCTTCCATCCTCAGCCCCGGTCCTAATAGCGTATTGCACCTCAGATCCATCTTGGCACACTGTCCTCCATTTTGACAGCTCAACCGCTATACATGAATAATTGTCGAATTCCCTCAGCTACCTCCCTGTTACTGAACACACGACTGAGGTAATATGGTATACATGTACAGAGGGCTCTTGCTGTAAAACCGGGGAGGAATCTTTTAGGTATACGCCGCTACACAAGAAAGCTGTCAGTCGATTCACTGACTCTTATATGGAAAACCTTTTCTAAAGTTACTCCACATATCCTCTTCTCTGTAATATTAAATTGCAGTCTTTTATTGTGCGCTACTCATGTGAAGTAAACCTGTAATGTCTGTGCTACAGGCAACCCATGTGTCCGTGCAGCCGTGGCTCCTGTGGCTGGGTTTTGTGGGCTCCCAAAGTTACACCAATACCACAGCGGTCAGTTAATCGAGGTATAGCGTCAGCAGCCAGTGGTTAGCGTAGCCAGTGCTTGTTGGGCACGCACTTTTCAGTTACACTGGGTAGCCACAGGACTTCGGTTTTCACAGATTTCCCTGTGGAATACTGCCTCCTTTGAGCTCAGAAGTGTGAACATCTGTGTCAAGGTTGTTTCTCAGCAGGAGCAATGGATGTTCTTAGAAGCTTCTTTTATCCTGTTCTTATGCTTGATCTCTCCGGTTCTGTAGGAAACCCGGCTGAAGGAAGGCATTGTAAAGCTGAAGCCCCAGGAAGAGCCGCTGCGTTCTGAGCTTCTGAGTGGAAAGTTCACTGTCCTGGTAAGTTATCTCGAGGGTTGTGGGGCAAGTAGTGCCTCCTGCAGACTGTACGTCAAGTCATTGAAGTCAAAATAGTGTGGGGGGCAAATTATGCAGACCTAAACATCTAGAACGAAAAAACGAAAATCCTGTGAAAGTAAGTGCATATTTGTAACTGTAGTTTTACTATTATTGTCTCCACACCTGTGTACCCGAAAGATGCATATACATACGTGTGTGTGTGTGTGTGTGTGTGTGTGTGAGAAGTTAAGTATACTAAACCTACATGTATCTTCACGATTATTTTATGTTCTTGATATATCTTTATTGACAATATTCGCAACATTGGTACAGGAACATCAGACAGTGCTATATATTCAAAACCAGGACATCTGCTTAACAGTGACACAATCGCACAGCACCCCGGATCCCTTTCCTCCCCCAAAAACCCGGGTCGCCAGGAGACCTTGAACGTGGTGTTAGGTATCTTGGCCCAGGACGCCCACAGGACAGCTCTCATTTCGTCACTGAGTCGGGTCTCCATCAGAATCGGACTTCGTGACTGGGGCCAACAACTCTTGCAACATCCCTGCCCATTGTGAACAGTCCTCCTCCATCTTGTCGTTAGACCTGACCTCTCGCCTCTGGCATTCTTCCGCCAGTGCCCATTCCTACTCCACTGTGTATAGGTAGGTCTCAGAGAAGACTGCCATCTAATAGTGAATCTTCAATTTGCCAATAAAAGCCCCAGCAAAGCAAACTTCTAGTACACCCTACTCCCATTCAGACTCAGTATCAGATGTAGCAAATAGTGTCGCACTGTGCACTCAATATGTACGTCAGTCACCTGTCTGAGTTTACGGGTAACAATGCTCTGGTAAGCCTTCAAGTCCGGACACCCCCACGCCTTGTGCAGTAAGTCTGCGTCAGCCCCTGCACACCTTGGACAGATGCCTGATCTGCTTATATATATTCCATGCAATCTCTTTGATGAGAGATAGGCTCGGTGCAAGACATAAGTGTGTCAATTTGAATTTTGCATTACTAGATATTCCTGTCACTAGTATGCAAGCCTTCATCCAGTCCTCTGTCAGTCAAGGATTTCCTTAGGTCTCCATCGCAGCTTTGCCTAGCCACTAGCCGGGCTGCTGGTCTGTCCCGCCGCAACACCTCGGATAATCTAGTGATTAGCCCTTGGGTAGCTCCACCTTCTAGTACCTCCAATGCAAGTATGGGCTGTGGAGTCTGGGGGAAGCCAGTCTAGATGTCACTGGCCATTTTTGTGAGTTTGGCAAAGTGTAGAAAAAGACCAGATCCCACACTGAACGCATCTCGTGCCTCCGCAAACGTGATGCACTTTCCCCCCGAACATAGGTCCTCCAGTGTTTTACAACCACCCTCTATCAATGCCGTCATGGACATGACCTCCTTTATCAGCAAAACCAGTTTCCACCACCACAGCGGTAGTCGCGTAGGGATTGGGAACCAGCGCAATACTCGGTGAATCGCTGAATTATGTGGATGTGGTCTGCCGCATTACGTATCGGCAATGTTTATGTACCCGAGTCCCACGACATTAGACAGAGGGCAGTTCATCTGCTCCCACTGTGCCTGCCACAAGTCTCTTCTCCCCAGGGACTTTAGCGCACCCCTGTGCAGCGTGCTGCATTTGTGACACCATGTGATATAATTCCATGTCTGGCAATCCAAGCCCCTCCCCCATGTAGGCCCAGTTTAAGTTACTTGACTGTGTTTACGGACCCAAACTAGGGCCACCAAGAGGTAATCCACTTTTTTAAACATCGAGCGAGCTGTAGGTCACTGCGTGTCCTGCAGCCTATATGACAGCACGGCAGGAACACCATTTTCGCAGTTGCCTTCTTATCTGCAACGGATAGCGGTAGTTTATTCCAAAAATCGACTGAGGCTTTCGGGCCATCGGACGCTACCCATGTTGTATCTTTACTGCTCCTTGGCCGCACCAGTCACTTGGATACCCAGGTAACAAAAGCTGTCCATTTCCCAGCACAGGCCCAGGTCTGGGAATGAGCCTGCAATGTCCCCAGCCTATCCTGCAGTAGAAAAGATAAGGGACTTGGCCACGTTCACTCTAAGGCCTTACAGTTTCTCAAATGTATTCAGTGCATCCAGCAGAAGTGGCTCAGTGCTTGCCGGGTTCTTTAAGTACACCAGAGCATCATCCACATACAAGAACACTATATGCTCTGTGTCCCCCGCCTGTATCGCCCAGCCCTGCAGTATGTCTTGCATATACAGCGCCAACTGTTCCACAGCCAACAAGAGCATTAGTGGGAGAATGGGCACCTTGCCTAGTGTCCTTTTGTATCGCCAGCCTGTCGTAGAAAAGCTAGACCCTGGTCGAGGGCTCAGAGTACAACAGGGCTATCCATTTAGCACATGAGCCCCAAAAACCATCATGAGACCGCAACGCCCACAGGTATTCCCAACCAACTGTGCCAAATGCCTTCTATATTTCCGGTGCTACCACTGCCATCTCCGTCAGTGTACCCTGCACTGAATGCATGACATGTGTGAACCAGCGGATGTTCATAAGGGTGCTTCTGGGGGGAATAACCAGCATTGATCTTTATGTACAAACTGACGAATTACCCCACATAACCTATTAGCTAAAATCTTAGAGAGGACTTTCACATCTACATTGATCCTGGCAGCAGACGGTAGGAGCTTAATTTCTCCAGGTCACGCGATGGCTTAGAGGGTATAATGATAAGAGTTTCCTGCATCGAGTGGGGCGTACACATCTCTCGCCTGCCTCGTTATAGACCTCAAGCTGACGCTTTGACAGCACATCGGAGTAGGTATCATAGAATTCAGTGGGGCACCGATCCAGGCCTTTATATCTCAGCATAGCCTTGACCACCTCCTGGATCTCCTCCTTGGTCAGGGCCAGATCCAACATCTCCGGTTGCGCGGTCTCCAATATGGGCATGTCTGATCCCACCAGGCACTCCTGCACTACAATCGTTTCCTGGTCTCCCCACCGCTGATATAATCGCACAAGGTACTGCTGCAACTCCTTATTAATCACGGCTTGAGCCATGACCAGTCTGTCCTTCTCCAGCCGCACTGATAAAATCAGGGAACTCGGTCTCTCCCTATAGAGTAGCCAAGCCAGGAGGTGGCTTGGTCTGTCACCCTCCTTATGCAGCAATTGCCTATATTCCTTCTGTGTACAATTATCAAACCTGTCCCAGATCTCCCCCACCAGTTGCTGGGCCTCTACCAGTCTACCCTGCAATAATGTATCCCCTGACCCTCCAATGGGTGCTAGCCTGTACATACTTCTCGTCTTTAAGCTCTCTCTCCAGCTGTTGCCCTATGCCATATACCCAGGAGAGACATTCGCCACACAACACCGTTTAGGGTGTACCACTCATTAGCCCTGGTACCAGTGGACCCCCAATTACTGTCTAGGTAACACTCCAAGTTCTCATGGATATCTACTCAGAATGCACTATCTGGCCGCACCTCTGTGGGGAGACGCAACATGGGAATAGGCGGGACACCCTGTCTCCACAAATATGTCAAGAGCTGTTCTTGATATTTTAGCCCCACAATATTTCTACCCGTCTATTCTGCTGGAAAAACCCACTTGCATGGATCCATTCTGCATAATGTCAAGGATCTAACAGGTTGGACATCTCCGTGTCTGATATGTACTGTCTCACTTGTGACCTCTGAAAAGAGCCATCATCCTAATCTCTGTCCACTGAAACCAATAAACACTTTGCTTATCCAAGTTTATAAAGTCTCTTTCGAAATCTCTGTTAGTTGTGTGTCAGACTCTGTTGCATTACATGAAACTGAGTACCAGGAATGTCATGCCAGAGCCTTTGATCCCACAGGTAGGCCAAGACCATGACTGTGTGATGTGATTCAGTGCCTTATTGATGTTGCCTTAAAAAAGTGTATGCTGTTAGACCTGTACCTGCTGTGACTCAAACAACATGTCTACATGTAAATCAGTGGCACAGGCACCTTCTGTGTGTAGACATCACTGATATTTATTTGGGGGAAGAGTGTGTCATGCATCTGTGGGCTATACCCTCCCATAGATAAAAGGATCTTCAACGATTCTGAATGTGTTGATTACTGATATCCACTCCCATGGCAGGAACAGTTGGACCTTCATAGCTCTTCATCACTGATCTCACCTCGTGTGACGGGTACCCTCACACCTTCTCTACCTGTACCTAATTCCATTTACTTCTGGGACAGGGACCCTCTTCCCAGTACAATACCGATGATACCGTCTGAGGTAGGGTGCCTTACACATTCTGTACATGGTTTTCGTAGTCTTACGTAGTGCAGGGACCCTGACACATATGTCTCTGTACCTCGCTTACATTGAGTCCTGGGCAGAGTATCTTACACATTCTGTAGCTGTGCATCACCTTCTGGGACACAGTCTTTTAGATGCAGAGTCTCACAGACCTTCTTTATCTGTGCATCACACATACCTCTAGGAGCTGTGGCTCGCACTCTGTGTTTTATTATATCACTAATTTAACATGCTGTGACACATCTTATGCATGTGTATTTCATTAATATGACCTTGTGTGGCATGGACCCTCACTCATCCAATATCTCCTCATTATCACAGATCTCTCCTCCTGGGGCAGGATATCTTTCTGTAGCTGTGCTTCACTGACACCACTCCCCTGGACTGGGACATGTGCACCTCCTATCTGGGAGGAACTTAGTATGCCCATGATTTTCTGTGCATCACTGATGGTACACCTAAAACGTGCATTGTGGATTTGTGGCTATGCATATCAGATAAGAGGCACCTGCATTAATGATGTTTTTAAGAACGGGGACTGTCAGACCTCTGCTAATGCACAGTGAGACTTGACCCCAGAGGAGAGAACTTGTCAGAATCTGATCATTAGTGGTAACGGTATGTTTGAGGCATCTGTGGCTGTATTTACAAATGCTTTGCATGCTCCTGTCATCTTGTGTTGTGTCCGGATGTGTGCAAGTTGTTTTTCTTCAAAGTGGTCTTTTGAGTCACGAGGTAGAGTAACTCCTCCTTTTGGTCGTAATGCGCATGGGCATTGACTCAATTGTTACATTGTTTTCTTTCCACCGTTGGGTTTGGACGTGTGTGCCTGCGCTCCATTTTGACTCCGTCCTGGTTGTACTTTCAGTTCATGCAACATCAGTCTCTTCATAGGTATTGTTTTGATCGCGTTTCTCACCTGCGTATTGAGTTACATCCTCATCGCTCATCAGGTCGGTTCGCTTTGACCTCAGCCCCAGCAGGACTTTGTCCTTCAAGGTCCTCCTTTCAGACTCCCTCACATTCTTCTGACAACAACTTGTGGGTACGGTACAACCTGACCGTCTACAACATGTCAATCCTTCCCAGGGACACTCGGCCTCTCTGGATCCACACACAGACACAGGCCCTCGATCCACCACTGTCTTCTGGCCATGGTCCGCACTGAGCAACTGGTTCAGACGCTCTGGCTTGGTGCCGAAACACCAATCAAAGCCGAAGCCTTCGGCATCGAGCACTTGAGTCCCGAACCTCCACTTGGCGCCTACCCAACCCTCAGTACTGAGCCCACCATTGCCATCGATGTCTTCTGCCTCGACGAGGAGCTTTTGTGGCCACACCGAAACCTGGGTCGGATTTGAAATCCTCGAAGCCAAGATCCAAGCCCCATTACGATAGCTCCTTTCTGACAGAACAGTGGTGTCCATTCAAGGGATGCTAAATAGAAGCAAATCTCCATCCAGCCTCACACCAGACGTATCCTTGCCAAAGCTTCGGCTCTGACGCCTCAGCCACCTAAAAGGAGGCTAACTTTCCAGGAGGCACTAGGTTCCACCAAAACAGAAAGAAGTAGACAAGGCCACCAGTCCTTTGGCTCTTCAACTATCCTCACCACCCCCACCACCCCTTCCTTCGCCACCACATTCTATAGAAGACCCATTAGACATTCCTTCTCAAGGGTCGCCACATTCTGCTACTGCTGGGCATGGTTGGGGCACACAACACTTTTGGGACACCACCACAGGATGACCCCTGTGATGCCTACGATGCTGACCATCCGGGGGACACAGATCCTCATTTATATCCTGCCCGTCCCTCCCCTCCTGATGATGCAACATCTTATCAGGGGATTATAGCTAGAGCCGCTGCGTTCCACAACATGGAACTACACAGCCATTAGAAGAGAACTTCCTCTTTGATATCTTCTCCACCACTCATAGGGCCACACACTATCTCCCTATGTTAAAAGGCATGCTCCGATACACAGGGGACATATTTAAAGATCCTATTAGGGATAGGTTCATAACGCCCAGAGTAGACAAAAAATATAAGCCCTCCCCATCGGATTCCATCTGCACCAGGGGCCAGTTACCTCCACACTGCCTTGTCAGTACCACTGGAGATACCTGCCTCCTGATAAAGAGAGGAAGCTTATAGATGCTGCGGGGAAAAGAGCTGCGGCACAAGCCCCTAGTCATTGGAGTATCAGCAGTTCACATGGCCTTCTGGTGTGTTACGACCATGGCCACAGGATGAAATGGAGGATCTCATCCAATATCTCCTGGATAAACATAAAAACGCGGATATGAAGTTGTGGCAGAGGGCAATCTCATCTCGAACACATCAATATGTTGCACATTAGACACTGCTGACAACACAGCTAGAGGTATCAGTAGCAGCACTTTTACTCAGGTGCCATGCATGACTACTGATCTCTGGTTTTAAACCAGAAGTACAACAGAATGTACTTAAAATGCCCTTTAACAAAGAACATCTCTCTGGTCCTCTCTGGAAAAAAATTAAAAAAGATACAGCAGAGGCGAAGGCAATGGAGGCCCTTCAAACACTTACTCCCTGGCGCTTCTTTCACCGTCCCGGCAATTGTGGAGGCTCAAAGGTGGCCTTCTCTGTTGCCTTTACCTCCTACCAGTGTCATGAGGGCCAACATACCTTCTCAAGGGATTACTTGAGCTCCTACAGAGGCAACAGTGCCAAAGCTAGAGGTAAGGGTGACTCCTCATGTGGAGCAACACCCACCACTAAACAAAGACTTTCCTCTGCTGCACCATGACCATATAACACCTGTCAGAGGTCAGTTACAGCATATTTTGCCCTATTGGCAAACAATTACATCAGACCAGCGAGTGTTAGCCATTATCCAACATAGCTATTGTCTGGAGCTCACAACCACACCGCTCAGCATTCTACCTTGCACTCACAGGCTATCACTGGAACATCAAACATTGTTCAAACACTAAGTCCAAGCTCTTCTCCTCAAAGGAGCTATAGAACCAGGGCTCAGGTGTATGCTCTGTATACTTCCTAATATCCAAAAAGAACAGATCTTTGCAGCCAAACTGAGATCTCAGACCCCTAAACAAGTACATCTTGTCAAAGCACTTCCACATGCTCACCTTGCAAGAAGTGATCCCACTTCTCCAAAAGGGCGACTTTATGGCTACACTAGACCTAAAGGACGTCTATTTTCACTTACCAATACACACAGCACATCACAAATATCTCAGATTTGTGCTGGGGGGGCAATATTTATTTCAAAGTTCTCCCTTTCGGGGTGAGTACTGAACCCCATGTATTCACCGAGTGCCTAGCGGTGGTAGCAGCCCTTCTGTGCAAACAAACAGTCAACATATTTCCATATCTGGAAAATTGGCTCATCAAAGCCGACACTCCTCAACACTGTCAACAACACACTCCGTTTACAATAGATCTGCTCCCCCGCTTCAGGTTGACCATCAATGTTACCAACTCTCACCTACACCCTCTACAGGTTCAGCCAAATCTAGGAACTATTCTAAACGCACAGATAGGATTAGCCTTTCCCTATACTACATGAGTCCAGAATTTTCAAACACTATTTCCTCAATTTCAGACAAATCAATAACTCGCAGTGAGGAGAGTCCTGTGTCTCTTAGGGATGAAGGCCTCCTGCATTGCCATAGTATTCCATGCCCGACTACACATGTGTTCATTACAGGAATGTTTAGCTCGATAGTGTCTCAGTCACAGGGTCAGTTAGAGGAACTAGTGTTGATAGGCCGTCAAACTCATCACTCTCTGCAGTGGTAGAATACTAGCAACCTGTTAAAAGGATGGCCTTTTTCTGACCATGTTCCCCACATTGCTATCATGACGGATACATAACTCGCAGGATGGGGTGCACACTTGCAGGATCTCACAGTACAGGGTCTCTGGGACGCCAAACACCAGGGTCTTAACATCAACTACATAGAGCTTCAAGCTGTTCACCTAGCATTGAAAGCATTCCTATCTCACCTGATTTGCAAGGTTGCCCTAGTCCGGACAGGCAACATGACAGCCATGTACTATCTATAAAAGCGGAGGGGGGGCTGGGGATGTGCACGGTTTCCACAATTATCTTACCTGTCTCAGACCACTTGGAGATGGGCTCTACAATCACAACATTCACCTGCTAGCAGAACACTGTCTGTGAACAGAAAACGATTTTGCAGACCCCCTCAGCAGGATGCAGCAACAAGTCAACAAGTGGGAACTCCGCCCCCAAGCACCCCTCCCATGCTTCCACAGATGAGGGTTCCCTCAAATAGACCTGTTTGCAACTGAAGACAATGACAAATGCCCACACTGCGCATCCTAGTTCCCACACCCACTATCCAAGGGCAACGCACCATGGATGAGTTGCTCAGGGATATTTGCCTACGCTTTTCCACCTCTCTCTCTCCTTCCACTTCCACTTCTAGTTCGGAAGCTCAGGCAAACATCCCTTACACTAATACTAGTGGCTCTGACTTTGGGCCAGTCAACCCTGGTTCACCTACCTACTGGACCTCTCTGTAGTTCCACACGAGAAGCTCCCCCAACAGGCCGGACTGTCTCATTTAGACCAGTGGAGAAATCAGGCACCTAGATCCCAAAACTCTCAATTTAGCGCTCTGGCTCCTAACGTCATAGAGTTTGGTTACCTTAATCTATCACCTAAATGTATGACCATTCTTAAAGAACCCCGTAGACCTACCACCCAAGCAAGCTACCCAGAAAAATGGAAAAGGTTTGTCTGCTATTGTCATTAAAAATATATTGATCCTTTCAAAGCCAATGTACAAGACAGGGGGCCTGATTCTAACTTTGGAGGACGGTGTTAAACCGTCCCAAAAGTGGCGGATATACCACCTACCGTATTACGAGTCCATTATATCCTATGGAACTCGTAATACGGTAGGTGGTATATCCGCCACTTTTGGGACGGTTTAACACCGTCCTCCAAAGTTAGAATCAGGCCCATTGTCTGCTATCAGCTTAATTTACAAAATTCTTAGCTGGCGTTCAAGTCTATAAGAATACATCTTGCTGCAATGGCTTCCTATTCACAGAATAGAAAACACATCTTTTTACTCAAAACACCAGTCATTAAAGCCTTCATGGAGGGGCTCAACAGAGTTATTCTACCATGGGTTGCACCTGCACCCTCATGGAACCTTAACATTGTTCTTACACAACTTATGGGCCCTTCATTTTAGCCCCTGCATACATGACCCCTTCAGTGCCTCTCTTGGAAATTGGCTTTTTTAACTGTTATTACCTCCCTTAGACTTGTTAGTGAGCTGCAGGCTTTAACCTTGGTTTAACCAAGGCTTTAACCAGAGACAGGGTGGTTCTCCGCACCAACCCCAAATTCCTCCCTAAAGTTGTCTCTCATTTTCACCTCAATCAGTCGAGTTGCTGTTTTTCCCCCACAACCTGATTCAGTTGAAGAGAGGGCTCTCCACACATTAGGTGTTAAAAGGGCTATTGTGTTCTACATAGATAGAACTAAAACTTTCATAAAAAAACTAAACAACCATTTGTTGCTTTTTCCCCACCACATAAACGAAAGCCTATATCCAAATCAGGTATAGCCAAATGGATATATAAGTGCATTCAAACATGTTATGCTAAAGCCAAAAGACCTCTAGCTACACCTCCTAGAGCGAGCTCTGCTCTGGGGGGAAAAAAGGTTAATGCATTGCTTTTCTAGGAAACATTCCACTAACTGTCATATGCAAAGCAGCTACATGGTCTACACCACACACTTTCACTAGAATTTATTCTGTGGATGTCCTAGTACCTCACTAAGCCAATGTAGGTCAGGCGGTGCTGCGTACACTTTTCCAAACAACTGCAGCAACCACAGGTTAGCCACCTCTAACAATGAGGACTGCTTTACAGTCTATGCAAAGCATGTGTATGTACACCCACACATGCCTCAAATGGAGTACCTTATTTACCCTATAAGCATCTGTTCATGGCATGTACTGCTGTAGAATCACTTGCGCCCACCCTCCTCCCCGTACACCTGGGGCCATTGTAGTTTTACTTCTTATTCTTATGGACATCTCATTACTTACACTTACTCTACACTCCATTCTTACCCTCCTGCGGGAAAACAATCCAACAATGGAGTCGATGCCCATGCACATTATTACGAAGAGGAGGAATCACTATACCTCATGACTCAAAAGACTTCTGCAAAGAAAAACAACTTGCACACATCCAGACCCAACAATAGATGGTAGGAGTATGCAAAGCATGTGAATCTACAGCACTACATGCTACGAACAGATGCTTATATGGTAAGTAACCTATTTCTTGCGTATGTAAAGGGACTCTTTGTACCTTCACTTCTATGCTATTGCAGCCAGGGTTGAGAGACTTGCTTTGCTTGTGCATAACTAATTACACCATAGGACTGTATTGTGACACCTTCTGTACTTTATTCACACCTTTTGTGCTGAGGCAATAGCATTTTATGCATTTGTGGTATTGTTTTTTTCCCTAGCTTCTGTAGTATTTAAAAAAGTGATTGGAATATGTATTTTTAGTAGCTTTAACGTGGGCTTTCCTTAAATCCCAAAGCAGCATGAGTTGGATTAGAAAGCCTCACATAAACAGCCTGCTATTCACAACATTACTAATCCTATGACTCCCAGATGGCATTTGAACTATCTGTCTTTTCAGGCGACTTCTGTATTCTTTCTTTCCTGTAGAGTGTCCGTGACCCCTCAGGAGCCTCCATTGCTCTTTTCACAGCCAAGCTGCATCATCCCAACAAGAGTATCCAGCAGGTGGTTTTACAGGCGCTCTTCTACCTCCTGGATCGTGCTGTGGAGAGGTGAGTCTCAAACTCCTAAGTGCGCCTAGTTCTCTTTACCTGAGTGGGATGGGCGTCTTATGACCACTATATCTGGTTACAGGAGGGCGACCTAATGTGGTCATTTTTATATTCATATCAGCATGAGGTTACAGATTGATGTTGGACAGTGCTGATAGTGCAGGGATTTTCTTTACTCAAATGGATATTTGACTTTTGGATTTTTCTTTAATACCATATGCAGGCTGCAGTGCTATTTGCACATATGCAATGGGTCTGAAGCAGACCTCCTTTCAATAAAATGATGGCTATTAGTTTAAGATACTTGGTCTGAGATATGAAGCCTTTGCCCTGGGTGGATTCTGCTGCTTGATAATGGAACACAAAGTCATTAGAATCCATCAGCTATACCTAAAATCCCTATTTGTCATCCCTTCAAGCAGTTCATACTTTGAACCCCTGGATTTCTGTTAGGATGTTCATTTTAGACGAAGGCATATTGGTCAAGTTACACTGCCTTGTGGAGTGTTTGTATGCTCCAGTAGCTCCTGCATTACAGCAGGACAGGCCTTTTCGGCAGTGTAAATGACATACTCCAGCACACTGACTCGCCATTCTATTGTCAGCCAGCTGGTGGGAGGATGTTGAGACAAATAGGAAGCTGTAAGGTTACCACTTTTCAGACTCAAAAGCTGCTGGCCGTCATTGGATTGTTGGGATGCTCTATTCCAGCCATAAATCCTCCTTTGTCCAACCTGGACTCTGCTCCTTACTCACACATTTCACCATTACAGTTCTCTCTGTCCAGGTGGCAGTCCTGTTGCTGATTCCCAGAGCTCTGCTTGCACACATAAGCGGGAAAGAAACACAAATGCACCTTAACACCTTGTGATCATAGTAAAGTATATTCAAGCAAGACAATCCCAAAAATGTAGCAGTGTTCCTTAGTCCACGCAGGCCTCTATCAATTGGCCATGATATGAAATGTCACATAGCTGTATGTGGCTTTGGTCTTTAACTTGTGGTGGCAGCCCAGTGTACCCACTGCTGCACAGCTATAACTGGTGTTGGACTAAATATAAGAAGATTCCATTAATGAAACAGATTCCTTCATAAATGGGGACCCCTTATTTTATATCATCAAAATTCAGGAACACTTTTAGTAAAGAGGACAAGAAAAATAGAGGAGCAGTATTTCAAGTGTGAGGAGAAGAATCAGAGCTTTAGTGGTTGTTTTTTTTTTCTCTTCAAATCTATTTAAATTTTAATTGTTACAACATATTCAAACGATGCAGATCACTGGGCGTTCATTATACATGCACATATATATCATCAGGTATATTTAGTGGGGGACTGTGGGAAAAGGGGAACAATGGGGAAGGATTCCAAATGACTATAGTTCTTACTGGAACAAATATCTTTTCTCAACAAACATTATCTGCTTCATGCGTATATATGTATTCTCACAATGCCAGGATGCTAATTACGGTGAGTGGTGGTAATCAAGGCAGCGTTTTTGCCACATTTATTATTGTATTTGGCAGTCATGGGTGTGATTACGATGATATAGTGCCACCCAGGATTTCCCCTGTGCACCTTAGTGTGATCCCATTAGTAGACCTGGTGTCTCTGCCTGGGTTCCATCCTCTGTTGTGTGGAGTAGTGTGTCTCGCCTCTCTGTATATTACGTTTGTCCCTGATTGGGTGATTGGTGCGAGCTGTGCAAGTTTATGTATCACCTCACTTAACCCGTAGTGCCCTCCCGTGAGGCGATCTGGAAGTTATCGCCAAGGTGAATGGTGGCTTCTGTAATTCAGCGGGGTGTATGTCATTCTTAGCCTCGACCCGCGCTATGCTGGTGTCCCAGTTCCACGTCCTGCCACCGGTACACCCCTGTCATTAAGTGAACGAAGCACTTGTGCAGCCCCTTTAGCCAATTTGTTACGTCTGGGGTAGTTGGCGCCTTCCATTGCATAGCTATGAGGCGTTTGAAAAGGTCAAAGGCAAGGTCTATAAACCTATGTAATTGTTTCTCCCCCTTGGCCCTAGTGCGTATGCCCAATAGGCAGGACTCAGGGGTGGGAAACAATGGGTGGTTCGTCATTTCCCCTGTTAATAAGGTAATTTCATGCTAGGTGCGGTGCATAGGTGGGCAGGACCACACCCTCTAATAGAAGTTGGCTTCTTGGTCTCCGCATCTAGGGCACCTGTGGGCCGATTGTGGAAACATACATTGAATTTGGTGGGGGGATAAGTAAGTTTGGTGTAAATAATTAAATTGTGTATAGTGAAATCTAGGATTGCGGGACACACCCTTCACATGTTGGAGCACCCTGGTCCAAGCTGATTGAGGCAGTGGGTTGGGTAGGTCCGTCTCCCATTAGGTTCTAGCTCTTGCCTGGCCTGTTCCCATACTTCCCAGGAGAGCACCCTATAGCAGGGACACCACTCTAGTGTGTCCAGCATCTAAAAATAGGAGGTGAAGTGTGGGTGATGTTGAGGGTCCATGTTCCCATTCCGCCATGTGTTGTGTATGAGCTGTTTCTTGGCGCAGTAGGTTAGGAAGCATCCCGGACCTATGTTGTAAGTGTTCTCAATGTCTGCGTATGTCATGAGCACGCCCTCTTTGAATAAATCCCCTGTCGTGGTCAGTCCAGCCGCTAGCCAGGGTCCCATTGCATGTTCCTTGTATATTTCCCCAGCCCCCTGCATACCCAGCAGTGGGATCTTAGGAGAGTAAGGCGGTAGTGGGCCCCCTTAGCAGAAAAAGGAGAATAAGGCAGCAGTGGGCCCATTTTGTGTACAAATCTACGCCAGCATGTTCAGGCTGTGTCAATCAAAGTGTTGCTGTGTGAGGGAGGACATGTGTAATCTGATAGCCATGTCAGCACATTTGTGCGACCCAATCTGTCCTGCACCATTGTTTTCTCTGCTGTGGGAGGTGTCTGGAGGGAGGTGTCTGGAGCCAGGTTAGGGGCTGTTGGAGTTGCGCCGCTTCAAATTATAGTTCAAAATTAGGCATGCCTAGACCCCTCCTCCTCTAGCGGTTGGTGCATGGTAGTTGGGGTGACCCTTCGTCGGTTGTTTCCCCAAATCAAGTGTAGTATTATTCCGTTGAGTGATCGGAAAAATGAGCGGGATAATACCGGTGGTAGCGCTGTGTAATAATATAACTGTCTGGGGAGCACTATAATTTTTGCTATTGCCACACGTTCCAGGGGTGATAATGGTAGCGATCCCCAGAATGCAAGTGATCCACGGATCGAGCGCATCGCCCTTCCTAGGTTACCTTCCCTGGGGTCTTCTGTGGTGTGGTATTTAAAAGTGACATGACTCAAGGACAGTCGGTATGACTGGAGTGCAGGCCGTAAATGTTCCGGGATGGGTGTCAAAGGAAACACGCATGATTTCGCTCTATTCACCTGTAGGCCGGATAAGTCCCCAAACGCTTCAAGGAGTCGCATGACCTCCGGAAGAGTGGAATCATTCTTATTTATATATATTAATACATCCTCTGCGTGAAGGGAGATGATGTGAGGAGTGTCATGCTCCATGATCCCCCACTGCCGGGCACGGAGGCGAAGGCGAAGGCATGCTGTCTTGGGCTCAATTGCTATTGCGAACAATGGGGGCAATAGTGGGCATGCCTGTCTGGAGCCCCTACGGATTGAGAAGCTCTCTGAAATAACGTGGCTCGTTTTAATCCGGGCGGTTGGGTTACAGTACAGTGTGTTAATCCACTCCATAAAGCCAGGGCAAAAGCCCATGTATCTCAGCGTCACTTTCGAGAAGGGCCATCCGAGGGTATCTAAGGCCTTTTCAATATCCAGTGACATTGTTACCCTATCGTACTTCCCTTAGGGTGTGCCATGTAAGAGGCATAAAAACCGTCTGATGTTCTGGGAGGTGTTCCATCCCGGAATTAATCCAGATTGGTCTTCATGGATTAAGTGATCAACCAGCGGGCATAGCCTGTTGGCAAGCACTTTGCCCAATATTTTACAATCTAAGTTGAGTAGCGACAGGGGTCCATATGAGAGCACATCCTGCGGGTCGGGCCTGGTTTTGGTAGGACCACTATTAGTGCTTCACATTGGGATTCTGTAAGACTGCCTAGCTGCTTTGCCTTTGTTTACACCTCCAATAATGGACCCGCCAGGTGGGCCAAGAAAGTGGAGTACTACTCAGCCGGTAACCCATCTGTTCCGGGAGCTTTATTATATGCCAGTTGTCACAGTGTGGTACGAATCTCTTCTATATTTATGGGCTCATCGAGCTCCGTTTATTGCAGGAGATTGAGGTGGCTCAGTGGGAGGTTATTAAAGAAGTCATCTAAGTGTGTTGTGGTGGGTATTGGCCCTTCTCTATATAGCTTGCTGTAGTAGTCCCTAAAAGCTTAATTTATAGCAACTTGCGAGTTAACCATGTCACCCGCCTCTAACCTAATAGCTCCAATGGGAGTGTGATTCTGTCCGCTGTTTACCAACCATGTGAGTAGCCTACTGGATCGGCCCCCCTCTGCATGCAGCCTAGTGATGTAATATCTGTAATCATATCTACGCAGGCGTGAGTCTGCGTCTTTGTGTTCCGCACGTAACTCTTCTATCACTTCCGGGTCTGCTGTGCCCTGCGATACATCTCTTTCCATGGCTCGCAAGTCGTCTCTAGTGTAAGTAGTTTGTGCGTCAGATTGCGCTTGACTCCCCCTGTGGCCGAGAGGCAGTGACCCCGCACAACCCATTTGTGAGCGTCCGAATCTATGGCTTGCGAGGAGGCTGTGTGCTTGTTGTGGTTAAAGTAACTCCCTATGTTTTCGGACAGCTACTGATGGAACGGAGGGTCAGTGAGTACTGGCTGTTGTAAACGCCACATTGGTATGTTTGTGCGCAGTCTACCCCACTGAAGACCAATCATGAGCAGACAGTGGTCCGACAGTCCTGGCCATATATTCCACCTTCAGAACATCTTGTGCCAGGCGAATTGGTCCGATCTGTTCTGGTGTGCAGTCTATGTACCGGAGAGTAAAAAGAGTACTCCCATTTTTTAGGGTGTTTTAAGTGCCATATATTATGTAGCCCTCTATCAGACATACATGAGCAAAGTCCTTGTGTGGTGATTCTACTGGGTGTCCTGAATAGGGGAGGGTGGGATCTATCTGTGTCTATGTCTGGAACGTAATTGAAATCGCCTCCCCATATGCATAAGAAGGAGGGGCCATGGAGGAGTGTGGGTGTGATGGAGGACAGGAATTCCCTATGTTTTGAATTGGGGGCATAAATACTGGCTAATGCTGGAGGCTGTCCATGAAATGTACCTTATGTTAGCACATATCTGCCCTCCTTATCGACTGTGACATGCTACACGATATAAGGGACTATGGGAGTCACCCATTTCAAAACCCCTCTGGCAAATGCCAACAGTTTTGTGCCGTAAACCTGCCCCCTCCATTTAGTTTGGAGTTTTTGTACTTCCCCTGCAGTGGTGTGTGTTTCTTTGATTATTGCTATTTGCACATTGTGGCATTTCAGATAGGATTGTACCTGCTGGCTCTTAGTGTTGTCATGCTCCTCATATTCCACGTTTAGATGTTACATTGTGTGGCTCCCATGTGTGTGTGTGATCGTGTGGTGTTCGTTGTGCACTCATTGCCCTGTCCTGTGTCTATTGCATTGTCATAACGCAGTGCCTAGAGTATGACCCTGTTTTCATCTCCGGGTCCTCTCCTGCCCAGATCATCACGTGTCTGTATCCAGGATCCCTTGTTAACACGAAAAACACTTTCAACATCAACCATCTCAGGTCTGTGGCCAACTGCCAACTCCCCCCCGTGAACATAACAGAAATCAAGTACTTTGACCTAATTCGGATGGACCTCTCACTTTAGACTGTTTGTCCTCTAGGTCTTAAGTCTTGTGAAAAATTGCCTCCCCATTACGTAGCATGTTGTCCTCAAGTAATAACCCATTGGGGGCAAGAAAAGGGAGGTAACACCCTAGTGTTGGACCTAGATGGTGCAGGCCAAGCTCCTACACATAATCAGCTGGTTCACAATACTAGGAGGGACCTCCTGGAGTCTGTTGGGACCTTGTGGCCAAAACCTGTATGACTGGTCACAGCTCAGGAAACACTCTCAAGGGATAGTTTAGAGGAGTCACACATGATTGGTCCGGCTGGGACTACTATGATTGAGAGGATCCCAGAGGACACTAGCCCCCAGTCATGTGGGATTGAGCCAGATAACAATGGCTTATCTATAATGACTAGGTCGTGCAAAAGGGGGGCTTTTAATCCTTTTAAGTAAAAAATTTCAATGTGATTATAAGATTTTAAAATTTGATTGTGTCGATTTGATGGGGTTGCAAATTTCGTTTCAACAGAGTTTTAATGTAATTTTGTCTATGCTCGATCTGTCCCACGAGGATTTGAGTCTCAGACCCTAACCTTGTTATCTGATTTTTTAGATACTCTACAACCAACATTTAACCTAATTATAGCTGGGGGTGTTAATTGCACCTTTGAACCATCCGTGTTGCTTAGTGGTCTAACAGAGGAGGAGGATGAATTATGAGGGATTGCACAGCTGAATAGCGATCATCCATGCCTACACTCTTGAGTGGCTGTTCAGTTGGATTCCCTATGCCTTAGGGCTTGCAATGGTCGTATGCTTTCTGACATTAACATTGCACCTACATTCCAACGAGGTTCAACGACAAGTGTTATTGATGACTTTTTAGTGGATGTGAGACTATGGCCCCTGCTGAGGGACATGAGGGTGGATCTGAGATGTGAGAGTGACCACTTCCCCTTGCTTCTTTCCCTTTCTGGGAATGCCTTTGGAAGAACCTCGCATATGCAATATACAATGGTTCCCTCTCCCATCTTGAATAATTAATCTATGAAGATTGGGTGGCCAAAGGTGATGTCGAACCCCTATTTGTTACGCAAGATTTATCAAATGTTTTTAGACAACTTGGCAGTTTACAAAGATCATGATTCTATTAATATTACACTCCTCTGTGTACATGAAAATATGATTGTAAAATTGCAAAGCATTTTTTATAAAAAGGTTGGGGCAAGATTGCGAGGTGGGGTCCAGTCTAATAACAGATGGTTTGATGAATCATGTTCTAGGGCCAAGTCTGGGTTGAAAAAAGCCATTACGAATGGGATTCTGGGGGAAATACAGCAGGCTAGACATACTTATAAGGAGACTATTTTACGAGCTAAGAAATCTTGGGAAGACTCCATTTGGCAAGGATTGTTGGACACCATGAAATCTAATAATAATACGCTGTTCTGGGAACTGCTGCACAAACGTGAAAAAGGGGGTAGGAACAATTTAAGGAATCATATTCAACCAGAAAGTTGGGTGGAACACTTTTCTTGCCTTTACAATAGAATTGATACTCCTGTGATTCCTGGTTCCAGTGACGCGGGACAAGATTCTTTATCTTTGTCTGACGTGAACCTTGTCATTGCCCCCATAGGTGGGGGTTCATATGACTCTGAAGATCATATCTGTTTTTCTATAGAAGAAACCGCTGATGCAATTTATTCTCTAAAACCTGGTAAAGCTCAAGGACCGGATAAGATCCCAGGCGATCTTTATAGATCTGAGCCAACTATATGGACCTGGTATATCAATTTACTCTCCAATAAAATTGCTGATGGGGGACAGATTCCAGTTACATGGAAGGGTGCCGAAATTATTCCTATTTATAAAAAGGGTAATGCGAATCTCCCAACAAATTATAGACCGATCAGTCTTATAGATAACCTACAAAAGATCTTTGCGAAACAACTTCTAGGAAGATTAACGAGTTGGGCCACTGACCATCAGATTCTTTCCCCCCTCCAGGCGGGGTTTCGACCCAGGATTAGCACAGTGGATCAGGTTTTTAGGTTGGCTGTTTTATATTGGAAGTATGTAGTCCTCGCAAAGCAAACCTTATATGTTGTTTTTGTTGATTTGCGATCAGCTTTTGATTATGTCCCAAGAGAGAAATTATGGGAAGTGCTATATGGAATAGGGACTCCAGCAAGCATAATTCAAATATTAAAGCGATTGCACGAAGATACATATGCTCAAGTGAGATGGGGCAATCAAGGCGAATTGACTAATAAAATCCCCATAAATAGGGGTGTTCGCCAGGGTTGAGTGCTGGCCCCTCTTTTGTTTTCTCTTTTTATCAATGAGGTGGTCCAAGTCTTGATGGCATGCCAGAATGATGCTCCCTCTCTGAACGCCCAGAAAATCTCTATCCTGCTTTTTGCAGATGATTCACTTCTCATCTCAAAGTCACCTATGGGCCTACAAATCCTTGTCGATAGATTTAATCTATTCTGTCGGAATTATGGTTTGGAGCTGAAACCTAAGAAAACAAAACTGATGGTTCTCCGTTCTGGATCGCAGAAGAAATGTACTATTAGTTTAGATGGCGACCTTTTGGACAAGGTTAGCTCTGTTGATTATTTGGGTGTGAGGCTCACAGACAAACTACACTGGGAAGAACAGGTTAGCAAAAGCGTTGGACTTCTGCAGCATAGTGCAGCACCTATACTGCGCTTTTATAGGAGTACGACGGCCAAAGCTGTATCCCCAGCAATTAAGATCTATGCGGCTAAGGCGCAGGGAGCTGCTGTCTATGGTGCAGAGATATGTTTTTTTACAGCAATAGGCTAACCACTGATGAGAACAGCTTTGCGAGGGCTTTGTGTGCTTGCCCTCCTAGCACTCCATTGATTCCACTATTCTTTGATTTGGGATTAAAACAAATAGCTGATCTAATCATTCTAAGACCCCTTCTATATTGGGTAAGGCTATGGACTGTTCCCGAATTGGATGTATATAAGACTTCATTCCTCGAGCTGTTAAAGTGTCCTTATTCCGATACCATCCCATGGATTAAGCATGTATCTAGCTGGCTCCGTTCCTTGGGACTAGGAGATTTCTGGGAGAATCCCCACAAACTTGAGAAATCTCATACAAAGGTATTGAAGAGTGTATATTGGTCTTATGTACGAAATAACTGCATTAGCCGCAAATCTTATGAACGTTTAACCAATCTTTTCATCGATTTTAAGTGGTGCCCGCAGTTTGAACCGTACCTAGACTTAATTCCTGATATTCTAGCCAAGGGACTATACGCTAGATTTCGCTTTGGGTCACTGCCGTTGATGTCTCTAACGAGTAGATGGGGATCAAACGCCACTACTGATATATGCCCCGTGTGTGGTGTTACCCCTGAAACAGTTGAACATTTTATGTTTTTCTGCCCTGCTTACTCATCCCCTAGGTCCAAATGGATCTGTAAAATCTGTCGGGAAATGAAAATAAGAAAATGTGATTTAGCTCTGAGGGTTTTAAAAAGCCATTGTTCTAATGTATTAATTTATGCCGTTAGCAAGTTTTTAGTGGCAACATGGCGTGTACGTAACTTTTATGTAAGCAATGAATTTTAAGGAAGTCTGGATGGGATTCTTTGATTGGGTATTTGAGTTTTAAACTATTTGTCAGATATTGGCTTTTATAACGGGATTGCATTAATTTATATTTATGATGATATTATTGTTTTGTACTGCTTTGATGGTCTGTTGATCAAATAAAGCTTGTGTTTGACGCATTGTTACTGTCCATGGAGGCATTGTAAGTCATCTGATGTGCGTGGGGTGACATTCAGGCCCTGGTGGGAGCCAGTTATCATGCAGTTGGAGTGGCATTCTGAGGCGTCGGTGTCCGAAGTGTGAGCTTCACGTAGAGCGTTGTACATATTGGACGTGTGCTGCATGGCGTCGAGAAATGCTTGAGCTTGGCCTTCCGCCGCTTGAGCTTTTGTTGGGCACATCTTGGTCCTCGATTTCCTTTCACAATGGGACTGGGAGGTCAGCCATCCCTGAGACAGCGGTTCCTCTTGAGCCTGTTTCACTAGGCCCTTGGCGTGCAGCCATGTCCAGGTATCTTTGGGGGTGGAGAAAATATGTGTTTTTTCCTCGTCCACTACTCTGTCTGGCAGGGAACATCAGCGCATACTTAATGTTGTGCTCGTTTAAGTGTTGCTTAACCCTGATGAATGAGTTTCTCTTCCATTGTACTTCCATCGTTTAATCAGGGTAGGCTGTGATGGTAATGTTTTCGAACCTCCAGGGGCCCTTTATCCGCAAGCTCTGAAGGATAAGATCTCTGTCCTGAAACTTGAGGAGCTGGGCTATGTGTGGCCTAGGTGGGGCACTGGGTGGAGGTGGTCTGCCCGGGATTCGGTGTGCTAGTTCAATGGAGAAGAGGGTCGGTATTTTGTTTTCCCGCACTGTGGTCTTCAGCCATTCATCTAGGAACAGTTCACTGTTAGGTTCTTCTACATGTTCCAGCAACCCTAGGAAGTGAATATTGTTCCTGCGCGATCTCCCCTCTGCGTTCTCGGCCCTGCGCTGTAGGAATGTGACTTCTTCTTGCAGTTGTTTTAGCTGAGTACAGAGTTCCAGTACCATTGGGTGCATGGACGCCAAGGTTGACTCAGTGTTGTCTTCTCTCTCTGATAGTTTTCTTTGGTCCACACGGAGTAGATTGACTTCCTGTGACACAGTATCAATATTGATCTCTAAAGCGGTTTTAGTGTCCAATACAGCCTGCAGTAGCTTCTCGAATTGAGTAGAATGGGCTTGGAGTGTAGTGTTTATTTGCCAGAGTGTGGCAATGTCTTCCCCCATGGCTGTAAGCGATGTTGGCGTTGTCCCTTCCAAGGATAGAGATAACTTTGCTGCCTTGGGTTTCACCATTCTGTGGTCGAGCAATTCCAGTGTCCAATTGTTAACACCGCAAGTTCGGGTCCCTCTATCCCGAGCCGCACCGTTCTGTGGCTTTTGTCGCTTCTTGTGGGTGCCCAACGTTGTCTTAGATAGGACCTCCTGGCCCTGGAACCTGTTGCAGGCTCCAACTCGGCAGCTGATGTGATTGCATGGTGTCTTTTAGTGTTGCAGGTTAAGGTTCTCTCCTGGTGTTTTCCCCAATTGCCCTTTATGGCAGTGTACAGGGCCATGAGTTGGTGTCTCCTGCGTTTTTATTTCCCAGGTGGGGCTGTAAATATGTTGCGTAGTCCTGTGAGTATTTGCGTCATTGTTGGAACTGCTGGGGCACGGAATGCCGTGTTGGCCCTAGTTTATTGTTTATCAGTGGTCCGCTATTAGCGATCAGTGCGTTGAGGGTAGGCAGTGTTAATGCGATCACTGACCCCCCCTCTGGCTGGGTGATCCCACCCTCGTGGCTTGTAGGATTAGTGGGTCGCGGCCTTCAATTCGTCTCTGCTGCCACGGGGGCCCACTCATAAAGCGTGCATGCGATCCCGCGCATGGGTCTCACCTCCGTTTGCTATTTGAAGCAGGGCCCCCGGTCAGGATCTCCAGTACGGCTACGGGTGTTCCTCTTTGGGTTTATTTTCCGCTCTCTGTGCCTCCCCATGTGGTTACGCACCTCGACCGCTCCTTTGCCATGACCGTGTCCCCTGCAGCTGTGGGCCGCTTGGGCCCCTCCAGGTCTCCGTCGCCATCCGCCTCTCACCGGGTGGGTTCGACTCCATCTGTGTTCGTCGGGCAGGAGTCCGCAGCTAGGCCCCTCTGGTCCTTTCCTCACTGCGGATGGCGGCCTCGCGATGTGTTCAAGCCGCGTTCATGATCTCCTGCGCTTTGCGCCTTTTCGCCCCGTGTTCGCCGACAGCAAGCGGTTACTTTTCTGGTCGGCTTGGGGGCCGGTTGGGGCCACTACATCAGGGTAGTAGACGGGCCTGGAGCAGAGCTGATTTTTAAGCGTCCGCTCTGGTCGCCATCTTGGCCAAGCCCCCTTTAGTGGTTGATAAGGTGATAAATGAATGTTTTACACATACAAAAGATCTAAAATTAAGTAAGGTGGGTGACTGAAGAAATATGTAAGATGTGAGTTAGTGAAAAGGGCAGAAAAGTAAAAGGAGCGGTAGTGGGAGACAGGAATAAGACAGAATTGCTATGAGTTATCTGCTGTGAAATGACAGAGCTGAGAGGGGCTGCTACACTGAAGATAAGAATGCCAAGCAATGAGTCTTGAGTGAAACCAAAAAGATTTGAAAAATGAGGACAAATGGAAGTAAGTGTAGATATACACAACTAAAATGTTAGGGATGAACAAACGGTTACTTACTAAATTGTGTAAAAGAAGCCAAAAATTGTACGAAAAGCAAACCTAGAAAATCACATCATCCTGAATTGGCTGACATTACTGCTTAGCATATTTACTCTTCATGAAAAACCACTGAAAACATTTTTTTAAACAAGACCCTTACACTAATAGGATGGTAAGATGGATCAGAGAGTTAAAAGCACACCTGACATGTAGTATTACCTGCAGATCACAAGTTTTTCGGCATAGCCTACTCAACCTTCCATCTTTTCAATGTTGATTAATTAGGTATAGTTATATGTGAGTTGAATCAGTAAATAAAAAGTAAGGCAAAATCATTTTTCTTCTTGTTTTGAGGCATATGTTGGGGGTAGGAAATACAGAGTGCACGAGTGGGATTAAATGACGTGAAGGACGTGGGTGGGGAAGGAAGCAATACGGCATGAAGTAACATAGGGGAGGTAGAAGAAACAGGTAAGGGAAGCAAAACTGAGGGCAAGGGGAAGCAACATGGGAAAGAGAGGAGCTCTGGGGCTGAAACTCAAGAGGGCAAGTACAACACAGAGACATGCAGATGGGTGAGAGAGGGCAGCACAGTTTGTGACAGAAGGGGATAAACAGTATGCAAGGGAGACTTCTGGAAAACACATGCACTCTTGTAGAGTGCCTAGCCAAAAAGAAAAAAAAAGTAGTGCTTCAAAAGTGAGCACTCAAAAGATGCAAGTATTGCAGCAATGCTCCAGGGGAGGGACAAAGAAGAGGAAATAAAATCCACACAAGCTAGCAGGTAAAAAGCAAGCAACTAATAGTGACAATGAAGCAAACCAATGGTAAGAAATTGGTGGGCTGTAAGCCCTTTGTAAGCCGACAATAGGTTTTTGAGCTATTTGGTAAATCTAAAGGTAAGGCTTTTCTGAATTAGATACTTTTTTCGTTAGATGTATGTTTTTTGGTAATAGACATACAAAATGAGTAATTTTTTAGATTGCACTGACTTCTAGTTTAAGCAATTTCTGACTGACTTCCTCAAGTGAAGGTTTTTTTGATACCTATATCAGTTCAGAAACAGAAACAATTTGAAACCTCTCTAGTGGATCTGACTGGGACCAGGAAAACAAGGTGGTACAAAAGAAGACTCTGTTCATGTAGGTAGTTGTCTGTGTTAAAATCTGCTCAATGGTGGCTAAGAAAGAACCCTCATTTCACCAGGGCCAAGACCTCTTTGACCGAGCTGGCAAGGTGGGTGCTAGTTCTGGATATTGTCCAGGCAGCAGAGTAGGCGTAGGTACACATATTCACAAAATGTTCTTCCTGACAGCCAGGTCCGATGGGAAGACCGCTCAGTCCTGCAAAACCTCCTAATCTGAGTCCACACTTGAGACCTTTCACCTTGGGGAGGTATTCCATAGGTGAGGAATTTGTGATTAGAAGTATCCATCGGAAATCCGCCCTCCCCTATGCCTCCGCCATTCCCGTAATAGTGTCACTACATACTTGGGGTTTATTGTCCGCGTGATTCTTGCAGGGTTGGCATGCTGGAAGGTGGGCTTTTTGCGGGGGTGATAACGCTGGATGATATTTTCCAGGATGGTGCTTTAATGCCATTTCACAAACTAGTAGACCAGTGTAACGTCCCTGGAGGGCAATTCCTAACATACCATGCACTGGTCCATTGTGTTATCTGTAAATTAAAGCAATGTACTGGCAGACTCTACATCTCACGCCGTTGTGCAATATCTCCATACCATGAAAGGCTTGCTGCCTAGGCCTCTCAGGGAACACAGCCAGGCGTCCGTGGCTGAACTCTGCAAAAGATTGGAAACACAAATAGGGAGAGCACTTCTCGACAAGGATTAGGGCATGGTGCTGCCTTATCTGGTTGTTGTCTCCAGGAATGCCATGTTCAATCTCATCCGATTTGTCATCCTACACAGAGCTTACTTGTCACCTGCCAAGGCTAATCAGCTCTTCACTGGGGCGAATGTCAGCTGTCCCCAATGTCAAGCCCCTAAAGCTGATCTATATCATATGCTGTAGATGTGCATGTCCCTGGGTATTGGTCCACAGTTACTATGCAGCTTGCACAACTGACCAAGTCCACTCCTATTCACAACTGGAAGGCTTGAGCCCCGGGTTATCTCCCATGCACTGTGAAAAATGGAACTGAAGCACACTTTCTAGATTTGGCTTTGGTTTTGGCCAAGTGCACCATCACAAACCATTGGAGGGCCCCTCAGCCCCCTGCCTCCTCTGCATGGTGACTCTCTCCCTTGGTCTGGTATGGGCCTGAGAGTATGGATCTGAGAAAAGAGGAGGCCAGAGGCCTCCAAAATGACCCCTTTTATGTGGAACAGGATGCCCCCTTGCTCAGGTTCCTGGGATAGAGACATGACGATTCCCTCTTTCCCTAGCTGTGCTTCCTTACTTGCAACCAAGGAGTTTCATTCCTAGCAACACTCTGTGTCTGGTACATTAAGGCCTGCCCTCCCCACCCCCAACTACCATTCCCTGTGTGCTGTTTCCTGCTCTTTGATTGGCACTTGCTTGTTTAGAGGGGTTTTCCCCACCCCACTGCCATTATGCACACTGCTTCGTATGTATGTCAGGATTATATTTTGCCTTCCGATGATAGGGGTAGAGATGCTTGTGCTTTATCTCCCAATTTATAGCCATGCCCAAACAGCTTGTTCTTTCATCATCTGTTTTTTGGGCACCTACCACCTTTTTCGCCTTTCCTTTTTCCTCAGTCTGATATGCTCGGTTTGGCTTGTTTGCTGCCAGCATTAGGAGTTTAGCAATGTACCCAGTTACCCTATTGCCACCTTTTTATTGTCTTGTCCTTCTTGATATAAAACCTAATAAAGAAACCTGGAAAAAAAAGAAGTATCCATCAGAGAAGCACAAGTTTTGCAGCATTAATCTTTACAGGATTCACATGCTGTGCATTATTCCGCCATCTAGTGGTTGGGTCCGGAATTTTCCAACTTTTTTCATCTTCCATTGTCCTTTCTTTATTTGTTGTCTTTGTTGTTGGTGTTTGCTTGACGACAGATCTGCACATTTGGTGCTTCCTGTGACGCTGGATCTCCGCCTCCGAAAGCTCCCACCTTTTGTCGCTATCTTCAGATTTTGTTTTCCCACCAATGGGTCTGGAAGCCTGCTGAAGAAGCTCCAACAGAGGAAGAAGTTTTTTGGAATAAATTCCTTGAAATCGTTGAAAGGTTCTCCGATGTCATTACCATCACCACCTACCATTACCACCAGAGAGGTCCTGGAGGAGTTTTTGGGCAACGGAGAAGATTTATTTCTAAAGAACTATTGAGAATGCCCATTCAGGGGTGTTCCTGAAGGGTTTAAATGGAGAAGACATCCTTCCAGTTTTGTGAGAACTACCATCATAAGTTCTCAAAAAAGGAAAAGCACTTCTGTCTTCGCATTGACCACTGAAGCGAGGATTGCAGCATTTGCTTGGTATTCATGTCGAAGACGCTAAGGTTGAGAGAGGGACGACAGAGGCGGGCTTATCACAGCACACCATTCCTCAGGAACCTGGGTCTCTCCAGTGAGGAGGACGACACTGTCGCCGAGGAAGCAAAGGGAGAAACTTTGGACACCGAAGTTAAGATCGTTGAAGTTCAGGGGACCAAGAAATCAAAGAAACCAGAGGTAAGGGAGTCATTGGCCCTTTAAAAAAACAGACAGTCACGTAAATCTGACTCAAGGATGTTAAAGGGAGCCTCGGCGTTGAAGGGCTCTCCAACCACAGGCACGCCTTGATGAAATGACCCTCTCGCATTCCTCGAAGGAGACTCTGCGGGAGGACTTGAAAAATGGAGACGGTGGAGGAAAAGACCTTTCTGTGTTGAAAACAGACAGGCTGCGATCAGAACAACGAAGCTCGGTGTCCGAGACGTCTTCGAAAGGCTCTTCCATCAACAGTAGAGCCGCTCCAGAGAAAGAAAGTAGGAGGATGGAGGTTATGAGAGAAGAGTTGGATGTAGCCAACCAATGGCTCATTGCAAATTGTAATGCCCTGCTGAATAGCCATGCATATCAGCAACAAGATGAAATTGGGGAGCTCATGAAGCACTTCCGAGAACAATATAGAAAAAGGGCGGCACAATTACTCGATAATCTCTAAAACATCACCGTGTTTAAAGTCCGCTTTGGACGTGGCTGATACATCTAGCCGTCAAATGATGATAGGCGTAACACTAAGAAGGCACTGATGGATACGAATTTCAGGATTCTAGCTGGTGGTGCCAGCCAACATTCTCAATACTCCATTCAAAGGTGAGCAGTTGTTTGGCAGTATAGTTGCCGACAGACTGAACCAGTTAAAAAAGGACAATGAAACTGTGAAATCAGTGGGAGCATTGCAGTTTCATGAAGGAGCGTGCAGGGGAACAGCATCACCACATAGACCCCATAGGGAGAGGAAGTTTCCAGAATGGATCTTCACAGCAAAGCTTTCAGGGAACCGGCCAAACAGCTGCAACTCCACAAGGGTGGCAGTATCAACAGCAAAGCCGATAGCCTTTTCGTAGAAGAGGCAAGGTAAGTTGTCAACCCCACAAGAGAGGATCTACTCCTACACACAAGTGACTGCAAATCAGACAGTCCTCTCACAGACACCATCAGGGAGAGGCACCATTAAGGAACATGCAATACCTGTAGGGGGCAGAATAAAAACTTTCCTTTAGAAGTGGAGGAAAATAACACTAGATAAGTGGATAGTGAACTTAATCCAATTAGGACATTTGTAAAATTCCCTTCAGCAAGACAGCCAAGGAAAAAAAAAACTCCAAAGAAGAAACAACATGTTTCCTCAGGAAGGTGGAAGAACTGTTGAGGAAAAAAGCAGTAGAGAGAGTTCAAAACAAAGAGGTCAACAAAGGAAACTACTCAACATATTTCCTAATTCTCAAAGTAGATTGGTCTTTACCACCAATTTTAGATCTCAGGTTCATAAACAAGTTTATAAAAACCCAAAAATTCAAGATGATAAAATTGCAAGGGGTAATCCCTCAATAACAAATAAGAGATTACATGGCAACAATAGACTTAAAAGACACCTACTTGTACATTCCAATGAATGTGCAACACTAAAGATTCCTATGCTTTGTGGTAAACTAGATTCACTATGATTTATCAGTGCTGGCATCAGGATAAAGTCAGCCCCAAGAGTGTGCACCAAGTGCCTAGCAGCAGCAGCAACGCACTTCAGGAGGCATCGCATACATGTTTACCCATACCTAGTCGACTGACTAGTAAGAGCAAACGTGTACAAAAAAAATGCAGAGGACATACAGAAGGTAATAGAAACCTTATTCTCACTAGGGTTCTTAATTAAAAAAGAGAAATCATCCCCAAAACCAGAGCGGGAAAAAATATTTCTTGGAACAAGAATAAACTAATTTCAGGGGAAGGTGTTTCCCTACGAGAAGAAAGCACAATCCTTGATTGCAGAGACTCAACTTTGCCAGAAGGGGCAAGCTATGACAGTGAGGATGTTGGGGAGATTTCTAGGGAAAATGGTATCATGCATTCCCTTAATCCCATATGCAAGACTTCATATGAGACTAATTCAGGAATGGTTGCAAACCAATGGTCACAAGCAGCAGGGAGTTGGGAGGATATAGTGGTTGTCACACAAAAAAATGCAGGAGGAAATAGTGTAGTGGAACAGGTCAACTATAAATCAAGGAATGCAATTTCAGCAACCAATTCCATCATTAACAATTACAACAGATGCCTCACATATGGGGTGGGGAGCACACACAAACTCGCTCAACGTCAGAGGAGTTTGGAAGGAAATGGATGCAGTAAAACACATCAACATCACAGAACTAAAAACAGTATTCCTAGGTTTAAAAGCCTTTTCAGAAGCAGTTTTCAGGGAAAACAGTATTAATTCAAATAGACAACACTACAACAATGATTTCATCAACAAATAGGGGAAATACAATCCCTTCAGTTTCCAAAGCTAGCATTAGATTTTTGGAATTGGGCATTACAAAGGAAGATAACATCAGGGTGTGGCCTGGAGCCCATTGAGTAAGCGGCAAAAGTGAGGAGCTCTGGCCCGGGACCCCCCTCTGCATCAATCCTGCTGACACAGAGATTCTGAATGACCTTACCCTCCCCCCCCCCAAGGTCCAGGAGGGGGGAGGTACCTAGAAAAATTATGCGAGAGAGCGGTGGCGGGACCGAGAGACAGCCCACGACGACAAAGTAAACAGCCGTTCGCTCCCAAAAAGGCGGGCGCATGAGGAGTGCGCGCGGCCCCTGGTGGCCGCTGAGTCCAGCTGGCGAGAGAGGGACCCCAGCGAGGAACACGGACAGAATCTGCAGGGGTGACCCCGCAGCCCAGCGAATGCACCGGGCCCAGGGGGATTTTGCTGTTGGCCCGCCTCCCTCCGGCCACGGTAAGAGCCCTCGACCGGGAGTGAGGAGGGGAGACTGAAGTTCGGGGCTGCCAGGCCTGCGACCCCTGCCTCTAAGCGACAACGGTAGGGAGTGAGGCACGTGGCTCCCAACCCCCCCACCATCAACAGAGATAGAGCGCAGTCCAACTGCGCGAAGAAGGCAGCGGGCCGCGGCAAAGGTATTGGTGACCCTCCCCACCGCGCCCTAGAGAGGCGAGAGCGTGGAGAACGGCACAATTGGAGGGAACCCTCCCCTGCTGACCGGGACTGCGGCGGAGGCATTGGGGGGGAAGAACCGGCTGGGCCTGGGGGGAGGCAGACGGTGCTTGCCTGCTGGACTCAGGCACACGATAAACCAGCGCTGCGGTGGGACAGCAGGGATTCACCAAACAGTGGACAAAACCAACAGGAAAAAGGACATGGCTGGAGACACCAGCTTGCAACATGACTGCCCTACCTCTTCACATACAAACACTGCGCAGTCAGCGCCTCTTGACGGCCTGGCGGGGGGGCCTTCTTTGGAAGACATACTGGGAAATTCTGGGAGACATACTGCAGGCCATCACGACTTCCAGGGAAATTCTGGAGTCTAAAATAGATACACTGGCTGCGGACTTGGGTTTACTGCGAGAGGACCAAAGATGCCTGGCAGAAAGAGTTGCAACGACAGAACGAAATATGGAGGAGCTCAAACAGGAAGTATCAGCGATGGGAGACTGTGTGTCCACCCTGGAGAAGCAAGTAGGAACCCTAATGGCCCACGCAGAGGATGCCGAAAACAGATCAAGAAGAAACAATATCCGCATAGTGGGGCTACCTGAGAAAGTTGAACTAAAAGACTTGACGTGGATCCTGGGGCCTCACCATGGCCGGTGGTGGCCAGTCTACTGCACTATAAGGACCGGGACCACATCCTTGCTCAAGCTAGAAAAGGTGAGGAACTAAGGGCCAGATGTAGCAAGGGTTTTGCGACTCGCAAACGGCGAAAAAAGCCTCACCGGAATGCAGAAATGCATTTTGCGAGTCGGATCCGACTCGCAAAATGCATTTCCGACTCGCAAATAGGAAGGGGTGTTCCCTTCCTATTTGCGACTCGCAATGCTATTCATTTTCATTTGCGACCGCAAAAGCGGTCGCAAATGACAGCGCAGTTACCATCCACTTGAAGTGGATGGTAACCCAGGTGCAAACGGGAAGGGGTCCCCAGGGGACCCCTTCCCCTTTGTGTCTGGAAAAAAAAATAGTTTTTCAGAGCAGGCAGTGGTCCCATGGACCACTACCTGCCCTGAAAAATACCGAAACTAAAGGTTTCGTTTTTTTTTTCAAAGTGCAGCTCGTTTTCCTTTAAGGAAAACGGGTTGCACTTTGAAAAAACAAAAAACTGCTTTATTAAAAAGCAGTCACGGACATGGTGGTCTGCTGTCTCCAGCAGGCCACCATCCCCGTGAGTGCCCCTACTCGCAATGGGGTCGCAAATTGTGACCCACCTCATTAATATTAATGAGGTGGGTCTTTGCGACCCCATTGCGAGTTGCAGAAGGTGTCTGAGACACCTTTCTGCATTCCAAATTGCGACTTGCAATTTGCGAGTTGCAGGTACTCGCAAATTGCAAGTCGCAATTTGGAATCTTCCTACATCTGGCCCTAAGTGTGGAAAACAACACAGTTCGAATTTTCCCTGACTTCTCCCATGAGGTGTAAAAACAAAGGGCCACATTCCTAGAGATCAAGAAACAGATGCGAACATTAAACCTCCCGTACACCATACTTTTTCCTGCTACATTGAGGGTGGCAGAGGGCTGAGGAGCTACATTTTTTTGTACACCACAAGAAGCAAGAGAATGGTTGGATGAGTGTGAAGGTCCCACAGGCACAAGAGCACCTCGCAGAACCAGACCCAGGAGCAGGCAACAGCGATCCAGAGGACCCCGGCGCAGAGAGGTAGCACCCACCTTAGAGGAAGCCCAAGAGGAGAGACAGCGTGCCACTGCTGCTGTGGCATCGCTAAGCGGGGGAGAAGCTAGCCCACAGTCTGAGATGACAACGAGAAGAGTGCGAGGATCGGACTCCGGCGTGAAATCTGAGAGCTCGGCAGTAATGAGCGTGGAACTGCCGGTGGTGACACCTGGAACATCTGATGATATAATCTGATACCATGGTTAGGAACTGATGCTGTTATGTAGGGTCCTGCTGCGACGAATCCAGGACAAGATGAGAAATGAAACGCCAAGGCTCGAAGAAACAGGACGGGGGAGTGCCCGGCGCTGTGAGCTCTGGGCGACTCGAGAACTAATCTCACCCACCCCTTAAGTACTGATATTAGTATGCAATAGTTTGGATGGGAGGCTGTTTTGACACTTGTCCTGGGTAAGGGGAGTTGGGGAGTTTTTTGTTTGCAGTTATAAGGTAAACAATGTAATTATGCGTCTAATGCACGACAAGTGGATGAACAGAGACAAAACGGTACTATTGATTTCTCATGGATGATTTACAAAATTGCAAGGTGGTCTCCTGGAATATCAGAGGCATGCATAGTAGGGCTAAACGATATAAGGTATACTCCTACCTGCAGGGGAGAGGGGCCCACATAATAATGCTGCAAGAGACTCACCTGACGGCAGCGGCGGGAGCGGCGCTGAAGAGAAGGTGGAGGGGTCAAATGGATTACACAACTTACTCCACGTATGCACGGGGCACTCCAATATGGATAAGAGCAGGGGTACCATTCCAAATGACCAGCACACTTATAGATCCTAATGGGCGCTTTGTGGTGGTCACTGGCCGGCTGGGGGGACGAGACATTGTGCTAATAAATGTATACACTCCAAACACAGACCAGACCAGAGCACATTTTTAGATCATCTCTCGAGCGCCCTGGCCCCTCACCTGCTTCACGCGGTACTGATTGGGGGGGACTTTAATTATGTGGCCAACCCTGAACTAGATAGGTCCCACCCCCCGTTGATGGACTCACCAGTGAAGGCTCTAGCTAAAAACATTCCAGGAGTGGCAGGCCGAATGGAAACTACTAGACTCCTGGAGACACCTTACCCGAGCACCAGGGATTACTCCTTCTTTTCTGCAGTACATGACTTGCATGTGTGACTGGACACCTTTCTATGCATGCCTGAGGTACATACTCAGGTCAGAGATGTAGAGTACTTGGGAAGAACAATTTCTGATCACAACCCTGTTCTTCTCTATTTATCCTGGGGAAAAAACTAAGACATGCATACCTAACTGGCGCCTAAAACCCGAATTCCTAGAAGACCCTGCCTTTCGAGAACAAATAGGGGGACACATCAAACACTATTTTGAGGCGAACAAGGCTACGGCCCCTCCCCCCCAGATACTGTGGGATGCATTCCCGTTGGTAGTTCGGGGACGATGTATCGCTGCATCAATGGGAATTAGGAGGACACTTATACGTGAAATAGAGATAGCTGAGAAGGAGCTACAAACATTAGAAAAACGAAGTCCGGAATGCCCCAAGCTGCGGGGGAGGTGCACGAGGCTACAGGGAGAGTAGCAGAGCACACTGAGAGGCTCCGATGCTTTGATTAAAAAAACTACATGATGAGGGCACATGTGCAAAGGGATAAAACGGGTGCACTGTTGCCATGGTTGGCCAACCCTGCGAAACGAGGGACCCCCATAATAGAGATCATGACCCTTAAAGGGGGCAGACTATATCTGCAGGATGAAATTAACCGTCACTTCCTCGAATACTATACCACACTCTATACCAGTGTCCCACATGGGCAGGGGAAGCTATACGGACATTCCTCGGGCATCTTCCGCACAAGTGCCTTGATGTGGAGGAGAGGACCACACTGGGAGGCGAAATCGAGGTCTCAGAAATTAGAGAAGCCATTAAAGGCATGGTGAGGGCAAAAACCCTAGGCACAGATGGTTTGCCAATAGAATTCTACGCCACGTATATACAAGAACTGGCCCTTAAAATAGCGCAGTTATATAGTAAGGTACATGAGGCGAAATGCCTCCCACATTCCACAAAGGAAGCCTTGATAATTCCTCTACTTAAACCCAGCAAGCCTTCAAACGATAGCAAAGCTTATAGGCCCCTGTCCATGCTGAATTCGGACTACAAGATCCTAAGTTGAATACTAGCGACAAGGTTGCTCCCATACATGACCTGGTTGGTCCATACTGACCAAGCAGGGTTTATCCCCTCCCGGAATACAGCCCAGAATATCAGACAAGCTATCCGTACCCTAGACATTGTCACTCCACACGTAGATACAGCGACTATACTAGCAGTAGATATAGAAAAGGCATTCGATAGTTTAGAGTGGGATTATTTATACGAGGTCCTTGAACACATAGGACTGTGCGAGGACTTTATCAAATGGACAAAGCCTATACACAGACCCTAAGGCACGGGTCAGAACCGGTGTCACAATCTCAAAGCAATATTTGGTAGAAAGGGGCACCAGACAGGGTTGTCCACTCTCGCCATTATTATTTGCATTGGCAATGGAACCCTTAGCTACCTAAACGCGAACCGCCACTTGTTACCGGGGGCTAGAGAACGGTAACCGGCATCACAATTTAGCTCTGTATCCGGATGATCTACTCCTGTTCTTACAAGACACTGGGCCAGAACTAACAGGAGCCCAAGCAATCTTGGCACAGTGCCATCTGGCAGGACTGCAGGTAAACTGGCAGAAGTCGTTCCTGCTATCGGTGGACCGGGACCCACCCGAAGGGCTGAGAAATGTCTTGGGAGCCCCAATGCATGACCTACCTCAGAGTCAAAGTGTACCATACTAGGGCGGATATCCTGGAAGGTAACATAGGGAGTGCCATTAGGGCATTGAAATCCAATATGGGCTTCTGGAGGTCGCTTCCATTATCCGTGGCAGAAAGAATAGCACTAATTAAGATGGTGGCGCTGCCAAGGCTCTTATACTATTTTGCGCTCTTACCGATCTGGGTCCCTGTCGCGCCTTTCAGGGAACTGGATTCCTTAATTACGGCGTTTATATGGGGAGATGGGAGAAGCAGAGTGGCACTAGCCACCCTGAAGAGTCCGCGGGCGGAGGGGGGCCTAGCGGTCTCGGACTTTGAATCCTACTACCCGGCCGCCCAGTCGCAGTGGGCGACCTGATGGACGGCATAGCGCAGAGCCCTAGTAGATGGCAGGGCCACCTCGACGACTCCTGTTTCTATGCTGGCGGTTCTATTCTTTAAACTCACTAGGTCGGACCCAATGCCCGCTCCGGAGATTCTAGTCCTCCGTTGATGCTGGAGGTGATGCCTCCATAAGACAGGCACGACCATGCCTTACACACCCGAGATACCAATGACCTGGCTTCAATGGCTACCTCGTGCAGGCGAGTGGAGGAGATTGACGACCTTGGAGAAAGCAGGGGATGTGCAGATGGGGGAACTATACCGAGAGGGCAACCTGATGCTGTTCAAGACTTCCGGCAGGAACATGACCTACTGCAGGGTCATTTCCTGCTGCACCGAGCACTTATCTGCATTATTGGCACCCATTGGCAAACGGGAAGCACCGTGCCCTGACCTCACGAGCCCAGCACCTACCTAATGACCTCAGATGGCACACATAGAGCCATAACTGGCTAATATAGAGCGATCCACACAGGAGCAATGTGCCCCCTAGATGACCTACAACATGAATGGGAGATGGATCTGGCGATCCCAATACCGGAGTTGGCCTGGGAACATATACTGGAGAGGGCGCCAAAGGTCTCCAGAAATGCTAGGTTTCAACTTATACATTTTTATGTAATAGATAGAGCCTATCTCACCCCCAAAAGGCTTTGGGATCACCTTTGAGTAATAGACCTGCAATGTCCCTGCCGTGGAGAAGAGACGGCAGACTTTATCCACATGATGTGGTCCTGCCCATACTTAACCACCTACTGGAGAGCGGTGACTGCATATGTGGCGGAAAGTACGGAGCGTGAAACTGCGTGTACCCCAGCCCATTGTTTGTTACATTGGTTCCCCCACACTCCCAAGAATAAGAAAACTAGTAAATTTCAGGATCTTGCATACACTCTGGCCAAAAGAGAGTTAACAAAGAACTGGAAAAGCCTGATAGGTCCCAACCTTCAATGCTGGAAGAGGGAATTAAGACGCTGGGCAGAGTACGAAAGTCTAGTGCTGACAAGGGAACACAGACAGGGAAGGGGATCCCCAGAGATAACAAATGCTTGGGAACAAATTGTCGTAACATTACAAAAGGAGATAAGGACACCCCATACAGAAGGAAATGGGACCACATCATCACCTACAACATGAGACAACACCACATCCACAATGGGTAAAACAGGCAGAGCGTAGGACAGCACACGTATGTGAACTACAAACTCAAGCACTCTACACCATGACACAACATATGCATAGCATAGGTGCATCAAGAACTGATTGAAAAATGTTTTGGGTGGAGGGGCGATGGGAAAATGAGGGCAATTGGGAGTTAAATGTCATTCATCCATACTTTATTCTAGTTCACTGACAAGAGAGACATACATATAAATGTTACCCTCCCGCGAACACATATCGGGAATCGGCCTAATCAGAAGAGCACAATATCAGAAGGTTTCCATGATCAGGAACAATTTTCCAACTGCCCGGCTGAGAATGTGGAGGAGGAAGATATATGTCTCTTCTGAACTGACCTTTTAGAAATTGAATGTCTTTGAACAAAATACCAATAAATCTGTTTAAAAAAACAAAAACAAAGGAATATAACATTAACGACAATCCACAATACAGAGGCATAGTGAGCGAAATACAAGTTCTTATAATTCAGGAACCATATATGCAAATTCACAAGGACAGAATTGTCACAAGAATGGATCCACAGTTTCTGCCAAAAATAGTTTTGCAATTTCATTCAAACCAAATTATTAAAATACTAAGATTTTTCTAAAACCTAAAAGTTTAAACCGAGAGAGCCTAACATTGGGCGCTAGGCACACAATAATGTACTACATAGAAAGAACAAAACTATGCAGGAAGACAAACCCGCTCTTTGTCCCCTTTGGACAACAACATGAGATAAACAGTACATAAAGGTACAGTGGCCAGATGGATTTCTGAAACCATTCAAATATGCCACTCAAATGCCAGGGAAAAATTGAGCTCAAACCCAAAGGCACACTCAACATAAAAGAAAGGAGCAACTGTTGTCTTTCTAGCAAACACACCATTACAGGCCTCAGTATCTAGAACGCACCTTCAGGGCATTTATTACAAAATTTCGAATAGCGTAAATAATCCTTTGATTACCCAACTGGAGTAAAAAGGCAAATATAGCTGTGTGAGACTTGGTTCTGGGTGCGCATAAGACTGGGCACAAAAACTGCTGTCTTTAAAGACGCATAAAAAGAACAAAACAATACAAAGTGCAACGTGCTTTGTTCTGATGGCAAATGACAATGATAGTAAGGAAGAGAAGAAAATCTAGTGCTTTTTTGAGGCAAAGCCACCAGGAAATGTATTGTTTTAAGTTGAAACTGTGTCAGTAAGAATGTATGTTTTTCATTAGCAGTAAGCTGTAAATAAAGAGCCGGGTGCAATAAGTGATCATAGGTGTGACTAAGAGTCACTTCTCCTTTTGAAACAGGCCGAAGCGCTACCAATGTGTTGTTTAAATAGTTATTTAATCTGACTCGTGGGGGGACGGGGTGTGGTTCTTAATCTATCTGAATAATTATAAAAAGCTTTCAAAACTTGTCTTGATATATTTTAACTAAGGGATATCTTGGTTCTTATCAAGAGTCATACAGTCCCTGGTTATGATTTCACAAAACTGCGCCTCCTGGTTTGGCCATATTCTATGCCTGCAGCCCAGTATAATCTCCCAGATTAGAAAGCCCAACCTATTCATGAGAAAAAGCAGCAGGAGTGGACTGCGGAACTGCCAGCAACCTTCCTAGAAAATGATTTTCAAGTATTTCAAGTGCTTTGCAGTTCGCATGGCCCCAAAATCCCTCCCCAAATGTAGCCGCTGGGACACATTTGCTTTTAAAAATACAAATAATTTTTCACGTCCGTTTATGGCCCAGCCATTTGGAGAATCTAAAAACAGCATCTATAGTTTGTTGAAATTGTATCACTCTTACATTAAGTAAAAATTTACAGTTGAGATCTACATCAAACGGGATCCCCAAGTAAGTAAAATGAGTGTTTTTCATAATTTCCTCATCATTAAATAAAAACTTTTCAGATTTTGCGAGCTTAGGGCCACATTTAAAAACAAAAGAATTTAGAATGGTTCACCCCGAGGTCCAAGCTATCCATAAAGTTGTTAATAGGATCTAAAAGAAGCTGGAGGACGTTAGGTGTTAGAGCAATAAGAACTGCATCATCTGCATATAGCAGAACAGGAATTTCTCTACTGCCCAATTTGGGACTATCTTTTCCCTCCCTAGACAGGTGGTCCCCCACAGAGTCAATATGAATTAAAAAATAAAAAGGGGGCCACAACTCAACCCTGTCTAACCCCAATGACCAATGGAAACTCATCTGTAAGGTCTCCTCCCATACTATAACGGACTCTGGCTGTTGTCTGGTCATGGCGCCTACTGAGGAGGTAGACAATGGGCGCTATTAATCCCCAAATTCAAGATAATAGTCCATAACTTTGCATGATCAACCATATCAAAAGCACATGTAAGGTCCATAAGCGCAAGATGGACAGAAACTTTCTTGGCCTTAGTGTACTTTTGAATAATAAGGGAAAGATTTAAAGTTTGGTTTGCCTGGTTGCCAGGTGAGAAACCAAACTGTTAAGTCAGAAAGCCCCTGCGTCTCTATTGCCCAAACTTCTGATTTGGACAGAATAACTCTACCCAGTATCTTTACTGTTCTGTCCAACAGCAAGGGGGAGAGCTCTTGTCTCCTTTCTTAAATATAGGAACAATAATGGCCTCCTGCCAGGATTTAACCAGAGGTCCGAACATCGCGCTTCTAATTGCATTGGTCAATAGAGGAGCCCAGAACTCCAGGAATGATTTAAAGATCACCTTTTCAGAACCCAGGATAGGAGACTGCTCTTTAGGGCCGAATACATTAGAAAAATACTACATAATCCATCTGAGGATAAGAAGTTTTAGAGCACAATCCATTTTTTAAATAGCCTCGGCCAAAGGATTATAAGAGTTCACCACCTTCCAAAAGCTTCTGGGGTCTTTCTGATCACTTACTGTTCTCAGATCCTCCCATGTTTTTACCCTTGTCTTTGCCTTCTGCTTTTGGAAAGGCTCTTTATAGGATTTCCTAGACTGAACTATTTCAGACTGGGCACGCGGGCATTTATTTAAAGCGAGTTTCAAGTGTTTGTGAGCTTTAGAGCAAGAACTGTCAAACCACCTTGGGTTATCCCCTACTTTCTAGGCCACTTTAGTCAACTTATCAGCCGTGCAGCTATTTAACCTTGTATATGCCGCTATAACTTCTAAAGGTCTGATATCTTCACGCAAAATTGTGTCAATATCTGAATGATAATGCTGTATGAGGTCTTTATGAAAGGCAGCCTTATCTACCTTCTTCATTTAATACTTACACCTTTGAGGGAAGTGTAATCCACGTGAGGATAAGACATTTTAGAGGACTACCTACTTGCGGGCAGCTTGAGTTCCAAGGTAAGTGGGTTGTGATTGCTCAAACATGAAGCCCTAACTTTACAGGAACCAACTACTGATACCAGTGGTCTAGAAACAAGTATATGATTGATGGAAGAGTTTGATTTAGGTCCCATAAAAGTGGGAGTTTTTCTCAAACTTGACTGGGAATGATCCGAAAGTAACCTCAAATTATACAAACAAATCACCCTATTCAATGAGTTGCCATATGGTGTATGCTTAAAATGAACAAGTGCATGATTAAATTAATCACAAATCCCACATATATGGGTGTCACCAAAAGCATAGAGATCAATATTAAAATCCTCCACCCAGACAATTACAACATCCTCAACAGGGCCATTCAAAATATTTTGCAGAGGTACTTCTATGTCACCCACAACACTTGTCTGTGCATAAGAAGTCTACATTTTAAATACTTAGATGTAAGCTTTGTTAAATATATAGAGGGAAGCAATCTCCTATGTGCATTGCTATTTAGGACTGCATTTATATATTCTTCACTCTTCCTAGTGTTTTTATGACCGACATTTGGAACAAGGAGTATGTGTGTGTGTGTATATGTTTCATTGCATCTCAGTATTTTTAGTAGTTTAGCACAGCTCTGTATGTTTCTCAAATTATTATTTTATATTTCAATCATCAGTTTCGAGACACAGCGGAATGGACTGGTATTTATATATGACATGGCAGGGTCACAGTATACCAACTTTGAGCTAGACCTCAGCAAGAAGATCCTGAACCTTCTGAAGGTAAGGAACTTCCAGAAACCTGTTGTCACAGGTTTAAAACATGTGATCTGGTTAGGATTAAAGTGTTAGTTACATTTTTGTCTGAAAATGAATAGAAGTGTGCATGTTTCGATATGAATGGGTAAAGTAATCCAAAGTGAGTTGTAGTGCCATTAAGAATGATCCAGATAAGCAAAATTTCAACATTCCAAATAATTAATGGGGCATGTATGGAGGTAGATCCCTAATGTAGAAAGAACTCATTCTCTGGAATTATATGAACTATCCTTTAATGCTCCAGCAAACTGCACCCTGTCTAGTAAGCAGTGGTAAGCATTCCTCCTCAAACAGGTGTTCTTGTCACTATCTAGATATGCCACATAGCTTACAAAGTCCATAACAGCATACAGCACCTAACCACAGAAGTCCTGGGGTAGAGACCCTGTAAAAAGTCTTTACTTTGTTATTAAATTGCCACCTTATCTTGACTTATAGCCTGCAATTGAAATGCATTGAAATAGTTGTGTTTAATTTTTACTAGAGATGTGGTGGAACACCTTATAGTATTGAAGAATGAGTACTGTAACTCTTTATATCTTTGCCTTCCTGTCTATTAGATGGAGTGTCTACAGATGCCTTAGAGTGTACCTGTCTGATTTATTTAGCCTTTCCTTTATTTTATTAATTTGATCTCTCTGCACTAGCTTCCATTTGATCGCCCCGCACTAGCCTCCAGTGTTGAGGAACTCTATTTGTAAAGGCTTATGTTAGTTTCATAAAGCATAGGTTTTTGACATGTCTGCAGGTAGTACTATGAAAGCACTGATTACTGGCCAAAAGCACTCAAGGTTGCCATATTCAGACTACTGATGAATCCTACCCATATAAAGTTCTCAATCTTGAATCCGTCATCAAGGCGTGGATTTGGCTCTTACACATTCTTCATCTGGAAAAATGCCTTTGGTGTTTACGCAGGGCTCAAGTTGAGAAGCCAGAACAGCGATGGCTTACTTCCTCCAATTGTGGAGTTATTTCCACCTCTACAAATAAAGGCATTAACCCAACAATGGAGGAATTTAAATTAAGAGAATCCGGGATGGGTGAAGGGGATGTGCACAAGCTGGTTCTAAAGCTATTAATAGTAGGAGGAGAAAGAATTATTTTTCCCTTGGTTTGTGAGACCTTTGGCATGAGGGCTATTGATCCAGAGTGTATTGGACATCGAATTGAAATTTATTGATTGTCCAAGCTTCCAGGCAGCATCCCTGTGAAGAGATGAAAGGCAAGTTGTTAATGGATCAACAATATTGTTCTCCCTGAAGGCGTTCTTGTTCATTTTGAACAATTCTGGATTTACACAGAATTCAACTAAGGATGGACACACTACCTGCTCACTTGATCCACTCAGGTGTTATGCTTTCTAGAGGCATTGGTTTCCAGTAAAGCAAAACATTTCCTTTCCAAGGATTTCATTTCTTGAACCTGTTTTTACAATGTGTGTCTGCAGATTTCCAGATGGCATTTGATGTTATGGCCACTTCGTTTGAACCAGACATCTTCCTTTAGCAGAAAAAAACGTCCAATTCAAACAGTGTTTGACCTTGATTGGAACCTTCAACTCAGGCCACTCTGTCTGTCAGTGTTACAATTTTTGGATCTGACCTTGGCACATACTGTTGCGATCAGGTGTGAAGTAGAAGGCCCTCTTATTAACAAGTTATACGTAACCAGTGGCTATGCCAGAAATGCTAAAAGTTTCTGATTAACTGCTTGAAATTCTCTGAATTCATCCTCTAATGACTAATGAGGCTTACAGAAGCCAATGAAACCGTTCCAAAATCATGGAGATCAACCACAACCAACATCACACTACCAGAAGGCCTGGAGGGAAGAGGAAAAAACAGCCTCTAGTGCTGAGATGAGGAGATATGGGATAAGAGATTTTAGGAGGGTCTGCACTTTCTATCAGACACACCATTCATTAATATATGCTAAACTTCAACTACCATGGAAAACGTTCTGTTAGGATAAGAGTAACCATGTTGATAAGTGTCATATGGATTACTTTGCAGTTGTTTGTTTGCTCTGCAGTGATAGGATACATAGCGACAACTGGGGAAAATCAGATCCTGCTGAGGTAAGTTGTTCCTAAAACGTTGCATGGGAAAGATGACTGTACCCTGGCAGTTCTGGTTCAGGTAAAATGCTCTTAAGTAATACAGGACCTTTGAAGACTTCTTTAATGAAGGTTGTTTCAATTTTTGGGGCAAGCAGTACAATTTTTGTTAAACCTGAGCATGCAGTGACCCACTGTTTATTCTTTATGTGGAAGAATATTAGGGCAGGTTTAAAGTTCTTGCTATTCTGACAGGTTGAATGTCACTTGCTATTGTGGTAAAAACCATTACTAACTTAGTTTAGGTGAATGTAGTCATGCTATTCTCTTCCTGCTCTGTTACCATCTTATGTAGGTGCACCTCATTATTTGTATTTTAAAAATGTGAACAATGTGGGCGAGGCAACCATTTTTCACTGAGCACAGATAGTGTTGCAGTGGGACATAATAGGACGCAATAGACATAAGAGGCACCAAATGAAGTCTCTTTCTCACAGAAGTGGTTTTAGATGCATGGAAGTGCCTTTCATCAGAGATAACTGACTCGCCTCATAAAATACCACAAAATGGTAAGGGAAAGATGGATTGTTGTAGTTGTAAGAGAAATGAAGGGGGTGACTACAAGAATCAAGTTCTATTCGCTTATGTCAGTGTTTGTGTTTCTGCCTGTGTGAAATGTCATTCTTACTCAGCAGTTGGTACTGTATGCTTTCTTGACCTTAAACCGTTCCACACCGCACTCTGCTAAATGTGATTGCCACTGAGTGCATTTTAACTGTCTCTGTGCACTAGTTTTTTTTTTTATTTCTTCAGAGTCACTAATTGTGTTTGTACTCAACAGGGCGCCTTCCCCGCACGGTTGAAAAAGGTCTTCATTGTGGGTGCTCCTGTATGGTTCAGAGTGCCCTACTCCATCATCAGTGTGCTGCTGAAGGAGAAACTCCGGGAACGAGTGAGTGGGGCGAGTTTTTTGTTGACTGTGGTGGTGCACCACACTCTGGGTGACATGAACAGCTAGGGTCTGAAGAAGGCATTGGGCTGACAGGGAGGGTAAATGGGCATTGGTAGTCCATAATTCCCAGATTGTGCAGTGTTGTCAAAAACTAAAGTTTTAGTCTGGTAAGATAAATATTTAAAGTTTGGTAGAATTATTTGGCAACTTTTTTAGCTGACCTGATGAATGAATAGTAAACGTGATATGCTGTTTGTTTTCTGGCATTATTCTTGTGGCTCAGGTACAAATGGTGAAGATGTGTGAGATGAAGCAGCACCTCCCTCGAGACTGCCTCCCTGAGTATTTAGGGGGCCTTGTCAAGCTAGACCCCCTGAGTTGGAACTATCAACTGTTGCCGCAGCAGAATGGTCATCCAGATCCTCTGGATGAGTTGATCCTGGTGCCACAGGTATCAAGTCGCGATAACAGCTCTGTGCATGTGCCTGGACCAGAGTCACTGAGTGTGCAGGAGCTGCTGGAACACATAACCCTCATGCAGAAACGAGGAATTCATGAGGAGTACGAAGACATCCGGAGAGAGGCGCCAGCAGGAACCTTCAGTTGCTCCCTGTGAGTATGAGCCTTGGATGTGTCGATTCAGAAATTCTGATACTACTGAAATCTTTTCATACAAGGGAGTCATAGTTTATATTAAGTGGGAGAATGATTACATAGCTCACTTCATTTTTTTTTTTAAACATTTGGTACTCCAGCTCGCTTACAGAATAGTATATCTCCATTTGATGCTGGTAACTAGATGCTTTTGTTGACCTTGCAAAGAGCTCAATCAATCAGTCATTCATTTGTAGAGCACATCGCTGTCACCCCTTAGGGTATATAGGTGCTGGGGTGCAATGTCTCTGTCGAAGACCCAGGTCTTGAGTTTCTTCCTGAAGCCATCCAGCAAGGGTGTAGTTTGGAGGGGCAGGTCGTTCCAGGCCCTGGCGACGATGTAGGAAAAAGAGCAGCAGCTGGTGTGGCTGCGCCAGACTCTGTGTGTTTCTGAGAGAGCCAGAGAAGCAGAGCGCAGGTGTCTGGTGGGTTGATGGAAGTGTAGACGGTGGTTGATGTCCGGTCCTTGATTGTGTAGGGCTTTGTAGGCATGCATGAGGAATTTGAAATTACATCTTTTTAGGATGGTGGTCGGTGGTTGTTTCTGAGATGGGTGATGTGGGTGCTCCTAGGAATGTCCAGGATGAGTCTGGCAGCAGTGTTCTGTCTTGGTTGGAGTCTCTTTAGGAGCTGGGAGGATACGTTGGCATATAGATTGTTGCTGTAGTCGAGTCGGCTGGTGACAAGGGCTTGGGTGACGGTTTTCCTGGTATTGGCTGGGACCCATCTGAAGATTCTGCTGGGCATGCAGAGGGTGTTAAAGCAGGAGGAGGTGACTGTGTTGATCTGGCGCTTTATGGTCAGTTCACTGTCCAGGATAATACCAAGGTTGCGAGCGTGGTCTGTAGGCGTGGGTCTGAGTTCGGCTGGCAACCAGCTTTAGTCCCAAATGGAAGTGTTTTTCCCGACATCTTGTCGAAGTTTTATCCAGTTGGCTACAATGATCATGGCGTTGCAGAAGTTGGTTCTGATGGTGGAGAGGTCTTCAGTAAGTGAGAGGATCAGTTGAGTACTGTCTGCGCAGGAGAAGATGTTGAGTCCGGGGGGATCATACAATGTCATTCAGTGGGGTTACGCAAGTATTGAACAAAGTGGGGCTGAGGTATGAACCTTGGGATATGCCGCAAAGGATGCTTTTGGGTGTGAAGGTGAAAGGGGGTAGTTGGATGCTCTGAGTGCATCCTGTCAGGAAGGAGGCAATCCATTTGAGTGTGTCATTTTGTATTCCGATGCTGTTGAGTCTGTTGATTAGGATTTGGTGGGGGACGGTGTTGAATGCGGCTAATAGGTCAAGGAGGATCAGGGCGGCTGTTTTCCTGCGGTTGATGTCCTCATTGGTGGTAATGAGTGCGGTCTCTGTGCTGTGGTTGGAATGAAAACCTGATAGGGAGGTGTCCAGTAGGTTGTTTTCTTCCAGGTAGCTGGTGAGCTGCTGATTGCTGGCCTCTCTAGTACTTTGGCCAGGTAAAGTGGTAAAGAGATGGGTCGGTAATTCTTGAGTTCACTGCGGTCAGTGGAGGGATTTTTCAGGAGGGGTTGGATTTCTGCATGTTTCCATTTGTCCATAAAAATTGCTGAGGTGATGGAGGTGTTGAGGATGCTTGTGAGTTCTGTGCTGATAAGGTTGGTTCAGCGGGTGAACAAGTGGTGTGGCATGGGTTGGTGGGTATCCCGGAGTGCATGGATGAAATGATGGCTGAGGTGGCTTTTGTGGTGAACGGTGCCCACGTGGAAATGGTGCTGTTGGTGTGCCTATGGGGTCTAGAGAGCTGAGGTTGGAGAGTGTGGGTTGATGCACAAAGTTATTGTAGACGGTGGAGATCTTGCTGTGGAAGTAGTCTGAGAGGATGTTGCAAAGTTCTCGGGAGGGGGGAAAAGTGTTCTCTCTGTGGCTGCTGGGTTGGAATATTCTTTGACTATATTGAAAAGTACATTAGTGCGGTTGGATGCTGAGTCATCCAACCAATGAAGAGCTCAGTTTTTAACAGTTCAGTTGCATTCATTTTGTATATTTTTCTTTTTTTCTGGCAATTGGGCACATGTAAAAGCTGTTGACTGATTTCACTAAGCAAGACATTCTCCAGGCAGTGTGAAAATTCTCATCCATGCAACAACTTAAATAGTTTATTCAAAGTAATACATTTTTAAAAGTTTCAATTAACTGAATGAGAACAACGTCATTCCAGTACAATAATTCCATTTACTGCACTGCATATTGAATATTACACTGTTAGCTTAGTATTCTTGGATAAACCACCTGTGACATGGCGAGTTCCTATGTTGCTATATCACAAGATGTTTTACTTACATTAGACATTTGATTACATAATTAGAATCTGTTATGATCATAAGTTATGATCATATGTCAGTAGGGGTTTCTTTAAGTGTTATGTTGGAAGTGGAATTCTACATTGTGAGGATTCCACACGGAGACGGTTGGAGAGAGGGAAGAAAGGAGGAGGCAGAAACTGGTTGTGCTGGCTCATCTGTTGGTGGATGCTAATAAAAGGTTTCAATAAAGAAGAAAACGACTTTGTGTCAAAGGCGACGAGTTACTACTGAGGCATCCACCCTTCAAAGAACCCATGCGTCCACTAGACGAACTATGAAGTGTCGTATCATGAAGGTTATTGTATTTCATGTAGTCGATGTTTTTTTGGGCTAAATACTTACATAGGAAAGGAAAAAAAACATTACGCTCACTGTTGTCTGGCCCATGAGCGATCGTGAATGACTAAGCGAGTAGCACACCAAACTGAGCTGTTGTTGTAGTTTGAACAACAGCAGCCTCCGTTGAGGCCGCGCATACTTGGAGAGTCACGCGCTACAGTGAGAACATTGCTATTTTAATATAGTAATCTATGTTGCTGGAATATTTCTGCTGTGAATAGTGTTAACGTTCTCCATAAAAGTCGCACATACTATGAGTTGCACGCTGCAGCGGTAGCATTTTCAGCTTTAATATATTAACATGCATTATTACCACATTTTATGGCACGAGCTGCAGCAGCACTTGTCATCAAAGCTGTGTATACCTATAAAATTGTGCGTTTTAATATAAACATTTCAGTTTGGTACAAAAATACCTCAATTGATCCTTCACTTGCTCCACACTGTGATTTCCTTGTTAAACTTGAGCACTGTCTACAAGAAATAGGAAAAGACTAGAATGCTGACACGATTATAGTGGCATTTCCCATTCAAACTCTGGGACGTTCAGAAAGTGGAATAAGGAATTGGAAACTGTACGACCAAAGAATAGAGGAAGAGCAACTATGAAGAAATATTAACATTTACAAAGTGGATTTATACGTTTTGGTTCTTGTTGCCGTTTAATACTGAATTCATAAGGTGTCTCATCAATCTCCCTTCAGTATGTCTCAACCACCACAATTTCTGTCTGAACGGGGTGAGCCGATATTGCCTTGGAAAAAATGGATAAACTTGTTTGATTCCTATTTAATTGGTATTGGTGGTGAAAAAGTCTCCCCTGCAAGGAAAGAAGGCATTTTCTTGCACAATCTAGGGACTGAGGGGCGGAACATTTATAATAGCCTTGACTCAATGAGCATTGGTACTGCTGAAGGCGCACCTGGAGATGTTTATGAGATGTCACTCATGATGCTTAAAAAACATTTTGGTGGTCGCATAAATGTTGTTATAGAAAGACATATGTTTTTTATGAGAATACAAGCCAGAGAAGAGAGAGTTGGTAACTATATAGCATCACTCAAGACATTGGCTCAAACATGTGATTTTGCTGAACTAACTGAGTCTTTGATACGTGACCAGCTTGTACGTTGCACCAACAATCCAAGAGTCCAAGAGAAATTATTAGCGAAGAATCCATCTTTACAGGAAGCAATAATTATTGCTGAAAGCATGGAACATACCATTTTCTGGGCAAAAGAAATGAAAGATGTGGGTCCCAATCCTGGTACCCATATGGATTCTGGTTCCACGTCCATGCTAGCAAGGATTTCAACTTGTGATTGTGTTCAAGAAAGTGATCTTGTGCAGAAAGTAAGTGGTAAAATTAAAATTGGTAGTGATACACAGAAAGAATCCAAGATCAGATGTTATGTGTGGGAATATTGGTCATCTGGCAAACAACTCCAAATGTTTTGCCAGAAATGTTAATTGTAGGAATTGTGGGAGGGGCATTTAGCAAAAGTTTGCAAACGTTTTAAAGTGAATATGGTTGATGAGTCAGCAAGTAAACAACAGATGATGTTACATGTCGATTGTGCAAGCACTGGAAACCGACAACTCAATGAGAACAAATTATTCATGCCAAAATGTGATATTGGGATCTGGGGGAAAATCTGTTTCAGTCCTTGCTGACTCAGAGTCTCTTTTTACATTAATTGGAGATAAGAATTGGGAAAAAAATCTTTGCAGTTGATAAAATTGAGTTAATTCCACCTGGTATTGATCCTGTTGGATATGGTGGGCAGAAGATTGATTTATTTGGATACTCTGTAATGTCAATAAAATTTACAGGCCGTGAGACAGTGGGTAAAGTTTATGTAGCCAAACGTGGTGGTGATCTCCTGGGGTGGCGTCATCAGATGGATTTGGGAATTATTTTGAACCCGAATGCTCCTGATCAAGTTCTTTCTATTTTAAATTTGGGTGATGATGCTGAGATTGTAAATGATTTTCCAGAAGTTTTTAGTGATAAGCTGCTACTGTTGGAAAAATGTCAAACACAAAATCATTTTAAAGTCCAGTGCTAAACCAGTTGTATACAAAGTGAGAAAGGTACCACATTTGATGTTGCAGCCGTTACAAGCAGAACTCAACAGGTTATTGAGTTTAGGTGTCATAGAGGAGATTGAAGCCTGAGTGGTTGGCGCCTATAGTTTTGGCTCCTAAGGATAATGGGTCAAAGATTCGGTTGTGTGTTGATCTTAGGGGTCTCAACCAATGTATATGGGTAGACCGTCAACAGTCAACTAAAATTAATGAAACTCTGATTATGCTGACTGGAGCTAATGTTTTCAGTGTTATGGACTTATTAGCAGCATTCCCTTAGATTCTACTTCATAAAGATTTGAGACATCTTACTTCTTTTGTTACTCCTTTGGGGGGCATTCAGGTTTGTTAGGATGCTATTCGGGTTAGCTTCTGCTGCTGCCTGTGAGGGAGGTGCTCAAGGGTCTTGATTCTGTTTTATTCTTTCAGGATGATATTCTTGTTTATGGTGAGGACACTGAAAGGCATGATGTGATCTTAAAAGCAGTGCTTAAGAGATTGAGAGAAAATGGATTGACCTTGAAGAGAGAAAAATGTAAGTTTAGAGTTGGTACTGTTTCATTTCTAGGTCACACAATCTCTGGGGATGGTAATCAACCAAATTTGGAGTTGGCTAATTCAATCATGTCGGTTACCGACACCTGTTGACAAGGATCAAGTACGGTCATTCCTTGAACTTGCTGAGTATTACTCTAAATTTGTTAAGAATTTTGCGAGTGTAGTTCAGCCTTTGAGAATGATTCTGAAGAAAGGTGTGAAGTTTGAATGGTCTCCGGAATGTGAAGGGGTGTTTAATGCAGTGACATTGGAAAAATTCCCACTTTGGGCCATTTTGATGTAAAACGTAAAACATTCTTGTCCACTGATGCCAGTTTAAAGGGCCTTGGTGCGGTTCTCTCTCAACTGGTGGATGGAGAGGAGAGTGTGGTAGCTTTTGCTTCATGTTCTCTTAAGGGGCCTGGAAGAACGATATTCAGTGATAGAGTGTGAGGTACTAGCCTGTACCTGGGCCATAAATCATTTTAAATATTATCTGTGGGGTTTACCATTTATACTCAGGAGTGATCACAAGCCCCTGGCACAGATGTTTACCTGCCGGAATATTGAGAGTACTACACCACGAATCAAACGTTGGGTAGAACATTTATTGGATTTTAATTTCCTTATGGAATATTATCCTGGAAAGAAGAATATCCCTGCTGATTTCCTTTCTAGGTAGTCATTAATTGATTGAAGTCTGGATGAGGGAGTTCATGTATTATGGGTTAAAGAATCTGCTTTTGAAAAGGTAGACTGGAATGAGGAATGTGGTAAGGACACTGTTTGCAGACTAGTTATGGACTATGTTTTACAAGGATGGCCTTGTCTGAATAACTGCCAGGAAGGTACTTAAGCATTTTGGAGCTTAAGGACGAATTAAGCATCATAGATGGCAGTTTGTATAGGGACAGCAGATTAGTTTCACCTGCAGGCTTATATGAGAAATTAATTAATTTGGCCTATGAGGGGCGTTTGGGTAGGAACCTTACCAAAGCCAGTATCTGAGAATGTTATTGGTGGCCAGGTCTAGACAAACAGGTAGAGGTGATTGTAAAGGACTGTATACAATGTGCCGGAAATGACAAGTCCAAGGTTATACGGACTGCCCCTTTGTCCCCAGTTTCTGTTCCAGATGAACCATGGGTCAAATTGGGTTTGGATTTGGTTGGACCATTGGATTTGTGATTGTTTTGGTTGATTACACTTCTAAGTGGGTCACTGCTAGTTGCGTACATTCTATTACCACTAAAACCATAATACAGTTTTTGACTGATGTATTTGCTTGTGAGGGGATTCCAAAGGTAATAGTGACTGATAAAGGGGTCCAATTCACTTCATTAGAAATTAAGGGCTTCCTTAAAGACCTAGCAATCTCCCATTACCATACTGCACTACATGCTCCTCAGGCTAATGGTTTTGTTGAGAAAATTAATCAGTTGGCGAAAGCGTGTGTTCAGATAGCTCTCAAGAACAAGGTGCCTTTGAAGGTTACGCTGAGAGAGAAATTATGGGCCCATAGGAATGCACCCAATGTTGTTACTGGGATGTCTCCTTTCTGTATTTTGAAAGGCAGGTTAGCGGGTTCTAAATTGAATCCTTTGTGGTTATATTTTAAAACCCGAGCTGATGCAGCGTCTGACAGCTCTAAATTTTTTTGTGCCAAAGTGATTGCTAATCAGTCTAAATATAAGAAGAGGTTTGACGAAAGACGTGTGCGTCAGAAGAATTGGCGTGAGGGAGTTTTGGTGTTTGTCAAGAAACCAGTGTGGTGTCCCAAAGGAGAATCCAAATACACAGGACCGAGGAAGATTATGAAAGTGAAGAAGAATGTGGTTTTACTTGAGGGTGGTGAAGTTTGGAGTTTGTCTCGCCTAGCCAAATGTACAAAGTGTGAGGGTGAACAAAGAAACAATTTGCCTAATTTGGGTGAGAGTGAAGGGTTGAGGAGAAGTGTGAGGAACAGAACTTATCCTAAACATCTTAAGGACTTTGTGAATTAGGCAATTAAATATTGTATACTTATGCACTTGGTTAATGTCAGTAATTAATGTCAGTTGTAATTTTATTTACATATTTGCAATGATATTTCTGTTATATATGTATATATTTGTTATTTTGTTATTATAACGTCTTTAATATTGTTTATAACGGGGGAAGATGTGTTATGATCATATGTTATGATCATATATGGGTAGAGATTTCTTTAAGTGTTATGTTGGAAGTGGAATTCTACATTGTGAGGTTTCCACAGGGAAGACGGTTAGAGAGAAGGAAGAAAGAAGGAGGCAAGAACTGGTTGTGCTGGCTCATCTGTTGGTGGATGCTAATAAAAGGTTTCAATAAAGAAGAAAACAACTTTGTGTCAGAAACCTCTTGGCGCGTAATGAAAATGTCACTTACCCAGTGTACATCTGTTCGTGGCATCAGTCGCAGTAGATTCGCATGTTTTGCAATAGCTCGCCATCTGGTGTTGGGCCGGAGTGTTACAAGTTGTTTTTCTTCGAAGAAGTCTTTCGAGTCACGGGACCGAGTGACTCCTCCTTTTGTGTCCATTGCGCATGGGCGTCGACTCCATCTTCGATTGTTTTTCCCCGCAGAGGGTGAGGTAGGAGTTGAATTGTAGTAATAGTGCCCATGCAATGGAGTGACTAAGTATGCACCTATTTAAGGTTGAGATGATACATATATAAATAGTTGAAGGTAACTTCCAAACTGCTACAGGCTCCCGGGGAGGTGGGTGGGCACATGCGAATCTACTGCGACTGATGCCACGAACAGATGTACACTGGCTAAGTGACATTTTCAGTTCGATGGCATCTGTCGCTGTAGATACGCATGTTTTGCATAGACTAGTAAGCAGTTATCTCCCCAAAAGCGGTGGATCAGCCTGTAGGAGTGGAAGTAGTCTGAAATAATGTTCTTAATACGGCTTGACCTACTGTGGCTTGTTGTGCGGATAACACGTCTACACAGTAGTGCTTGGTGAATGTGTGAGGCGTAGACCATGTGGCTGCCTTACATATTTCTTGCATTGGGATGTTTCCTAGAAAGGCCATGGTAGCACCTTTCTTTCTGGTTGAGTGTGCCCTTGGTGTAATGGGCAGCTGTCGTTTAGCTTTAAGGTAGCAGATTTGGATGCATTTAACTATCCATCTGGCTATACCTTGTTTTGATATTGGGTTTCCTGCATGAGGTTTTTGAAATGCAATAAATAGTTGTTTAGTCTTTCTGATGTTTTTTGTTCTGTCAATGTAATACATTAATGCTCTTTTGACATCTAATGTATGTAGTGCCCTTTCAGCTACGGTATCTGGCTGTGGAAAGAACACTGGAAGTTCCACTGTTTGATTTAGATGGAACGGTGAAATAACCTTTGGCAAAAATTTTGGATTGGTCCTTAGGACGACCTTATTCTTGTGTAGTTGTATAAAAGGTTCCTGTATTGTAAACGCCTGAATCTCGCTTACTCTTCTTAGGGACGTAATGGCGATGAGAAATGCCACCTTCCAGGTTAGGAACTGTATTTCGCAGGAGTGCATGGGTTCAAAAGGTGGACCCATAAGTCTAGTTAGGACAACATTTAGGTTCCATGAAGGAAGTATAATTCTCCTAAGGCCCTCCATGAATGCTTTAATGACTGGTATCTTATATAGGGAAGTTGAATAGGTAGTCTGCAGGTATGCAGATATTGCTGCAAGGTGTATTTTAATGGAAGAGAAAGCCAGGTTAGATTTTTGTAAGTGAAGCAAGTAACCCACTACATGTTCTGGAGTTGTGTGTAATGGTTGTATTTGATTAATATGGCAGTAGCAAACAAACCTCTTCCATTTACTTGCATAGCAGTGCCTGGTGGATGGCCTTCTGGCTTGTTTTATGACTTCCATACATTCTTGGGTAAGTTGTAAGTGCCCGAATTCTAGGATTTCAGGAGCCAGATTGCTAGATTCAGCGATGCTGGATCTGGGTGTCTGATCTTTTGGTTGTGCTGTGTCAACAGATCTGACCTGTTGGGCAATTTGAGGCAGGGTACTACTGATAGGTCTAGCAGCGTTGTGTACCAGGGTTGCCTTGCCCAAGTTGGTGCTATTAATATGAGTTTGAGTTTGTTTTGACTGAGTTTGTTTACCAGGTAAGGAAGGAGAGGGCGAGGAGGAAAAGCGTAAGCAAATATCCCTGACCAGTTCATCCATAGGGCATTGCCTTGGGACTGTTTGTGTGGGTATCTGGATGCGAAGTTTTGGCATTTTGCGTTCTCCTTTGTCGCAAACAAGTCTATCTGAGGTGTTCCCCAGAGTTTGAAATAAGTGTTCAGAATTTGGGGGTGAATTTCCCATTCGTAGACCTGTTGGTGATCTCGAGAGAGATTGTCTGCGAGTTGATTTTGGATCCCTGGTATAAATTGTGCTATTAGGCGAATTTGGTTGTGAATTGCCCAACGCCAAATCTTTTGTGCTAGCAGGCTTAACTGCGTGGAGTGCGTCCCCCCTTGCTTGTTTAGATAATACATTGTTGTCATGTTGTCTGTTTTGACGAGAATGTATTTGTGAACTATTATTGGTTGGAAAGCTTTTAGTGCTTGAAAAACTGCTAGAAGTTCTAGGTGATTTATATGCAGTTTTGTTTGATGTACGTTCCATTGTCCTTGTATGCTGTGTTGATCGAGGTGTGCTCCCCACCCTGTCATGGAAGCATCTGTTGTTATTACGTATTGTGGCACTGGGTCTTGGAAAGGCCGCCCTTTGGTTAAATTTATGTTGTTCCACCACAGAAGCGAGAGGTAAGTTTGGCGGTCTATTAACACCAGATCTAGAAGGTGACCCTGTGCTTGTGACCATTGTGATGCTAGGCACTGTTGTAAGGGCCTCATGTGCAGTCTTGCGTTTGGGACAATGGCTATGCATGAAGACATCATGCCTAGGAGTTGTAATATCATCTTTGCTTGTATCTTTTGTGTTGGATACATGCGTTGTATGATGGTGTTGAAATTTTGAATTCTTTGTGGACTTGGAGTGGCTACTCCTTTTGATGTGTCTATTATGGCTCCCAGGTATTGTTGTACCTTGCGCGGCAGAATTTTGGATTTTGTGAAATTGACGGTGAACCCTAGTTTGAAGAGGGTTTGTATGATATGATTTGTGTGATTTGAGCACTCTATTAACGAATGGGCCTTGATTAGCCAGTCGTCTAGATATGGGAACACATGTATTTGCTGCCTTCTTATGTGTGCAGCGACTACCGCTAGACATTTGGTAAAGACTCTTGGTGCGGTTGTTAATCCGAAAGGCAGTACCTTGAATTGGTAATGTATTCCCTTGAATACAAACCTTAGGTATTTCCTGTGCAATGGGTGTATTGGTATATGGAAATAAGCATCCTTGAGGTCTAAAGTTGCCATGTAGTCGTGTAGTTTTAGCAATGGCAATACTTCTTGTAGTGTGACCATGTGAAAGTGGTCTGATTTGATGAAAGTGTTCACTACTCTGAGGTCTAGGATTGGTCTCAGCGTTTTGTCCTTCTTTGGTATCAGAAAGTACAGTGAGTAAACTCCTGTGTTTATTTGTGTGTTTGGCACTAATTCGATTGCATTTTTTTGCAATAGTGCCTGCACTTCTATCTCCAGGAGATTGGAATGGTGTGTTGTTAAATTTTGTGCTTTTGGTGGTATGTTTGGAGGGAATTGTAGACATTCTATGCAATAACCATGTTGGATAATTGCTAGAACCCAAGTGTCTGTAGTGATTTCCTCCCATGCTTTGTAATAATGACTTATTCTTCCCCCCACTGGTGTTGTGTGGAGGGGGTGAGTGACATGTGAGTCACTGTTTAGTAGTAGGGGGTTTGGGGCTCTGAAATCTTCCTCTATTCCTAGGGAATTGCCCTCCTCTATATTGTCCCCGAAAACCTCCTCTATACTGTCCCTGGTAACTGGACGGTGTTGCTTGTGAGGTGCTGGCTTGTGTGCTCTGACCCCGAAACCCCCCTCGAAAGGGTGTTTTACGGAATGTGCTGTAATTGCCTCTGCTCTGCGGGGAGTAGAGTGCGCCCATGGCTTTGGCAGTGTCCGTATCTTTTTTGAGTTTCTCAATCGCTGTGTCCACTTCTGGACCGAACAGTTCTTTTTCGTTAAAAGGCATATTGAGAACTGCTTGTTGAATCTCTGGTTTAAATCCAGACGTTCGGAGCCATGCATGCCTTCTGATAGTTACAGATGTATTAATTGTCCGTGCAGCTGTATCTGCAGCGTCCATGGAGGAGCGGATCTGGTTGTTGGAAATGGTCTGTCCCTCCTCAACCACTTGTTTTGCCCTATTTTGTAAGTCCTTGGGCAGATGTTCAATGAGATGTTGCATCTCGTCCCAGTGGGCTCTGTCATAGCGCGCAAGTAGTGCCTGGGAGTTCGCGATGCGCCACTGGTTTGCAGCTTGTGCTGCGACTCTCTTACCAGCTGCATCGAACTTGCGGCTTTCTTTATCTGGGGGTGGTGCATCTCCAGATGTGTGGGAGTTGGCCCTTTTCCTAGCTGCTCCTACAACAACAGAGTCTGGTGGCAGCTGTGTAGTGATGAAAACCGGGTCTGTAGGAGGCGCCTTATACTTTTTTTCCACCCTTGGTGTGATTGCCCTACTTTTGACCGGCTCCTTAAAGATTTCTTTTGCGTGCCGGAGCATACCAGGGAGCATAGGCAGGCTTTGGTATGAGCTGTGGGTGGAGGAGAGTGTGTTGAATAAAAAATCATCCTCGACCTGTTCTGAGTGGAGGCTTACGTTGTGAAATTGTGCTGCTCTAGCCACCACTTGAGAATACGCGGTGCTGTCCTCTGGTGGAGATGGCTTTGTAGGGTATGCCTCCGGACTGTTATCTGACACTGGGGCGTCGTATAGGTCCCATGCGTCTTGATCTTGGTCACCCTGGCTTATGGTGGTGTGAGCTGGGGAGTGTGATGGAGTTTGTGCTGGTGAGACGTTAATCACGGGCGGAGGAGAGGGTGGTGGGGTAACTCTTTTCACCACTTTAGGTTGTGGTGTCTGTTCAGTTTGGAACTCCAACCTTCTCTTTCTTCTAATGGGGGGAAGGGTGCTTATTTTTCCTGTCCCCTGCTGTATGAAAATACGCTTTTGCGTATGGTCTACATCAGTTGATTGTAGCTCTTCCTCAAACCTATGCTTTTGCATTTGGGAGGTTAGCGAGTGCTCTTCTGTATAAGAGCCTGAAGCTGGGTCGCTTGCAGTTTGTTTCGGCACCGAAACCCTGTCTGCGTGTTTTTTCGGCTCCGAGATGACTTTTTTCTTTTTCGGGGCCGAAACCTCTCGGCGTCGATCTTCTTCGGTGCCGCTGTCTCGGCGTCGAGCCGTGTCCACACCGGCATCTCGGTGTCGAGGCTTGTCTCCAGCACTTTCTTGGTCCCGAGAAGGCTGCGTGCCGGTGTCTCGACCGGAGTCGGACGATCTCGGCACTGTTTGGGCCTTTTTCGGTGCCGACGGTCGGTCACCGAATTTATGGGTGGAGCCATGGCCTGATGGCAGTGGCGTCCCCTGGGCCTTGTAAATCTTCCTCTGTGTGGTTTTCGACGTCTTACTCACGGTTTGTGTATCGTCGAATCCTTCGGAGTCCGATTCTTGGATCGAGAAGGTACCTTCCTCTTCTTGTTCCTCGAACTCTCGGTGGGCTGTCGGCGCGGACGCCATCTGAAGTCTTCTGGCTCGACGGTCTCGGAGTGTTTTTCGGGACCGGAACGCACGACAGGCCTCGCAGGTGTCTTCACTGTGCTCAGGTGACAGGCACAGGTTACAGACCAAGTGTTGGTCTGTATAGGGGTATTTATTGTGGCATTTGGGGCAGAAACGGAACGGGGTCCGTTCCATCGGCGTTCTTCAGCACGCGGTCGGGCCGACCAGGCCCCGACGGGGGATCGAAAAACTACCCCGAAGGGCACCGGAGCTCTTCGATCTTCGATGCGGTGTTGAATCTAACTACGCCGATCCCGAACGCAACAATACCGACGAAAATCTTCCGAAATTAGCTATCTTTCCGTTCCGAAACTCGGAGCGACAGGAACACGTCCGAACCCGATGGCGGAAAAAAAACAATCGAAGATGGAGTCGACGCCCATGCGCAATGGACACAAAAGGAGGAGTCACTCGGTCCTGTGACTCGAAAGACTTCTTCGAAGAAAAACAACTTGTAACACTCCGGCCCAACACCAGATGGCGAGCTATTGCAAAACATGCGTATCTACAGCGACAGATGCCATCGAACATTTTATTTTGTTTGTTTTATGATACGATTTACACAGCTATTGAAATGAAGTCATGATTCTGTAACCACAATTAAATAACATCAATTGTTTTGGTGATGTATTTTTAATACTCTCCAAGTTGATTGTAACTTGTTGATATTACTGTGTGCTGAATTAATCATTATAAATAATAACAAGTCTTGGCAGATAGGTTAAAATGTTGGTTTTTTACAAGTTTACTTGATGATAACTGTGTAAGTTCACTTTCTAATGTTCCCCATATTTGGTCTATAACCGTTAGTCTACATAAGTCTAGTGTGGCCACAGCATCACCCTACAGTAACTTTGAAAGTAATCTCAGAGGTAAGAAATGCTGTTTTTGTGAGCAAGTGTTTGATTGCAGGAATATATTATGAAGGGTTTGGACCAATGCGAAAAATACAACAGAGGTATTTTGCACCTTTCTACTGCTTTCTTTAAAAATAATAAAGCACGCAAAATTTGTATTTTATGTAATAAGAAGTGAACCAAACTGGCCTTGCCTCAAATGTATCCTTAAAATAATCCGAAGTGTACAGCGTAATACATTTGTTCCAACTATTGTTATGTAGCCATAGGAGTCAGCCTTACTCTCCATTTTCTCAAGCTAAGGGTAGATATATTTTATCTTCCTTATTTCCCAGCATACTAGGCTTGTTGTCACTCCTAGCAGCTTAGACACCTGTCCAAGCTCTCATAGCAGGTACAGTTTATTTTCTTAAAAACGTTATTTTGAATTAAATGACTTGTACCCCTTAGACATAAAAATAAAGATACAAGATCATTTGACTTGGTGTGGTTCTGCATTTTCTGTGCCTTGTTTCTGTAAATTGTGAGTGTGGATCTCCCTGTTTTCACAGGGGTGAGAAATGTAATAAAATATCTACTTGTCCATTGGACAGGTTGCTTCTTAAATCTGCTTGTCCTGTAAAAAAAAATCTGCTTGTCCCTTTGGTGCCATGTAGTGGGGCGACAAACTATGGCAGCAATCTCGTTCTGCAAGAGCTCGGATAATAGCCTTTCTGATTATGTCAGAGCTACTTCAGGGCTTGAATACTTGCAACTTCAATCCCTACTATAGCAATTTTCTTATTTTGCCACCTTTCCGCAGAGCTACATAGTGGGGCTGGAGGAAGCCGTAAGCAATAGTTCCAGGGCTGGAATACCTTTGAGTCAGCAAACCTACTAACTTGCATGTTTTAAGGATTTTCACCAGCTCTTCTCTAATCTTTTCCCATAAAGAGCAAGGTTGAAAATTGACTCCTAACAATGGCAGAAGTAGAATTTCTTCCAGGTTGGGGAAAAAAGTGGTTGGAGGGAAAGTGAACTTGTAAATGCGCGAAAGATTTTCACAGGATCAAATCTACACATACATATTTGCTTGTGCTAAAACACAGTTCACAACTATTTTCTAAGAGTACGATTTCCTGATCTACTTCTGTAATTTCTTGTGAATTCAGGAAAGCCACTAATTCAAAGACATATACCATGGGTGCACCTTTTTGACTTTCTTTAAAAATTGGGTCCCTAATTAGGTCTGGCGTTAACAAAGATATTTTGTTTTTATTAAATGTATATTTCTCTATCTATCGGATGTCTTTACTGTGAGTGATCACATTCTGCTCTTCCACAAGAAGCATATTGTCACACAAAGTAGTTTTGTTCAGTGCCAGGAACTACTGTGGCAGTCAGTGGTGGGAATGTGTGCTTTTTGAGACCAAAAACGTGTTTTTCTTTTTGCCAGTGTTTGTTACAATGGTGAGGGCCTGGCTGCGCCCACAAGAATAAAGTGTTATGAAAGCCATGTCATAACAAGACAGCCAAAACCAAAAGACTCACAAAAAGTATTTTATCGGTTGGCTTTGCCAGTGCTTGTTTATTTTCATGTTTCCCATAATCTTATTGAAACTGGCTACACTGATTTTCCATTGGGAATATTTTTTGTTAATATTAGCATGCATCAACACATTTTACTAAATGTCGCTTCAATGAAATAGCACCTAACATTTTATAGTAGCAAAACGTTTTTTTCCTACTTGCATTTGTTTTCCTGAACATTGTATTTTGAAAGCAAAAAATCATAACTCTTGCTTACAATCTTCTGCACCATTCAAACATTTGCATCTAATCAGAGAGTATTTTGGGAGCCTCATATTGTTAAACTTTTCATATGTGTGTACCCTTTTTTTTTTTTTTTTACTGGAACTTCTGTCAGTAGTGCAGTGTGACCTTAAAACGTTTATTTACAGCGCTCACCCTAATAATGAAGGCTTTTCATTAATAAACCATAACTACAAGTTCGAACAGCATCAACATATAGACACACATTACCTCAACTGCAGACAGTTCGCTTCTCTGTAAACTGACAGCTGAAGGGTTTGTGCTGCAGGGGGTTGGACCTACTTGTCCCAGGGACAAAATAAACATGAAAACGTGTTTCCCTTGACCCCAAACAATATGTCCTGGGCTTCCACATCCCTGTTTCAGAACACAGCTATATGCTCATCGTCTCAGCCCCTGCCAGTTGGTCTTTGGTTTCACCCTGCTGTCATCTGTTTTTCCTTTGGCATTGCCTTACTCAGTATTAGCGCCGTGTCTAACCTACGTGCACTTCTGAATCTGTGCAGTAAAGATTCGATCAGTCAGTGTCCTCTGGTGTAAGAGATAGAGAGGGCTATATAGGCTGAGGTTCAAGAGGGAAGTGGCAGCTTCTCCATCCCGAGTACCTAACAAATTTGGGCATAAAGGTTCAGTCTGCTTCAACCACTGACCTCAATAAAAACTACGGTGAGTAGGGAGCACACCCTCAGTTGCCCGAAGATTGGGCTTGTCTGTTTTAACGTTTGTGTACAAGAGCTTTGGAGGATCCCAAATGAATCTTCTCCACATGAGGATCACTTATATCCATAAATACCTGCTTACTTTAGAAGAATATGCTATTTGTTGACAGAGTCCTACATTTGTGCATCTCACCAGCTTTGTTTCTAGCAACGTCTTCCTCATTTGCAGCTTAGGTAGTTTAAGCATGCTTCGTGAGACACTGGAAGACTGTCATAGCAACTCTTGTTTTTTTTCATTTCTGTAGTGCTCCATGGAACCAGGAGAAAAACCGTTATGGTGATGTGCCTTGTTTGGACCAGACAAGGGTGAAGCTCAAACAGCTCGGTAGGAACGAGGTCTGTTGAATCGTATATTGGCATTAAACTGTTTCTGTATTCTATGTTGTCTTGATCTTGTCTAGCTCGCTGTGTAGCTTTTTGCAGCGTCCTCTACGCCACACAGATTCACACCATAACAGCCAGAGGTTGCGCTCTATCAACTTATTTCTGACCCTCCCTCTGTGTTTAGAATATTTGTAATTACAACTGTGACATTCATAGGTTGTGTCTTTTTTACTTGGATTCGGGCAGCCTTCTTTTCTTAAACCCTCTCTACTTTCCCAGACTCTTTTAGATCTAACAAGGTACAAAGAGGTGAGCCCTGGCTGAGAATATATGTGCCTCACCTGTAGACGCCATATCTCCTCTTCAGTCTCATAGTACCCACTGAGAAATAGCTCCAAAAAACTACTTCTTTGAATGCTCTAGAATTTCTCTCTAAATCTTCACACGCAGGGCTGTCTTGTTGTACCTGTTTTTCTGCAGATTGTACACTTCTGAGATGAACTTGCTTATTTTGCACAATTTGAAACTCTCAAACCTAATCGTTAGTAGTGCTGCTTCTTCTGCAGGTTATAGTACATTTTTCTAACCCCTCAGTCCTTGCGCCCACTGGTTATAGCCTGAAACTTGCTTTCCCTGCATACTCATTGACATCCCGCTGTTGCTAGTTTAACAAAGCCTGCTTTTCCTACATCCTCTTTCCCATGTATCTGACTCTTCTTCCCTTCCATGCTCCTTGCCACCACCTGCTTGCCCTGATTTTCTCAGTAAATCTGATGTTTGTAGCATGTTTTGCTGTAGATACACATGCTCTGCATTCTCATGCCTGGACGTTTGTAACTAATGTCTTGAGGTATATGGTTGACCCCTTATGTGTGCATTGCGCATGGGCACCAACTCTGTTGTTGGCCTGCAGGAGTTATTTCAACACCTGCCTCCTAAATACAGACAAAGGGGAGAGGAATTGGTCGCAGAAGCCAAGAATATCTTGAACGCAGCTATACGTTGAACCCTAGGTGCACCAGACAGCACAACACAAGGAGTGAATGCAAGAATTCTCATTTCCCGGCACACATGGCTTGTATCTCGGGGGCTAAGCCCAAGATGCAAGAACACCTACTTAATCTCCCCTTTGATGGAGAACACTTGCTTGGCCTACCAGTCGTTATCCAAAAGGTCTCATATACAGTGCCTTGCTGTCAGCCGATTTTTCAGCTACTGTCACTATGCTGATTTAATATGCCTGTTAACTCGCAATTTAAAAGAAGTCCCTCTGACCTTTCCATTTGACTTAGAGTCATACCCTGTCCATTAAAAATAATTTTTGGAACTGTGCCCACAACTTAAGTCCATGAAAATTTTGTTTTTTTTGCAGATCTAACAGTCCTGTTCCGTTTCTTCTGTCAGTCAGTCAAGATTCTTTATTTCAAAGAAATCAATCCTTACAGACATATTAGAACATTGGAACGTTGGCAGCTCCACTGAAAACAATGGAGTGCTCCGGGCTTTTACTGGCCGGTAAAAGCCCGCAGCCGCCAACATTCCAATGTTCGCTTTGTTCACAGCAACAGCTGTGAACAAAGCCTAACGGAGCCCGAGGGGATTTTAATCCCCTCGGGCTCCGTGAGCAATTTGTTTTTTATAATAGAACATTCTGCCCTTCGACTCAGGCATTTAACGCGGGAGCGGGCCTTTAATAGCCGGTAGAGCCTGCTACGGCGGGTTCTAACGCTATATTGCACATTGCCACCAAAAAACCTCTCTGGTTCTCTGACACCCTCAAAGAATCAAAGAAAACTTGTCGTGCCCTTGAGAAGGCCTGGCGCAAGGACCACACCGCTGACAACATGACCGCCCTCAAGAACGCTACACGCGAACACCACCACCTGATCCGCACTGCCAAAAGGAACTTTTTCACCGACAGACTAGACAAAAACAGCCACAACAGCAGAGAACTCTTCAGCATCGTCAAAGAGTTCTCCAACCCCAGCGCCAGCGCCAACGCCGTCACGCCCTCACAGGATTTGTGCGAATCCCTCGCCACTTTCTTCCATCGCAAGATCAGCGACCTCCACGACAGCTTCGGACACCAGACCCAACCATACACCACTGAACCCGCTTCCCCGGACATCACCCTCAACAACTGGACCCACATCAACACGGAAGAAACCAAATCCATCATGAACTCTATCCACTCCGGCGCCCCTTCGGACCCCTGCCCGCACTTCATCTTTAACAAAGCCGACGACATCATCGCCCCGCACCTCCAGACCGTCATCAACTCTTCTTTTTCTTCTGCTACCTTCCCCGAATGCTGGAAGCACGCTGAAGTCAACGCCCTACTAAAGAAACCTACGGCTGACCCAAGCGACCTGAAAAACTTCCGCCCCATCTCTCTTCTACCTTTCCCAGCCAAGGTAATAGAAAAGACCGTCAACAAACAGCTGACCACCTTCCTGGAAGACAACAACCTGCTCGACCCTTCACAAACCGGATTCCGAACCAACCACAGCACGGAAACCGCCCTCATCTCAGTCACAGACGACATCAGAACCCTGATGGACAACGGTGAAACAGTCGCCCTCATTCTCCTCGACCTCTCGGCTGCCTTTGACACCGTCTGTCACCGCACCCTAATCACCCGCCTACGCTCCACCGGGATCCAAGGCCAGGCCCTGGACTGGATCGCCTCCTTCCTCGCTAACCGCTCCCAAAGAGTTTACCTCCCTCCGTTTCGCTCAGAACCCACCAAGATCATCTGCGGCGTACCTCAAGGCTCATCGCTCAGCCCGACACTCTTCAATGTCTACATGAGCCCCCTCGCCGACATCGTACGCAAGCACGACATCATCATCACCTCCTACGCCGACGACACCCAACTTGTACTCTCCCTCACCAAGGACCCCGCCAGCGCCAAGACCAACCTACAAGAGGGTATGAAGGACGTCGCAGATTGGATGAGGCTCAGCCGCCTAAAGCTGAACTCTGAAAAAACGGAAGTCCTCATCCTCGGCAACACCCCGTCCGCCTGGGACGACTCCTGGTGGCCCACGGCCCTCGGCACCGCACCGACCCCCGCAGACCACGCCCGCAACCTCGGCTTCATCTTGGACCCTCTTCTCACCATGACCAAGCAAGTCAACGCCGTGTCCTCCGCCTGCTTCCTCACTCTCCGCATGCTCCGTAAGATCTTCCGCTGGATCCCCGCCGACACCAGAAAAACCGTGACCCACGCCCTCGTCACGAGCCGCCTGGACTACGGCAACACCCTCTACGCCGGGACCACAGCCAAACTCCAAAACCGCCTGCAACGCATCCAAAACGCCTCGGCCCGCCTCATCCTCGACGTACCCCGCAACAGCCACATCTCCGCACACCTGAGACACCTGCATTGGCTCCCAGTCAGCAAAAGGATCACCTTCCGTCTTCTCACCCACGCACACAAAGCCCTCCACAACAAGGGACCGGAATACCTCAACAGACGCCTCAGCTTCTACGTCCCCACCCGCCCCCTCCGCTCCGCTGGCCTCGCACTTGCTGCCGTCCCTCGCACCCGCCGCTCCACGGCGGGTGGGAGATCTTTCTCCTTCCTGGCGGCCAAGACCTGGAACTCCCTCCCCACCAGCCTCAGGACCACCCAGGACCACTCCGCTTTCCGGAGACTCCTAAAGACTTGGCTGTTCGAGCAGCGATAACCCCCCCTTTTCCCCCCTAGCGCCTTGAGACCCGCACGGGTGAGTAGCGCGCTTTATAAATGTTAATGATTTGATTTGATTGCCTAACTCATTGATATACACACTTACAAATATCATAAAATTAGCAATACATAGCAATTAATTAAATCAGTTCCACCAACGCATGTAATTTACCTATGAGTACAACACAGCATAAAATTTAAAATTTCTTCTCGCTGAAACTCAGTAGAAGGTCAGCAGCCCATTATCCTACACATATTAAAACATTTTTAAAAGTGATAGATTAACCAGTGGCATGCAACTAATTTTGTCAATTAAAATGTTATAAAGTGCAGTGTGCAAGACCAAATTATCGCAGTCCCAAGGGACCCGTTCAGCCAACCTCCATAGCAATTTCTTCTGTCCTGAAGACAGTGGCGGCCGGCAGCTTTAGGAGGGAGGGGGGCGGGCGGGAAGCACGCACACACTCTCATTCTTTCACACACAGACACGCACACACGCACATCCATTAACAACACTCATAACATTCAAACATGCACGCATGCACCAAACATTCATTTCAAAACATCACACACACACACACACACTCATTCTTTCACACACGCACGCACATCCATCAACACTCATAACATTCAAACATGCACGCATGCACCAAACATTCATTTTAAAACATCACACACACTCATTCTTTCACACACGCACACACGCACGCACGCATACCCATTAACAATACTCATAATATTCAAACATGCATGCATGCACCAAACATTCATTTTAAAACATCACACACACACACACTTACCTTCAGCCTCGAGGTCCCAGGAGGGTTGGGACTGCTGCCTTCGGGAAGGCAGCAGTCCCAGCCTCGTCACAGAGTGGAATGGGGTCAGTGAGACTGCTGACCCCACCCCACTCTGTGACGAAGTGTCACTGATTAACACTTGCCCTGGGCTCTTCAGGGCTTAAACCTAAAGCGCCCAGGTCGAAGTCAATGGGTGACGCTTTCCTCGTCACCCAGGGGAGGGCCTCGAGGCACCTTTGCTGAGCCGAGGAGGTCATGCCCATAGGAGCTGTGACCTCCTCAGCCCAGCAAAGTTCAGCTCAGGCAGCGAGGAGTCTGCGCAAATGTCTCACTTCTGGCTGTCTGAGCTGAAAATGTTCAGCCTGACAGACACTCTTCATAAGGGCAAAAGGTGGGGGGGCTTGGTCCCTCCCCCTAAAGGACGGGCCACGTCTGCCTGAAGATGGTCTCATGGTTTTGGTCCGCTAGGAGTTTGACACATCGACCTTTTGCCTCACATAAATCTTTACAATTTCGATAAAAAAACACCTGTTTTCTAGGCATAGAGTTTTTTAAATTTGGTTGAGTGGTTGTTCTGAATAATGCAAGGCCTATTCTCGGAAAGACTCATGAAAATAATTTACGAGCTTGCTATGCAACTCATGTCTATATGACCTTAAAAGGAAATTTTATTCAGCTGTTAGAAACTGCTAGTGATTTTGATTTGTATATGTTATTTGCTTTCAAAGACCGTACACTTACATTAATATATCAAAAAATGCTATTCGAATGCCAGCATTGAGTACACCTCTTACTATTTTTTGTTATTTTTGGATATTTTTTTTGGTTTTTGATTCTGATCGATTCCCCTGATTGGATTTATTTGATCAGCCATCTATAGTAGAAGATTGAGTTGCTCTTTTGTGTCTTACAACCATTTTCCTTTACTCACTCAAGCAAAAAAGTTGTGATCACACCACTTCAATTTTCAGTTTCACTATGTTGGTTATGACATGTAACTCCATGACCACACCTTGGCCTTCTGGAGGTTTTCCGAAGTCCTACTGTATCCCGTCTACCCTACAGGTTTGAGAAGTCCTTATACCAATCACATTGTTGCCAGTGTTACCTTTGTTTAACAAAAACAAAACATTAAAGTGTTTATATAGATGGACGCCTTCCTGCATGCTCAAACTTTTGTGATCACCAGCCTGTGTCATTCTATTCTTGGAGTTTGTATGTTCATGAAACTTGTTTGGTCTTTCTTTTCCTCTTAGAGGACAGATTACATTAACGCCAGCTTTATGGATGGATACAAGCAGAAGAACGCCTACATTGGTACTCAAGGTAATCCTGCCAACAGGTTTCCATTCTACTTTGCAGACAAGTACACCAGCTCTGAGCAAACATATTGTGCTTACAGTCCATACGAAGAAATAGTTTTTTTCTGTGGCACAATGTGTCAAATCCTCAAGCAGGTTTCTACAACAAATAACTTCTTTTATGTAAAACTACCAACACCACTGCGGAAACTGGAGGTATATAAATGTTAAAGTTACGTTATAGTTGGGTGAAAATGTCAGTTTAAGCAAAACATTCTAAGCTAAAAGCACTGAAATTCCCCAGTTATAGTTAACTGAACTAACTATAGCTAGCACCCCTGCCAAGCAGAGTGTTGTGATCAGTGATGCCATTTCAGATGTCAAGAGTGATGTAGCATGTGGTTATAAGCAGTGCAAGGAGAGGGTGCAATTTATATGTACTTTAGTTAACTATAACTGGTGAATTTCAGTGTTCTTTTAAGTTTTGTAAATGTCACGCTTAAATGACAGGATTGCTTTAACCTTTGGTTTTGTATAGTGAATTTCTAAGGTTTTTATTAAATGTAAAGTAAGATATTATTAGCAGGCCCTGCTCCCAACCTCCCTCAGGCAGCCACTCCTTGCGGCGCATAGCCTTCGGCGCAGCATGGGGTAGGCGCAGTGTGGAGATGCACCCAGATCCCCCCATGGCTCGTGGTCCCCCTTCAAGGTCTAGGTTTCAAAAATACACTGTGGCGCTAGGTGTGGCACTTTACATCGCACTCTGTCTGACCAACTACATTAGAGGCTGCTATCATGACAGGATCTTCTGAGTTATAAGGAAAAATATTCATTAGCAACCTAATGTATTTTTTACAGTGACTTTTGAGTTTTTAGTCTGCATTTATCCTGCATGGACAATATGAAGGAATCAAAAGCACAATGAATGAGAAATCTTTGTCCCAACCCCCACATTAATATTCTTTCCTTTAAACCCTTTTATTCTATTTGTCAGGTGTTATTGCATGCAAAAAAACCTCTTTGATCCCTACCAATATTGTGTTACTGTCCCTGCAACTAAAGACATTTTAGAAGTCCTGCACACGCAGACCTGCTCCAACCTGGGAGCTGAATGTCACATTTGCAAAATTAATGGTCTGAAAGGGTAGGGTGTGATGCACCTATTTCTCCTTTGTTTAGACTTTTGTGTGCATGGTCGAATATATGTGTGCTTGATTGCAGAGTTGTAACAATTACATGTTTGATTTTCACATTATAGGGCCCCTGGAGAACACGTACTCTGACTTTTGGCGCATGGTCTGGGAGCAGAATGTGCTGGTAATAGTTATGACAACACGGTAAGTGTGGATTGATAATTATGACAGCATGGTAAGTGTGGAGTTAGTATAGTACATGCTTAGCTACCTACCCAGAAATTAACCCTGTCTATTTCTGCTTTCCTAAGCGTGAACTTTAAGACTGAGCTCAGTGATCATTCCTCTCACATATGCATCCATCTTTATTTTTCAATTGAGTGAATCCTGTCTGCAGAGAGCTGTCATTGAGCTCAGTACACCTCTCTCATCACTCTCAGGACTCTATGGAAATGATCAGTGCCTCTCATATTTACAACCTACCTGAAAATGGACTGCTTCATATCATAATTGTAGCAGAAAACTGGCAGTATATGGTAAGGGTTGCCAAATGGAATGTCCCTGCTTGCTATCTTTGGTGGGTGTGTCTGACCACGAGAGGGGTAGTTGACCTGAGTTAAAGTTGCATCATATGTGCTGCTTTAGGTGCCTCCAGTTAAATCTGTACCTTGGTCAGTGGACTTGACCAGATGTTGTAAAGATGGAGCGTAGATCAAACATGTTGTACAAACAGTAGCCAATAACAGCATGTTTGAACATTAACAATCCCGAACAAGAACATTTAGAGAGACACTGGTTTACTCCATGTTCCTGGGAGGAACTGATTAAAGAGCAAAGAACAATCATACATCCTGTTGACGGACCCAGCAAAATCGGTTCCTATGCCATTGCAACTTAGTAGCACACTCCTTCCAAAGACAGCTTGGTCGTTGGTGCAAAACTGGGGTTCGTGAATGAGGAGTGTTCAGAAGGCTTAAGGTATTGGAGAACAGCGCAGTAGGGTTTAAAGAAGCGAGGCTAACAAGAAGACTTTACAGTGTTTGCAGATGTTAGTTACCACAGACTCAACTGTTAGTGAGCTTACTGCAAGGAGGACTGAGCGTGAAGGACAAAGGCATGAACAGCCTGGCCTCTGCTCTTAGTCTAGCAAAAGACCACATCCCATCTTCCTATTCTTGATGGGAACTGGGCAAAAATATGAAGTCTTAATAATGATCCAGATGCACTGAACCCTCCAGATAAGTAGAGTTCTGTACAGTTCATCAGTTGTGACTTTAGGGGTGGTGCCTAGAACTTCCCCAGAGGGTCCCTGGGTTTTGCCATCTTGAATCCAAGGTTGGCAGGGACCTCTGGGAGCATCTGAGTGGCCAGGTCAGGCAGGTGACGTCAGAGCCCCCTCCTGAAAAGTGGTCACCTGGCTAGGTGCCCAATCCCCCTTTCAGGGATATTTAGGATCTCTCTCTTGGGTGGGTCCTCAGATTTAGCTTGCAAGATTCCAGCAGGACTCCTCTGCAACCTCTACTTTGACTTCTAGACACAGTCTACACTACACTAGTAGGGGATACCTGGCCCTGGTATAAGGTGTAAGTACCTTAGGTACTGATGCACACAGGACCAGCTTCCTACACTCTCCTTCCCTAACTACACACTAGGTGTCTTAAAAGTGCCTGTTATTGAAAAGGGTGGTATATCAGTTGCTGAGTTGGTATATTTGCAAATCTATTTTCTAAGGCTTGCCTAGAGTAATTTTCTCTTTTACATTTCAAAAGCTCTATGATTTCCTTCACTCTTACCTTTTGTGGATTTGGAGGAATTATTTACCAAAACTTCCTAACGTCCACCGCGTTAATGACCATATTTTCATGGTTGTATGTATTTAGATTCTCATCTCTCAAACCTTCAAGAATGACTTTCAAGTCACGCCCCCAAATCCCTTTCTTATCTCTTCCCTCAGCCTCTGGGTTTCTTAAGGTGGACTTTGAATACATTCATACAACCACTTATTAGTCTGTCTTATCCTCTTGAATGGTTCTGTCCCCACCTTTTGACACATGAACCATGAACAGGATATTGTTGAGAACAGTATATGACGGTTTCTCATTTATCCAAGAGGCACTGACCCCAGTATAAGAGTAATCCCTTTCTGTAGCCAGTTTACAAGGTGATGATTAAAGCCAAACAAACAGATAAGTGTTCCCAAGATGAAATCACATTCAGTTGGAGTTAAAAGCCAGTATCCTAAAAACACTTCCAAGGCTGCTGAGGCGAGTTGGAGTTGACAAGAAGAATCTAATCTATAACATCAGAGAGCAGCTAGTGAGAGGGGTAGCAGGAAGAAGGAAGAGCCAAATACTGAAGAACTGGGGGAATAAGGGCCATGAAAGAAGGAAAAACTGGCATTCAGAAGTCAGACAAGCAGACCATGTCAAATATCAATATGCAATAAGAGAGTTGAGAGTCGCTTACTTTAGTGCAAAAATTGACAATGTGCCTAGCTCATCTAAAATGTTATTTAATCTGTCTCATGAAGCCTCCCTCTGAGGTGCACTGCAATATGTTTGTCAACCTTTTTCTAGAAAAATAAATAATATCCTTCACAGGTTTCAGCAAGGTCCCCCACATACAAACCTCAACTAAGGATACATTTTGGCCTTTCCTGAAATCATTAAAGAGGTTACTGTGTTGTAGGACTCTCGTTGTACCAACAAGACTGCTGTATTTTGAGCGGCAGCACCACCGAGCATGGGGTACTGAGTCTGATCCCACACTGTGTGACAGCTGTCAACCTGACCTTTACATCTAGCTAGCAGCATCTCACCAGAATCCAAGAGTAAAAGGTGATTTGTGGCAGCCTATCACATGACACTCTGACTCGTCAGGGAAGTTGTGGTGGAACAGATCATACCCCTTTCTCTCAGTTATACATGTCTCCTACATGCAAAGACAAACAGAAGCAGGATTTGGTTCAACATGTTTATAGAAGCTACTGTATTCTTTGTAAAAAGCCATGAATTACGATTATTAGGTTAATGAAACACAATACCATATGAACGATGACTGGGAAAGTGAAACTGAAGAACAGTCCCACAATACTGTCACAATATTTATTCTAAAATCCCTACCTGAACTAATACGATTCTACATGAGAGCAATAGCAGTGTTAGTCCCAATATGCCCATCCAGTCCCTGGAAGGAAATCCAATCCCCATACCAGTACTATAGGTAGAGAAGAGGTCTGTTGGTCTACTGGGAGTCCCCCCACATAGATGAAGAGAAAATGCAAAGTTTCAGCAGAAACTGCAACAAATTGCTGCATGAGATGGCAAACTGGCTGGAATGTCCCCTCTAAAGTGGTGGGAAAGTGCAAAGTTTTAAAATTAAACATATGATGTTCCAAGAACTGCCCAGACGTGACAACACATATTTTGCCTGTGTGGGGTAGACATTGTACTGTTTGTACCGGCAATATCTCGTAAACTATTGTGTGCAGCCTTGGATTGAGCCCAGGATGAAAATGTTGTGCAAGGAAATGAGTTACAAATTCTGCGTGAAAGGGCAACTGATAAAAAATAATAAAACATTAAAATTAAGCTGTGCTAAAATAATAAGAGGAATACATTTAAATGTAAGTAGTTAAAAGGGCACAGGCCAAGAAACCCCACAACAACTGAAGATATTTTAAAGTCAGTCAAATCAGGGTCATCACAGGACCTAGCCCCTCCAGACATACTTAGGAAAGGAGGTAATGAAGTTCAGTCTGTTTTCACTGATATTTTTAATTACTTGCTGGAAAGTGGGAGTATCCCTCCAGCATGGAAACATGCAATTGGAAATGCCTGCTGAAAAAAACCCTCTGCTGGTCCTTTAAGCACTGAGAATTACAAGCCAGTTTCCCTTGTTTCAAGGACTTGTAAAGCACTGGAGAAATACGTGGCCAAACACCTGTCCTCATTTCTGGAGAAGCATGCTATTTTACATCCAACCCAGACTGGTTTTAGACCTGGAAGCAGTACTGAAACTGCCCTACTAGCAGTCACAGAACAATTAAGAGCAATTTTAGATGAAGACTGTTCTGCGGCTATGATTTTATTGGCCTTTGATACCGTCTCCTATCCCATTCTAATTCGGAGGATGGAGGAGGCTGTAATTTCTGGGGCCATGCTTAAATGGCTTGCAGCCTTTCTTGAAAAATAGACGTTTCCAAGTATGTGAAGAGTCCCTGTTCTCTGCAACCCACCCCCTAAATTGTGGGTTTCCACAGGGTCCTTCTTTAAGCCCGACGTTATTTCATTTATATATTCTCCCTCTGGCCGGCCAACGGTCTTGCACTGGTGTTCTATGCTGATGACATATCTCTTACTCCTGATACAGGAAGAGTTTCTAACCAACTAAATGCCTGTTTAATGTCTGCCAGCCAGCCTAAAACTAAACGGAGAAAAAACTGAAGTGTGCTTTGTCGGCAATAACCCGTCTTGTTGGCTGGAGTTGTGCTGGGCAGACAATCTAGGTGTGTTTCCTCCTCCTATTCCCGTAGTCAAAAACCTCGGGTTCTGGATTGGCAACAAACTTTCCATTGAGGTACATGCTAGGAAACCTGCATCAAGCTGCTTTGGACTTTTAAGGACACTCTGAAAATTGCTAAGTTGGTTGCCGTGCTCTTGTCGCAGAGTAGTAGTGCAAGTACTGGTGAATGCACGCTTGGACTATGGAAACTCTCCCTTGGAAGTCCGAAGTCTGTGATAAAGAGGCTTCAAGCGCTTTAGTATGCTGCTGCCCGGATTCTCTGAAACATACCAAAGTACCAGTCTGCTACACCGGCCCTAGCAGCTTTGCACTGGTTACCTGTGCATAAGGAAAATCCAATTCAATACACTCTGCTTAGCCCATCGTGCTATTTATAGCAAGGGTCTGCAGCTTATACAACGATTGCTGAATCCCTATATTTCCAGGATAATCATTGAGCTCCAGGGATCAAAGGTTGTTGCTGATCTCTAGGATCAAGAAGGCAAGGGGGGCGGGGTGGGGCGTGCTCCTTTTCCTACTTAGCCGCCAGACTCTGGAATTCCTGCTCAGTGGATTTTAGAATGATCCTGTCAGAACTTAGTTTTAGGAAACACTTAAATACCTTTCTTTTTTAGTCAATTACCTTACGTTTCTAGTCTATCTCCTTGAAGTGCACTAAGACTCATGGCAGATGTGTTGTTCCTAGTGATGGGAGGCCCAGTGGGGACCCATACAAATTCCACAGAATAGAATAGAATTTATATTAAACATTGGTCTTATTCGACATCTGTCAGTCTAGTCATCTACCGAACTGGTTGAACAGATTTGGGTACAACTTTCACGCTCCTGAACCAGGAATTGTAAAATGAAAATAGAAAAATTAACCCAGAATAGCACAGAGTGAACCAATAGTTGGTGGCCCATGCACAGGGTGTTGATTAGCTGGTGCAATAGAATGCAGATGAAAAAACAAAACACCTGGTAAGACAGCTGCTGTGGGTTTGGCACCGTTGGCAATTAAATGGGTTGTCTGCCAGTAGTCCTATTGAGGATGTCCGTTGAAGGTATGTATTGTTCCCATTCTTTAATTTTATTGGCAAGAGTACCATCTGTTGCTCAAGTGGGGTGGGTATTTGCAAGGGTTGTGTGCCCTAGAATGCATGGTGCAAAGATTATAAGTTAAAGGTGCATGCCCTATGCTAGATTTTACACAATGTGGTCAAGAAAGCTGCATCTGTATTGTTTTTATGGGGTAGTAATCAGACTTCTGACATGTAATTAATTACATGCATGCAACTGTTTATCAGGCTGGAGATTAATTCCCCCATTATAGTCACTTTTCCCATTGAGGGCGACCCTTGTGCAGCTGAGGAATACTCAGGATTGTGTCATACTGTGTGGTTGAACAACTGTTACATAATGCTGAAAGCAGTAATTAACGGTCAACAACTTCAAGCTGTTTAAAAGTGTATTGTGTGTAGATGACTACTCTGTGAAATGTGTTATAGATACACATTTCATTTGAGACAACAGTTCTGAATATGTAGATAGTTATATTGTTTGCTATCTTAAAGTCAAAAGTCCATTTTGACCTGTGGATGTAAAGTATAGTAGCTCCTCTCCCCAATGGTTTAACCCTCTGATGTCAGCATCAATCACCATCTCCTAGCTGTAGCGTCCTCTATTATCTCCTCTTCTGCCTTGTTTTTCCACTCACTCTTTTGTTCTCTATTTTCTGTTTCTATATGTAGGGTTGAAGAGGGTGGCAGGAAAAAGTGTGGTCAGTACTGGCCACTGGAGCCAGACTCAAAAGGAAAATATGGATTCATCACAGTGACCAACCTGGGGATCGAAAGTTTGAAGCATTACAAGAGGACCACACTAGAACTGAGCAACACTGAAGTAAGTAGATACTTGGAGAAGAAAATCGTTTGCTGTTGAGGGAGATCTCTGTATTGGTGTTGGTTGTAAGGGTCACTGAGAATGGAGCTCTGCTCGGCGTGAGGTTTGGGAATGCCAGCATGACTAATTTCTCAAGAACTGTGTAGAATTTCACTAATTCCAAGACAGGAAGAGGTTGAAAAACACTTGTTTCTGGAGGTTTGACTGAAAGGGATATGTTTGAATAAAGAGCTTGATTCAATATAAGAGAATAGGTCTCTATGTTGACTTATTGCACACAAGCAAAGGGCCACACTTCCATCTATACAACGAACAACTTCCCTCCAAACAACATACTTTCAAAATGGAACATTGTTGCTGCTGTGATCACAATACAATATTCCCTTAACAAATTAACAAAACAAAAAAGAAAACGTCATTATCTCCCTGAAAGAATGTTGTCACCTCTTAGAATGTTTCCATCTTGCACAAGGATCTAGAATGTTATCATCCGTCAGGCACTCCATGCCTTCCACTGTATACCCTTTTGTTGTCATTCGGGACTTCACCACATTTTTTCTTCCCACCTTTTTAACTTTCCTCTACACAAGGCCATGTTTCTGGAATTCCTTACTTTCACCATGTTGCTCTTAAATCCTTTAACTCATTTCCAATTCCAATGTTTTTTTCATTGTACTTATCCCCATACTTTGCTTTGCTTTAACTTATGCTTTCTTGATTTCCAATGTTAGTTTCAGTGTATTCCCTGGGATGTATAAGTTATAATTAGGGCTCCCAGTTTTATGATATATATATATTTTTTAAATATTTCCGGCTATATTTTTTCATATTTGTTTTTGCCTATCTTATCATTATTTGTCTACATTTATTTTGAGTTTTGTGAACAAATGTAAAGTATATGTTCCACATTTAACTGATAAACATGCACTCATACTTTGAGCACATTACAGAGCCAAATAAAATACAAAACATATACCCACGTTAAAATATTAGCAGTATACCACAAACATATGTTAAGATGTGGAGTTATTTAACAAAATTGCATCCTTTGTTTAAACTCCCTATGCAGTCAATCCGCACAGTTGTTAGCCCAGAAGTCATGAATGATAGCCTAGAGAGTGACTAAAAAAAACATTATCTGTATTTTCCACTTTTAAAAAATAAATGGAGACAAGAAACACAGGGCCTGATTCTAACTTTGGAGGACGGTGTTAAACCGTCCCAAAAGTGGCGGATATACCACCTACCGTATTACGAGTTCCATAGGATATAATGGACTCGTAATACGGTAGGTGGTAAATCCGCCACTTTTGGGACGGTTTAACACCGTCCTCCAAAGTTAGAATCGGGCCCACAGTGTGTTCCATCTGTATTTTTCTATAAACATGAAAAACTGGAAGCCTTAGTTATAATGGAAAAAAGACTTGCATAAGTTACCCCATGTTGAATAGTTAGGTGCACCCACACCTTTTCCTCTTAATTCTCGTGCAATTTATCCCATTCCTTATAGCACTCTTTAATTCGTACCACTGCACTTTGGGTTACGCAAGTAAGTGTGATCCAAACTCCTTGCATTTCCCAGAAACAGAATTTGTCATTTTTTGCAACCCATGCCTTCCTGTAAAGATGTTCTCCTTAAGACATCAGTAACTACATTGATAAGTTGCCAACATGCCATCTCTAACTTCCTATGCTCCCATTCTTTGGACGATACGAGGGAACGATGCCACAAATCCTGACCTCGCTCGTAAGTAGTCCCTGTGCAGCTGGCCTCAGAACCTGGGTCCTCTCAATGCTTGTCTGAATTTCCTGGAACCAGAGCGACCCCCACCCAGCTCTGAAAGTTTTATGAGGCCATGAGCCTCATTTCTGAGAGGTCAAATCCCTCTGGTGCGCCTTTGGGTCCCACTGGTTCAGAATGCTCTTTAACTGTTAGTCCATCCTCCTTTCCAATTGACCCCTTTGGATCCGTTTGTTGATCTGGATCATGGATCACGCTATGGAAAGGCTGGCGTCTGGGGACTCTTAATCCGGAGCGCTGCCCTAGTGGATTACAACCGCCGGGACCCCCAGGGTGCAGGCTGGCTGCAGCCTGGCAGTGTCGGCGGTTGGACTGTGGTAGCTCCCCCCACAGTTATAATGGGGAGGTCGGACCGTCCTGTCTGCGGCGGTCTGTACCGCCACTGCGGCCCTGGCAGTCAAAGACCACCAGGGTCAGAATGAGCCCCTCCATCTGTATCTGCCCACAGCATAGTACTGAAACAGCGTTACTTGAGGTGACAGAAGAAATTAAGTGGGACCTGGATGAGGATAAAAGTGCTGCCTTGATTTTGTAGGACTTGTTGGCAGCTTTTGTCACTGTCTCCCATACCATATTGCATCAGCATTTGTCCGTAGTGAGCAATGGAGGTACAGCTTGGGGGTGGATGAAATATTTTCTAGAGGGGAGAGAGCAAGAAACCTGACACCCAGTTATTCCCTACCTTTGATTCTGCCTCCACCGGCCCAGGTAGAAACTTTAAGCCTTGTTTGGTGGATATTTTACACTGGTTGCAATTGTCATCTATAGTGTAATGCCAAGAATGCAAGTATTTTACTGTTTGGGTTGGTGAGGGAACACCGGTTCACTTCCAGCTGACTCTTTGATCTTCACCCTCCTTCACGTACCTCGATGCCAGGAATCTGGGTGTCAGGTTTGACAACAAGCTTACTTTTCAATCCCAGATCTTGTCTGTCTCACAATCGTGTTTTGTATTACTTCAGACCTTGAAAAAATGCCTACATTTTCTCCAGGGATGGCCCTAAGAACAGTCATTTATGTCTTGATAACAGCAAGGTTTGACTGTACCAACATTTCCTACCTCAGTTTCTCGGAGAGATGGATCAAGAAACTTCCAAGTGGTTCAGAACACTGCTGCCCATTTTATTTTAGTTATCCCCAAGATGGAGGCTGTATCTCCTCATCTGCATGCTCACCACTAGATTCCTATCCAGAAGTTGATTCCGGTTAAAACTCTTACACTTATGCACAGAGCCTTTTATAAGAGGGGCCCGAATACTTAATCGATAGGACAGCACACTGTTTTCCGCCTAGTTTTCTTCAATCTTCTTCTGCCTTGCTAGTTAAGGTCCCCCACTTTAGACAACTTAGGTAAGGTGGGAGCGGTTTTGTCAGTTGAAGGGTGTAATTTGTTGCCAATCCCACTGCAGATTTAGCACCGGGACACACTGTGGAGTAGCTGTGCGCTCTAGAAAGAGTTAATTCATTCATTCATCTGCTTACTTTAATGATTACTACTTGTGATGCCTTTTTGGCGTCCTTCTGGCAAGTGATGTTACAGTGCATCGCAAGATCCAATCAGACGTCATCAAATAAACATTTTAGAATGCCTGTTGTTAGCGATGCGGGAGTAATTACTGTGTTTTTTTCTACACAGTATGTCTCTTTAAGGGAGCATTAGCCATCATTTAGTGGTGGATGCCAGAAAGTCTGTGTTACGTCAGCATGTGGATTTGTCATTGTGTAACTGTTGGCTTTAACAGTCTATATTACAGTGCCTTTGACCTGCCAGTGTTTTATCCTGTTGTTCAAATTTCACCCTCCCATGTGCCCTGGCAGTCACAACATCAGTATGTATGTGATTAAATATGCGTATGGTGGCATCATTTGTTTCATTATTCCCAGTTTAGTATTCCAGGCAAAGGAATTTAAGACACACCGGAGTGTTATAATGAATGGTTTGGTTTTCCAAATCTTGAACAGAATATGGATGATAAAAAGGCAAAAATTATAAAATAACTTCCCAACAGTCTTAAGGATTTCTTATGGTTGACTATTGTGCAAGAGTAATAAAAAAAAGCAAGCAGTCAGCATTCCTAGCCATTATTGCTTACAAAGTTGGTGTAACTTGCTTTAAAAAAAACAAAAAACGGTTTCTCATTTGCGGACACAACGCATGCCTTTATTTTCAGCACAATACTTGGTTGCTGGGGTTTTACCACAACCTTTCAAAGGTAAATGATTGGAGTCAAAGTATAAACTTGATTGTCTGAAGTTCAGTTTGGCACCTCGATGGGAGATTAATCACAAGATCTGATTTATGTTAGCTTCAATACATTACCTCTATTTGTTTCATCAACCAGTAGTGTTGTGGCCTCGCTTTTTAAAGAAATAAAAATTCTTGTACCATTCCCATCCCCTGCCAGCCCCTATGGCTTAAAACACGTGGCACTATGGATCACGGTCCACGATCTACAACTCGGTGCGCACTTAAGTCTGGGCACCAGGCGCGGACTATAATAGCGCTTTGTATCGCATCGAATGTTGCACGAGCACAGAGACATAGTGCTTCCTCCTTTATATGGAGCCGCACCCTCAGGCCAATGAGGGGATGCATACATGTGATTGGGCCGCAGTTGTATTACAGTAAATGACTAGAGGTTCAGTGGATGTTTGCACCTGCTTCTTGCACCCCCGGGGCACTTTGTATTGTACAAGAGGCCACAGAGGCCTTTTCTACCACGCTTTGAGACCGCACATTCCCTTTTTGTGTGTGGGCATTGCTGCATGCATATGAGGAACCTCCGTGCATATTTGTGCCCGATCAGTACTGCAGACTCAAGCAAAGAGTACATCGGGAGGCATTCCAGCTGTATGCCACACAGAAGTGGCACAGAGTCAGTGCAGCCCCTAAGGGTGCCCCTTGACGGAGGAAAGAGAGTCCCAGGGGCACCCCAGGCACCCTCCTGCAGGTGGCTGGAGCTACTCGCTGCAACCTCCGGGAGGAGAATCTTTGTCTCTCTTTATAATGAAGGGCAGATTACTACCTCTGGTGAAAGACAGACCGGCGACTTAAAAAAGCTAGTCTGCCTTTCGCTAATGTGCTTTTCCAACTGCAGGAACAGGTTCACGCCTGCTCTGGGAACAGCGCATTTAGTGCTAAAGTTGGGCTATGGTACAGACCGGGCAGTGTCCAACCATTTGTAATAAGGGCCCTCGTCCACAAGTAGAACTTCCGCCGTTCACCACAAGATGGCAAAGATGAACCATGATGTCTTCTAATTTTGTTATGCCCTTTCCTGAGAAACACTGATGACTGCAAAAGTCAATTCCTATTGTTAAAACTATTCAAAGCACAGGCAGACCTCTTGCCTCCAACACATTTGTAATGCATCACTGTAAAATTTGTAGCAGAAATGCTTATGCCATAGCAGATATCGTTAGCAGCGTCCACCACTGGTATACATGACCTTACTTATTTGCCAACTTAAAGTGTAGTACATTGAGAAATTTGTGCATATCATATATCAGACCAGTTATAAACTTCAACTTGGGTATGTTATCAGAAGTACAAACAAAAAATGCTTGAAGTTTATTCATCTAGTGTGTGGTATAATGAGACCCTGTTAGTTCATGAATTAAGTATAGACTCAAGACATAGTTGGAGATATCCAAGGACAATAAAATATTGTTCCTGCAGTTGCTTTCACCAGTGAGGGTGTTGACCTGAGAAGTGATACCTACTATGGACACAAAGAGCAAATAGAAATGGGTGTGTTTGGATGAAAATTGATGGCCACATATTGATAGAAAATTAGGGGCACAAGGCATGATACATTGGCACCACAAAATTAGGTATGCCATCAAAAAGTGTGCAATACAGAAAGAAAATACTTGATAACTTGAGTTCTTTTGGTCATGATAAAGGGTGGATAAATGCAATAAAAGAAGCCCAAGCACAGTGGTGCTCCACTGTAGTACATGCCAAAATATTGAACGAAAATAATCATTTCCACTGCATGTTAAATTCTTAAAATAAAAATGGCTACCTTTAGTGGATTACCTTGAAATTAGTTTTCAGCAATTAAACCGTACTGTAAAATAAGACTTTACAGAATCAAAGGATTTCAGTTTAAAGCCCATGTATAATAGATAAGTATCAATTTATACAGTGAAATTTATTTCAATGAAACATGCCCTTCTGAGCAGAATTGTATGAATTGCTTACTTTGAGGTCTAAAATTTGTGTTGTGTCTATTTCTCTTAAGAATAAGAGGCGCTAGTGGATTTTATGTAATTGTTAATCATATGTAGTTATAAATGGCATATAGTACCTTCTGCCATATATTATAAGGGTATTGCAGGTCACAGAGGACTTCCATGGCCGTTCAGTTTAATTCAGTTTAATGAGGCAGAGTTCTTTACAAAGTTACGGAGGTTTGATTTGTAATATTCTTATGTACAGCAGGGGTTAATTATTCCTTATAACACATGGGGACAGCATCGCTTTTCCCACAAACCAATTAAGTCCTTCGTGCATTGGTCTTACTTATGAAAGAGGGACCATGTTTGCAAACATGAAGAATAAAAATAGAATCTTTATTGCCAAATTAATCACACCCAAAAGGTTGTTAGATATTTGTTGTAAAAAATATTCGAAGCAGTTTATTACAAGTTATGGTTTTGTTTTTTTAAAAGGTGCTGTAAAACCTGCAGAAAGATTCTAACTTTTCTGTAATTACTTAAGGAGTGCAAAAAATAAACATGTTGCCAAAAAATATCTTCTTTCTGCTTGTCACTTTACAGCTAGAAAAACAGAGCAGAAGAAAGAAAACAAATGTTTGTTTTCATTCTTTAAATAGCTGCTTTCAATACGCTCGAGGACCTGACCTGCCTTTCCCCTCGGCTGCTGGCCCTGGCACCAGGCATTGTGATGTCAGAACTGAACTGTTATTACAATTTAGTTCTAACGTCATTTCTTTCTAATTGCAAATGGGTTCATCACAAGTTACCAATTATGAAGTAATTAGAGACAGGTTTTTAGATTGCAGAATCCAGTGTATTATAATGCTTTTTATACTTGTGCATTACTCGGAATTCTTTAAAACTAAATTTGTATGCTAAGGAGGAGAAGCAGTAGTAAGTGGTGTAGCACTAGGGCAATTTTGAATTTGAGCCAGTTAAAGAGAAAAACTGGAGGAACAATAGTTGTAAGAGGCCTGGTGTCAGTTCTGCTATAGCACTGTAGACCTGCTAGTTATGGATGCATCTTGACGTACATATTAGGTGAAGCAGACACTTCCTTTACAAACATGGCTACCATTGCATGACTGTGGTTGAGCCTGGTTGCTGGGACCAGTTGCCTCTAACTTTAATTGCCAATCCGTGGTCTTGTGCTTTTTGCCATGATTCCATTAATGTTGCTGCCTGATGTTGGGAAATGTTATATAGAGTGGGCACTTCATTCACATATGAAATTGCCAGTGTGGGAATGGGTAGGTTAATTGTTCTTTCACTGCTCCTTGTTAATATTCTGGCACTTCATGCAGTGACGAGCTCCATTGTAGATGACTGGACATGCTAGAGGTTATAAAGGTAGCCAAGAGCTCCACTTGAATGGATAGGGATGAGCGTGGATTCCGATAATCAGTTTAGGTGATTGACCTAGAACGTATAGGGACTCAATGACTCATTTGATCTTGAGCACAGTGGCATAAATGTGAAGTGTATTAAATAGATATGGGGACTCAGTGACCACACTTGATCTTGCGTGTAATGGCATATCTGGAAAGGTATTGGATAGATGTTTCCTTTTTGCAAAAGACTCATCACTTCCCGGGACCAAGACTAAACTAATGCCAAGACTGGGCACTCACTGCTCTTTTGCTTATTACATGTCTGATTCTCTGGAGTAGCTTTTTGTCATATTCATACAAATAATGGCAGTGATAGCTGTTATTTGTAGATAAGTTTATTCTGTAATCCATGCATCCTTATATGGGGATGATTTTGACAGAATTGAATCCAGCTCTTGATGGGTCTAGCTCTGTACCTTGTCTGCAGACATCAGATTCAAAAGTTCTTTTAAAAAATGTGGAGCACTCTAGTCTGATACACATATGGCACTTTCGCCACCCATGTATTCAAGTGTTCTCATATTATTACTCCGTGTACAACATATAATCACAGATTGCTCTCAAGATGCTTGTACAGAGGTAACATTATTGTACCACACTTTTCTTTGATTAGTCTCCAGTGCTTTTTGCATTGGCCTTAATGATTGCTCTGTAAGGCGTTGCAGTTATATAATGTTTTAGCTAAATGTGTGTTCAGTCACTAGCGCATGCACAATCTCTGAGACATTTAAAGTTTACATGAGGGGTATGTTTATTACTAAGCAAGCAGGTGTCTTTAAACCTATTTGTACCTGCCTAGCACGGGGCATGGGGATGTTGAGAATAATTATGCTGTGATGGGGAGAGTTCCTTCTTTGGGGCTATCAGTGTTGTAGTTTTGGAATATCGAGACAGAGTGAATCTCAGTGATATAAATCTCTGGTGAGGAGGTGCCTCTAGAGAGAGAGTGGGAGATGAGCCAGCATGTGCATCTCAGGATGTGGTTACCGTAGAGAGCAAGAGGGTGGTATTTGCACCTGTGCTACCAAAACCTTAATTGAAGTGTTTGTTGAGTTCTATACTGATCTCTATTTATCGAGGATGTCCAAGGCTGTGACTGAGACATTGGCATACTAGGATATGGCTGTGATGGCAAGCAACTTTTCTCACCTGTAGAGATTAATAAAGATATGCTTGGGTCTTAAGCACTGGGGACTGATGGACTTACTGTACATTTCTATAAGAAATATATTGGCATCCTTGAATCTCATTTACTGCGGATGCTGGCGAAATCCAGAAGGCTTTACCCCCTACACTACATGGGGCACTTATTGTCACATTGTTAAAACCTGACAAATCTATTGTCCGCTGTAAGTCACATACAGAACTAACCCCTTATGAACTCGTATTAATAATATCTTGGTCAGAGTGATAGAAATAGGTGTGGGCGTTGTTCTACTAGAACAGGCTGGCTTCATTTCCGGGTGCTCTACTTCGTAAAATCTCTGTCTTTCTGAAAGTGGGCAATGCTTTTAACATGGGTGTGACGTTTAATAAAATATCTGCTTATGCGTGGGAGAGGTTGTTTCATAAATCTACTTGTCCTGTAAATAAATGTACTTGTCCCTTTGGTGTCATGTAGTGCACCGACAAATTATGGCAGCAATCTCATTATATAAGAGTTTTACTAAAAGCCTCTCTGATTTTGCCAGGGCTGATATTACAGTGGGGCTTGAATACTAGCAATTTCCTTATTTTGCCTCCTTTCCGCAGATCTACATACTGGGGATGGAGGTAGCGGTAGGCAATATTTTCAAGGCTGGAAAGCCCTTTTGAGTCTGCGCAAACGTACTGACTTGCATGTTTTAAGTGTTTTCAGCAGTTCTCCTCTAATCTTTTTCTATACTAAGAAAGTTTGGAAATGTACTCCTGCCAAGGAAAGAAGTAAAACTTCTTCCAGGGCTGGGAAAAAAAGTGGTTGGAGGGAAAGTGAACTTGTAAACCCTGAACAGATTTCCACATGAGCAAATCCACACATGCATGTTTGCTCATGCTAAAATACAGTTAACAGATATTTTCGAGGAGTACAATGTCCTTGTCTACTTCTATAAATTCTTGTGTTTTAATGAAATTCCTAAATCTGCACTAATGCAAAGACATATACCATAGGTGCACTTTTGTGACTTTATTTAAGAATTGGGCCACTAATCAGGTATGGCGTTAACCGAGACCTTTTGTTTTTACTAAAATTCTATTGCTCACTGTATCCATCTGTCAGCTGCCTTCACTGAGAGTGATAGCTTTCTGCTCTTTCACAAGGAGCAAATTGGCATTCAGAGTAGTTTTGTTCAGTGCCAGGAACTATTGTGGCAGTGTCTGTATTTTTAGATGAAAAAATATTTTTCCTTTTTGGCAATAAGTGTTATATTAGTGAGGGCCTGGCAGCTCTCAGCAATAAAGTTTTACAAAAGCCATGTCAAAATAAGACACTCATTTACAAAATCAAACAACTGACCGTCAATGTCAGACCGATTGGCTTTGCCAATGCTTGTTTATTTTCATATTTCTCATAATCTTGTTGAAAGAAGTTACACTGATTTTCCATTATGAATATTTTTTGGAAATACTAGCATGCATCAACACATTTTACTAAATGATGCTTCAAAGAAATTATACGTAACATTTCACAGTAGAGTAGCTAAACGTTTTTTCCTAGTTGCATTTTTTATGAACATTTTATGTTAAAAGCAAAGAATCATCTCACTTTCAGTCTTCAGCAAATATTTGCATCTAATCAGAGAGCATTCTGGGAGCATTATACATAGCCTCATATTGTTAAACTTTGCAAACATGTGTACACATGTTTTTACTGGAACCACTGTTCGTAGTGCAGTCCGAGCGTACAACAATTATTCAGACAACTCGCCCTAATAATAAAGGCTTTGCATAATGAACCATAACTACCAGTTCGAAGAGCATTAATATTTGGCCCTAAAAATTACCTCATCTGGAGACAATTTCCTTTCCTTCTCCATAATGTGGTACTGTAAAGTGGCAGGCAAAGGGTTTGTGCTGCAGGGGGTTGAGCCTACTTGTCCCAAGGATAAAATAAACATGAACACTTGTTGTCCTTGACCCCAAACAATATGTGTTGGGCGTTGGACTATAGGAATTCCATACCCTTGCTTTTAACTCTCTTGAGCAGGACGTTATATATAACTACTCTGCTCAGAATGGGTATGGGACAGAGGATACTGGGTTGGATTACTTTTCTGTATGCAGACCCAGTAGCCAACATTAATATAATTAATCTTATCTTGTGCTCTATTTCACTATAAAGGAACACACGTTAGGGTTGGCTACATACCCATTGAATTTTTGCAGTTGCTCCTGTACTTGTCAATGAGGCGAAAAGTTTTGATATCATATGCTGACAACATGCTGACGTTATTGTATTATATGACCAAGAGCTAAACATATACCTTTCTCCAACAGTACGCATGATTCGTTAATTTAGCAGATTCTTCATCCTCATTAACAAATTCGGACTAGTCAGTTTTTCTCAGAAACAACACACACAGCTGAAAATGGTTAGATTTCTTGCTTCAGTGGCAGTGTGTGATGGATCGCTATCTTGCTGTTGGTCAATATGGGGCTAAAGTCTTGCTTATGCTGTACATATTCTGAAACATTCTCACTCAGATATTTTTCAGGAGCTTGCAATCACTGACTGAAGCTTGGACTGCTTTGGGTGGGTAGGCAGCTTTGTATCAACTGTGCAGCTTTGACCGTGCCTTACGATAAAGGTAGTTTCCTTGTGGCTGATTTTTAACTACTCCACTGTACAGCCCAAGTGCCTTATGCTAAAAATTGGGTCTATCAAGATCCCTACCATCCTCATCTTATGTTGAGAGTGACATTCACATTACATCCCTTCGATCACCATGCTTCCATGACCTGTACATCTGCAGTGAAAAACAACCTCAGTTACTTATACAAGCATCCCTCACAAACATCCCCGTAACCTCGCAACTCAGAAGGAATCCTCATTTCAGCATGTCACTTGGCTCAAGGTTTGCTTTTAATAACTCTTTGCAGTGCTTGTTCTTACAGGATTTAGTAAATTAGAAATTTGAACGCCTTTAATAACTAGATCCTCTTTTTAAAGTTCAACCAGGGAGATCTTTTTTTTTGTGAACTCGTCATTCTGGTGTGTCAGTGAAAAAGTTCCAGTCTTTGTATTCAGTCAATTAATTGTTCAGCTCCCGAAATCCCCTCACAACTTTTTGAACACATTCAGTGTAAGGAAATGCCTCCTTGGCATGGTTACCCCCTGACTTTTTGCCTTTGCTGATGCCAAGTTATGATTTGAAAGTGTACTGAGGCCTGCTAACCAGGCTCCAGCACCAGTGTTCTTTCTCTTACCTGTACCTTTGTCTCCACAATTGGCACACCCTGGCATCCAGGTAAGTCCCTTGTAACTGGTACCCCTGGTACCAAGGACCCTGATGCCAGGGAAGGTCTCTAAGGGCTGCAGCATTTCCTATGCCACCCTGGGGACCACTCACTCAGCACAGACACACTGCTTGCCAGCTTGTGTGTGCTGGTGGGGAGAAAATGACTAAGTCGACATGGCACTCCCCTCAGGGTGCCATGCCAACCTCACACTGCCTATGGCATAGATAAGTCACCCCTCTAGCAGGCCTTACAGCCCTAAGGCAGGGTGCACTATACCACAAGTGAGGGTATAGGTGCATGAGCACTATGCCCCTACAGTGTCTAAGCAAAACCTTAGACATTGTAAGTGCAGGGTAGCCATAAGAGTATATGGTCTGGGAGTCTGTCATACACAAACTCCACAGCACCATAATGGCTACACTGAAAACTGGGAAGTTTGGTATCAAACTTCTCAGCACAATAAATGCACACTGATGCCAGTGTACATTTTATTGTGAAATACACCCAGAGGGCATCTTAGAAATGCCCCCTGAAAACATACCCGACTTCCAGTGTGGGCTGACTAGTTTTACCAGCCTACCACACACCAGACATGTTGCTGGCCACATGGGGAGAGTGCCTTTGTCACTCTGTGGCCAGGAACAAAGCCTGTACTGGGTGGAGGTGCTTCTCACCTCCCCCTGCAGGAACTGTAACACCTGGCGGTGACCCTCAAAGGCTCACCCCCTTTGTTGCAGCGCCACAGGGCATCCCAGCTAGTGGAGATGCCCGCCCCACCGGACACAACCCCCACTTTTGGTGGCAAGGCCGGAGGAGATAATGAGAAAAACAAGGAGTCGTCACTGGCCAGTCAGGACAACCCCTAAGGTGTCCTGAGCTGAGGTGACTCTGACTTTTAGAAATCCTCCATCTTGCAGATGGAGGATTCCCCATTAGGATTAGGGGTGTGAACCCCTCCCCATCGGGAGGAGGCACAAAGAGGGTGTAGCCACCCTCAGGGCTAGTAGCCATTGCATCTAAAAGGACCAAGAAGCTCCCGAGGACAGCAGCCCTGTTCAACAAAACTGCAACTTTGCAACAAAGAAGCAACTTATAAAGACAACACGTTTCCCACCGGAAGAGTGAGACTTTCCACTCTGCACCCGACGCCACCGGCTCGACCTGTGGAAAACTAACACCACAGGGAGGACTCCCTGACGACTGCGAGCCTGTGAGTAGCCAGAGTTGACCCCCCTGACCCTCCACAGCGATGCCTGCAAAGGGAATCCAGAGGCTCCTCCTGACTGCGACTGCCTGCTTCAAGGAACCCGACGACTGGAAAAGACACTGCACCCGCAGCCCCCAGGACCTGAAGGAACCGAAATCCAGTGCAGGAGCGACCCCCAGGCGACCCTCTTCCTAGCCCAGGTGGTGGCTACCCCGAGGAGCCCCCCCCTGTGCCTGCCTGCATCGCTGAAGAGACCCCCGGGTCTCCCATTGAATCCTATTGCAAACCTGATGCCTGTCTGCACTCTGCACCCGGCCGCCCGTGTGCCGCTGCGGGTGTACATTCTGTGCCTGCTTGTGTCCCCAGGGTGCCCTACAAAACCCCCCTGGTCTGCCCTCCGAAGTCGCGGGTACTTACCTGCTGGCAGCCTGGAACCGGGGCACCCCTATTTCCATTGAAGCCTATGCATTTTGGGCACCACTTTGACCTCTGCACCTGACCGTCAATTATCTCTTTTTGCCACTATCATACCTCTAAGGGGAACCCTTGGACTCTGTGCATGCTATTTCTTACTTTGAAATAGTACATACAGAGCCAACTCCCTACATTCAGCCTTAATACATACCGGTTCAAACTAAAAAGGAAATCAATACAATATGCATGGTCCACATTGTATTAATTTATGTGCCCCATAAAGAAGTTAGTGCTTTCCACGGACCTTACACATATAAACAGCTTTTAGTCATATAGGATCATTATCTGAGCCCCTCTGTTTTCATTTAATTATATTGAATTCTATTGAAGTCAATAATTAGTTAAAGCCAGACCACCATATTTAGCGGTTTGATGTCACATTTCCATTGATGTATTGGGAATGTAGTAACATGAATGTTTTCATGACTCACATTCTGTGCATTATTCCACTGTCTCCGTGGTTGAGTATGGACATTTATTCTGTAGTCTTTTGTTTTCCCCACTCCGGGTCGCGGACCATTTGGTGGCATGTCCTTTGACCTGTAATTCCAGACAAGCCCAGGATGCACATGTGCATGGTTAACATCTTCAGATTGTGTTTTTTCACCATTGGGTCAGAAGCCAAGTGGAAGACCTCCAGTGGGATCGAGAATATCTACCGATAGAACCTCGAGCACAACAGAGAAAAATCTTGATATAATCAACAAACTGAGAGTATATGCTGAGAACCTTTGGCAACACCAACAAAAAACAAATCGTTTAACAGGTTTACCACTGGAGAAACCAGACTACACTGTCGGGGAATGTGCTTAACTGGACCATCTAGGGAGATGGAAAATAAATACTCCTTTTAGATTGCCCAAAGTGGCATCACAAGTTAGTGCAGAAGGACTTCACAGAAGATCTACAACTTCAGCCTCCCAAAGGACCATAGCATTGAAGGCTATGAAGCATGCACGAAATTGGGAATTTTCCCCCCTCAAAAATATTTCAGTAGAATATGGTTTAATTTGAAATCATGATTGGCAGGACAACAGGATTCTGTTATATGGATAAGATATTTGCGAGATAAAGTTAATTTTAAGAATAGTCAAAAAAGAAGTTCATGTATCTTATATTTTCAGGTAGAGTTTTTAGATGTAGCCCTAAGTTCATGATGACATGTAAGGAATTATGAAAGTCTTAACTGTCTTTATGATGTATTTCAGACACTTTAATGTTGTAGAAAGGCTAGCAAGGTGAGAGAAAATATTGAAACATTTGCATGTCTTTCTAGACTTACATTTCAATAAATAGAAACATTTCAAGACTATAGGCCTGGAAAACTGGGATAGTATTGCTTTTCTCATGTTCCCTGTCCCTCTTTTTAGCAGTTGCCATTGTACACAAAAGTATGCTTTGCTTTCTTGCTCATGCCTACTTCTCAGCTGAGTAATCAACGTGCAACATTATTTCTTGTTACATGGCATTTCATTGACTTCTCAATACAGAACCTCATCTTACCACAGAAATTTACTTGAAAACTATGTTTTTTGTCACACGTGAAATTAAGAAAAACTAAGAAAACCTGGTCAGTTTAGCTAGCAATGCATAAAGAAGGCAAAGCCTAAGATATGTCCCTTTTAGGGTGTTGCTTATTAGCTTAGCAATAGGTTCACATTTAATTTAACATGGAAGTCTAATCTTCTCACCTCTAGAATAATAACTGCAATGACATCCTTCTGATGAGATATTCCTTTCAAGAGCAAGCAACTTGACACTCTCTCCTTCCTGATTCCTAAATGTTGTCAGGTGACCAGTCAATACCAGTGGTCAAGACAGAGTTCCCATGTCCACTCTTGTAAAAGGTGGAGAAACACCTTTTAGAATAATAACTGCAATGACATCCTTCAGATGAGATATTCCTTTCAAGAGCAAGCAACTTGACACTCTCTCCTTCCTGATTCCTAAATATTGTCAAGTGACCAGTCTATACTAGTGGTCAAGACAGGGTTTCCATGTCCACTCTTGTAAAAGGTGGAGAAACAATTGTTCCTCTAACCACCACATAAGAACAAAAGGTGACGTGTGACGCAGATGTGTATGGAAGACTGGCATTTTCAAAATTATCCTGCTTAAATTTCCATACCAAAAGGATCAGTTTTACAAGTACAGGACAGATATTTTCAGTACCTGGATGAAAAAATCCATCATCTCTTATTTTTCAAATGATCATTAGTAACTATGAATTTCCTGTTCCACTGTTACTCGTACATCCTGATTTCACATATCGATTCAAGCACAAGAGATCTTATGCTTTCAAAGCAGGAAGAAAGATGTTACTGTTATTCCAAATCCCTTGAAACAAAAAAAAAAAACAGAAGACACAGTTGATCAATTTTGTCCTTTTTAGAAGTTACATATGTACCCTATCACTCTTATTGGGTATCCTTTGTAACTATAGTTAACCTATGCCAATATACCTTAATACTACCTTGACAGGGCTACATTGTACCAGCTTCAGAAATTACATAGTCACTAGAATATCTGGCCCCAGCATTAATCAATGCAGGCCATGCTGTAAAGCATGAGCCGCCATGAGTTGGGATAAAGATGTGGATTTTCTTTTGATATGCGATACATAGCCTTGCCGGGCAGCGCACTGAGGACATTTTACTTTCATATATATATATAGATATATATATATGTTCGGTGGCATGTGTGGCTGCAGATACACATGCTGTGCATTATACTTCTGCCATCTAGTGTTGGGCTCGGAGTGTTACAAGTTGTTTTTCTTCGAAGAAGTGTTTTCGAGCCAAGGGATCGACTGACTCCTCTTCGGTTCCATTGCGCATGGGCATCGACTCCATGTTAGATTGTTTTCTTTCCGCAGTTGGGTTCAGATGTGTTTCCTTTCGCTCCAAAAGTTAGATTCTGAAAACTTAGAAAACGCCTTATTTTCGTCAGTATTGTATCGATCGGGTTTACATCTTCCATCAACACATCGGTACTGTCGGAGAAGACAACGTTACTCGCCATTCGGGGCGCGCACGCCCAACTCGGGCCTAGTCGGGCTGACCGCGTGGTAGCCTCATGGATCGGACTCCATTCCTATTCTGTCCTCGGTGCCACGCAAAATTCCCTTATACAGACCAATATCTCGTCTGTAATCTTTGCCTTTTTCCCAGATCATCGGGAAGAAAATTGTGAGGCCTGTTGATCCTTCCGGTCCAAAAAGACACTTTGAGACAGGAGGGCACAAAGACTCGAGATGGCGTCCAGAAGCTCCGAACATCTCCACATGGAGGAGGAAGAGATCATGCAGACAGCAGTCTCCATCCGAGGTTCCGACTGCGACCAGGAATCCGAGGAAGACAGACCGGTCACGACAGGACAACATGTGAGTACGCCTGCCCCTGTACCATCACAAAGACAGAAACATAAGGCCTTGGGTACGCCACTGCTGGGAGGCCATGGCTCGGCCCAAAAAAGGCATCCGGTGACCAAACTGGCAGTTCGGCACCGAAAAAGGCCACTCCTCCAAAACCATCTGAGTCGATCAAAGGCTCCGTGTCCGACTCGAGCAAACACCATTTTTCGGAGTCAAAAATGTGGAAATCCCTTTTGGAGCCGAGAACATCCACTACGCCATCTTTTTCGATGCCGAAAAAGCCGGCTTCGGAACCGAAAACAGCAGGATACACAGAGGAACATGGACTTTCAAAAAGACTAAAAGAAAGCCACAAAACCTCTGAAGAGGAGACTCCAGTACAGCCAATACTTGAATTAATGGATGAGAGGCACACCAGGATTCATATCCACAAGGAAACCGGCAGAATCCTAACAGCACCTCCTCTAAAACCTAAGAGGAAGCTAGCCTTTCAGGAGGAATTTGACACTATGCTGCCTCCAGCTAAAGTGCCAAAGCCGAAGAAGAAACCACCACCTCCTCAATTTTCTCCTCATTGTTCTCCTCCTCGCTTTCCAGACCTGCATACCCCTCCTCCTACCAGTCCTACACCAGTGCAGTCACCATCACACTCTTTTGACTCACAACAGGACAATGTAGATCCATGGGATCTTTATGATCCAGATCCCATTCCCAACAACGATCCAGACTGCTATCCCTCTAAGCCTTCACCACCTGAGGATAGCACTGTGTACAATCAGGTTCTAGATAGGGCTGCAGCATACCATGGTGTCACCATGCACACTGAACCGTTGGAAGAGGATTTTTTGTTTAATACACTCTCCTCCACACATTCAAAATATCAGTCCCTCCCCATGCTCCCAGGCATGCTAAAACACGCTGATCAAATATTTAATGAGCCAGTTAAGGCAAGGATAATTACACCCAGGATAGAGAAAAAATACAAACCACCTCCCTCTGATCCAGATTACATTACTCAAGTTTCTCCAGATTCGGTAGTAGTAAGCGCTGCAAGAAAAAAGGGCAAACTCCCAGTCATCAGGTGATGGATTCACCCCCACCAGACAAAGAAAGCAGGAAGTTTGATGCTGCAGGGAAGAGAGTTGCATCCCAAGCAGCGAATCAAAGGAGGATAACTAACTCACAGGCACTGCTAGCTAGATAGGACAGGGCCTATTGGGATGAGATGCAAGACATAATTCAGCATCTCCCCAAAGAACATCAGAAAAGGGCACAGCAAATAGTGGAGGGAAGGGCAAGCTATCACCAATAACCAAATTAGATCTGCCCTAGACACAGCAGACACCGCTGCGAGAAGTGTCATTACTGCTGTAACAATAAGGAGGCATGCATGGCTCAGGTCATCAGGCTTTAAACCCGAAAAACAACTTTTTAGCCCAGAAGTTGATTCAGCCATTGAGAAATTGCGCAAAGATTCCGATACTGCAAAAACAATGGGTGCACTGTACTCCACACCATACAGGGGATCCTTTCGGAAAACTCAGTTTAGAGGTGGATTTAGAACACAAACAGCAGAGGCATCCACATCGCAGGCGAAACCAGCCTACCAACCACAATACCAATGAGGTGGTTTTAGGGGCACATATAGGGGGCAGTATCCCAGAAATAGAGGGAAATTTCAAACCTCTAAGCAAACTCCACAGCACCCTAAGCAGTGACTTGCTTCATCCCCTTCCACTCCACACCCCTCCTGTGGGGGGAAGACTACAACAGTTTCACACAAATTGGCAAAACATTACCACAGACAATTGGGTACTATCAATTATCCGCAAAAGTTATTGCCTAGAATTGATACAAACTCCCCCAATCATTCCACCAAAGTCACACAAACTATCTACAGAACACATCAATCTGTTACAGGAAGAAGTCAAATCTCTATTACTCAAACAAGCAATAGAACCCGTGCCACGAGCTCAAATAGGGACAGGAGTTTATTCACTATACTTCCTAATTTCCAAAAAAGATGGCACCCTCAGACCAATATTAGATCTCAGGACCCTCAATCTTTACATCCTGTTGGAACATTTTCACATGGTAACTCTTCAAGATGTTATCCCACTACTCCAAAAACACGATTTCATGGCAACATTAGACCTCAAAGATGCGTATTTTCATATACCCATCCATCCTGCGCACCGAAAATATCTCAGGTTTGTCATTCAAGGAAAGCACTATCAGTTCGGAATAACAACAGCTCCAAGGGTAGTCACAAAGTGCCTAGCGGTAGTCGCAGCCTACCTAAGAAGACAGCATATACATGTCTTTCCATATCTAGATGATTGGATAATAAAAACAAACAGTCATATGCAGTGTCAAAACCATACGCATTACGTAATACAAACCCTGCACACGCTAGGGTTCTCAATAAATTACCAAAAGTCGCATCTACAACCTGCACAAATACAACAGTATCTGGGTGCAATACTAAATACTCAAAAAGCGTTAACATGTCCAAATACGCAAAGAATAAAAGTATTCCAAAACCTAATCACACAGATACAGACAAATCAACAGTACACTGTCAGATTTGTCATGAAGATTTTAGGGATGATGGCATCATGTATTGCGATTGTTCCACACGCAAGACTAAACATGCAGCCCTTACAACAGTGCCTTGCACAACAGTAGTCATAGGCACACGGTCAACTTCAAGATCTAGTGTTTATAGACCGCCAAACGTGCATGTCCCTTCAGTGGTGGAATTTCACAAATCTAAACAAAGGGCGGCCATTTCAAGACCCTGTGCCTCAGACCATAATTACAACAGATGCATCAATGATTGGTTGGGAAGCTCACCTCAACAATCACAACATTCAAGGACAATGGGATGCCAAACACAAACAGCTACACATAAATAACTTAGAGTTGTTAGCTGTCTTCCTAGCACTCAAAGCTTTTCAGCCTCTTCTCACACAGAAGACTGTCCTTATCAAAACAGACAACATGACAACCATGTATTACCTAAACAAACAAGGAGGGACACATTCGTCCCAACTCTCCCTTCTAGCCCAGAAAATTTGGAAATGGGCAATCCACAACCAAATTCACCTGTTAGCACGATACGTTCCAGGGATACACACCCTATTGGCAGATATTCTCAGCAGAAATCACCAACAAACACACGAATGGGAGATTCCCTCTCAAGTACTTCAAAAATACTTTCAACAATAGGGAACACCAAACATAGATCTGTTCGCCATAAGCAAAAACGCAAAATACCAAAACTTTGCATCCGGACATCCTCTATCCAAGGGCAATGCTCTATGGATCAATTGGTCAGGAATATTTGCTTACGCTTTCCCCCCCCTCTCCCACTCATTCAGTTTCTAGTCAACAAGTTGCGTCAAAACTTACTCAATATGATACTCATAGCACCAATGTGGGCCCGCCAACCGTGGTACACAACATTGTTAGACCTTTCAGTAGTACCACACTCCAAACTCCCAGACCGACCAGATCTGTTGACACAAAACAAAGGACAAATCAGGCACCCAAATCCCAAAACACTCTATCTAGCGATTTGGCTCCTGATGTCATAGAATTTGGATATTTAAAACTCCCATCAGAATGTATGGAGGTTATTAAGCAAGCAAGAAAACCCACTACTAGACAGTGCTATGCTAATAAATGGAAAATATTTGTATATTACTGTCAATCTAAACAGATTGCTCCTCTTACAGCATCTATACAAGATATTGTATGCTATTTATTTCATTTACAAAAATCTAATTTAGCATTCTCTTCCATAAAAATACATCTTACTGCAATTTCAGCATATTTACAAAATATACAGCACAGCTCCTTATTTAGAGTTCCTGTTATGAAAGCTTTCATGGAAGGTTTAAAATGCATCATTCCACCCAGGACACCTCCAGTTCCCTCGTGGAATTTTAACATAGTGCTTACACGACTTATGGTCCCACCATTTGAACCTATGCACTCATGTTAATTGCAATTCTTAACATGGAAGGTTGCCTTCCTAGTCGCAATTACGTCTTTACGAAGAGGAAGCGAAATACAAACCTTCACTATTGAAGAACTGTTCTTCCAAGTACACAAGTATAAAATTGTACTAAGAACAAACCCCAAATTTTTGCCAAAGATCGTCTCACCTTTTCATATAATTCAAACAGTGGAACTGCCAGTCTTCTTCCCACAGCCAGATTCTGTGGCAGAACGAGCTCTACATACATTAGACATTAAGGGCCAGAGGGCCAGATGTAGCAAGCAGTTTTGCCCATACTGTGTCTATGGGAAAATGTGTTCGTACATATGGCCCTAAAAGAGCTCTAATGTACTATATAGACAGAACAAAACCATTCAGAAAGACTAAACAACTGTTTGTAGCTTTCCAGAAACCTCATACAGGTAACCCATATCAAAACAAGGGTTGGCAAGATGGATCGTAAGATGCATCCAAAGGCAACTCTTAATCACTCCTAAAGCACATTCATCAAGAAAAAAAGGTGCTACAATGACTTTTTTTTAGGAAATATACCAATGGCTGAAATATGCAAAGCAGCTACATGGTTAACACTACTGTGTAGACGTTTTAGCTGGACAACAATCCACAGTAGGTCAAGCTGTACTCACAACATTATTTCAAACAACTTCAACTCCTGCAGGCTGACCACCGCTTCTATGGGAGGACAAACTGCTTTATAGTCTTTGCACAGCATATGTATCTGCAGCTACACATGCTACCAAACGGAAAATGTCACTTACCCAGTGTACATCTGTCGTGGCATGTTCCGCTGCAGATTCACATGCACCCTCCCACCTCCCCGGGAGACTGTAGTCGTTTAAGTTTAAAAAAACACTTGTACATATATATATATATATATATATATATATATATATATATATATATATATATATATTTGCATTAGCATGGACATCTCTTTTCTTTTCACCTATATACTCTATCACTCCTACCTTACCCTCTGCGGGAAAACAATCTAACATGGAGTCGATGCCCATGCGCAATGGAACCGAAGAGGAGAAGTCACTCGATCCCGTGACTCGAAAACACTTCTTAGAAGAAAAACAACTTGTAACACTCAGAGTGCATGTGAATCTGCAGCGAAACATGCAACAAACAGATGTACACTGGGTAAGTGCCATTTTCCATATATATATATATAGATATATATAGCCAATAGCTTCATCCTCTTTTCACTTGTCCTTCGGCTCAGGTGCAGAAAGAACATTACTCCTTTGCTCCCACTTTTAACCTGTCACTTCTTTAAAGTTTCTCTTAGAAGCCTCCGTCTCAAACACGTCTTACAACTTGAAGATAATCGTCCATACATCTTTGTTTCCAATGCCCCTCTCTTTCATGAGAAACTTCAAATTTAGAGCCTGAACCTGGGAAATCTAGGACTAATTTAACCAGATAGAGACCCTTAATTTCCACTAGCACTCTCCTGGCAGAAGCTGTTTCCTCTCTACAAATATTCTTGAACCTGGCCTCCAGGTCGCGAAAATGTGCATGGCACATTGTAGGGATTGAACTGTGTTTTCCGTTGTACCCCTAATTCATTGGCTGATTTTGGCGGCCCTGCCAAGTTTGTTTGAGAGATGGAAACAGTATTTTAATTTCCTTCAACTTAGCTTGTCAGCACTTCAAATGTATTCTGCTTTGCCGCTGGCTTATCCTCTGCACCATTGTTTTTCTGTACCCTTAATCATCTTTTCCACCCTGACAAACCTTGCTGTCTTCTTGTGGGACAATCAGTTACACAGCAGGTAAGTATTCCTTGTACTAGGTGAAAAGTAGCCTTCAGTGTATAGTGCCATTTCCTCTGAAACTACCTTGTCTCTGGGCATTTTGCCTGAGTAGATCATCAGGCTTGAATCTTTCAACTGCCTTCATATGTTATGTGCACAAAGTGTTTCACCTACATGACAGCTCTCCTCCTGCAGAGCCTTTGCAGGCCATTACAGCTTCCTTCCCCCACACTGCCTTGGAGGTGCAGCTATCAGCACTTGTATCTGGTCCTCCGTCGCTCTCCAATGAAAGCAGCTCCTATCCAACATCATGAAACGGTCTTGCAGCAGAGGTATTGGGACAATAAAAAACCCTAAAAAACGGCCTGCAAAAGATTAAAAAGAACCAATGTACCTGGAAAAACACAATTTTAGTATTAAAGGTGTTGAGAAAAAACAGATATAGAAGAATGGACGTCCTGCTTTGTCATCGATTTTTCTGTTTCTAAGGATCTGTAAACATTAGAAGAGACAGTGTATGTAGGGAATTTGGTTTATTCAGGCCCCAAGCACAGTGAAAAAAGTATGTGCCATTTTTGCAATGTACATTTTGAAGTTAACTGCAGAGAGCTTCTATATAGGGAAGTTGGTATGTTGGGGACTGTTTCAAAGGCGTATTTTGTGTGTGACTGAATTGTTTGCATTTCCCACAGAGCCGTGAACGACGCCCAGTTTTCCACTTCCAGTACCTTAGCTGGCCAGATTATGGTGTGCCTTCCTCCGCTGCAGCACTTATTGATTTCCTAGGGGCAGTGAAACACCAACAGCGACTGGCAGTGAGGGCCTTGGGCATGCGCTGGAAAGGTCATCCGTGTGGGCCTCCCATGGTGGTACACTGCAGTGCAGGAATTGGCAGGACAGGTGAGCTGTCGACTGGATTATGTGCTCTGTACTTGGGCCAACTAGTGTAAAGGCGGATGTTTTACACTTTATTTTACTGTTTTGACCTTCCTCATTAAAAATAATTGTTCATATCAAGTACACAAACCCTGTTCCCACCCACACAAGGAACCCTTAAGATTCCTCTTCTCCGGGATTGGACTCCTTTCCCCCTCTAGAGCCGACCTTTTCTATTCTCCACTCTTGGAACCCCGCCCCAGCATAATTACTTCTGTTGCACACAGGGAGGCTTTTATCTCCATCCATATAAATGCCATCGTGCCCTGCCCCCCTTTCCGGGTGAACTTCATCCTTCTCACACAACAGCCTCCCAGCTCGTACACATTGCAGGAGGTATTTTTCCCTGATTCTTCCTCAACTGTGCAGTGAAGTCAAGTTCTCCATTTCTATCAAAGAAAAGCCCAGCCATATCACATGAGAGTGGAGCTTTTGCAATCCTTCTTTTACAGCCCACAGGAAAGCAAGACTCTCTTCCTCCATAGTCTTTCTGTAGCTGTCTGTTTTGCTCAAGGGTCTCTTCCGTACAATATCAGCAGCTGACATCTACTTGGAGGCCGGCTTCTTTTTCCAGTACTTCTTCCATTGGCAGAGTGTGTTCTCTTTTGGAAAAATCAGGGATGTAATACATTTCGAGGTGACCTAACGTTCGCTCATGCTGTCACATTCTTCCCATTATAGGTACCTTTTGCTCCCTGGATATATGCCTATCTCAGCTGCAAGATATTGGCACCCTGAACGTGTACCAGACCGTGCAGCGGATGAGAACGCAGAGAGCTTTCAGCATTCAGACTGCTGACCAGTACTACTTCTGCTACACTGCCATCGCTGAACACGCCCAGAGGCAAGGCTTGCTGTCCTCATGTCAGAATTGGTCCACTGTGGAGAAGAGCTAAATGGGTGTATCTGCCAATCCAGCCGCCTGCCTTGGAGGTAGAAGGACCATTCAGGTTCAGCAACAACATACCACAAAGGGCCAAAAAGCCAAACCAATTCATCTGTGACATAGACTTTACTTAGATTAATCGAAGACCGGCAGTGCTGGTGATCAACCTCCTACCATATGTTCTTAGCTGTTTTTCCTTGAACTGTGCCTTAACCAAGCCATGTAGTGGCCTTAATCTAATGCATGGAGACTGGACCCATGATTATCCTTGATAAGAGTTTATTGGGACCATCTACATGATTAAGGGGATAGTAGATCCCACACTATCGATATATATATGGGCAGTGCCACCGTGCTGCCTTTTTCCTGTATATATTCGTGTATATTGGACCAAGGTTTTGGGTATGATGGTGACTCTAGGAGTAACTAATTCACTCCATTATGGAAAAGGGAGAACCCAGTTGTAAGTCCGCTCTCCGCATCCCCTGATATAGGAGAATTCCTAGTCCTCACATACAAAATCTTATTGCCAGCAAATCAATGCGAGGTAGCCATCTCTGCTGCCCCAAAGCATGGGCCACCCTATTGCTTCTACTTAACAACAAATGCAGTTTCATTGCCTAGCAACGAGACAACAAGATAATGCTTTGCAAAATGTTTGACCAGCCCTACTTGCAAAGCATCCACCTTCTGGTTTTAAATGATTTAACTCACACCGTCCTGTTCTCATCTTTAGGTGTTTGCCATCACAGAAGATGGGGGATTTCATCCTGGAACTTTAAGTATCATTAGTGAACGTTAGCACACCCATAAAAACAACTCACCATATGAAATTACAGTACAGATCTCAAATTCATATTAATGAGTTAATGCAGATTCTTCCATTCTGTTACAGTTTAGAAATCCAAGGAACATTACATACAATCTAAAAAGAAACAAAGAGATACATAATTAGAAAAAAGGTCGTGGTGAAATAACAAAAATGTATCATCATTTTTTCTGTATTGGATTACCTTTATCCACCTGCCAAACAAACTGCAAAGGCAAGGCTCTCCTACTCCAAGATTTGTAGTTTGTATTTTTAGTTTGCGTTCTATAGCTCGGTATTAGCATGCAATATTTACAATCTTATCCTTGGACTTTAAAGGCTTTTCATCACATAGCTAAACGGATGTGCCTAACGCACATACCAAGCTGAGGGAGGTATCACTTTTGCCAATGTGGAAGTTCAGGCAAATCTCGTAAATGACAAGGTTTTTCTAAAAGAGTTATCAACCATCTCTTCGACTTTTTAGCGTAAATAAAACAAAAATAGAGTTTGTTTCTTCTCCCACAGGCAGTAATGGCATTTTAGGGAGTAAATTACTTGCAACCACCATTTTTGTGTGAATCTAACCAGTGGCAAGAATCTCTATATAAAATATAGATGCAGCTGTTTTGCAAATTGTGGTTCTACCCAATCCAAATGAATTTCATATGGTGTAATATTTTTGACACTCAGGAAGTTTTCAGTTACTCCAATTCTGTTGGTTCCAGGTATGTATGGGCAAAATTAAACCAAAGCAGCTCAGAATCTTTATTTAAAGCAAGTTCCTCCAACTTTGCTTCCTGAGAAGTGTTTCATTGTCGAAAATCAACCTCAGTAAGCAAATATTTTTAAGTAGTGCCGAACATTTCAGATTCTGGATACCTCGTTTTAAGTAGAGTACCAGAGGGCAGTCTCCAAATAAATATTAATAATAATGTTTCAGAGATCAATTTAGGAGTTGTTACCTGTCTCAGGTACATTCTGGCAACCATACATTAACTGTATTTCCCAAAATATAAAACTGCTAATTTGAGCCTTCTTATGATGCATTTGTTTTGAGCATAGGGAACCTATGACATAGTAGCTCCAGGTACTTTTGAAACTGTTTTAGGTACTGTTCAGAGCATCTCCCTTAGGCTACCTAGTTACTCAGCATTACTGAAACCAACTGGGAGGGGTTAATGCCTGTTACATCTCTGATTAATGCATTTCCTGAACTGTGCTCTGGGCACGACTTAGGGATGCAAAACTTGTATATTAAAAGACCTAAATAAAGAATGTACAGTGCATTGTGCTTTCTGGGAATTTGTGCCTACATTTATTTAATACCTTTTTTCACGATGTAAATTACCTACCCCTGTTATGTGACTGAATCACAGGCAAGTCCCAGCTGCTCTTCGTGCAGGCTATTTCAACCCGTCGCCTATGCATTGTAAATATCAGTCTCTGCCCTAGAGTGTGGAGGAAGGAACTAGTTCCAAGGCTCATTTTTTAAACCATCCGTTAGGGGCTTCAGTCAGACGTTCACTAGTTGTTTGTGAATGAACATTTTGATCACAGATTGTGGTTTTCGATGGCACAGCTGCTGTGGTGCTATCTGAGAACTTACAGGTTAGGGCGGACATTTTATACAATCCAGGCCTAAAACCACCAGTCCACGGTTGCAGGATACCACTTCCCTGCTACTGTGATGAAATTACTGTCTATTACACATTCACAAATTCCCCACATATAGAGCTCATTTCAAGGTTCCAGGGAACCCACTCTTAATATTTCTTAATACATTTCTAAGTGATGTAAAACCGAGCATGGAAAAATTGTCACTTTAGCATAGTGTGGCTAGGTACAGTATCCACTTGTTACAGCAGGACTAGTAACTGTTGTCACAAATCAGAACTGCATTCACAGATGTGTTTTGGATAGTTCGACTTCACAGACCTTGGTGCCCAAAAAAGGACCTCTCTTCCTGGGGCTTGTGCATGAGCCATTGTGTTCTGGTCTGGTAGGCTGCACATAATATACTTCTTCTCCAGAAAGACACGCCCCAGAGACACAACCTGCAGGTGTTCATGTGTGAACATGTGAACACTTGCACCCAGAATTTGGTGCTTCTATAGCAAGAATAACACACATTTTAAACTCTGTTGTCACACTATATTTTTTCAGTGTCTGAAACCAACTATAATTATCTTGCTTCCTTTACTTAGATTAGGGATGCCTAAACTAGTCATTTAACATGAACCACGTCAAACTGATGGTGTCTCCAGGACCCAGTCAGTAACGCTTACCCTGGACTCTTGTTGCGCAACCTCCAACCCCTATAGCGTTTGACATTAGGGGTTTTGTTTTGCTGACGTCCTACGCTGGTAACCCAGCGGTCATGATGGATTGGAAGATACAGAAATGAGAAGTATTGCTCTTGGTACCGCATGATTGAAAGAGTGGATAATCTCTCCTCTTGCCTCCGTGCTGATGCTTATTCGCTCCGTGACCTGGTAGTACTTGTCACAGTTCAAACAGAGACAGCAGAGGTTCCTTCAGTAGACAATATTCCTTTCTACTCTTTGTGACATCTTTCTTTTTTTCTTTCTTTTTTGTTTTTTTTTGTTTTACATAAGACATGGCAAGTGAAAGAATTCACTTTCCGTAGAATTAAACTGAATACAATCATGTGTGTACCTTACTATGTTTAATCATTTTATACTCTGTCAACAGGATTAAAGAATGACAAACTTGCTGTACGAACTTTCCTAAAACAGGAAGACTTTGTATGAAAAGTGATTTTGTGAATCGATATCTTCATAGAATGCTTCCTATACAAGACGTTTTGCACATAGGGAAATCCAAAATAGTGCTGCAGAGAGAGTTTTGTGCAACAGCTGTGACTCCTAAAACCAGAGAGACAATCTAGAGTTGTTAACTGAGCTTCTTATCAGAAATGTGTGTCTGCTATAGGACTTAGTTCAGTTGGAAGGAGCTGAGTAAGTCGATAGAAAGACAATTTTATCAGGGAATGTATCTGGTATTGAAATTACTCCCTTCAAATCAGTGATCTCAAGCTGTGGAAATAGGCTCTTTAGTTGTGAATGTGGCTGTTTGAGAATTACTTCCATTGGAATCAGCGAGCTAAGTCTTTTGAGAGAGGCTCTTATGGAACGGACCTATTACTCAAATTACTCCCATCGAGTGGGCGAAGAAGAGAAGTGGGACAAGACTCTTAGTAGGTGTATGCCTGTTAGAATTACTCTCATCAGATTGGGCAAACTAAGGATTGTCAAAAGCCTCTTAACTTGTAGTTACACCCCTTAGAAGGAAAAAGCCAGCAAGACAGGGCTGTTCAAAGTAGCTCCTCGCTAGCAGCTGTCCCTGTAACAGAAAATACTGTCATAGCAAGGGACATGCAAGGGCTGTTAGAAGATGTTCTTGTGAGTATAAAATTTGCTGGCTGTCCTTTCCATCAGGCTACTACACCAAGGCTCTGCTGGCACATGACTCGGGCGACTTTCTCCAGGGAATAGGGTCATTGCTAGCCCTCCATTTACTTGGTCTTAGCTTTAACCAAATCATTTTCTTTCTCACAGATTGGACAATGTCAGCAATAAATCTGACAGCTAAGTGGCTAAGCACCTAGTCTAAGGCCAAGTTTCATGAGGTTGTTGGCTACAAGCATGCCGTCTTCTCATTGTACGTGAATTTTTATCATTCAGTGGGGTGTCATCATTGGAAACCACTGCTCCATTCACACAGTGCCTCATTTGATACCAATGTGGGCAGGTTCTTTTATTGGTAGCAGCAAGCGACCCCTGTTGTATTTAGCAACAAGACAGCAGGCCTTTTCTAGCTATGCTTGCAGGATCTGGAACAACATCCCCGTATCCAGCAGGACTACTTCCAACGCTTCTCCAATCTAGGAAAGAGTTATAGACTCACCTTTCTAAAACAACACTACATCACAGTGCATTAACTGTCCATAATCCAGCTTCCACTCTTCTTACTCATTGAACTTTATGCTTGTCTTTTACTATCTACAGCACTCCATTGCCCTTTGGCTAGGTTTGTACTATATAAATTGCTTATACATACATATAGGATTCTGCTGAAAGCCTCCAGGGAAAGCAGACATAAGGGAGGCAGAGCTGATGGTTAAACTTTTAGAATTTTAGCTTTTCAGACAGAAACATTTTATACCCCTTTCGGCTCACTGTGCTCATGTTCAGATTGGGGCCCCATTTGGTCTCTTCCCTTTCAATTTGCCGTGAGCGCCTGATTTCTGTATGGGTCTACCTTACTGTACCTTTGTATGCTGCTTGATGGCCACTAACCTGCAGAACCAGTGAACAAAAAGTTTTATCCTTGCAACACGATAACCCTGCGCCGCACAAACACATTTGTGAGCATACTAAAAGATGCCCTGTCGGAAGTGAAAAAATAGTGGTGGAGGGAGTACGCAAATGCTTACAGAGAGTACAAAAATATGTGATCTCTCCAACCACCTCACCTCAGCAGTTTTCCACTAACTGCTTCTAAACTGAAGAAGGCATGCTGCGGGAGGCCACTTCTTGACTAGCTTCTGCATCACTGGATTTCAGCTAGCGAGAGCATCTTTCCCTCCTGTCCGCGAAGACATTGCAGAGATGAGATCTACATCTTATTTAGAGTGCTGAAGCAGATGGTTTCTCAAAAACTAATTTGAACAGTTGTAGCTTATTTTTATATAATTCCGGAACACAAGCAACCTAGGACCGGTTTCACTCTAGTTAGAGTTCATCAGCCAGGCATAGCTTGGTACCAGTGACACAGTGTGCACTAGACGCACACCTGGGCATACCCATCCCTCTTAAAGTGGCCCATCAAAGAACACAAAATAAGTGATGGAAGGAATACTTGAATAATCTGGTAATTACTCGGTCACATCCCAGTCCATCTTTCTTCACAAGTTAGAGTGAAGGTTTATGAGAACCCTTGCTGTACTCTGGTCCAAACTGTCATGACGTTTTACTGCAAAATGGTATTTAAGTCTGTATTGTGTGTAGGCAGCAGAGACAAGCCATCTCATCCCAAGTGTACTATGGCAATTCAGTCTATTGATTGCCTCATTTGATGAATTGACCTGTGTGTGGCTTCAATGAAGGGTTGTCATTTGTGATGGATGTTTAATGTATTGTTCATGAGCACAAAGCTCCGTAATGTAACCAGTCTTGATTTGTGTTCTTCAAACCTAAAAGCACATTTGCCCATGAGAATAAAGTAATTTAAAGAATTGTACCTCTTCTTAGTAGACCTTGTGGGATGTGTACATAAGTTGTTTCTCAATAGTGATTGTTAATACTACTTTTTCAAACTTGTCCCATGTTTATTAGCTTTTATTCAGCTGTCTCTGACGTTTCTCACATTGCTGTAGCATCATTTTGTGTACTCTTGTACCATACACCTTTCAATTACAGCATAATGTAATATTTATTTTTGTAATAAAGTATAAAGGCCCTCTGTTACCAGTATTCAGTGTCTCTAATGTACATGCATAGCCCTAGAGCCTCACTGGTTTTAAGAGGACATGAATGGACGATCATTAGAGAGCACATTCCTTGTACTGATTTGAATGATTAGAAGCGCGCACTGTCCCATGGAAAACACTGAGAATGTGTGATAAGGTTTGCAGAATTTTGTGGGCGATCTGATAAAGGAGGATTGCACCCACACTCATGCCATAGCAGGCATCAGCTAGTTTCTCACAAAGCTGAAACAGGGCCTTATGATGTGTGCTTTTTTCATGCTTTTGGTAGCTGACTATCCAGAAAGCTATGTTTGCAGAAGTGGGTGGAGTAGAAGTGGCAGTTCACAAAATTGAATAACAGTTTAGAGTAAAAATAGACAAGGTAATGAACAACAGTACTAAAAAGGTGAACAATAACGCACATTTTTAAGTGAAATAAAGTGCTTGAAAAACTCAGATAAATTCAGAGGTGTGCGCAGGAAATTTGTGAGGTATACTACTGTATAAAGTAAGTTTATAGGAATTTGTAAGGTATACTACTGTATAAAGTAAGTTTATACAATTAAATTGCCGCATAAGGGCTGCAGAATGGCTTCTGCCATTGGAGCATGTTTGCACTACCTATGTGTAGCAAGGCTTTCGTGTGGTGATAAATGCATGTTATGTGAAAGACAGGCCTAATTGCATGTGAGCATGGCTGCATTTAATATTAAAGAATGTGTGTAAAAGGTGCAGGGCCTAGATATGTGGTTCTATCTGTTTGAATGGTATTACAATGTGTGCTCGATCTCCATGTTTTCCAGATTAGAAATCTCATGTTTTCTAACTATTCAACAATGTGGTAACTGACTACAGGGGAAGATGGCATTGCAGAAGACCGCCTTTGAAGAAATAAAGAGATTTGATTCTGTATGCTTCAGAAAAGGGGCATTGCTTGCTCTCTTTTATAGCAATGCAGGAGCCAAGAGCAAGTGACCTCCTTATTCCATAAACTATGTAAACTACTGGTGCAAGAGCACAGATAGATACATGGACTGATTGTAATGGGGAGATGCTGAAGGGCTGACTTTTGACTGCTTTCCTGGTGGATGTATGACCTGCAAAAGTTGTGCAGGGGGAACTAAACATGGCTTGCCATAATTTAGGCTTAGTAAATCAATACAGACATGAGTTAGATGGTCGGCCATATCTAGCTGATTAGGGTACTAAGTAGATTAACAGGTTAGGGATGTGTGATGAAATAGCATTTGTTCTGATCTACATATTATCTCCTGACTTGTTCATAATAATTCTGATACTAGAAACAGCCTTTGCTACGCAGGTAGCTTTATCACATCTGCTTTTAACGTTCGTGGTAAGCATATGAGTTACCAGTATATTTAGGGTAATTTTAGGGTTATGGGGTGGGTAGTTTTAATCCCTTTGCTGCCAGGCCTTTTCCCCTCCTGTGCCGAGCCTTTTTTTGGCTATTTGGGGCAGTTTGCGCTTAGGCCCTCATAACGTTTTGTTCACATAAGCTACCCACGCCAAATTTGCGTCCTTTTTTTCCAACATCCTAGGGATTCTAGAGGTACCCAGACTTTGTGGGTTCCCCTGAAGGAGACCAAGAAATTAGGCAAAATACAGTGACATTTTTTTTTTTTTTAAATGGGGAAAAAAGGGCTGCAGAAGGCGGCTTGTGGTTTTTTCCCTGAAAATGGCATCAACAAAGGGTTTGCGGTGGCAGGATCACCATCTTCCCAGCTTTCAGGAACAGGCAGACTTGAATTAGAAAACCCAATTTTTCAATACAATTTTGACATTTTACTAGGACATACCCCATTTTTACTATTTTTTTGTGCTTTCAGCCTCCTTCCAGTTAGTGACCGAAATGGGTGAGAAACCAATGCTGGATCCCAGAAAGCTAAACATTTCTGAAAAGGAGACAAAAATCTGAATTCAGCAAGTGTCATTTGTGTAGATCCTACAAGTGTTTCCTACAGAAAATAACAGCTGAAATAAAAAAATATTGAAATTGAGGTGAAAAAAAAAGCCTTTTTTCTCCACGTTTTACTCTGTAACTTTTTCCTGCGATGTCAGATTTTTTAAAGCAATATACTGTTACGTCAGCTGGACTTTTCTGGTTGCAGGGATATATAGGGCTTGTAGGTTCATCAAGAACCCTAGGTACCGAGAGCCAATAAATGAGCTGCACCTTGCAATGGGTTTTTATTCTATACCGGGTATACAGCAATTCATTTGCTGAAATATAAAAAGTGAAAAATAGGTATCAAGAAAACCTTTGTATTTCCAAAATGGCCACAAGATAAGGTGTTGAGAAGCAGTGGTTATTTGCACATCTCTGAATCCCGGGGTGCCCATACTAGCATGTTAATTACAGGGCATTTCTCAAATAGACGTCTTTTTTACACACTGTCTTACATTTGGAATGAACAAATGTAGAGAAAGACAAGGGGCAATAACACTTGTTTTGCTATTCTGTGTTCCCACACGTCTCCCGATAAAAATGGTACCTCACTTGCGTGGATAGGCTTAGCACCCGCGACAGGAAATGCCCCAAAACACAACGTGTACACATCACATTTTCACAAAGAAAACAGAGCTGTTTTTTGCTAAATGCCTAGCTGTGGATCTTGGCCTCTAGCTCAGCCGGCAGCTATGGAAACCTAGCGCAGTTTTGAAAACTAGACACCTAGGGGAATCCAAAATGGGGTGACTTGTGGGGCTCTGACCAGGTTCTGTTACCCAGAATCCTTTGCAAACCTCAAAACTTGGCCCAAAAAACACTTTTTCCTCTCATTTCGGTGACAGAAAGTTCTGAAATCAGAGAGGAGCCACAAATTTCCTTCCACCCAGCGTTCCCCCAAGTCTCCCAATAAAAATGGTACCTCACTTTTGTGGGTGGGCCTACTGCCCGTGAAAGGAAATGCCCCAAAACACTATCTGGACACATCAAAATTATCAAATACAAAACTACCTGTTTTGCGGGGGGCACCTGCATTTTTGGTCCTGGGCTCAGCAGCCTTCTAGGGAAACCTACCAAACTCAGACATTTCTGAAAACTAGACACCCGAGGGAGTCCAGTGAGGTGTGACTTGCGTGGCTCCCCCAATGTTTTCTTACCCAGAATCCTCAGCAAACCTCAAATTTATCTAAAAAATCATTTTTTCCCCACATTTCTGTGTGGGATCACAGCACTGGGACACATTTCATACCACCCTATGTTCCCCTCAGTCTCCCGGTAAAAATGATACCTCATTTGTGTAGGTGGGCCAAGTGCTTGTGAAAAGGAAGAGCCAAAAACATGTTGATATTGAGGGGAACCAAAGGGGGTCAAAAAGGGAAGTTTGCAAAAAAAACATTTTTAGGCTGACAAGTGCAGCAGAATTTTTATCGGTATAGGTGAGACAATGCTGGGTGGTAGGAATTTTGTGGATTCCTGCAGATTCCGGAAGGTTCCATCACAAAAACGTGGGAAAATGAGTGATTTCCAGCAAAGTTGGAGGTTTGCAGGGGATTGTGGGTACAAAAATGGTGCGGGTGCATGTGAAACACACAACCCTGGAATCACCCAGATGTTTGGTTTTCAGATGTGTCTAGGTCTTGTGGATTTTTCTACATGGCAGCGTCCCAAAGTCCATAAAGTGGAGCCCTCACCATTCCAAGTGGGACAATTTAGAGAGTAAGCCAAGCTCTCATGGCCCAAATGTAAAACTAAAACCCAAAATAATCAAATGTCTTCTTGCTTGCTGTGGGATAAGATGTTTTAGAGTGTGGGGGAGAGCTGAAAGACTGTTACCCCCTTCATTTGAGGTGGGGGCGTAACCAGGCCCATACTGGTTGGTAGTCACCACCCCAATATTATTATTATTATTATTTTATTCCCTGGCATCTAGTAGACTTTCTGCCCCCCCCCAATTCCCCCACCCCGGGGGTGTGGATCAGGGGTAATTGCCCCATCTGCCCACTGGTGGGCAGAACAACTTTGGCCCCATTTATTTGGGGTGGGGGTATGTAGGAGGCTGGACTGGCTTGTAGTGAGTACCAAGGGGTACTTGCACCTTGCACCAGGCCCAGTTATCCCTTATTAGTGTATAGGGTGTCTAGCAGCTTAGGCTGATAGATAATGGTAGCTTAGCAGAGCAGCTTAGGCTGAACTAGGAGACGTGTGAAGCTACTACAGTACCACTTAGTGTCATATGCACAATATCATAAGAAAACACAATACACAGTTATACTAAAAATAAAGGTACTTTATTTTTATGACAATATGCCAAAGTATCTTAGAGTGTACCCTCAGTGAGAGGATAGGAAATCTACACAAGATATATATACACAATAGCAAAAATATGCAGTATAGTCTTAGAAAACAGTGCAAACAATGTATAGTTACAATAGGATGCAATGGGGAAACATAGAGATAGGGGCAACACAAACCATATACTCCAAAAGTGGAATGCGAACCACGAATGGACCCCAAACCTATGTGACCTTGTAGAGGGTCGCTGGGACTATTAGAAAATAGTGAGAGTTAGAAAAATAACCCTCCCCAAGACCCTGAAAAGTGAGTGCAAAGTGCACTAAAGTTCCCCTAAGGACAAAGTAGTCGTGTTAGAGGAATAATGCAGGAAAGACACAAACCAGCAATGCAACAACTGTGGATTTCCAATCTAGGGTACCTGTGGAACAAGGGGACCAAGTCCAAAAGTCACAAGCAAGTCGGAGATGGGCAGATGCCCAGGAAATGCCAGCTGCGGGTGCAAAGAAGCTTCGACTGGACAGAAGAAGCTGAGGTTTCTGCAGGAACGAAAAGGGCTAGAGACTTCCCCTTTGGTGGACGGATCCCTCTCGCCGTGGAGAGTCGTGCAGAAGTGTTTTCCCGCTGAAAGAATGCCAACAAGCCTTGCTAGCTGCAAATCGTGCGTTTGGCGTTTTTGGGCCTGCTGGGGCCCAGGAGGGACCAGGAGGTCGCAAATTGGACCTGAAGAGAGAGGGGACGTCGAGCAAGACAAAGAGCCCTCACTGAAGCAGGTAGCACCCGGAGAAGTGCCAGAAACAGGCACTACGAGGATGCGTGAAACGGTGCTCGCCGAAGTTGCACAAAGGAGTCCCACGTCGCCGGAGACCAACTTAGAAAGTCGTGCAATGCAGGTTAGAGTGCCGTGGACCCAGGCTTGGCTGTGCACAAAGGATTTCCGCCGGAAGTGCACAGGGGCCGGAGTAGCTGCAAAGTCGCGGTTCCCAGCAATGCAGCCCAGCGAGGTGAGGCAAGGACTTACCTCCACCAAACTTGGACTGAAGAGTCACTGGACTGTGGGGGTCACTTGGACAGAGTCGCTGGATTCGAGGGACCTCGCTCGTCGTGCTGAGAGGAGACCCAAGGGACCGGTAATGCAGCTTTTTGGTGCCTGCGGTTGCAGGGGGAAGATTCCGTCGACCCCCGGGAGATTTCTTCGGAGCTTCTGGTGCAGAGAGGAGGCAGGCTACCCCCATAGCATGCACAAGCAGGAAAACAGTCGAGAAGGCGGCAGGATCAGCGTTACAGAGTTGCAGTAGTCGTCTTTGCTACTATGTTGCAGGTTTGCAGGCTTCCAGCGCGGTCAGCAGTCGATTCCTTATCAGAAGGTGAAGAGGGAGATGCAGAGGAACTCGGATGAGCTCTTGCATTCGTTATCTGAAGTTTCCCCAGAGACAGAGACCCTAAATAGCCAGAAAAGAGGGTTTGGCTACCTAGGAGAGAGGATAGGCTACTAACACCTGAAGGAGCCTATCAGCAGGAGTCTCTGACGTCACCTGGTGGCACTGGCCACTCAGAGCAGTCTAGTGTGCCAGCAGCACCTCTGTTTCCAAGATGGCAGAGGTCTGGAGCACACTGGAGGAGCTCTGGACACCTCCCAGGGGAGGTGCAGGTCAGGGGAGTGGTCACTCCCCTTTCCTTTGTCCAGTTTCGCGCCAGAGCAGGGCTAAGGGGTCCCCTGAACTGGTGTAGACTGGCTTATGCAGAATTGGGCACATCTGTGCCCAACAAAGCATTTCCAGAGGCTGGGGGAGGCTACTCCTCCCCTGCCTTCACACCATTTTCCAAAGGGAGAGGGTGTCACACCCTCTCTCAGAGGAAGTTCTTTGTTCTGCCATCCTGGGCCAGGCCTGGCTGGACCCCAGGAGGGCAGATGCCTGTCTGAGGGGTTGGCAGCAGCAGGAGCTGCAGTGAAACCCCAGGAAGGGCAGTTTGGCAGTACCAGGGTCTGTGCTACAGACCACTGGGATCATGGAATTGTACCAAAAATGCCAGGATGGCATAGAGGGGGCAATCCCATGATCTTAGACATGTTACATGGCCATATTCGGAGTTACCATTGTGAAGCTACATATAGGTAGTGACCTATATGTAGTGCACGCGTGTAATGGTGTCCCCGCACTCACAAAGTTCAGGGAATTGGCTCTGAACAATGTGGGGGCACCTTGGCTAGTGCCAGGGTGCCCTCACACTAAGTAACTTTGCACCTAACCTTTACCAGGTAAAGGTTAGACATATAGGTGACTTATAAGTTACTTAAGTGCAGTGTAAAATGGCTGTGAAATAACGTGGACGTTATTTCACTCAGGCTGCAGTGGCAGGCCTGTGTAAGAATTGTCAGAGCTCCCTATGGGTGGCAAAAGAAATGCTGCAGCCCATAGGGATCTCCTGGAACCCCAATACCCTGGGTACCTCAGTACCATATACTAGGGAATTATAAGGGTGTTCCAGTAAGCCAATGTAAATTGGTAAAATTGGTCACTAGCCTGTTAGTGACAATTTGAAAGTAATGAGAGAGCATAACCACTGAGGTTCTGGTTAGCAGAGCCTCAGTGAGACAGTTAGGCACCACACAGGGAACATATACATGCACACCTATGAGCACTGGGGCCCTGTGTGACAGGGTCCCAGTGACACATACATATAGGCCACAAACCTATGAGCACTGGGGTCCTGACCAGCAGGATCCCAGTGACACATAACAAACATACTGAAAACATAGTGTTTTCACTATGAGCACTGAGGCCTGGCTATCAGGATCCCAGTGAGACAGTGAAAACAGTGACAAACACCCTGACATACACTCACAAACAGGCCAAAAGTGGGGGTAACAAGGCTAGAAAGAGGCTACCTTCTCACACAACCCCCCCCCCCCAAACGAAGGACAATAAGGCTAACCTTGGCCAGTTGAGACTTTATTGTCTAAGTGGTGATAAGTAGAGAGTAGCTCTGCAATAGACTGGTTACTCCCTTTATCATCCACTATATGGTTACTTCCCTGTGGGGATGTAAACCACCCTGTTTGAAGTTTTTTAGCTAAGCAACAATGTGAAGATGTATTTTCAGAGTTTCTATCAGTAAGTTTTAGTTTAGAGCAGTGGGAATTGTCCACTGAACCTATTTGTAGTGATGGAAATGCCAGACAGGGATGCTGTCTCAATAAAGCCATAGCTGGGCAAAAACTTTGTCCATTTGGCTGGAAGAGAGAACAGGGATGCTGTTTCTCTTGAGTTGGAGCAGGACAGGGATGCTGTCCTATGAGCTCCACACTAGGGCAGGGATGCTGTCCTAAGTGTTGTGAGGCAGTGCAGGGTTTCTGCACTAAAGTTTCTCTGGGAGGGTTGGAGGGATGCTCCATGTTAACTAAAATGGTGCTCTTTTTGTCACCAATGTTAGTTATCCCACAGAGAGGTACTTCTACCTCAGGGAGTCCAGCTTTGCCAGCTGATGATTCCCTTGGAACAGGTGCCACCCCAGGAGAGGTTTCTCCCACCACCGGAATGGTATCCTGAATGGTAGGGTGGTTAGGGGATACTGTGATACCCTTTTTACCTGTTGATGGAGAGGGATCCTGAGTTTTCAGGCCTTCTCTCCTTTGCTTTTTCATTTCAGTAGAAATGAGAGGGAACAATTCCTCAGGGATGCCCAGCATGGCTGCATGGGCATAAAACTCTACATCAGCCCAACCTGAGGCCTCTAGGTCATTACCTAAGAGACAGTCTACAGGCAAGCTAGGTGATACCACCACCTGATTAGGGCCAGTAACTCCACCCCAACTAAACTGAATTATAGCTAAGGGAAGAAACTTAGTGGAGTTATGGACATCAATAATCTTATACTGTTGTCCAATGATGTGTTGATCAGGGTGCACTAGGTTTTCAGTCACCAAAGTGAAACTGGCACCTGTGTCCCTGTAGGCCAAGGCCTCAACACCATTTATTGTAACTGTCTGCCTGTACTTATCCATTGTAAGGGGACAAGCAGCCAGTGTGGCAAGGCCAGTGCCACTAGGTGTGACAGAAACTGTCTTGGGACTGATGACATCAGTTTCCACTATGGACCCATAAGTGAACCCAACTACACCCTTTGCTTGACTGTTGCCAGCAGTCCCACCACTAGTACCACTACTGCTAGGGGCACTAGAGCTTGATGTATTAGTGGTGGTAGGCTCAGGGGGTTTACCTGGACAGGACTTATCCCCTGGCCTATGGCCTCTATTTTTACACACAAAGCACCAAGGCTTTTTAATGTGTGCAGGTTGGGAAGAAGAGGAAGAATTTGTTTTATCCCCACCCTCTGAAGAGTGTTTAAGATTTGAAGTGGGATCTTTGGTTTTACCCTTATCCCCATGCTTATCTTGAGATTTTTCACCATCTTTCTTCTTATTGCCATCTTTGTCACCCCCTGTATGAACTTTTCTGTTCACCCTTGTTCTGACCCATTTGTCTGCCTTCTTTCCCAATTCTTGGGGAGAGGTCAGATCAGAGTCTACCAGGTACTGGTGCAACAAATCAGACACAATTATTAAGTATATGCTCTCTCAGGATTGTGTTATACAGGCTTTCATAATCAGTAACTTTACTGCCATGTAACCACCCCTCCAAAGCCTTCACTGAATGGTCAATGAAATCAACCCAGTCTTGTGAAGACTCCTTTTTGGTCTCTCTGAACTTTATCCTGTACTGTTCAGTGGTTAAGCCATAACCATCCAGGAGTGCATTCTTAAGAACTTGGAAATTATTAGCATCATTTTCTTTCACAGTAAGGAGCCTATCCCTACCTTTTCCACTAAATGATAGCCATAGGATAGCAGCCCACTGCCTTTGAGGGACATCCTGTACAACACAGGCCCTCTCAAGTGCAGCAAACCATTTGTTAATGTCATCCCCCTCCTTATAAGGGGGAACTATCTTGTGCAGATTCCTGGAATCATGCTCTTTTGCAGGATGACTATGGGGAATACTGCTGCTGCCACCATGGGTATCTAAACCCAACTTCTGTCTTTCCTTCTCTAATTCAAAAGACTGTCTATCCAAATCCAGCTGTTGCTTTTTAAGCTTCAGTCTGGTTTGTTCCACCCTCAACTTATTGAGTTCCCTCTCTAACATTCTGTCATCAGGGTTGGTGGGAGGGACATTTCTAGAAACAGAGCTATGATGGGAATGAACAGAAGGAGACCTGTCCCTTACAGAAGCCACCCTAACAGCTTGGTTTACAGAAACATTACTACCAGTATGGTGAGAATAAATGCTTTTGCTATGATGTGAGACAACACTATTTATTTGGTGTGGCTCATCATCATTACCATCTATGCTAGATTGTCTAGTAATGGGCAGGCTAGGAAGTTTTTTCCTGAATCTTTTCCTGGGGGAGTCCCTGAATCAGATTGGGAACTATTAGGTACTTTTTCAACAGATGGGGCACCTATGGCCTTATCCTGTTCTCTAAGCATGTTAAGTAACAGTTCCAAGGAAGGATTCTTCCCTACACTCAAACCTCTCTCTATACAGAGACTCCTTGCTCTTTTCCAGCTAAGGTTGTCATATGCAAGTTTGGACAGATCAACAGTTTGGCCTGTGCCAGACATTTTTTAGAGAGAGTTAAAGTGATAGAAAAAGAGAAAAAAGTTTTCAGAACTTTTTGGAAAGACAGAAAAAACTTTTTCAACTTTTAAGAACTTTTTGAAAGTTTAGAAGTACTTTTCAGCACTTAGAAAAGAGTGAAAAGAGGAAATGCAAAACTTTTTGGCTATGTGTATATACACTGACCTTGTTTTGTATATTTTTCTCTTATGAAAAGTACAATGACAAGAGTGGTAAGTAGTCTCAAGCACTGATCCCACCACTGCACAACCAATGTAGGAGGCTGGACTGGCTTGTAGTGAGTACCAAGGGGTACTTGCACCTTGCACCAGGCCCAGTTATCCCTTATTAGTGTATAGGGTGTCTAGCAGCTTAGGCTGATAGATAATGGTAGCTTAGCAGAGCAGCTTAGGCTGAACTAGGAGACGTGTGAAGCTACTACAGTACCACTTAGTGTCATATGCACAATATCATAAGAAAACACAATACACAGTTATACTAAAAATAAAGGTACTTTATTTTTATGACAATATGCCAAAGTATCTTAGAGTGTACCCTCAGTGAGAGGATAGGAAATCTACACAAGATATATATACACAATAGCAAAAATATGCAGTATAGTCTTAGAAAACAGTGCAAACAATGTATAGTTACAATAGGATGCAATGGGGAAACATAGAGATAGGGGCAACACAAACCATATACTCCAAAAGTGGAATGCGAACCACGAATGGACCCCAAACCTATGTGACCTTGTAGAGGGTCGCTGGGACTATTAGAAAATAGTGAGAGTTAGAAAAATAACCCTCCCCAAGACCCTGAAAAGTGAGTGCAAAGTGCACTAAAGTTCCCCTAAGGACAAAGTAGTCGTGTTAGAGGAATAATGCAGGAAAGACACAAACCAGCAATGCAACAACTGTGGATTTCCAATCTAGGGTACCTGTGGAACAAGGGGACCAAGTCCAAAAGTCACAAGCAAGTCGGAGATGGGCAGATGCCCAGGAAATGCCAGCTGCGGGTGCAAAGAAGCTTCGACTGGACAGAAGAAGCTGAGGTTTCTGCAGGAACGAAAAGGGCTAGAGACTTCCCCTTTGGTGGACGGATCCCTCTCGCCGTGGAGAGTCGTGCAGAAGTGTTTTCCCGCTGAAAGAATGCCAACAAGCCTTGCTAGCTGCAAATCGTGCGTTTGGCGTTTTTGGTCGCTGCTGGGGCCCAGGAGGGACCAGGAGGTCGCAAATTGGACCTGAAGAGAGAGGGGACGTCGAGCAAGACAAAGAGCCCTCACTGAAGCAGGTAGCACCCGGAGAAGTGCCAGAAACAGGCACTACGAGGATGCGTGAAACGGTGCTCGCCGAAGTTGCACAAAGGAGTCCCACGTCGCCGGAGACCAACTTAGAAAGTCGTGCAATGCAGGTTAGAGTGCCGTGGACCCAGGCTTGGCTGTGCACAAAGGATTTCCGCCGGAAGTGCACAGGGGCCGGAGTAGCTGCAAAGTCGCGGTTCCCAGCAATGCAGCCCAGCGAGGTGAGGCAAGGACTTACCTCCACCAAACTTGGACTGAAGAGTCACTGGACTGTGGGGGTCACTTGGACAGAGTCGCTGGATTCGAGGGACCTCGCTCGTCGTGCTGAGAGGAGACCCAAGGGACCGGTAATGCAGCTTTTTGGTGCCTGCGGTTGCAGGGGGAAGATTCCGTCGACCCACGGGAGATTTCTTCGGAGCTTCTGGTGCAGAGAGGAGGCAGGCTACCCCCACAGCATGCACAAGCAGGAAAACAGTCGAGAAGGCGGCAGGATCAGCGTTACAGAGTTGCAGTAGTCGTCTTTGCTACTATGTTGCAGGTTTGCAGGCTTCCAGCGCGGTCAGCAGTCGATTCCTTATCAGAAGGTGAAGAGGGAGATGCAGAGGAACTCGGATGAGCTCTTGCATTCGTTATCTGAAGTTTCCCCAGAGACAGAGACCCTAAATAGCCAGAAAAGAGGGTTTGGCTATCTAGGAGAGAGGATAGGCTACTAACACCTGAAGGAGCCTATCAGCAGGAGTCTCTGACGTCACCTGGTGGCACTGGCCACTCAGAGCAGTCTAGTGTGCCAGCAGCACCTCTGTTTCCAAGATGGCAGAGGTCTGGAGCACACTGGAGGAGCTCTGGACACCTCCCAGGGGAGGTGCAGGTCAGGGGAGTGGTCACTCCCCTTTCCTTTGTCCAGTTTCGCGCCAGAGCAGGGCTAAGGGGTCCCCTGAACCGGTGTAGACTGGCTTATGCAGAATTGGGCACATCTGTGCCCAACAAAGCATTTCCAGAGGCTGGGGGAGGCTACTCCTCCCCTGCCTTCACACCATTTTCCAAAGGGAGAGGGTGTCACACCCTCTCTCAGAGGAAGTTCTTTGTTCTGCCATCCTGGGCCAGGCCTGGCTGGACCCCAGGAGGGCAGATGCCTGTCTGAGGGGTTGGCAGCAGCAGCAGCTGCAGTGAAACCCCAGGAAGGGCAGTTTGGCAGTACCAGGGTCTGTGCTACAGACCACTGGGATCATGGAATTGTACCAACAATGCCAGGATGGCATAGAGGGGGCAATTCCATGATCTTAGACATGTTACATGGCCATATTCGGAGTTACCATTGTGAAGCTACATATAGGTAGTGACCTATATGTAGTGCACGCGTGTAATGGTGTCCCCGCACTCACAAAGTTCAGGGAATTGGCTCTGAACAATGTGGGGGCACCTTGGCTAGTGCCAGGGTGCCCTCACACTAAGTAACTTTGCACCTAACCTTTACCAGGTAAAGGTTAGACATATAGGTGACTTATAAGTTACTTAAGTGCAGTGTAAAATGGCTGTGAAATAACGTGGACGTTATTTCACTCAGGCTGCAGTGGCAGGCCTGTGTAAGAATTGTCAGAGCTCCCTATGGGTGGCAAAAGAAATGCTGCAGCCCATAGGGATCTCCTGGAACCCCAATACCCTGGGTACCTCAGTACCATATACTAGGGAATTATAAGGGTGTTCCAGTAAGCCAATGTAAATTGGTAAAATTGGTCACTAGCCTGTTAGTGACAATTTGAAAGTAATGAGAGAGCATAACCACTGAGGTTCTGGTTAGCAGAGCCTCAGTGAGACAGTTAGGCACCACACAGGGAACATATACATGCACACCTATGAGCACTGGGGCCCTGTGTGACAGGGTCCCAGTGGCACATACATATAGGCCACAAACCTATGAGCACTGGGGTCCTGACCAGCAGGATCCCAGTGACACATAACAAACATACTGAAAACATAGTGTTTTCACTATGAGCACTGAGGCCTGGCTATCAGGATCCCAGTGAGACAGTGAAAACAGTGACAAACACCCTGACATACACTCACAAACAGGCCAAAAGTGGGGGTAACAAGGCTAGAAAGAGGCTACCTTCTCACAGGGTATGGCCATACCCCCACCCTCTTATTTTTGGAGAAAAAAAACTTCCCTGGACTCTGGTGGGCTTTCTGCCCCCCCTTGGGGGCAGATGGGCCTTCCAAAAATAGGCCTATCTGCCCCTATGGCGAACAGTAATGTGCCCCCATGGGGAGCGACCCTTACCCAAGGGGCTGCCCCCCTAAAGAAAACCCACACATACACACACACACCAATCCCTGGTGCCTAAGTGGTTTCTGCCCCCATGGGGGAGATTGGCCTAACAAAAATCGGCCGATCTGCCCCTAAGGGGGCAGAAATGGTCTAAATACAATTTGTCCCCCAGGGGAGCGACCCTTGACTAAGGTGTCGCCCCCCACTCTAAAAAAACAAACAAAAAAACATTTTGTTTTATCCCTGGTGCCTAGAGGATTCTGCCACACCTGGGACAGATCGGCCTAATAACAATAGGCCGATCGGCCCCCAGGGGAGGCAGAAAAGGCCTAAAAAAGATTTCCCCCCCCCCCCCCCGGGAGCGACCCTTGCCTAAGGGGTTGCTCCCCACCTCTAAAAAACAAAACAGAAACAAACAAAAAAATGTTTTTATCCCTGGCGCCTAGAGGCTTCTGCCCACCCTGGGGGCAGAAAAGGCCTAAAATAAATTTCCCCTCACCCCTGGGAAACGACCCTTGCCTAAGGGGTCGCTCCCCACCTCTAAAAAACAAAACAAAAAAGAAATCCCCCAAAAATGTATCCCTGGCGCCTAGAGGTTTCTGCCCCCCCTGGGGGCAGAAATGGCCTAAAATATATTTGCCACCCTGCCCCCCACCGCCCCCGGGGGAGCGACCCTTGCCTAAGGGGTCGCTCCCCGTGCGTGACATTGGCGCAAAAAAAAAGATCCCCAGTGCCTAGCGGTTTCTGCCCCCCTTGGGGGCAGATTGACCTAACTAAAATCAGCCGATCTGCCCCCAAGGGGGGCAGAAATGGTCTAAATACAATTTGCCCCCCAGGGGAGCGACCCTTGCCTAATGAGTCGCTCCCCATCTCTAAAAAAACAAACAAAAAAAATTAGCCCTGGCGCCTAGAGGTTTCTGCCCCCCCTGGGGGAAGATCGGCCTAATAACAATAGGCCTTTCTGCCGGGGGGGGGGGGCAGAAATGGCCTAAAATAAATTTGTGTCCCTGACTCCCCCCCCCCCGTCACCCCCCTTCCCCTGGGGAGCGACCCTTGCCTACGGGGTTGCTCCCCTTGCGTGACATTGGCGCCAAAAAAAATCCCCAGTGCCTACTTGCTTTGCAATCCGGCTGCTAAAATGCTCAGAGAGACTTCAAAGGGAAGGAAAATCCTTTCCTTCCCTTTGAAGCCTCTCAGGCCTCCTCCACGTGATCGGAAGAGAAATGCTGAGCATTTCTCTTCCAGCGCGATGGGAGGAGGCCTCTGTGATGGTCAGCCGTCACAGGGGTGGGTGGGGGTGTCGGGGAGGCTGTCGGGGGTGGAAGGGGAAGGGCTTCCCCTTCCATCCCTGCCTTTGGGGGGTGGGGGAGAAGAACACAGAGGGAGCGCTAGCGCTCCCTCTGGGCTCTGTTCCCAGGACGTAATGGTTACGTCCTGGGCACACGAGTACTGTGCCACAGGACGTAACTGTTACGTCCGCGGCACAGAACAGATTAAGAGGTGGAGGTAGGGTAATTTTAGGGTTTAGGGGAGGGTAGTGGAAAAGGATGGTAAGGGTAATTTTAGGGTCTAGAGAGGCTATTGGAAAAGAATGGTAAAGGTCATTTTAAGGTGTAGGGTGGTTAGTGGTAAAGGGTGGCGATGGTTAATTTTAGCAGGCGTACGCACACAATGGAGCTGAGAGCGATGAGTAAGCAGTGAGAAGGAGGGAAAAGCAGGCACACACACAACGGGGCTGAGGGCCCAGAGAAAGCAGTTGGTAGGAGGAGGGAAACGCAACCAGCAGACACACAGAACAGGGCTGAGAACAAGGAGAAAGCAGTGAGAAAGAGGGAAAGGCAAGGATCAGGGATGCAGAATAACGGGAAGGAGAAAGCAGTGAGAACGAGAGGAAGGCAACAGGTAGCACAAAATGGGGCAAAGAGCAAGAAGAAAGCAGTGAGAAGGAGGGAAAGGTAAGGAGCAGAAACACACAAAACGGGTCTGAGACCAAGGAGAAAGCAGTGAGAACGAGGGAAAGCCAATCAGCAGGCACACACAAATTGGGGCTTAGAGCAAGGAGAAAGCAGTGAGAAGGAAGGAAAGGCAGACAGCAGGTACCCATAAAACGGGACTGAGAGTGAGGAGAGAAAGACCGGCAGCAGGCACACACAAAATGGGGCTAAGAACAAGGAGAAAGCAGTGCGAAGGAGGGAAAGGCAAGCAGCCTGCAGCACAAAACACAGCTGAGAGCAACGAGAAAGCAGTGAGATGGAAGAAAAGTCAAGGAGCAGGCACGCAAAAAACGGGGTGGGGAGAAAGGAGAAGGCAGTGAGAATGAGTACAAGGCAAGCAGCAGTGTGCCGCCTTCTTGCTTTTCCCTTGAAGGCTGTGCAGGGTAAGTGGTTGGATGCACGAACCGGGAAGGGACGCATGCAGGAGGTTGGCCTTTGGCCAAGCTATGCAGTCAACCCCCTCAGTGCATTAGAAAAAACATAGAAGTTCCCTGAAAAAAAACAATGGTTGCGAGGGACATTATAGTTAGGAAATAGAATATTAAAAAAAACTTAAAAATTCACTGAAAAAAACAAAGATTACAGGGACGTTATAGTTAGGAAATAGAATAAAAAGAAACCTTAGAAATTCACCAAAAAATAAAGGTTACAGAAACGTTTTAGCTAGGAAATAGAATTAAAAAAAACCTTAGAGATTCACTGAAAAAAAACAAAGGTTACAGAGACGTCCCAAAGCGTGTTTTCCTCATAGGGATTTTAGACAAGACTACCGCCTGAACGGATTTACACCCAATTTGTGGAAAATCTAGATTTTGGTCCGTATAGAGTGCTTTTTATAATTTGGTGTAAATTAGTTCAGTGGAGTTATTAAAGAAAAAATACTACATCTAGAGATGTGGATCCACGTACCAACAGCAGTGCCGTGATTGGCCGGCCGCAACCAGAGAGAAAAGTTGCAGCTGCCATTTTGTGTATTGGTACTCGGTACCCCCACCCTTGGGACTAATGGACGGGTCTATGAGGGAAATTGTTTTGGGGAGGTGCACGAGGATCCGTGCAGCCCCTGTGTGAATCTGCGACATATCCAGACCCCAATTAAAAAGTACAGCCACTCACAATCCCATTCACACATCCATATAGACACTCGTACACCCACTCACAGACCCACAAAACCACTCACACACCCACTCACAGACCCACATGTGCACTCACACAACCACTCATTCAGTTACACATGTACACACACACCTACTCATTCAGTCACACATCCACTTATACAATCTCACACCTACTTACACAACCACAGACACCCCATCACACACCCATACAGCCAATCAGACCTACTCACAGACCCACAGTGTGAGGATTGGCCACAGGCCAGGCCCTGCGACCAATGCTGTGCACGGCCGTGGTTGGATTAATGTATGGTAATTTAAATATTACTTCAGGTTATACCAACATTTTCACTGAAAAAAAATAAAGGTTACAGGTACAATTTAATTGAGAAATAGAATTTAAAAGCCTTAGAAATTCACAAAAAAATCAAAATGTACAGGGGCGTCATAGTTGGGTTCAGAGTTTACATACACAAAACAATAGAATTTCAGCAGTTTTAGTTATACTTATCTCACGGAACTATAATTCGTGCCCTAAGGTAACCATAACCATTGCACCCAAGCCATGCACTGCATGCATTACCCCACATTTTACATCAATCATGACATCTTCTATGATATCATGGATAATATCACTGCAATATTTATAGGGCACGTGTTATAGTTTCTTCAGTTAAGTATAACTATAACTGCTGAATTTTAATGGATTTATCTGTGTAAAATCGGAACCTAACTACAAAGTCCCTGTAAACTTTGTTTTTTAGTGAATTTCTAAGTTTTTTTTAAATTCTATTTCCTAACTGAAACGTCCCTGTAACCTTTGTTTTTTATATATATGTATATATATATATATATATATATATATATATATATATATATATATATATATATATATATATACACACACACCTACTGGCAGTCACCAGTAGGTAGTCATAGTTAGGACCTAGTTCCCATAGGAAAAGCATTTTTTGTTTTTGTTTTGCCAATAACTTTGCCACCATTTAGATGATGAGCAGCCAGGCCGCACCCTGGGCTGTCTGATGCGTCCTCATGGTAATTCATAAATTCCAGAAATCCTACAGAAAGATGAAATCAGGATCACCGACAATAGGGAGATAATGGCGTAGCTACTGCAGTACTACCCTACACTCTACACTACTCAGAATACCTGCGACGAGTATACCATACTGGACAACCTAAACTTTCTGAGATTGCCATGGTGTGGCTCCCACGCCTCCAACAACAATTCCTTAGTGAACCTGTCTCCACCGACAAGATTGTGCAGGCAATTGATGCCCTTGAGGCTCAAAGGCCCCTGGTTTGGATGGTCATATGGGCTCCTTCTATAAAACTTACCAAAAGCTTGTTGCCCCACAGCTCCTCGAGGTCTATGCTGAGTCCCTTGAAAATGGCACTCTCCCCACTTCCTTGTGCGAGGCAATTATCATGTTACTCATCAAGCCTATCAAAGACCCCCTATACTGCACCTCCGACAGGCCATTGTCTCTAATAAACTTTGATACCCAAATTCTTCCTAAAATATTATCTACTCAACTGTCCCTATTACTTGACCAAATTATCTCTCCCTTGCAGTTGGGCTTTATCCCGGGGCGATCCACCTCCCATAATCGCCACACAGTGTTCACAGTGCTCCACAGGATTTCTCCAGAGATGCCCGCTGTGGTTGCCCTTCTCAGCAAAAAGAAGGCTTTTGATTCCCTTGAGTAGCCCTTCTTGCTCGCAACATAATGCAAGCTAGGACTCCCTCGTGGTTTCATATCAATAGTTCAGTTACTTTACATTCAATCGCTGGCGCGCATTCACACTAATGGCTCTCTCACCGATCCCTTTGAGATCACGAAGGGGACTAAGCAGGGTTGCCCATTGTCACCTCTCCTCTTCATCATAGCCATGGACCCTCTTGTCCGTTACCTTCAGGAGAGGCACCTAAACTGTGGTTTGCAGTTTCGTCCGGGTCCTCTTCTCATGTCAAAATATGTAGATGACTTCCTGCTACTCGTTTACTATCCAGCTGAAAATATGGCTCCTGTTATACAAGAGATCACCAGATTCAGAGAATTCCCGTAACTCTGCATCAACTATGAGGAATACCAGGACAAGGGCAGTGGAACGTTACAATGAGGCATATGGGCGAACAAGAATAATAGAAAGGACATTTGGCCTCCTGAAGGCCCGGTTTCTTTGCCTCCATCGAACGGGTGGATCCCTGTACTACTCATCCAAGAAGGTGTGCCAGATCATCGTGGCATGCTGTATGTTGCACAACCTTGTCTTACGTCACCAGGTGCCTTTTTTCTGCAGGAGGATGAGGCTGGAGATGGGTGTGTGGCGGCAGTGGACCCTGTGGACAGTGAAGATGAGGAGGCAGAGGATGAGGATGAGGACAACAGAAGTGCAATAATACAACAATACTTCCAATGACACACAGGTAAGACACTGTAATTTCACTTTACATTGATAGTTTTGTGTTTGACATTGTCACTGGCAGGCTGATTTTCCCACTTCTATGGCCACTTACTGTACCCTTTGGCATCTCTATTTTCAGATATTTGTGCCCCACTATCACAGCCTGGTGTGTTGACTGCAGCCAACTACAGGTCATTCCTATGTATACATTACTGTACAGTTGTATTGCAGTGTTTAAAGCTTGTTAAACAAATACATATTTCAATCATTTAACAGACTCCATACTTGTATTTATTCAAATGGTGTTTATTTAAGTGCTAATAAGTAGAGGGGGATGTGCAATGGGCTATGGTGATGGTGGAGCAATGTCCAGGATAGAGTCCAGTCTATTTGTATCATAGGTGCATTGTCCCAGGGGGCATAGGAAGTGTAGCAATGGCAGTTCAAGGTGGACAGGGTGACAGAGTGGGACACAAGGGTGACAATCAGGAGAGTCTTATTTCCTGGCGGGGGTATTGGCAATAGTCTTTGGCTGGATTGCAGGGACTGTTTGCGGGGTTGTTCTCCTTCTGCAGGGGGTGGGGTGCTGGCAGACATGGCCAACACCATGAGGGAGGCAGTGGCACAACAGCGGGCCCCTAACACTAGCCAAACTGATGAACAGCCTTTCACCTCCGCTGCCGCTAGTGGACAGGAGGCCCTGCCACAGGAACAACCGGCCACCAGCACCCCACCCCCAGCACAAGGAGAACAACCCCGCAAATGGTGACCAGGGTAGTGTTGATGTCCTTCAAGTCCTCCATGATGCCCAGATTCTGTCCCTCCTGCAGTCGCTGAGTGTCCTGCAACTTGCCTAGTATCTGGCCCATCGTTTTCTGGGAATGGTGGTATGCTCCCAGGATGTGGGTGAGTGCCTCCTGGAGAGTCGGTTCCCTGGGCCTGCACTCCCCCTGTCGCACAGAAGTCCTCCCAGCTTCCCTGTTGTCCTGTGCCTCTGTCCCCTGAACCGTGTGCCCACTGCCACTGACCCCAGGTCCCTGAGCGTCCTGTGTTTGTGAGGTGGCCTGGGGTCCCTGTAGTGGTGGACACGCTGCTGATTGACGTGTCCTGGGGACAGAGGTATGGGCCCGCTGGGTGGGTACTGTGGTGGTGTTTCCTGATTGGTGAGGCTCTGTGGTGGTATGGGACTGTGCCTGGGTTACCAACTGCCCGGAGATCCCTGATGGGCCAGGTTGGTCATCCAGATCCAGGCGTCCAGAGCTGCTGTCTTCACTGTGAGCCTCTTCTGGGGGGTGGGGGGCTGGATGTTGCTGGCACCTTCTCTCTGGTGACGTTGGGTGAGGGACCTGTGGGGATGTAAATGCAGTGTTATGGTTTCTGTGTGTGTCATCTTGTGCATGGGTGTGTTGTCCTCTATGGTTGTCATTGCTCTGTCAGTTTTGCCTTGTGTGAGTAGTTATTTTGTGGGCAAGGTGATTCTCTCTAGTGTGCCTGCTTTAGTGATGGGTGTCCATGAAGGTCTGTGATGGGGGTCCGTGCATTGGTGTTACATGCAGGGCTTGGTATTGGGAGGGGTTGTTTGTGATGGTGGGGTGTGTGAGAGGTGGTGGAGTGATGGGAGTGAGGGTAAGGGTGGGGGTTTGTGATGGCATGCAGGTGGGGGGGGGGTGATAGTAATAGAGAGTTGACTTACCAGAGTCCAGTCCTCCTCCTACTCCTGCCAGGCCCTCAGGTTGCATGATTGCCAAGACTTGCTCCTCCCATGTCGTTAGTTGTGGGGGAGGAGGTGGGGGGTCCACCTCCAGTCCACTGTACAGCTATTTGGTGTCTTGCTGCTGTGGAACGCACCTTCCCCCGTAGGTTGTTCCACCTCTTCCTGATGTCATCCCTTGTTCTGGGGTGTTGTCCCACAGCGTTGACCCTGTCCACGATTCTCCGCCGTAGCTCCATCTTCCTAGAAATGGATGTCTGCTGCACCTGTGATTCGAATAGCTGTGGCTCTACCTGGATGATTCCCTCCACCAGGACCCTTAGCTCCTCCTCTGAGAACCTGGGGTGTTGTTGTGGTGCCATGGGTGTAGTGTGAGTGGTGTGGGTGAGGGTGTGTGGGGTGATGTTTTGGGGTGTGTGGTGTAAGGTGCCTGGATGGTGTATAGGTGATGGTGGTGTGTGGCTGTGGTCTTGCTATCTGTCTTGTGGCAATTGTTTGTATTCGTGAAGGGTTGCGGGTAATGTGGGTGGGTGTAGTGTGTGTATCTGTATCAGGTGTGTGTTATTCAAATTGTCAAATGTGGTGCTGTTTTGTTAGGTTGTGTGTATTTTGAGCGGAGCGGTATATAGTGCCAATGGTTTATCGCCATTGAACGTCCGCCGCAGTGATTCATGGGTCATAATGCTGTGGGTGTAGTTCTGTTGGCGTAACAGTATGGGTTTTGCTACCGCCAGTTTATCACTGACCTTTGGGCTGGCGGACTTGTGTGTGTGTTGCTGTTTAGTGACGGATTGCTATGTGTGGGTCATAATATGGGTGGCGGTAATCCGCTGCGGCGGTATGTTGGCGGCAGTCAGCATGAATGTCATAATGAGGGCCTTAATGTCCAAACTGTATCACACTTCGGTAGCATTACTACCCTCTCATGATACGAGACTCTGGGCGATATGGGAACGTGAATTAGACTGATAAAACATGGCTTTTTTGCTGCAGATAAACTAAACTTGTGTCTCCCAATCATAGACATACACAACAAATTTCTGCATCGCATTTACACATCACCTAGCACTCTGGCCAAACTTGATCAGTCCAAGTCCTCCAGTCAACCTAAATGCAAATCCTCCGACGCCCAGGTGACGTGGAATTGCAGCCTTATTGGTACTTACTGGTGGGTAATATTTACACCGCTTTCCATAATGACTGGGACACTTTAGATCCTGACCCATTACTGGCCCTTTTGGGATACGTTGCCGACGTTCCTCAAGGGTTATGCAGATTTACTGCTATGGTGCTTCTGTTAGCTAGGTGCAAAATTACCATACACTGGGGCAGCATGCTCTGTCCTTCCGACTCAGACTGCCCATGTAGTATGACACACTGCGACACCACAAGCTAAATTTAGGCTTCACTTCAACCTGCCTCCTTACAACCCCATGATATATGGCAACCTCTAAGAGACTACTTACTAATGCAAGAAAATGTCGATGCTGAATAGTGGAGCCAATGAAACATCAAGTAAATATTGCTGATGCTGGTGTGTCTTCAACCCTACTCTCAAACTGTATGCTAAATATTGCTGTATCTGTGGGACTCTCCTACTGCTGATCCCTGTATCCTTATGCAGAGAAATTATGTTTGCACCCTCTCCACTGCCAACATATCACTAATGTACCTGATTTTGACTTACTAATTGCTCAGCTGTCACTATTTGAATATGCACTTCAAAACATGCATGTATGAACTGTTTTTAGAAATTACTACAGCCTGAACCGCTGGACAGAATTACATCAAATTTGGCAGATAGCTAGCTCTTGGTCCAGAAAAGCGTGCTTTTGTGATTAGGTGTAAATCTGTTCAGTAGTTTCTGAGATATTAAAAGTAAAAATAAATATATATATATATATATATATATATATATATCTCTAGGGATGCGGATCTGACAGTTCCGTGCTGATATCTGATTGGTTAGCATCACTTCAACCAGGAAGTATTGGAAGCCATTTCGGGACTCTGACTCAGCTGAGTCTCAAAAATAAAGTTGGAAATAAAGAAAAAAGGGCGGGGTAGGAATACCCTGACCCTCTAAACCTGGTCCTGGGGTCCCATAAATCATTTTGTTTTTAATTTTCACAGCGAAAATCATGGAGGATCTGCGAATCCCCACAATTCCTTTTTTCTTTTTAAAAAGCACGATCTCCTGCGCTTGTGCCAGGTCCCAGGGGCATAATTGAATATATGTTATGGAAAGGGGGATGCACATGCGGCCCCCCTCCCCATGGCGGATATGGGCCTTGGGGAACACCACCTTCCTGGGGCCTGGCCAATCTACAATTGCCCCCTCCGTAGGACTTTTAAGGCCTGGGGATCGCCCTCTCCCCGGGGCTTGGCCATCTAATAATAAGTTCATGTACAGTAGAGTACATGTGAAAGGGGGAGGGAGCCTCCCTGGCCATATTCAGGCCCTGGACCGCCACCTCCCCTGAACATGGTCAAATTCTAAGTGGGAAGGGAGGGGCTGCACAGGCCCTACCCCTGGGCAAAGCTCTTGCATAAATAAGCAGGTGAGGATCCATTCTGGCACCAATGCTCATTTGACAGAAATTAAACCTCAACGGGAAGCACTTACAAATATAAATATAGCAGGTGCCCCAGTTAAAAAACTGCTTCTGTGAAGGACTAATCCTCCCAATCTATTGAATTTATCCAAGAAAAAGCAACAGTGCTTTCTCTGGAATTCTATGTTGAAAAACATCTGAGGTCAACCCCTGCCTTGCGTGGCCGAAGACTGCCTGGCGCGGGGTGGGATGCCTACGGTAGGTTGGCCGCAAGATCAATCTCGCACAGCCCAAGGTTGAGTGCCTATTGTGGGTTGGCCGCAGGGCCTGGCGAGGGTTGGATTACGCAAGGTAATTTAATATTAGTTAACGTTTAAAAACCAGAAATTCACTGAAAATAACAAAGGTTACAGGTACTTTATAGTTAGGAAATAGAATTAAGAAAACCATAGATACTCACATAAGAACCAGAGGTTAGACGAATGTGATAGTTAGGTTCAGTATCGTAAGGCATCTGAGTGTACTGGGTGCTGGGATATCAAGGCAGTGTGCTCCCATCCTCTTTTTGTTTCATAAGGCTCCCTTGAAGCAAGACCTCAGATGCGTTCTGGACAAATTCTAGTATCAGGGAATCATCCCCCCTACCCATTAACCAAGAACAGCCCGAGTTCCGTATTATAGAAGCCAGTTAAGTCTTAGAGAGCTGGACTATCGAAATTTAAACCAACACAGTCCAATCTTATAATATACAAAATCACACAGTACTGGAGGGATGACACAGCTTGCATGCAAAAAGTATAATACCACAATAAACAAAGCAAATGGGTTTTCACTTGGAGCACAACATCTGAATCACACAATTAGACTCCATTCAAATTTGTAGGAACACAGTAAGTACCGCTTTGCAAGTATACCTCATCGGTATAATAATAACTCAAGGCTTTTCTCAGCACCCAAATCCTAAAGTGCTTGCAAAGATATGTGATTGTAACTGCACACATGAGCCAACAAATACTATCTAGTGGTACCAATAGTTCCAAGCCAGCAACTATAATCATCTATCATGTACAATGAAGGGCACCAGATGTGTACCGATCACATTCATATTCTGCAGCAGAAGAGCATTTTGCTCGAGTAGAAAAAGTTCCATCAGCAGTTCTGACAGCGATCATTAACGAAAAACCCACCACACAAAGTAAAAAAATAATTGTGGTAGTACCTACTCCATCTCTGGAGGATGCCACAGAAGCAAGTCTACAAAATGTTTGAGATTTATATGTGCACTGGGTGCAATAGGCTGCAAGTCAGGCCAGTTCAGATGTACAATCTGAGTACAATCTGACATTAAAAGCACAGGTATTCCTATCATTTCAACAAATATTTTCAGAGATATTCATACTAAAGCCATAATATGAATGTTTTTTTTACACAGATCAGCTCAACCTAAAGTGGGCACTGCATTGCGATATTTCACCACTTGTACAGCTGTGCAGGGAGCTTTCAAGGATCAAAAAAATAAATACAAATTCTGATCTAGCTGCAAGGGAGCTGAGCAAGCAGAAATAATAACACAGAGTCCCTAGTACTGTGGTTAGGGAATCTTGAGGTATCCTGATATCTACCTCGCTACAAGATGAATTTATTGGGAGGACTTGGGGCATTAAATCATGACTGCAGCAGGAGATGTTCAAGTGCCACACACCGAATGTAAGTATCTGGTTCCCTGATTGTGATTTTGGCCCTAGCCTTACACTAATCTAGTATGATCACAGAGGCCTGTCCATTGACATGAGTGAGGTCCTGGACTTGTCCTGTGACCTGGAGGGTGCACTAAGTGTGCCCTCACAGCCCTGGCAGTGGACTACTTCCCAATAATGTGTTTAGTACATAGAGCTGCGGTGGTTGCACACTATGCTTTGTTAATCCATAGTTGTGGCCCGACCTTTTTAGCTATGTCACTGGAGTTGAGGCCTGTTGCCGCACTCATATAAAGTTCCACTTCTATGTGCTACCCATCGTCCTAGTGCTAGCATTGTGTACCATTGTGTCTAGGTGTGAGACAGACTAATGGAGGCCTGTGGGGTCCATTTTGGATGCTCCTGGACTGGTCTTGTGCACAGGTTGTAGGCAAGGTTGTTTTCCAGTACGGTGGACGTTTTATTGCTGATATGCCTGAATCTGGATGGAAGAGACCTATACACTGAATTGGGAAGAGACAAGACAATGCTCCTTTTTAAATTCAATTAGGCCTTTTGCTGAGAGGGGCTGTTGATTAGTCTTCCTTTAGCACTGCCATTTGATAGATGGTGGGATGGACTGTTGGACTACAGTATCTGTTGTGCAAGATGACTTAGGTGAGTGCAGCCTTTTGTCGTTGATCACTATTCACTGTGGCTGATGACAACTGAGAACAGAAAGCTCACACCTTCTTGTGGCTCTGTTGTGGGTGCTACAGGCTGGAGATTACCTTGCTCAGAGGAGCATCACTCTACCCGAAGGCTGCGTCTGGAGAGTAGCCTGCAAAGGACACTTGAAAGAAAACTACTCAAAGCTTGTTCTGAGAGTTCTAACAGTGGATTCACATCTGCCTGCTTCTACTAAATGGACCTATATAAAAGTGGCAGCCACTGACCCACTTGCTGTTCTAGTTTCAAGTTTGCTATTACCAAGGAAGGGAGTGCCCTGCAGATTACTCTAAGGAATGCTGTTCAACCGGAACTGGTGTCTGCCTACGACCAGCTTCCAGGGGTGACAAGGCATTCACCTGAAATCATGCATAGAAGGAAGAAGCTGTGGATCTGACCTAGAGTGCCTAGAAGCCAATCTGCCTACTGAGAGAGGAAGAGAGCCCGCCAACCCTGAAGGAGGTATGACTTTTTAGGAAAAGGCAGAAGCAGCAAGAGCTTGGTGCTGGTGGTGTCTGCCAGAGGAAGGAGAGAGGGGAGCAATCTGCATGCCCCAGGTGTTGGCAGGCATCAGACTTTCCAAGTGGCAGTTTCAGTTGGTAATTGTAGCTGTTTGTGCCTCTGTGGCCAGAAAGTGCGCATGTGGCTCATCCTCTGCCGCTTTGACCAGTAAGTGCAAATTCTGCGCATCCCATGCTGCTGGGACACAAAGACTAGTGCTGCCCACTTGAGTGTTCACCCCACAACCAGTTTCCGGATGGGGGCACCATGATCTGACCCGGCCTTTGAGGGCACCACAACCCCAGGTTACATGAAATTCCTGGCCGGTGCATGGGCTCAGGACATGACTCGAAATTGTGCGATAAGTGCGCACTAATGCATTTGATGGTGATTTGACACTAGGAGGTAAAGTAATATGTTGTCGAATATAAGAAGTTGCATTCTGTGACCATTGCGATTTGCCATCCTCCAGTATGTCGAAGTCCAAGTGCAAGCTTGAAAAAGGTAAGGTACTTCACCCTATCTTGTCACATGAATTGCGAATAGAAGCTGTGGGAGCATCAAGATGCAAGTCACACTCCATTGAGGTCTCTGGCCACAGAGCCAATTCCTCAAATTCCTCCAAAGTTTCTGGTCCATTGTCAACCCCACAGAGATAAGAGGCCATCCTGCAAATTTTCAGTGCACTTCTGGCTTTGGGCCTCACAGAAATGCAGGACCTCTAGTTAGGGTTATATTCTGAGGACCACTTCCCAGCACTGTCAGCCCCCTCAGTATGCTTACAGGGCCCGTACTGACTCCAGTACAGACTTCCAATCCAGCGCCGATATCCACCTTGGTTCCAGCCACCTCAACGCTACCAACACCAGGTGATGATTCAGTGCCAATGCATATAATGGACCCTTAACTGATGCTGACTCGAGCTCAACCAATTACAAAAGAATAACCTGCCGTAACCCTGTGCCCATACCACATTGCTCCCACCTCATTACACTAAAGTTTCTTTATACCTTGGTGTGCAAAACACCAATGGGCTTGATACCTCTACTGAGGTGGAACTTAACTCTCCACACGCCTCACCTGCATTGGTGTTTAGGAGGGCTGCTGCGGTACCGGTATTATAGCTGCCCTGAACTGAGAATAAAACAAATGTTGTGACCTGTGGCGGCTCCCGGCTATAGCAGAGGAGCCACTCCCCTCCTCCTGCCGCTGCCAGCAGCTACCGCTGCAAATGCTTTCACAAGGAAAGGATAATAAACGTTGTTTATTATCCTTTGCACCCCCGTCAGAGCGCATGTGTGTTTGTCCGGCCGTCTCATATGCGCGCAGAGCTCTCTCCAGCCCAGCAACACAGTTGCTGGGGAGGATAGAACCTGCACAGGCTCCCAGACAATCCTGACTCTGCTCTGAGTGGCGTCAGGATTGGCCCAGAGACGACGCAGGATCAACGGCGTGCAGCGCAGAGGTAAGTTTTTTAAAATTCTTTTTTATGTTATTAATTCCACCCCCCAACCCCCAAACCCTGATACAGGGATGCCCTTGGGACATGGCCAGCAAAATCTTGATAACAATTCCAAAGAATGTTGGGGCTTTTTGGCTAAGACGATACATGATGGGCAGGATGCCGCCAAGTATATTATTCTCGCTCGTTTGGATTCTATGGACTGTTGGTACCACTGTTTTCCTTATAGCTATGTCTGGATGAGGTCCTCCGGATTCCCTGGCAACGTACAGCCTTTGCTAATGAACATGCCCTTTGATGGTCTCACAACTTCAGAGTGAAGGAGGAATTTTAAAATGCTTTAGAGACAGCAGAGCTACAATGTGTTCATTGAGGCTGTTGACCCAGTGAAACAATTTCCACACCAAACCCAGAAACTTAGGGGCTATTCCAGAGTGCTCACATATAGGCAGAGACAGCCTTCCCAGCCAGTGATGCAATAGACAGACCAGTCATTTCACTGCCACAGATGCAGGCAGCTTGCAGGTCTGCAGGGGTTCCAGTACTGTAGCTCCTCTTCCCTTCTACAGCGGCCAACAAACCACTTTAATGTGCCCACAGTGGCACATGCCCAACCAGTAGGGGGCAGGATCCAGCACTTCCTCCCTGGATGACAATCCATCATTTCCAACAGATGGGTCTTGCAAATTGTTCAAACAGGCTACACTGTACCTTTTCTTTCCAACACACCCCAAATTCTTTGTACAACCGAACTGATTTCACCAAAGCATTTATCCATCCTGCTGCAGGAAGAACACCTGTTGCTCTCCAAAGGTGCCATAGAGAGGGGGCTGGATTTGGAGACAGGGGATTATTATTCCTGCTATTTACTCATCTTGAAAAGGGACGGGGCCTTAGGCCTGTCTCAGACCTTTGACCCCTGAACAACTTTCTGCAGAAGGGAAAATTCAAAATGCTCACATTGTCCAGATCCGTTCTGCTCTGGATCTGGGTGACTAGATGGTATGAGTTTTGTTGCAGAACGTGTATTTTCATACACCCATTCTGCAGGCCCACAGGCGTTAACCTGCGGTACAAGATGGGTGAGGGGCATTATCATTCTATCGTGCTCCTCTTCAGCCTTACTAGTGCCCTTTGGGTGTTCATAAAAGTGATAGGATGGTTGCTGCCCATCTTCTGAGGGCAGGTGCTTCTGTATTTTTGTACCTCTATGACTGGCTGCTGAAGGTTGACTTGCCACAGTCAATCGTGAACCACCTCCTGATGGTGGCAAAACATTTGACATTGCTGGGTTTCACCATAAACAAACAAACCTATCTGATTCCCTCACAGAGGTGGCTATTCATTGGAGCAATTCTGGACATGGAGTTCAAGGCTTTTCTGCTGGAGCAACGAGTCCTGGACATTTGGGCTATTATCCTGATATTTCAGGCTTGATCCTGGGTGCAGGTGAGAGTGGCTGTGAGGCTTCTTGGTCTCTTAACCTGGTGCATTCTCCTTGTCAATTATGCCAGGTGGCATATGTGTTCTCTGCAATGGACCCTCAAGTCCTAATGTGTCTAGTATAAAGGCTGACATTCTGACACCATCCAGGTCTCAGAGGAGACTGTACAAGCTCTGTGGCAGTTTGCTCTATCCCTCCAGCCAGAACTGACAGTGGTGACAGACTCATCACTGCTGGGTTGTTTTGGTTTTGGGCAGGTGCACTAAGACTGGTCTCTAGAGAAAGGCCAGCTCCACATCAGTCTAGTGGATCTGCTGGCCATTTGTCTAGCATCAAAATCCTTCCTGCCATATATCAAGGGGAAGTTGGTGCAGGTTCTCACAGATACCACCACCATGTGGTACTGTATGTAACGTGGAAGCTGGTGTTATGGATCCTGTGCCAGAAGACTTTAGGCCTGTGGACGTGACTGTAGTACCACTTCATCTTTTCTGGTCACCAACCACCTGGAGGAGTCCCTGAATGCCAGAGCAAACAACCTGAGCAGACACTGTCTGTCAGATCACAAGTGGCATCTACATCCTGAGGTAGTGCAAGGTGTTTTTCACCAGTGGGGCAACTCTTGCTAGATGCTTGTGGCAATGTCAGGAAGGCACAGTGTAGACAATTTTGCCTGAAAGAATACTCATTCGTGAGACACATTCTGGCCATTATGGAACAAGGGACCTTTATATGCTTTCCCGCTGCTACAGTCCCTGTCCCAAGTTCTGAAGAAGATCAAGAATGGCTAGGCCTGATATGTTCTCTCGATTTACATAGAATGCACTAAAGACTTAGTTAATGGGTCAACCTGAGAGAAAATGTGTTGGATTAAAACCACTCTATAACCCACTGAGCAATGAGTTAAATGTGTTTTAGGTAATAATCCCATGAGGCATTACAGGTATGATTAGTGGAACTCCAAACCCCGCTTTCATTGAGGAGTGGCACACTTAAGTGATTAGGAAACAAAGTACATATTGTAAAGATTTATTTTTTAATAAGAACTCTATTGTAGAGCACACAATAGGAATTGTAACCACAATAAAAAGAAATAGGCTGACAGCAGTAACATTTGCAAAAAGTGTAACTATTAAGTAGAATTCTAACCTAATTTCTCTATACTTGTATAGCAATCCTGTGCTAATTCTGTTACTTCTGGGCACTCAACTAATTCTAGTGCAGCAGAAATATAAAAGCTTGATTTGAGTTTCAAAGATGGCACACACCACTTCTTTGTGTGAGCAATGAGGCTTGTGTTCAATACACTAGCAAAAGGATGCTATATGTGTTGTACAGGGCCATCTGATAAGCTTAGCATGCAAAAGCAGGACACCTCCCTTCGCAGTTCCTTGTCTACCTACTCTGTTGTTACCTTTTGTGAAGGTCCTCTCTACATTTCACTTCTTGCACTTGCTTTTTATAACCTTGTTTCGTTTTTGATGAATGCTCTCAGGCTAACCAATTAACAGGGAGTGGTTCAGTGACTGCTCTCTTAAATAATGACAGTAAACAAGCCACGTAGGCTCTTATGACTTTGGCGGTCTTTTTGCAAGACTGTCAATGCCACGGCAGCAGAAGACTGCCAGTGCTGGCGGTCTTCCGTCCACCATATTACGAGTACTGCTGGATTTCCGCCACATTTTGGGTGGAAATCCAGCAGTAGTCGTGCTGGCGGGTGGAGGTGCAGGGGCAGTTCCACTGCCGGCCCCACCTTCCAAAAGGACTCCGCCAGCCATATAACAACCTGTAATACGGCCTGGTGGTGCCCTAATGGTGGGGCGCTGCCAGAGGTGGAAGCGCCTGTTCCCTGCCAGACGACCTCCTCCCCGGACCAGGTAAGTCGATCGTCCGACAGAGGAATAGGTGGGTGTGTTGTGTATGCATGTGTGTGTGCGTGTATGAATGTAAATGTAAGATCGGCCCAGCGGGTTGTGGCAGCTTGACAGAGGCCAACCCATCACACACATAATGTGGCGGTCTTCCTTGCCAGCCTGTTGACTGTGAAACCCCCACTGTGACCCTGGCAGTTAGAAGACAGCCAGGTTCATTATGAGGGCCAAAATATTCACCCTTCTAGAAACTCTTCAGAAATCAATAACAGTTTCCATAGAACAGTCAGCATTTAGATAAAATACTGCAAACATATTCACGCACAATTATCAGAATGATCATGACAGGCCCAAGTCATCCAAAGCATGAACTTATGTCCTCCAATCAGGCTACCACTTTGGGAGGACCTAGAGGCAGATGTATGAAACATTTTTGCACTCGCAAACGGTGCGAATCGCAAAAATCGGCCGTTTGCGAGTGCAAAAAAGTGGTCTGCGATGCATGAAAGGCATTCGCAGACCAAAAATAAGAAATCGCAAAAATTGCGATTTTTTTCGTTGCGACCTGGATTTGCGAGTCGTAATTTGCGATTCGCAAAATCCAAATCGCAAGGAGATGCAGCAAAAAATCGCCAATTGCGATTTTTCGCAGAATGGCATTTTGCACATGCAAAATACCATTAAAGAAACCAGGTGGTAAACAGGTGCATAATTTAAAAATGCATTTAAAATGCATTTTTAAATTGTCCATGCGAAGCACACTTGCCCTTTTGGCATGTGTGCACCTTACGTGTCCCCAGAATTTTTTTGGGGTGCAGCAGAGGGGGCTTTAGGCCCCCAGCACCCTGGGGTTTTGCATTTCCAAAATTGCGATCAGGCCCATAGCTGCGAATGGGGCCGGTATCGCAATTTGCGATTCGATAATAGCATTTGCGATTTTTAAGAAATCGCTATTATCGAATCGCAAATGTGATACATGGCACTTTGCGAGTCGGAAATAGCGATTTCTTAAGACTCGCTATTTCGAATCGCAAAAAGGCCGTGATGATACATCTGGCCCCTACTGTCTTAGCAGCAGGGCAGAGTCCATTACCAGAATCTGCACAATTTACACCTCCCATGTATGGAGATTACGCAGCAGCAATTAATTATGTTTGATCTGCCACTTAAGGTGGTGGATGTCATCCTGACTGCACAATGCACCTCTATGTAATCCATTTGTGCCGGATGCTGGGAGAAATTTGTATCATGGCGTGGTGCCCGGGACACAAACAGATTTGCCTGTAAGGGGTGAGATGTCCTTTTGTTTTTGCCTTGAACACAGCAAGGCTGTTTTGTCTCCATTTCCTGCCCTGCTTCCCCATTCAGTTTGTGAAAGGATTGACCTCCGATATGTTTAAGTTAGTTTATTTGGTAACAACAGGAAAACAGCTCTCCTCTCCGTATATCACCCAGACTTCTCCTACTCTAACCGCCTCCCAGCGAATCTCCACCCTCCCGCATTCTAAATACACAACACAATACCTTGTGCACGAGAGAGCGGCGTGCTCTACAAGATATGACCCAACACTTTTCCCCCCCTTATAATTAAACATACAATTGTTAAAGAATACAAATTAAAACAAATAACAAGAACATTCTGTAATACCCATAATCCCAACACATCTTCCCCCCTTATAATTAAACATACCATTGTTAAAGAATACAAATTAAAACAAATAACAAGAACATTCTGTAATACCCATAATAGTACCCAACCTATGTATATCACAACAAATAAATATAACATTTTCAATATCTGTCCATAACGTATTCTTCAAATTTCTTAGGAGGTCTGACAGATCTTATGGGAAATTTGCGTGTATTAAGATCTTTCTTTCCCACTGCGGCGTTGGTAAATTTCCTGTGACCCAAAGTTCTGGATAATGATTTTTTGTCTTTATTCCACCATTTTCCCTCCTCCAGTTTCACAGCACTGTCACTCACTTGCACTATATTTTTCCTTTCAGAAAATCTCGACTGACCTTTTGCAATAATTCTAGGACACTTCACTCTCACTCCATCTCCTTCCTTCCATTTGAATCTCCGACTTCTCATCAACTGATGATCATGGACATACTTCTTTTGTGAACACTCCCTTTTTCTCATCACATCATCAACTTTATCCCATGGCACCACAAATTGACCCATCCATTCTCTTACCAACTTGGATGATGGAATGCGACAACTTTTCAATTTCAGATTTACAATTTAACCCAATCACCTTAGACAACTGTACATTATCTTTTATAACTCTGTTCAGTCTTTCCACAAGGCCATTGCTCCCTGGGTGGTACAAAGAAGTCTTAGTATGTTTAATGCCCAAAAGCACAAAATATTCCTCAAATTGCTCGGATATACATTGTCTGCCATTATCTGTTAAAATTTCATCCAGAATACCTTCCCTCACAAAAATATATTCCAACGTCTTTACTATGTTGCCAGAATACCACCTAATTAGTACATCGGTCCAATAATATCAATCGCTATCTTACTCCAAGGCTTTTCCGGAACCGTAACAGCTTCTACAGGACTCGGAGCAGTTATCGGGGACTTGTCACTGATAGCACAATTCATACACTCTCTAACAAAATGTTCCACACTCCTGTCAACACCTGGCCCCCAGAAACTTTCTTTAATCCTTCTTTTCATGGCTCGCATTCCAATGTGACCCTCATGTGCCAAACTCAAAACTTTATACCTCATACCAAGAGGTACCACTAAAGATCTTGCACGGAACAATAAATTATTAACTATGGATAACTCATCAAACACATGTTTGTACTTATTACTAAGCTCTTCTCCAGGATTCCATTTGGATCATCCCAACATAACCCCTTGCATTACCATTTTAACATCCTGATCGGCTTCACACACATCCCTCCACTATTATTCCGATAAAGCTCCTTCCAAATGATCACTTATAGAACACACAACCACATCACCATCCTCACACTCAATATCTGTACCAATCATTGCTTCTTCTTCACATGAGCCAGTTAATCTAGACAAACAGTCTGCTAACAATTTTTTTTCCCCTGGGATAGACACGATCTTGAAGTTATGCTCACAAAGTTTATATTGCCACTTAGCGATTCTAGGAGTAGACTTGTCAGCACTTTTTGTTGTGAATAATTGTACAAGCGGTTTATGATCTGTCCTCGCGATGAACCGAGTGCCCCAAACATACTGTCTGAAATGATTTATGCCCCACCAACATGCTAACCCTTCCCGTTCAATCGTAGAATATGTAGATTCTGCACCCCTCAAACTCCTAGAGGCAAATGCTATAACTTCCTCTTTGCCATCTCTCTTCTGCATCAGAACTGCACCCATCCCTATCATACTTGAATCTGTCATGGTTATAGTTTGATCTTTGGTGTCAAAGGGTTTCAACGGTATACCCTGAGCAATTTCCTTCTTAATACATTCAAACTCCCCCTCGCAACACTCATTCCAAGTAAACTTAGAATTGTTTTTCAATACGTTTCTCAAATTGAAAGTTTTCTCTGAACAGCCAGGTACAAATCTTGCATAAAACTCAATCAACCCCATAAAGGACCTTAACAGATCTTTATTTTTGGGACATGTGAAATCTTCAATCGCCTTCACTAAACTATCCTTGGGTTTAATGCCTGCTTCAGATAATTCAAATCCTAAGTAATTTATGGATGTTAGACCAAAGTGGCATTTGATAGGGCTGAGAGTTATTCCCTTCATCTTCAACACATCTAATGCATTACCTAATCCCTCATCATGCTCTGACATACCCTTGCCATAAATTAAAATATCGTCCTGCAAAGCTTTCACGCCATGCATGTTTTTGAACATGCTTTCAACAGTTCTTTGAAAAACAGCAGAAGACGAAGCTAACCCAAAAGGCATGCGTTTAAATTGAAATAAGCCAAAAGGAGTTTTAAAGGCTGTATAATGCCTAGAGCTGGGATCTAAATTAATCTGATGATACGCCGATGTCCTATCCAACATTTCGGATACGTTGGGTAGGGGATATTGATCTACTCATATTTGTTCATTCAAGTCTTGTAAGTTTACACACATCTGCAATGATCCATTGGGCTTCCGGGCCAAAACTACAGGTGCAACCCAGTCAGACGATTCAATAGGCTCAATGATGTTATCTGTGCACAGTTTATTTAATTACTTTTTAAGATCATCCTTCAAGGTCAAAGGTACTTTATGTACTTTCAGTTGGGCATGCTCTCTGATTTTGATTTTATGGACAAAACCTTTGAGTAAACCCACTCCACTCTTAAATATTTAAAGGTACTGGTGTTCCCATTTGTTATTCCTTATGGTCGACGCTTGCATCTATTCTTGTTTCATTACAACTTCCTCAGGATTGTTCTGGTCCAACACCACCTCTAGATTACCTTGGTCAAACCATCCAAGAAGACACCCATCATCCTTGGCTACATATACTGTTCCTTGAGACACATTACATTTGAAGTTTAGTTCAGAATCAAACTCTCCAACAACCTCTATAGACTTCCCACCGTAGCCCACCGGTTGAATGTTGGAATGTCTTAAAGGAGCTCCTTAACTCCTGAACAATTCATTCCATTTTGTCTCACTCAACAACGAGAATGGAGATCCTGAGTCTGCCATGACTCTTACTTCTATTCCATTAATCGTCACCTGGCAATAAGGGCTTCTTGGACTAGATACATTCAATTCATAAACTGGCGCCTTGGACTTACTAACAAGAAATATTTTGTCTTCATCGCTGGATGGTGAAGTATAGTTCAAATCTATACTATTTATTTTGTTCATATTTGATTGACTTGACTTGCATACCCTCGCAGAATGTCCTTTCTTATGACATCTGGCACAAGTTTTATCAAAGGCTGGGCATATTTTAGAGTTGCCAATGTGAGACATACTGCCACATCTGTAGCACTCTGTTGGTCTACTTGAATGCTTCCTCTCTGATTTGTTGCTTGTATTCTGTTTTTGAGTGTCCTTCTTAGTGATTTGTTTGTTTTTACTTTTTATCTCGAACACATCTTGCCGCTGAGATTAATTTTTATTGTCAGTAATGGCCATTTGTTCCATGAAGGACACAGTACTTTCAATTCTGGTGGCTACTTCAACTGCCTTTTGAAACGTTAAATTGGGTGTAGACAACAAAGCTTCTTGTACTTTTTTATTATTTGTTTTTTCTACTAATTGATCTCTTATAATTTTTTCCTCAAATTCCTTATACTCACAAGAAACAGCTAAGATCCTTAACGCCCCCACATAACTGGATGCTGATTCACCTTCCATCTGCACTCTCCTGTAGAATTTTTGTTTCTCTAACGTGACATTTTTGCACTTTTTAAATCTGGAGTCTAACGACTTAATGGCAGTCTCATACTCACCCTCAATTCCATCCCCTTCACCTTAAATTACTAAAACCAATTCCTTTGGAATGTGTTTGAGTATTTTCCGAACTTCAGTTCCCAAACAGTGTCTCAAAATTGCAAATGTCCTTTTGTGAGTAAAATTTTCACCTTCTAGCGCATCCAAATATGCTTCAAAAGCTTCCTTCCACTGTTCCCAGTCAGAATCCGGTGAAGCAGGATTTGGAACAAATGGTGTAGGTGGTAAAATAGAATGTTGCATAGTGCTTTGTTGCTTAAATTTAAAAACTTTTAAAAATAATGCTGAAAGAAAATCACCAAAAGTACATTAAAACAAGTGTGCGTGTCACTGAAGATAAATTCAAATTAATTTGCACATGTTCCTATTAAAATTTGTGAAACCGGGAGACTTAAAATTGCCCAATTCAAACTGTCACCCAATTATGGTGTGTGTCACCATGACACGCTTAGTACTATTTGAAAGAGGAAAAAAAATGTGCTGCCGTTCATGACGTGTGTAATAGTGTATACTCGTGCACACAATAAGATTGTTGAAACCAATTCAAAATGGCATCCAATAATGGTGTACGTGTCACCATGACACGCTTAGTTTAATCCCAATGAAAAATGGCCGCCATACGTGACGTGCATATAGCGGATCCTGTTACACTTTGCTCGTTGCCACTGAAAAGATTGACCTCTGGTATGTTTGTTAGTATATTTGGTAACAACAGGAAAACAGCTCTCCTCTCCGTACATCACCCAGACTGTTCCTACTTTAACCGCCTCACAGCGAATCTCCATCCTCCCGCATTCTATATACACAACACAATACCTTGTGCACGAAAGAGTGGCGTGCTCTACAAGATACGAGCCAACAGTTTGTTGGTAGAATGTGGTGGTAGAACTCTTGAGCCCGGGGGCTCTAGAGTTCTAGAACTTGTAGGATGAGTGAAGCTACATGGCGGAAAGCAGATGATTATATCCTCTCTGGATCTATGCAGCTGCCTGTTACGCTGTACATGTGACCTAAAATAAAGCAGACATGCTTTTCCTGCCTGCCTCTAAATATTTTCAGCACTCAGCTTCAACACAGGCCTTGCAGGGGCACTGTAAACGGTTATGTGTCACACTTTCTACATTTTGCTGGACCGTTGTTAACGGTTATTTGTCACAGCTTCTACATTTGCTGGACCAACCGTCCTGGTGCAAATCACCTGATTACAGGTTTGACCCATGTATTCCCCCTGAAGCCATAGTATCTTAACTTGGTCTTGACATTCCTCATGTGCATGTCTCTTAAACTGATGCGTAGCTGCTCACTGCTTCTCCAGACCTTGACAACTGTCTTCCTAAATGCAATTACATCAGCCTGTCGTGTGAGTGACCTGCAGTTACTGTCAGTGCAACTGCCCTCTGGCATATTTTTCAGGACAAATTGGTGCTGAGGACTCAGACGGCTTTCTTACAGTATGCCATGTCTCCTTTGCACGTTGGGCAATCCATCACTGTATCAGTGTTATTTGCTCTCCTTCAACCCTCAATAGGTGGCTTGGAGCCAATGCAGAACTGCATGACAGCATCTTGTGGTGAACTGGAGTACTGCTACAAAATTATCTGGACCTAGTCTGGCACTCTCATATATCCTAAGGTGAGCAATCTATAGTTAGATAGAATATCCACCAGAAAGATTGTTATCTTAGGTGAGTTATTTGTTCTTCTTACCCAGATGGTGTCTTATCCAGGTGACTGGTTGACACCTGTTCGGTATAAGTCAATAAGGACGCTCAATGAAGGACCACACGCCAATTATAAATACAATGTAGCTTTACTAGAATTGCAGGTAAATGTAGGCATTTAGTACAATAACAATAGTAGAATAAGAATAGCAATGAAAAGCATCTATTTATATATAAGTACACTACAAAGAGTATCTATGCATATATTTATATGTTCGATGGCATGTGTAGCTGCAGATACACATGCTGTGCACATCCCGCCATCTGGTGTTGGGCTCGGAGTGTTACAAGTTGTTTTTCTTCGAAGAAGTGTTTCGAGTCACGAGATCGAGGGACTCCTCCCATTTCGGCTCCATTGCGCATGGGCGTCGACTCCATCTTAGATTGTTTTTTTTCCGCCATCGGGTTCGGACGTGTTCCTTTTCGCTCCGTGTTTCGGGTCGGAAAGTTAGTTAGAATCTCGGAAAAATCGTCGGCATTGTTTGCGTTCGGTATCGGGTTAGTTACAACAGATCGACACCGACTTTTGAAGAGCTCCGGTGGCCCTTCGGGATTTTTTCGATCCCCCCGTCGGGGCCTGGTCGGCCCGGCCACGTGTCTCTTCAAGGCTGATGGAACGGACCCCATTCCGCTTCTGCCCAAAATGTCATAACAAGTATCCATATACAGATCAGCATCTGGTCTGTAACTTGTGTCTGTCTCCAGAGCACAAGGAGGATACCTGTGAAGCCTGTCGAGCGTTTCGGTCGAGGAAGACATTAAGAGACCGAAGAGCGAGAAGACTGCAGATGGCGTCGGCGCCGACAGGACAAGGGCGTTTCGAGGAGGAAGAAGAAACCTTCTCCATCCACGAATCGGACTCGGACGAGCTCGATCCCGAAGAAACGCCGAAAACCGCGAGTAAGACGTCAAAACATAAAACTCACGAGAAGACAACAAAAGCCCAGGGGACGCCACCGCCAACAGGCCATGGCTCAACCTGAAAAATAGGTGACCGATCATCGGCACCGAAAAAGGGCATGAATGTGGCGAAGTCATCCGACTCCGGTCGAGATACCGCCACACAACAATCTCGGGCCCGAGACAGCGGCTCCGAGCAGACTCGGCACCGAGACAGTGGCACCGAAACGGTTCGGCACCGAGACACCACGACGCCGAAAATAAAGAAGGTTTCCTCAGAGCCAAAAAAGGCGACCGACAAGATTTCGATTCCGAAACATCCAGCCTCGGAACCGAAAACAGGTTCCTACACAGAGGAACAGGGATTGTCCTCCCAGATGCAAGGACATAAGTTCGGAGAGGAACTTGAATCTGTTGAGCCAGACTACACTCAAAGAAGGCTCCACATTCAAAAAGACACAGGGAAGATAAGCACTCTTCCCCCAATTAAAATGAAAAGAAGACTTGCCTTTCAAGAAAAGGACAAGCAGCCACAGGCAAAGGTGGCAAGACAAACAACTCCACCACCATCTCCACCACCATAAATGCACACATCACCGGTAGCCACTCCACCACTGATGCAATCCCTGACTCACACTGCAATGAGTCAAGATGATCCTGATGCATGGGACCTTTATGATGCTCCTGTATCAGATAACAGCCCAGACTGTTACCCTGCGAGGCCGTCGCCACCTGAAGACAGTACATCCTACACGCAGGTGGTCTCAAGGGCAGCTGCGTTTCATAACGTCACCTTGCATTCAGAACCAATTGAGGATGACTTTTTGTTTAATACACTCTCTTCCACTCATAGCCAATACCAAAGCTTACCTATGCTCCCGGGAATGCTAAAACATTCCAAACAAATATTTCCGGATCCTGTAAAAGGAAGAGCCATAACTCCAAGGGTGGAGAAGAAGTACAAGCCACCACCAACAGACCCTGTTTATATTACGCAGCAATTAACACCAGATTTTGTGGTTGTTGGGGCAGCTCACAAGAGAGCAAACTCTCATACCTCGGGAGATGCACCACCTCCAGACAAGGAGAGTCGCAAAGTCGATGCTGCGGGTAAAAGAGTTGCAGCACAAGCAGCAAACCAATGGCGTATTGCCAATTCACAAGCACTTTTGGCAAGATACGATAGAGCTCATTGGGACGAAATGCAGCATTTCATAGAACACTTACCCAAAGAGTTCCAGAAAAGGGCACAACAAGTGGTAGAAGAAGGACAAAGTATCTCCAATAATCAGATACGTTCATCAATGGACGCAGCAGATACGGCTGCAAGGACAGTAAATACTGCAATAACGATAAGAAGACACGCATGGTTGCGTACGTCAGGATTCAAGCCGGAAATACAACAAGCCGTGCTGAATATGCCCTTTAATGAACAGCAGTTGTTTGGGCCGGAAGTCGACACTGCTATTGAAAAACTCAAAAAAGATACTGATACCGCAAAAGCCATGGGCGCACTCTACTCCCCACAAAGCAGAGGCACATTTCGCAAAACACCATTTAGGGGAGGGTTTCGAGGTCAACCTACAGAGGCCACAACCTCACAAGCAAGGCCCACTTATCAAAGCCAATATCAGCGGGGAAGTTTTCAGGGGCAATATAGAGGGGCACAATTCCAAAAAAATAGAGGGAAGTTCCAAAGCCCCAAAACCCCTCAAAACAAGCAGTGACTTCCAAGTCACACATCCCCAACACATAACACCTGCGGGGGGGAGACTAAGCGAATTTTACAAACATTGGGAGGAAATAACAACAGACACTTGGGTACTGGCAATTATCCAGAATGGTTATTGCATAGAATTTCTCAAATTCCCTCCAAACGTCCCACCGAAAACACACAATATGTCAAAACAACATATAGATCTTCTAGGACTAGAAGTTCAGGCATTGCTACTAAAAGAAGCAATAGAATTAGTACCAAAACACCAGAAAGGAACAGTAGTTTACTCTCTGTACTTTCTCATACCCAAAAAAGACAAGAGTCTGAGACCTATATTAGATCTCGGAACATTAAATACCTACATCAAATCAGATCACTTTCACATGGTGACATTACAAGACGTAATCCCACTACTCAAACAACAAGACTACATGACAACACTAGACCTAAAGGATGCATATTTCCATATACCGATACATCCTTCACACAGAAAGTACTTAAGGTTTGTATTCCAAGGGATACATTACCAATTCAAGGTGTTGCCATTCGGAATAACAACTGCGCCAAGAGTTTTTACAAAGTGCCTCGCAGTCGTAGCTGCACATATCAGAAGGCAGCAAATACATGTGTTCCCGTACCTAGACGATTGGTTAATCAAAACCAACACGCTAGAAAGGTGTTCACAACACACAAAGGGGGTGATTCTGACCGCGGCGGACGGCGGTCGCCGCCCGCCAAGCGGTTCCCGCCGAAAGACCGCAGCGGTCATTCTGGCTTTCCCACTGGGCCGGCTGGGCGACCGCCGAAAGTCCGCCCGCCAGCCCAGCGGGAAACACCCTTCCCACGAGGACGCCAGCTCAGAATGGAGCCGGCGGAGTGGGAAGGTGCGACGGGTGCAGTTGCACCAGTCGCGAATTTCAGAGTCTGCAAAGCAGACACTGAAATTCTTCGTGGGGCCCTCTTACGGGGGCCCCTGCAGTGCCCATGCCATTGGCATGGGCACTGCAGGGGCCCCCAGGGGCCCGCGGCACCCCCTACCGCCATCCTGTTCCTGGCGGGAGAACCGCCAGGAACCGGATGGCGGTAGGGGGTGTCAGAATCCCCATGGCGGCGGAGCGCACTCCGCCGCCATGGAGGATTCTCAAGGGCAGCGGGAAGTCGGCGGTACACCGCCGACTTTCTGTTTCTGGCCGCGGCTGAACCGCCACGGTCAGAATGCCCAGCGGTGCACCGCCAGCCTGTTGGCGGTGCTACCGCCGACCTCCGCCATGGCGGTAATTACCGCCAGGGTCAGAATGACCCCCAAAGTGTTTCATAGAAACCCTCCACAAACTAGGTTTCTCAATCAACTACACAAAGTCACACCTTCTGCCGTGTCAAACACAGCAATACTTAGGGGCGACAATCAACACAGCAAAAGGGATTGCCACTCCAATTCCACAAAGGGTTCAGGCATTTCACAATGTAATACAGGCCATGTATCCAAAACAAAAAATACAAGTCAAAATGGTGATGAAACTCCTAGGCATGATGTCCTCATGCATAGCCATTTTCCCAAACGCAACAACAGTGCCTAGCATCACAGTGGTCACAGGCACAGGGTCAACTTCTAGATCTGGTGTTGGTAGACCGCCAAACATACACCTCGCTTCAATGGTGGAACAGTATAAATTTAAACCAAGGGCGGCCTTTCCAAGACCCAGTGCCACAATATGTAATAACGACAGATGCCTCCATGATAGGGTGGGGGGCACACCTCAATCAATACAGCATCCAAGGACAATGGAACACTCACCAAAAACAGTTTCACATAAATCACTTAGAACTATTGGCAGTATTTCTAGCGCTAAAAGCATTTCAACTCATAATAAGCCACAAACACATTATTGACAACGATGTATTACCTAAACAAACAGGGAGGGACACACTCAACACAGTTGTGTCTCCTGGCACAGAAAATATGGCATTGGGCGATTCACAACCACATTCGCCTAATAGCACAATTTATTCCAGGAATTCAGAATCAGTTAGCAGACAATCTCTCTCGGGATCACCAACAGATCCACGAATGGGAGATTCACCCCCAAATACTGAATACTTACTTCCAGAGTTGGGGAACACCACAAATAGATCTATTTGCAACAAAGGAAAACGCAAAATGCCAAAACTTCGCATCCAGGTACCCACAAGATCAGTCTCAGGGCAATGCGTTATGGATGAGTTGGTCAGGGATATTTGCTTACGCTTTTCCCCCTCTCCCACTCCTTCCATATCTAGTAAACAAGTTGAGTCAAAACAAACTCAAACTCATACTAATAGCACCAACAGGGGCAAGACAACCTTGGTACACAACACTACTAGACCTTTCAGTAGTGCCCCATGTCAAACTACCAAACATACCAGATCTGTTAACGCAACACAAACAACAGATCAGACACCCAAATCCAGCATCGCTGAATCTAGCAATCTGGCTCCTGAAGTCCTAGAGTTCGGACACTTAGACCTTACACATGAATGTATGGAGGTCATAAAACAAGCTAGGAAACCTACCACTAGACATTGCTATGCAAATAAGTGGAAAAGATTTGTTTATTACTGCCATAATAATCAAATACAACCCTTACACGCATCTGCCAAAGACATCGTAGAATACTTACTACATTTGCAAAAGTCAAAGCTAGCTTTTTCTTCCAATAAGATACATCTTATAGCAATTTCAGCTTACCTGCAAATTACGCACTCAACTTCTCTATTTAGAATACCAGTCATAAAAGCATTTATGGAAGGTCTAAAGAGAATTATACCACCAAGAACACCACCAGTTCCTTCATGGAACCTCAACATTGTCTTAACACGACTCATGGGTCCACCTTTTGAGCCCATGCACTCTTGTGAAATGCAATACTTAACATGGAAAGTTGCATTTTTAATTGCCATCACATCTTTAAGAAGAGTAAGTGAGATTCAAGCATTTACCATACAAGAACCATTTATTCAAATACACAAGCATAAAGTAGTTCTACGGACAAATCCTAAATTTCTACCAAAAGTCATATCACCGTTCCACTTAAATCAAACAGTAGAATTACCAGTGTTCTTCCCACAGCCAGACTCTGTAGCTGAAAGAGCACTACATACATTAGATATCAAAAGAGCGTTAATGTACTACATTGACAGAACAAAACTAATTTGAAAAACAAAACAATTATTTGTTGCTTTCCAAAAACCTCATACAGGAAATCCAATTTCTAAACAAGGCATTGCTCGATGGATAGTTAAGTGCATTCAAACCTGTTATCTTAAAGCAAACCGAGAACTGCCTATTACACCAAAGGCACACTCAACTAGAAAGAAAGGTGCTACCATGGCCTTTCTAGAAAATATTCCAATGACCGAAATATGTAAGGCAGCTACATGGTCTACGCTTCATACATTTACCAAACACTACTGTGTAGATGTGCTAACGGCACAACAAGCCACAGTAGGCCAAGCAGTACTACGAACATTGTTTCAAACAACTTTAACTCCTACAGGCTGAACCACCGCTTTTGGGGAGATAACTGCTTACTAGTCTATGCACAGCATGTGTATCTGCAGCTACACATGCCATCGAACGGAAAATGTCACTTACCCAGTGTACATCTGTTCGTGGCATTAGTCGCTGCAGATTCACATGCGCCCACCCGCCTCCCCGGGAGCCTGTAGCCGTTTAGAAGTTGATCTTGAACATCTGTATATTTGTAAATATATTACTTTAAACTACATTATATACATACGTATTCACTCCATTGCATGGGCACCATTACTAGCATATACAACTCCTACCTCACCCTCTGCGGGGAAAATAATCTAAGATGGAGTCGACGCCCATGCGCAATGGAGCCGAATAGGGAGGAGTCCCTCGATCTCGTGACTCGAAAGACTTCTTCAAAGAAAAACAACTTGTAACACTCCGAGCCCAACACCAGATGGCGGGATGTGCACAGCATGTGAATCTGCAGCGACTAATGCCACGAACAGATGTACACTGGGTAAGTGACATTTTCCATATATATATATATATATATATATATATATATATATATATATATATATATATGTATATATAAGCAGAGAGTTCATTGACAGATATAAGTTTTGATTAACTGTATAACAAAATGCATCACACTACGATATTCAGGAAGCAGAATATAAATGAGTTGAATACTTCAGATGAGCTTTAAGTTACTGCACACCAAAATGCATGTTTCAATTACTGCAGCAGGCTCTCACTACGATGTTCAGGAGGCAAAATATAAACAAACTGAATACTTCAGATAAGCTTTGATTTACTGCACACCAAAATGCATGTTTCAGTTACTGTAGCAGGTTCATACTACGAGGTTTAGAAAGCAAAATATAAACGAGCTGAATACTTCAGGTTATAAACACAGTGAAGCATAAATAATCAGTCATAATAATAGAGCAGAGAAATAAAGGCCTTTCATCCCTGTGTGGAACTTAACTTAGTCCATGAAATGCTGGGGAGCCCTCTACTGCCTGCTTGGACCTCTCTCTCCCTCAATACATCACGGTCAGCAAAACAGGGAGGCAGCGCTGGGCCATGGCAGCTTCCACAATTCCATCTGCGAGCTTCCAATCCCCCACCCACACTTCAGTGCTTAAATAACTCGAAGCTTGGATTCTATCTCATTCTGGCATTTTCTAGCTATGTTATCAGTACTTAGCTGCTCTGCCCTTCTCCAGCCTTTGTTTTTGTTTTCATTCCATCTTCTCCCTGTACTCTCGTTCTCAAAGTTTAGACGGAGTCTTCTACACAAATAAGCTTGAAAATAATATCATGAACTTTACCACATTGTTTTGGGGGGGGGGGGTTTACAACAGGCATCACACTGCTCAAGCTAACCCTTCGCGTCACAATGTCTTCCGCACCTTTCCCTATACTGATCAGATGGCGAAGTTGGATAGTTTAGAATAGGGTAGGAACCCAGGAGTAGGGAAGTGGATAGCAGATTGACATGCAGTGTCCCCAGCACCAGTTCACTTAAATGTGTCTGTTCACTATTATATCTGAAGTATCTAGTTTTTTACTTTAATAAAAAACTTTAATTCTAACAAGTAAAGCACTGGGTTGAACAATCAGTTATTTTACTTTCGGGTAAATGATGAGTTCTGAGCTTGCAGTACACCCCATACCTCCCTGAGAAGCCTCTGATTGCTCACCATGGATATTACTGAGACTCAGGTGCTTAAGGGGTTGTACTTGGCCACATTTGCAGAGCCATACTAGGATGAACCCTCTGACATCCAAAGCAAATGACCCCAACCCCTGTGGTTGCCGCCCAGTAGCCCTTACATGCTCTGTGGCCCTGAATAGGATCTTGCACCATCTTATCTCAAGGGGCATTCACCAGTGCCTGGGATAAAAATACTACAACAAACTTGCTTCCATATATTTAGTGAATCTTCGTCTCACAGTGAACATTTACAAACATTTGTATTGCTTCAACTGATGTGCTCATTGTTTTTTTTGTATGTTTCTAATAACATATGAATGGTGTTTCTGTAATTTAAGTGGGAACACTGCAGTCTGCCCATGTATAGGTTTGACACAGACACATATTTCTATAACCAAAGTAATACAAATCTGACTTGTGGGTTTCTTTCTAGACATACGATGGTTTATTCACTTGCTTTTTTGGATTGATATACTGAACAGAGATTTAGTTACAGTCGGTGTGGTGAAATGATGATTGGCAAACTCCGAAATCTGGCATTGTTTCCAACATGTCACTTTCCTAAATACTTAATATTTTTAGACAACACTGTGCAATAGGCCATGTTTTGTTTTTGCCAGTTGTGAGAAAACAGCCTTTTTGCAGGTTCACTACACTGTGTGCCCCCATTTTGATTCCTAATCAGGACTCGTTGCCTGTGCACTGACCCTTAAAAGTGTAATGATAGATTGACTGTACCCAACTGGCATAACTTTACATACTTTTAAGTCCTTAATATATGGCAGGGACGGCTCCTCCCCAATGGCGGAGGAGTGTTGCCCACCTGGCCAAGAGCCAGGAGATGAAAAATAAAACAATAGTTTAATATTGTTTTATTTTTCATCTGTTAGCTCAGCCAGCAGTGTGGGGAGGGACTATGCTGGGACATGAGAGGTGGGAGGGGGGAGGAGGGAGGAGGAAAGAATGCATGGCCGGCCAAACACACATGCGCACTGAGGTTTCTCCAGTCCGGCTGTGTACACAGCTGGGCTGGAGAAACTGCATAGACCCCAGGGTTGTGTCTGAGCGGCAGTCCCAGCCACTAAGACCAACCCTGGTGCTGCTTTCATGCTAGGTTTAGCATGAAAACAGTGCCAGGATTGCTGGAGAGCCTGTGTTGGTATCCCAGTGAATGCTGGGATACTGAGTGAATGCTGGGACACCAGAAGAAGAGAAGGAGGCAGCAAGCTTGGGTGACGAGAAAGGTGTTTTTCTTTTTTTACGTTCTTTCCCCCATTGTTCCCTCCTGCCAGCCACGTTGACATTAGCGGCGGCTGCAGGTATATGGTACCGGAGGTACCCAGGACCTGTTAGTTGAAATGTCCTAACAGGGCTGCAGCACTGATTGTGTTATCCTGGATATGACAATGTGAAACATGCCTCCCAGCCTGCCACTGTAGACTGGTAGACCAGTTTTAAACTGCTAACTCGACTTTGACATACAAGCTTACGGCAAAGCCCAAAACACCCTTTTTAATATATATGTCACCCCTACATCAGGCATATCAAGTTCTAAGGCATGATACTGTTTATTAGAAAGCAGGACATGTATTTTTATATATCCTAACAGTAAAAATTTCAAATTGTAATTTTTACTGTGGAAAGGCTACTAGCCCTATTGGCGAGTACACGGTTACTTGCTGACAGCTCAGCTGTGCTAACTTCTGAATGGGAGTACTAAAGTTGGTACTTCAAGGTATCAAATTAACTGTCACATTAAGCCCATGTCGAATTTAATGTATATTTTAAGTAAATGTAAGTTTTAGAAAGTTGCCACTCTTTTGCCTCAGTAGCCACTTGCAGATGCTGGTCACAAGGCAGCCTTCTGCCGTCATAGTGAGGAGTGTAAATAATTCCCAGGAGCGAAGATAATACAGGCCTGCCAGAAGTGTAAATGATTCCCAGGAGCGAAGATAATACAGGCCTGCCATTGGATGCCACATTTGACATGAAGTAATCATCAGGTAGGAAAGCCTCTACTAGTCCAACAGCTTGTGTCCACAACATCCCCAAGGGCACTTTCTGGGCATAAAAATAGCACCCCTGGCACTCACACCACAAATAATATCTGGACTGGAGAGAGGACTGAAGAAGGACTGCCCTGCTGTTTCATGTACCTGGCAAGAGGCTGAACCTGCTGGTCCTTTGGGTAGCAAAGAGAAGACCGTGCCTGTTGTGCCTGACTCATGGAAAAGTGACTTCAGAGCAAGAGAGAAAAAAGGTGAACTCCAAACGTCTATTGGCTGACTTCCTGTTGCAGCACCAGGCCAGAAGAGATGAAGTAGCTCATTCTGGTCAGTTGCTAGCCACAAGCCCTTGATCTCCACTGACCACCAATATGCAGAACAGATGACCAAGCCCCAACAATCAAAAGTTGCACCTGCGTCCACTGAACCTGGGAGAGTCATTGGAGTATGGTTTGGTTGCTCACGATGGATGCTGGCCTTCACCAAGAGGAACAGCTGGTTTCCCTGTGACCAGAGACTGGTAGTCCAGTGGCAACAGGTCTTTTGCTCGACAAAAGAGGAGTTCAAAGGATATCAACCTCTGTGGCCAAAGCCACCCCAGCAGGACTGTGGACCGAGGAGTAGCCCCAGGAAGACCCCTCTCACCAGCACAGGATCCTCAGCATCTTGTATCCCTTGCATTAGGACCATTCCATTAAAGTCTATGGCGGTTCACCCATAGCACCTAGAAGTAAGCTTGAGCTGCTTTGGAGCTAACATAAATATCCTACTACTCATTATTGGTCCCCTGACCTGCCCCCTGTCGGGTTTGGTTTCTCAGTGCGGGTTGGAGTAGCTGAACTCTTTAAAAGTTTTTGAAAGCTTATGCTTGCCAATGCTTGTTCAGGTTTTTTGAGTGAAAAGCTGAGATTTATTATTTACTTAAAGATCTCTGGAACCGTCCAGGGGATTGTGTTCATTTTTTTCATTTTGGTGTTTAAAAAATCATACAGATAAGATCTATTTTCTAAATGTTGGATTTGCATTGTGTAGCTTGACTTTTTTTTGTTTTGTTGCTTTGGTACTTCTAAATTTTTTACACCTGTTCCTTTGTTTAAGGGTGACTACTCGATGCAACAGCTACCCAGGGTTGAGCTAAAGTTAAGCAAATGAACCTGACTGGATCCAGGTTGGCTTTGTGAAGTTGCACAATCGCACCATATAATACACCACAATTCCTCACACCAGTGTTGAGAATTATGTTTCCTCTGTTGCCTAGACATAATTAATCACGTTCTCCAAAGTAAAGGTGGAGAAGTTCTTGCATTGCTTGCTAATAGCAGTTTTTAAAAAGTAACTTCTGAATTAAAAGGGACATGTATTTGGTGTCTACCTAGAAATGAGTCATCAAGGTTTGCAAAAGGAGTTGCAGAATCACTTGCTGACAGATTGGATTCTATGAACAGTGAGGTCCATATAAGCCTATTTATTATTTTAGCTAATTAGCATTATCCTCCAGGTGCAGCCCTCTAGGTGTTCAATACTGAATAAGGTGTGAAACTTGCTCCCAAAGCAACAACATAGGCCTGGATGTAGGGAGGTGTTTCAGTTCCTTTGGCAGGATGACCATTTGGGCAGTGCTTAGGAATTTAATTAACTTCAAACAGGGCTTCCCCTGTCGCAGGCAAATGTCAGATAACACCTGTACAGCCTCCTTCCGTGTTCCCTCAAACAGACAGGCTCCAATTCCAGTGGAGAAGGAACTGTCCAAAACTGGTATGAGGTGACCGCAGAAGAGGGGTTGCTCATTTTTCTGACCACATCTCTGGGGTGGACACACAGGCTCTGCACAAGGTCTTAATTTAGACCTTAATTTAGGCATAGAGGAGTAATGTGAGATTGGAGTAGGGCACATTGTAAATGCTGACAATATGGGTTGGATAACCTCTAGGAAATTTGTTCCCATTGGCTAGGGAGGAGCCAGGAGTCATCCCCATCCACAAGCTGGTTCCAGGTATAAATGTGACATCTCCAGTACCCTCCTCAGAACACTACTAAAAGAAGATTGAACCAGATGCCTGACATCTGAGAAGAGCCCTGAAGGATTGGACCTGCTCCCTCCTGTACTCAAGGTGAAGAAGTAAACTCCAAGGGATATAAGGCTGACCTCCAGTTCACCTTACAGGGGCACAACTATCTTCAAAAAGCCTTTCCTGCAACTGCCCAGCTGAACCAGGCAGGACCTGCCCTGGACCTTGCTGTTGGCATCTGCTGGAGTAAGTCCTGAATCCCCCTGAAGTCCTGGAATACTTCGCTGTGTCTGGCTGGACTTCTCCTATCACCTCTGAAAACCTGAGGTTAGAAACTCCAAAGACCTCCAGAGGACTGGGAAAACCTGCCTAACAGATCCCACCGGGGTACGTTGCAGCTGTGCAAAAGATTCAGGTTTTTCTGCAGCAGCAAATCTGATTCAACAGGACCTGACAGAGAAGGTATCCTGCCTTGTGAAGCCACCTATTGCTACATCTTGGAGCATTGCCCCACTGGAAGAATCCGAGCTCAAAAAAAGTGACTAAGTGCAAACAAAAACCTTGACCTGACCAGCAAGAGACCTTCTTTGGGCATGAAATTCAAATTTCTCTTACTTTGAGCTTTCCCTCCAAAAACCAATAGCTTCATGGAGACCTTCTGTGATGGCTATTGATTGTCTTGGAGTTCTCTTTGGCTACAGCCGGCTGCCATACCTTGCTAAAGACTTTGGATTTCACTTTTGAGACTAAGCCCCAAGGTAAAACTTGCATCAAGGTCTAACCTGGTTGCTGTATTGCGGTCAGCCCAGGTCCTGGTATACAGCAAGCAGTTAACTGCTTTTGGCACTATTACTATTTAAAACTTTAAAAAGACATAACTCAGGGTTCTCCTTATTTGATTTTTATCATTTTGGTGTCATTTAGTTTATTGAAATCTACTATAATTTAGTTTGAGATTTTCCGTGTATTGTGTTTTGACTTTATTGTTGTTTTGGTACTCCATAAACACTTTATCCATTGCCACTAAATTAAGCATGCCTACTCTGTGCTATAGCTACCCTGGGGTTGAGGTCAGGTTAATATATTGACTTTAGTGGTTCACCCAGAAAAGAACTGTGTTTATTACTTAACCTCTTGCATGCCTTGGACGAGGTGACCTCGTCCAAGGCAGCGGTTCCCGTGTCATCAAGTGTTGCCGGGACGCGCTGGAAGCCATTTGCTTCCAGCACGTCGAGGGAAGAGGACTTCTCCCGGTAAGTCCTTCCCTTTTTGGGGGTTTTTTTTGGGGGGGAAACAGACACGGGGGGAAAGGAAAGGGTTTTTTCCTTTCCCCCTGTGCCTGTTTTCACTAGATTCCTGCTCCACGATCGCGGGCAGGGCCCGCGATCGTGGAGCAGGAATCTCCACTAGACACCAGGGATATTTTGGGGTATGTTTATTTTGGGGGCGACCCCTTGGGCAAGGGTCGCCATCCTGGGGGGCTATTTTTTTTAGTATTTCGCCCCCCCTGGGGGCAGATCACCGATTTTTTGGCCGATCTGCCCCCAAGGGGGGGGGGGGGGCGAAATCCACTAGACACCAGGGATTTTGTTTTTATTGTGTATTTTGTGGGCGACCCCTTGGGCAAGGGTCGCCCCCCGGGGTCTATTTTATTTAGTGTTTGCCCCCCCCCCTGGGGGCAGATCGCCGATTTTTTGCCTGATCTGCCCCCGGGGGGGGGCGAAATCCACTAGACACCAGGGATTTTGTTTTTATTGTGTATTTTGGGGGCGACCCCTTGGGCAAGGGTCGCCCCCCCCGGGTCTATTTTATTTAGAGTCTCTCCCCCCCCCCCCGGGGGCAGATTGCCGATTTTTCGGCCGATCTGCCCCCAGGGAGGGCGAAATCCACTAGACACCAGGGATTTCTGGGGGGCTATTTTATTTAGTATTTCACACCCCCCCAGGGGCAGATTGCCGATTTTACGGCTGATCTGCCCCCGGGGGGGTGGGGGGGGTGAAATCCACTAGACACCAGGGATTTACTTTTAATCCGGGGGGGGGTCAAAGCACACTAGGCGCCAGGGATTGTGTGGTGTGTGTGTGTGTGGTGTGTGTTTGGGGGCACCCCTTGGGCAAGGGTCGCCCCCCCAAAGTGGGGAAAGTTCGTATTGGCCATCTCTGCCTATTTTTGTAGGCCCACCTGCCCCCAAGGAGGGCAGAAACCACCAATACGGCAGTTTTTTTTTTTTTTCCCTTTTTTTTCTTTTGTGCTGGGGGTGCCCCCTTTGGGAAGGGCCGCCCCCTAAAGGGGGCACAGAGCTGTTGCCCATTTCTGCCCCCTTGGGGGCAGATCGAGCAATTTTATTTTATGCCAATCTGCCCCCAAGGGGGGCAGAATCCACTTAGGTACCAGGGACAATTTCTAAGTTCTTGGTGGTGGGGTGTTTGTCAACTAGCGAAGTATTTGTATTTGTGATTATAACAATGTATTTCTTCTTTTTTTCTTCTAGTTCTTCTAGTTCAAAGCTTTTGCTTCCTTTGCTGTGGATCCTTGCGGTTTTGGCAGTAGTTGTCCTGCAGTTTGCATAGTTGTATGTTTTAGGTAAGTGAAAGCAATTTACTCCAAAGGAGTATTGTTGACATGCATGAATGACATGTTTGTAGGTGGTGTACTAAATGCAGTATTGTGTGTGAAATTGTCCTTAGATTTGAGCACAATGATATTTGTGTTATCATATGTCTAATTTGCTTTTTTCTTTTTTCTTTTTTCTTTTTAGTGGGATATCATTGGTGATTGCTGTGTCTGTGCAGAGTAGTTGCTTTGTGAGTAGCTTTTTCAGGCAAGTGAGTGGTATAGTTTTTTAGTACATAACTCTTTGTGATAAAGCTACACTTTGTTTATTGTAATTGTAATTGTAATCGTATTTATATAGCGCTTACTACCCCTGACGAGGCGTCGAAGCGCTTTTCGATGAGTAGCACGCTACTCCGGTACCCAACAAGAATTAGTGATGGATTAGTATAATTTAATAAGGAGTACAGTTTTAGTATTATTATGAGTTAATTTGAGTTGCGGATATGAGAGTTTGTTAGTTAGATTGACTGGAGTAATGGAGGGGTGGAGGAGGAAAGAAATCCAGAAGTGTTAATTGGGAGTTTATCCTTCATTTACTCAATCCAAAGGCTTGAGATGAATAAAAGGGGGGCGGAGGGGAAAGAGGATGTGGAAGGGTTAGGGAGAGCATAGTAGCAGGGTGAGATGAATGCAGGAGAATTTAGTAGGGTTGTGTGGGAGGTCACAGAGGTAGAGTGAGGTTTGGTGAGTTAGATGTGGGGGTGGAGGGATGAGCTTAGGCAGAGATATTTAGGAGATGAAAGTGGTCGAAGGGATTTGGGATGAGTCCGAGTGAGAATGGAGGATAGTTTGATAGAGACATGACATAAGAGCGATGAGTAGATAAGTGTGATAAAAAGAGAGCAGAAATTCATAGAAACATGCCAGGCACAGAAACAACATATACACATACATACACATATATATATATATTTATACACACACACACATGACTATACACACACATCTGCACATACAATACATAATTAGAATCATGGGTAAAAAAATACTTAGTCGTTCATCCATCATCCTGGTAAAAAGGCGGGAACTCCCCCACCTACCTCGAGGGTGGACGGGGTGTGGCCCAGCGGGCGGAGCCCACAGGTGCTCCACAAAGGGAGAAACCCTCCACTCTGTGTCTCCAGCAGAGGAAGACAGAAACCGCGCGTCCCAGTCAGACACAGACCACGCTCCAGCACATCATCAGCTCACCTCCAGGAAGGATTCCAGATCCCCTCCGCCATGGGATCTCTGAGCGCACAGCCCCGCCCCGCCCCATCCCTGCTAAGCCCAAGAGTCAGGGTGGGCCGTCCTTTCCAGAAGGTGAGCTTCAACCGCGGCATCTGCCGCGTCCACATTGTACACTAGGGTACGTGATGGGCCACGGGGGCAAAACGTCTTCAGCAACCTTGTGTGCCCCCGGCAATGTCATTGCCACTAGTGCGTCCCCGCGGAGATGTCCTCGCGCCCCTGCGCATCAACAACGCACCACGCGAGTCGGCGGCAAACGCAGTGGGGTCGCCTTGGAAAGCTGTCCATCATCCTGGCAAGAGGCGGGAATTCCCCTACCTACTTCGAGGGTGGACGGGGCGTGGCTCAGCGGGCGGAGCTTACAGGTGCTTCATAAAGGGAGAACCTTCTACTCTGTGTCTCCAGGAGAGGAAGATAGAAACCGCGCGTCACAGTCAGATACAGATTACGCTCCAGTACATCATCAGTTCACCTCCAGGAAGGATTCTGGATCTTTTTCTGCTATGGGATCTCTGAGCGCACAGCCTTGCTTTATCTTTGCCAAGCCCGAGAGTTAGGGTGGCTTGTCCTTTCCAGAAGCTGAGCTTCGACTGCGGCACCTGCTACGTTTATATTGGTAAGTGCTTCCTTTGAGGTTTAGTTTCTGTAAAATGAGCATCGTGGCCTACACAACCGGAGTATTTTCTACGAGTATGTCAGTAAGCGTTACCTAGCATGTTTTATATACCCTGTTTATATTGTACACTAGGGGTACGTGATGGGCCACGGGGTAAACGTCTCCAGCAACCTTGTGTGCCTTTGGCAATGTTATTGTTACTAGTGCGTCTTTGTGGAGATGTCCTCGTGCTTCTGCGCATCAACAACACACCACCGGAATCGGCGGTAAACGCAGTGGGGTCGTTTTGGAAAGCTGTCCATCATCCTGGCAAGAGGCGGGAATTCCCCTACCTACTTCGAGGGTGGACAGGGCGTGGCTCAGCGGGCGGAGCTTACAGGTGCTTCATAAAGGGAGAACCTTCTACTCTGTGTCTCCAGGAGAGGAAGATAGAACCCGCGCGTCACAGTCAGACACAGACCACGCTCCAGCACACCATCAGTTCACCTCCAGGAAGGACTCCAGATCTTCCTCTGCTATGGGATCTCTGAGCGCACAGCCGTGCTTCATCCTTGCCAAGCCCAAGAGCCAGGGTGGCTTGTCCTTTCCAGAGGCTGAGCTTCGACTGCGGCACCTGCTACGTTTATATTGGTAAGTGCTTCCTGTTGAGGTTTAGTTTCTGTAAAATGAGCATCGTGGCCTACACAACCGGAGTATTTTCGACGAGTATGTCAGTAAGCGTTACCTAGCATGTTTTATACACCCTGTTTATATTGTACACTAGGGGTACGTGATGGGCCACGGGGTAAACGTCTCCAGCAACCTTGTGTGCCTTTGGCAATGTTATTGTTACTAGTGCGTCTTTGTGGAGATGTCCTCGTGCTTCTGCGCATCAACAACGCACCACCGGAATCGGCGGTAAACGCAGTGGGGTCGTTTTGGAAAGCTGTCCATCATCCTGGTAAGAGGCGGGAATTCCTTTACCTACTTCAAGGGTGGACGGGCGTGGCTCAGCGGGCGGAGCTTACAGGTGCTTTATAAAGGGGGATCCTTCTACTCTGTGTCTCCAGGAGAGGAAGATAGAACCCGCGCGTCACAGTCAGACACAGACCACGCTCCAGCACACCATCAGTTCACCTCCAGGAAGGACTCCAAATCTTCCTCTGCTATGGGATCTCTGAGCGCACAGCCGTGCTTCATCCTTGCCAAGCCCAAGAGCCAGGGTGGCTTGTCCTTTCCAGAAGCTGAGCTTCGACTGCGGCACCTGCTACGTTTATATTGGTAAGTGCTTCCTTTGAGGTTTAGTTTCTGTAAAATGAGCATCGTGGCCTACACAACCGGAGTATTTTCTACGAGTATGTCAGTAAGCGTTACCTAGCATGTTTTATATACCCTGTTTATATTGTACACTAGGGGTACGTGATGGGCCACGGGGTAAACGTCTCCAGCAACCTTGTGTGCCTTTGGCAATGTTATTGTTACTAGTGCGTCTTTGTGGAGATGTCCTCGTGCTTCTGCGCATCAACAACGCACCACCGGAATCGGCGGTAAACGCTGTGGGGTCGTTTTGGAAAGCTGTCCATCATCCTGGTAAGAGGTGGGAATTCCTTTACCTACTTCGAGGGTGGACGGGCGTGGCTCAGCGGGCGGAGCTTACAGGTGCTTTATAAAGGGAGATCCTTCTACTCTGTGTCTCCAGGAGAGGAAGATAGAACCCGCGCGTCACAGTCAGACACAGACCACGCTCCAGCACACCATCAGTTCACCTCCAGGAAGGACTCCAGATCTTCCTCTGCTATGGGATCTCTGAGCGCACAGCCGTGCTTCATCCTTGCCAAGCCCAAGAGCCAGGGTGGCTTGTCCTTTCCAGAAGCTGAGCTTCGACTGCGGCACCTGCTACGTTTATATTGGTAAGTGCTTCCTTTGAGGTTTAGTTTCTGTAAAATGAGCATCGTGGCCTACACAACCGGAGTATTTTCTACGAGTATGTCAGTAAGCGTTACCTAGCATGTTTTATATACCCTGTTTATATTGTACACTAGGGGTACGTGATGGGCCACGGGGTAAACGTCTCCAGCAACCTTGTGTGCCTTTGGCAATGTTATTGTTACTAGTGCGTCTTTGTGGAGATGTCCTCGTGCTTCTGAGCATCAACAACGCACCACCGGAGTCGGCGGTAAACGCATTGGGGTCGTTTTGGAAAGCTGTCCATCATCCTGGTAAAAGGCGGGAATTCCTTTACCTACTTCGAGGGTGGACGGGGCGTGGCTCAGCAGGCAGAGCTTACAGGTGCTTCATAAAGGGAGAACCTTCTACTCTGTGCCTCCAGGAGAGGAAGATAGAACCCGCGCGTCACAGTCAGATACAGATTACGCTCCAGTACATCATCAGTTCACCTCCAGGAAGGATTCTGGATCTTTTTCTGCTATGGGATCTCTGAGCGCACAGCCTTGCTTTATCTTTGCCAAGCCCGAGAGTTAGGGTGGCTTGTCCTTTCCAGAAGCTGAGCTTCAACTGGGGCACCTGCTACGTTTATATTGGTAAGTGCTTCCTGTTGAGGTTTAGTTTCTGTAAAATGAGCATCGTGACCGAACCAACCGGAGTATTTTCTACGAGTATGTCAGTAAGCGTTACCTAGCATGTTTTATACGCCCCGTTTATATTGTACACTAGGGGTACCTGATGGGCCACGGGGTAAAACGTCTCCAGCAACCTTGTGTGCCTTTGGCAATGTTATTGTTACTAGTGCGTCTTTGTGGAGATGTCCTCGTGCTTCTGAGCATCAACAACGCACCACCGGAGTCGGCGGTAAACGCATTGGGGTCGTTTTGGAAAGCTGTCCATCATCCTGGTAAAAGGCGGGAATTCCTTTACCTACTTCGAGGGTGGACGGGGCGTGGCTCAGCGGGCAGAGCTTACAGGTGCTTCATAAAGGGAGAACCTTCTACTCTGTGCCTCCAGGAGAGGAAGATAGAAACCGCGCGTCACAGTCAGATACAGATTACGCTCCAGTACATCATCAGTTCACCTCCAGGAAGGATTCTGGATCTTTTTCTGCTATGGGATCTCTGAGCGCACAGCCTTGCTTTATCTTTGCCAAGCCCGAGAGTTAGGGTGGCTTGTCCTTTCCAGAAGCTGAGCTTCAACTGGGGCACCTGCTACGTTTATATTGGTAAGTGCTTCCTGTTGAGGTTTAGTTTCTGTAAAATGAGCATCGTGACCGAACCAACCGGAGTATTTTCTACGAGTATGTCAGTAAGCGTTACCTAGCATGTTTTATACGCCCCGTTTATATTGTACACTAGGGGTACCTGATGGGCCACGGGGTAAACGTCTCCAGCAACCTTGTGTGCCTTTGGCAATGTTATTGTTACTAGTGCGTCTCTGTGGAGATGTCCTCGTGCTTCTGTGCATCAACAACGCACCACCGGAATCGGCGGTAAACGCAGTGGGGTCGTTTTGGAAAGCTGTCCATCATCCTGGTAAAAGGCGGGAATTCCTTTACCTACTTCGATGGTGGACGGGGCGTGGCTCAGCGGGCGGAGCTTACAGGTGCTTCATAAAGGGAGAACCTTCTACTCTGTGCCTCCAGGAGAGGAAGATAGAACCCGCGCGTCACAGTCAGATACTGATTACGCTCCAGTACATCATCAGTTCACCTCCAGGAAGGATTCTAGATCTTTTCTGCTATGGGATCTCTGAGCGCAGAGCCTTCCTTCATCTTTGCCCAGCCCAAGAGTTACGGTGGCTTGTCCTTTCCAGAAGCTGAGCTTCAACTGCGGCACCTGCTACGTTTATATTTGGAAGTGCTTCTTTTGAGGTTTAGTTTCTGTAAAAATGCGCATCGTCGCCTACCCAACCGGGGTATTTTCTACGAGTATGTCAGTAAGCGTTACCTAGCATGTTTTATACGCCCCGTTTATATTGTACACTAAGGTTACGTGATGGGCCACGGGGTAAACGTCTCCAGCAACCTTGTGTGCCTTTGGCAATGTGATTGTTACTAGTGCGTCTTTGTGGAGATGTCCTCGTGCTTCTGCGCATCTACAACGCACCACCGGAATCGGCGGTAAATGCAGTGGGGTCGTTTTGGGAAAGCTGTCCATCATCCTGGTAAGAGGCGGGAATTCCTTTACCTACTTTGAGGGTGGACGGGGCGTGGCTCAGCGGGCGGATATTACAGGTGCTTTATGAAGGGAGAACCTTCTACTCTGTGTCTCCAGGAGAGGAAGATAGAACCCGCGCGTCACAGTCAGATACTGATTACGCTCCAGTACATCATCAGTTCACCTCCAGGAAGGGTTCTAGATCATTTCTGCTATGGGATCTCTGAGCGCACAGCCGTGCTTTATCTTTGCCAAGCCCAAGAGTTAGGGTGGCTTGTCCTTTCCTGAAGCTGAGCTTGAATTGCGGCACCTGCTACGATTATAATTGCAAGTGCTTCCTTTGAGGTTTAGCCTCTGTAAAATGAGCATCGTGGCCTACCCAACCAGAGTATTTTCTACGAGTATGTTAGTAAGCGTAACCTAGCATGTTTTATACGCCCAGTTTATATTGTACACTAAGGGTACGTGATGGGCCACGGGGAAAAACGTCTCCAGCAACCTTGTGTTCCTTTGGCAATGTGATTGTTACTAGTGCGTCTTTGTGGAGATGTCCTCGTGCTTCTGAGCATTAACAACGCACCACCGGAAACGGCGGTAAACGCATTGGGGTCGTTTTGGAAAGCTGTCCATCATCCTGGTAAAAGGCGGGAATTCCTTTACCTACTTCGAGGGTGGACGGGCGTGGCTCAGCGGGCGGAGCTTACAGGTACTTTATAAAGGGAGAACCTTCTACTCTGTGTCTCCAGGAGAGGGAGATAGAACCCGCGCGTCACAGTCAGATACAGATTACGCTCCAGTACATCATCAGTTCACCTCCAGGAAGGATTCTAGATCTTTTTCTGCTATGGGATCTCTGGGCGCACAGCCTTGCTTTAGTTTCCAAAGAAACTATAAATCAATAGAAATATACATATAGGGCCTGATTCTAACTTTGGAGGACGGTGTTAAACCGTCCCAAAAGTGGCGGATATACCACCTACCGTATTACGAGTTCCATAGGATATAATGGACTCGTAATACGGTAGGTGGTATATCCGCCACTTTTGGGACGGTTTAACACCGTCCTCCAAAGTTAGAATCAGGCCCATAATCTGAAAAAAAAAAAAAAAAAATTATCCCCATAGGCATATGCAGTTCATAGTTGTTTGAAAAAGGTGGTTATGAAGGAAAGAGCCAACTCTTGAGTAGTTTCCTGAAAACAAGAAAGTTATCTGTGGCTCTTATAGTTGGGGGTAATGAATTCCATAGTTTGGCTGCTTGGACGGAGAAGGATGTACCACCTACAGTCTTTTTCTTGTATGGTGGTGTTCTAAGGCGGGGTGCCAGTCTTGAGCGGAGGGTTCTTTGTTGGATGTATTTGGTAATTTTCTTTCTGATGACTTATTTTAGTGCTAGTTGTTGTTGGCAATCCATTTGTTGTTAGTGAGGATCATGGCTAGCCGCAGAGTGACCGCTCAGCAGGTTGTTGGCATGCTCTTTAAGTCGTCTTCAGACCATGATTACGAGACTGACTCTGCATCTGAGGAGGAAGTGGGAGATTCTGGAAGTGAGTTTTCTGTCCGAGAGCATTCTTCTGATGAGGAAGCTACTCTCAGTGCAGATGAAGGGCCTGTTGTAGAGGAGGACATTGATGTGCCAAGAGTGCAGCAGCCTGGGGCTGAAGGGTTTCCCATTAGAAGACCTGACACCTGGATTGCCCCAAACATGGAGCAGCCACAGTTACCTGCATTTACTGGTCTCCCAGGGTGTAGAGTCAATACGGAAAACTTTTTGCCTGTCCATTTCTTTCACTTGTTTATGGACAATGTATTTTTGGAAGAGATTGTGGAGCAGACTAATTTGTATGCAGAGCAATATTTGAGGGACAACGCTGCCAGACTTAAGCCTCAGTCTAGAGCTACTCAGTGGGTTCCAACATATCTGAAAGAGATGAAAAAGTTTTTAGGTTTGACTTTTTTGATGGGGTTGATCAGGAAGCCATCACTGGCTTCTTATTGGTCTACTAGTCCCTTGATGGCAACGGCTATATTTCCTGCAACTATGACACGTAATCGGTATTTGCTTCTTCTTCGTATGCTGCATTTTGTAGACAATGCTTTAGCCTTGCCACAAAATCACCCTGATTGTGACCGTCTTTTTAAGATTAGGCCTGTCCTTGATCATTTTGTAGATCGGTTTTCAGAGGTCTATGTTCCAGGCAAAGAGATAAGTGTGGACGAGTCTTTGGTCCTTGTCAAGGGGCGTTTAGTTTTTAAGCAGTACATTCCTAGAAAGAGGGCATGGTATGGGATTAAATTGTATATGCTGTCAGAAAGCAGTACAGGATATGTGTATAATTTCCGGGTCTACACTGGTAGGGATTCCAGTATTGACCCTCCTGGTTGTCCGGACACTTTTGGAGTTAGCGAAAAAATTGTGTGGGAACTTGGTAGACGGCTGTTTAACAAAGGTCACCATTTGTACGTAGATAATTTCTACACTGGAGTGCAGTTGTTCAAGGAGTTGTTTAGAGTGGACACTGTTGCTTGTGGCACAATCCGTTCTAACCGGAAAGGCTATCCAAGGGAGCTTGTCTGTAAAAAAAACTTGAGAGGGGACAGTGCAGTGCCTTGCGGAATAATGAGCTGCTAGCTCTGAAATTTTCAGACGGGAGGGATGTGTACATGCTGTCTACCATCCATGATGAGAGTACTTCCCCTAAGACTGTTTGGGGTCAGGTTGCGGAAGTGCGCAAACCTGCATGCATTTTGGACTACAATAGGCACATGGGTGGTGTTTATAGAGTAGATCAGAGGTTGGAACCTTACACTGCTCTTCGTAAGTCTTACGTGTGGTTTAAAAAGTTGGCCCTACATTTATTTCATTTGGCAACTTTTAATGCTTTTATTGTATTCAAGGATTGTTCACCTGAGTCAAGGATGACATTTGTTAAATTTCAGGAGTCGGTGATAGAAAACCTTATTGTGGTGGAACAGGCAAGAGTTCCTAGAGTAGAAATGGTGGAGGATGTGGCTAGATTGAAAGATCAGCACTTTCCAGATCACATTCCTCCCACTCCCAAAAAAGACTTGCCCACAAAGAAATGTAGAGTATGTGCCCGGACATTAATCCGGAGGGAGAGCCGAATGTACTGCCCCGAATGCCCTTCAAAGCCTGCGCTGTGTGTGCCCAGCTGTTTTAGAAGTTACCACACAAGGAAACAATTTTGGGAAATACCGTGAGCGTAAACTGTCTGTTTTATATTTTCATATGTTGAGTTTCACGGTTGGCATCACTGTCATGTATTTAATTAGAGCTTTTGTGTTTGTAGTTTTGTGCTTATTTTATAATTAGTTAGTGGTTTCTTTGTTGTTTTTTAAACAAAAAAAAAGAGATGGCGGTGTGCGTGGGGTGGCGCTTGGCTGGCGGTGTGCTTGGGGTGGCGCTTGGTGGGCGGTATGGGTGGGGTGGCGCTTGGCTGGCGGTGTGGGTGGGGTAGCGCTTGGCTGGCGGTGTGGGTGGGGTGGCGCTTGGCTGGCGGTGTGGGTGGGGTGGCGCTTGGCTGGCGGTGTGCGTGGGGTGGCGCTTGGCTGGCGGTGTGCTTGGGGTGGCGCTTGGCTGGCGGTGTGGGGCTTGGCTGGCGGTGTGCGTGGGGTAGCGCTTGGCTGGCGGTGTGGGTGGGGTGGCGCTTGGCTGGCGGTGTGGGTGGGGTGGCGCTTGGCTGGCGGTGTGCGTGGGGTGGCGCTTGGCTGGCGGTGTGCTTGGGGTGGGGCTTGGCTGGCGGTGCGCGTGGGTTGGCGCTTGGCTGGTGGGGTGGCGCTTGGCTGGCAGTGTGCGTGGGGTGGGGCTTGGCTGGTGGTGGGGTGGCGCTTGGCTGGCGGTGCCAGCCAAACGCCTGTCCACACACTCATCAGCTGGTGTGATTGCTGTATCAGGCATGTGGGCTTATGAAAGTGATGGGCCCTTGACTGGCGCTGTCTGTTGATGCGAGTCTTGTAATGTGCTGGGCCCGTGGCTGGCGGCGTGAATGGTCTTCTGCATGTCATGTATGAAAGGTGTGTGAATGGACTGTAAAGCGGTTGGTGCCTTGTCGTGGCTTTACAGCTCACGAGCTGTGAGTCATTGGTTCAGTTTTTTGGCCTTTCAGTTATTACCAGTGCATTTCACTTTTGTGAAATCTCTTGTTAATAAAATTTTATCTACTGAACCATCACTCACCCTCGTGCCAAATCCAACCAGTATGTGTGGTACAAATGACAAAACCTGCTCCGCTGTAATCAGGCGTTGCAGCACACTTGAGACACGCTAGGTGTTTCAGGTGGGACCCCGATGATGAAGCATGCCACCAACTTGGTTGGTGGGTGAGGGGTCTTTTTCACATAACCTAAGTGTGTTTCTTTTCACATGTTTAGTGTTTGGCACATCACAAACGTATGTGGACACATCAAAATTATATATTACAAAACTACCTGTGTTTGGGGGGGAGGGGCCACCTATGTTTTTGGTCTTGGGTGCGGCCTTCATCTAGGGAAACCTACCAAACCCAGACATTTTTTTAAACTAGACACCCCAAGGAGTGCAGGGAGATGTGGCTTGCGTGGATCCCCCAACATTTTCTTACCCAGACGCCTCTACATACCGCAAAAGTTGCTTAAAAAAGCATATTTTCCTGACTTTTGTTTGTACGATCACCGCTCCAGCACAAAATTCCTACTCCCCAGCGTTCCCCTCAGTCTCCCAAGTAAAATGACACCTCACTTGTGTGGGTCCCCAAAGCAGAGTCAGCCTTAAGATGTATAAAAGAAGAATATGTCGCTGTGCTATCCCCTCTATCTCTACAAGTTTTTGGCCTTATTCTGTTGCAGGCACCTGGCTCACCCACACAAGTGAGGTATCATTTTTATCGGGAGACTTGGGGGAACGCTGGGTGGAAGGAAATTTGTGGCTCCCCTCTGATTCCAGAACTTTCTGTCACCAAAATGTGAGGAAAACTTGTTTTCTTTGCCAAATTTTGAGGTTTGCAAAGGATTCTGGGTAACAGAACCTGGTCAGAGCCCCACAAGTCACCCCATCTTAGGTTCCCCTAGGTCTCTAGTTTTCAAAAATGCACAGGTTTGGTAGGTTTCCCTAGGTGCCGGCTGAGCTAGAGGCCAAAATCTACAGGTAGGCACTTTGCAAAAAACACCTCTGTTTTCTTTCAAAAAATGTGATGTGTCCACGTTGCGTTTTGGGGAATTTCCTGTCGCAGGCGCTAGGCCTACCCACACAAGTGAGGTATCATTTTTGTATCGGGAGACTTGGGGGAACGCTGGGTGGAAGGAAATTTGTGGCTCCTCTCTGATTCCAGAACTTTCTGTCACCAAAATGTGAGGAAAATGTGTTTTTTTAGCCAAATTTTGAGGTTTGCAAAGGATTCTGTGTAACAGAACCTGGTCAGAGCCCCACAAGTCACCCCATCTTGGATTCCCCTAGGTCTCTAGTTTTAAAAAATGCACAGGTTTGGTAGGTTTCCCTAGGTGCCGGCTGAGCTAGAGGCCGAAATCTACAGGTAGGCACTTTGCAAAAAACACCTCTGTTTTCTTTAAAAAAATGTGATGTGTCCACGTTGCGTTTTGGGGCATTTCCTGTTGCGGGCGCTAGGCCTACCCACACAAGTGAGGTATCATTTTTATCGGGTGACTTGGGGGAACATAGATTAGCAAAACAAGTGTTATTGCCCCTTGTCTTTCTCTACATTTTTTCCTTCCAAATATAAGAGAGTGTGTAAAAAAGACATCTATTTGAGAAATGCCCTGTAATTCACATGCTAGTATGGTCACCCCGGAATTCAGAGATGTGCAAAAAAACACTGCTCCTCAACACCTTATCTTGTGCCCATTTTGGAAATACAAAGGTTTTCTTGATAGCTATTTTTCACTCTTTATATTTCAGCAAATGAATTGCTGTATACTCGGTATAGAATGAAAACGCACTGCAGGGTGCAGCTCATTTATTGGCTCTGGGTACCTAGGGTTCTTGATGAACCTACAAGCCCTATATATCCCCGCAACCAGAGGAGTCCAGCAGACGTAATGGTGTATTGCTTTTCGAAAATCTGACATTGCAGGGAAAAGTTACAGAGTAAAACGTAGAGAAAAATTTATGTTTTTTTCACCTCAATTTCAATATTTTTCTTTTTCAGTTGTTATTTTCTGTAGGAAACCCTTGTAGGATCTACACAAATGACCCCTTTCAGAATTTTGTCGACTTTTCAGAAATGTTTAGGTGTCTGGGATCCAGCATTGGTTTCACGCCCATTTCTGTCACTGACTGGAAGAAGGCTGAAAGCGCAAAAAATAGTAAAAATGGGGTATGTCCCAGTAAAATGCCAAAATTGTGTTGAAAAATTGGGTTTTCTGATTCAAGTCTGCCTGTTCCTGAAAGCTGGGAAGATGGTGGTTTTAGCACCACAAACCCTTTGTTGATGCCATTTTCAGGGGAAAAACCACAAGCCTTCTTCTGCAGCCCTTTTTTCGCATTTAAAAAAAAAAAAAAAAAAAAAATATTGCTGTATTTTGGCTAATTTCTTGGTCTCCTTCAGGGGAACCCACAAAGTCTGGGTACCTTTAGAATTCCTAGGATGTTGGGAAAAAAAGGACGCAAATTTGGCTTGGCTAGCTTATGTGGACAAAAAGTTATGAGGGCCTAAGCGCGAACTGCCCCAAATAGCCAAAAAAAGGCCTGGCACAGGAGGAGGAAAAGGCCTGGCAGCGAAAGGGTTAAAGTGGGTTATTACTCCACTTAACTAATAACCCAATATCTTACACTTACAGACTATGGCCCTCATCATGACATTGGTGGTAAATGCCGCTTACCGCACACCAATCTGACAGAATTCAGCCACATACACAAATCCGCCAGCCCAAAGATCAGTGATAAACTGGCTGTATCAAAACCCACACTGTTACGTCAACAGAACAACACCCATCACATTATGACCTACGAATCACCACGGCGGGCATTCAATGGCGGTACATACCGCCGCGCTCACAATGGACACCCACTTAAAAACAACACCACATTGGACAGTTCAAACAACACACTTGACACCCATACACACACCACACCCACACCATTATAAAACACACACCCACATTACCCACAACCCTTTACGATTACAAATCATTGCCAACAGAGAGACACCAAGACCACTGACACTACTAGAGCCACATACTACTCACACCTATACACCACTCACGCACTCTACATCACACACCCCAACACATTACCTAACACTCTCACCAACACACCTCACATAACACCCATGGCACCACAAAGACACCCTCGTTTCACAGAGGAGGAGCTAACGGTCTTGGTGGAGGAAATTGACAGGGTAGAGCCACAGCTGTTTGGAGCACAGGTGCAGCAGATATCAATAGCCAGGAAGATGGAGCTATGGCGGAGAATCGTGGACATGGTCAATGCTGTGGGACAGCACCCCAGAACTAGGGATGACATCAGGAAGAGGTGGATCAACCTACGGGGGAAGGTACGTTCCATAGCAGCAAGACACCATCTCGCTATACAGAGGACTGGCGGTGGACCACCCACACCCTCCCCCACAACTCACAGCATGGGAGGAGCAAGCCTTGCCAATACTGCACCCTGAGGGCCTGGCCAGACACGGAGGAGGACTGGACTCTAGTAAGTCAACTTTCAACAATTATCACCCGCCTCATACTTGCATGCCATCACATACCCTCACCCTCACTCCGCTACATCCACCATCACATCTCACTTATCCCAGTGCCAAGCCCTGCATGCTGTACCAATGCATGGACACCCCTCACAGACCTGCATGGACACTCATCACTAAAGCATGCACAGCATAGAGAACTTACAATCCCACCATACACTAACATACAAAGGTGAAAGCTGGCAGGGCAAATCCAACCATACAGGGGAAGCCAGGGATGTACAATATGTCATACACATAAAACATTACACATCATTTACATCCCCACTGGTACCCCAGCCAATGTCACCGGAGAGGAGGTGCCAGCACTATCCAGTCCCCCAACAGAAGAGGCCCACAGTGATGACAGTAACTCTGGTCTTCAGGATCTGGACGATCTACCTGGCCCATCAGGGACCACTGGACTGGATTACCAAAGCCCAGCCAAAGACCACCACAGAGCCTCCCTGTAGGAAGTTGGCTCTGTATATACTATTTCAAAGTAAGAAAAATTAGATAATTCTAATGCTCTATTTTGTGGTAGTGTGGTCGAGCAGTAGGCTTATCAGAGGGTATTGTTAAGCATTTGTTGTACACACACAGGCAATAAATGAGGAACACACACTCAAAGACTTACTCCAGGTCAATAGGTTTTTATATTGAAAATATATTTTCTTAGTTTATTTTAAGAACCACAGGTTCAAGATTTACAGTTAATACTTTAAATGTAAGGTACTTCACTTAGATACTTTAGGAACTTTGAATGGAAACAATATCATGTACAGTCTTTGTAAAAATTTCAATAAGCTATTTTCAAAGTGGACACAGTGCAAAAATCAACAGTTCCTGGGGGAGGTAAGTAAAGGTTAGATTAGGAGGTAAGTAAAACATTTACAAGTCTCAGTCCTGGGGCATAGGCAGCCCACTGTTGGGGGTTCAAGGCAACCCCAAAGTTACCACACCAGCAGCTCAGGGCGGGTCAGGTGCAGAGGTCAAAGAGGTGCCCAAAACACATAGGCACCTATGGAGAACAGGGGTGCTCCGGTTCCAGTCTGCCAGCAGGTAAATACCTGCGTCCTCGGGGGCAGACCCTGGGGATTTTGTAGAGCACTGGGGGGGACACAAGTAGGCACACAAAACACACCCTCAGCGGTACAGGGGCGGCCGGGTGCAGTGTGCAAAGCAGGCATCGGGTTTCAGGTAGGAAACAATGGAGGGACCCGGCGGTCACTCTAGCGGTGCAGGCAGGCACAGGGGGCTTCTCGGGAGAGCCACCACCTGGGCAAGGCAGAGGGTCGCCTGGGGGTCACTCCTGCATCGAAGTTCGGTTCCTTCAGGTCCTGGGGGCTGCGGGTGCAGTGTTGGTTCCAGGCATCGGGTCCCTTGTTACAGGCAGTCGCGGTCAGGGGGAGCCTCTGGATTCTCTCTGCAGGCACTGCTGTGGGGGTTCAGGGGGGTCGTCTCTGGTTACTCACGGGCTCACAGTCACCTGGGAGTCCTCCCTGAGGTGTTGGTTTTCTGCAGGTCGAGCCAGGGGCGTCGGGTACAGAGTGTAGAGTCTCACACTTCCAGCGGGAAACGTGAAGTCTTTGGAAGTTGCTTCTTTGTTGCAAAGAAGTAGCTGGTTTTGAACAGGGCCGCTGTTCACAGAAGTTTCTTGGTCCTGTAGTCCAGGGCAGTCCTCTGAGGCTTCAGAAGTCGCTGGTCCCTGTTGGATGTGTCGCTGGAGCAGGTTTTCGAAGTTGGAGACAGGCAAGTAGGGCTGGGGCCAAATCAGTTGTCGTCTTCCTCCTTCTCTACAGGCTTGTAGTTCAGCAGTCCTTCTTCTTTCTTCAGGTTGCAGGAATCTAGTTTCCTAGGTTCGGGGGAGCCCCTAAATACTGAATTTAGGGGTGTGTATAGGTCTGGGAGGGCTGTAGCCAATGGCTACTGTCCCTGTGGATGGCTACACCCTCTTTGTGCCTTTGGGGAGGGGGGCACATCCCTAATCCTATTGGAGGAATCCTCCAAAATCAAGATGGAGGATTTCTAAAGGCAGGGGTCATCTCAGCTCAGGACACCTTAGGGGCTGTCCTGACTGGTGGGTGACTCCTCCTTGCTTTTCTCATTATCTCCCCGGGACTTGCCACCAAAAGTGGGGGCTGTGTCCAGGGGGCGGGCATCTCCACTAGCTGGAGTGCCCCGGGGCATTGTAACACGAAGCCTGAGCCTTTGAGGCTCACTGCTAGGTGTTACAGTTCCTGCAGGGGGGAGGTATTAAGCATCTCCACCCAGTGCAGGCTTTGTTTCTGTTCTCAGCGAGCACAAAGGCTCTCACCCCAGGGGGGCAGAAAGTCGTCTCTCAGCAGCAGGCTGGCACAGAACAGTCAGTCCTGCACCGAAGGATTGGGTAAAATACAGGGGGCATCTCTAAGATGCCCTCTGTGTGCATTTTTTAATAAATCCAACACTGGCCTCAGTGTGGGTTTATTATTCTGAGAAGTTTGATACCAAACTTCCCAGTATTCAGTGTAGCCATTATGGAGCTGTGGAGTTCGTTTTGTGGTATAGTGCACCCTGCCTTAGGGCTATAAGGCCTGCTAGAGGGGTGACTTACCTATGCCACAGGCAGTATTTTGTGGGCATGGCATCCTGAGGGGGATGCCATGTCGACTTTGCCTTTTTCTCCCCACCAAACACACAATCTACAATGGCAGTGTGCATGTGTTAGGTGAGGGGTCCCTTAGGGTGGCACAACATATGTTGTAGCCCTTAAGGACCTTCCCTGGTCACAGTGCCCTTGGTACCACTGGTACCATACGAGGGACTTATCTGTGTGCCAATTGTGGAAACAATAATACATTTTAGGTGAAAGAACACTGGTGCTGGGGCCTGGTTAGCAGGGTCCCAGCACACTTCTCAGTCAAGTCAGCATCAGTATCAGGTAAAAAGTGGGGGGTAACTGCAACAGGGAGCCATTTTCCTACACTCCCCCATCAGGAAACAACACCACAGCACCCACCCAGTGTACCCACACCTCTGTCCCCAGGGTACACGTCAGTCAGCAGTGTGCCCACCTCTACAGGGACCCCAGGCCACACCTCGCACACAAGACAATCAGGTACCTGAGGTCAGTGGCATTGGGCATACCGTTCAGGGGAGAGAGGCACAGGCCAACAAGGAAACTGGGGGGAGTGCTGTGCACGAGGGGGAGGACAGGACCAAGGAACCGACTCTCCACGAGGCACTCTTCGAGATCCCGGGAGCCTACCAACATTCCCAGTACACGATGGGCCATATCCTGGACAACGTGCAGGAGAACAGGCAGCTGCAAAAAGGACAGTACCAGAGGATCGGGGAGGACTTGCATCAACACACCCTAATCTCCATAGCAGGGGTGCTGGCAGACAAGGCCAACATTATGAGAGAGGCAGTCTCACACCAGCGGGCCCCTGCCACTAGCCAGACATCTGAACAGCCTTCCACTTCTGCTGTTGCTGGTGGCCAGGAGGCCCCACCACAGGACTCACAGGCCACCAGCACGCCTCCCCCTAGAGAAGGTGGACCACCCCGCAAATGTTCCCTGCAATCCAGTCAGAAGCCAGAGACACATGCCAAGACCCCGTCAGGAAATGAGACTCTCCTGATTGCCCCCCTTGTGTCCCACTCAGGCACCCTGTCCACCTTGAAATGCCATTTCTCCCCTTCCTATGTCCCCTTGGACAATGCACCTGTGCTACAAACAAACTGGAACAATACCCTGGACTTTCCTCCTTCATCACCCCATCCCATTGCACTTTCCCCCTAGATGTTAGCACTTCAATAAACACCCTTTGACAAAAATCTATTTGGAGTATGTCATGTATTTCAAATATGTATTTTTGAAACAGTTGCAAACAATGCAAATTAACTGTACATAGAATGAGCATAGATTAATGACCTGTAGCTGGCTGTAGTGATCACACCAGGAGTATTTGTGAAATCACCAACATCTGCAAAATGAATTGCCAGAGGGAACAGTAAGTGGGCATAGAAGTGTGAAATATCAGCATGCCATTGTCACACAGATTACAACCAAATTAATTGAAATGTAAAGTCACACTGTCTTACCTGTGTGTCATTGGAAGTATTGACGGATCACAGATGTTCTGTTGTCCTCATCCTCATCCTCACTGCCCACAGGGTCTACTGCTGCCACAGGGGCATCTCCAGTCTACTTATCCTGCAGAAAAGGGACATGCCGTCTGAGGGCCAGGTTGTGCAACATGCAGCATGCCACTACTCTCTGGCAGACCTTCTTGGGTGAGTAGCACAGGGATCCACCTGTTAGATGGAGGCACCAGAACCTGGCCTTCATGAGGCCAAAGTTTCTCTCTATTATCCTTCTGGTTCGCCCATGTACCTCATTATAACATTCTTCTGCCCTTGTCCTGACATTCCTCACAGTGGTCAGCAGCCATGATAGGTTTGGGTAACTAGAGTCACTTGCAAATATTGAGGGACAACATTTAGCCTCACATTACCCTATATGGCCCACACCATACCCATACACCAACAAATACTGGGTAGGAACCAGGTCTCACCTATTAGCTACACCCTGTGCCTCTGTAGTTGGCCCATCACATTTGGGATGCTGCTATTCCTCAGGACAAAGGCATCATTCACCGACCCAAGATACTTAGCACTGACGTGGGAGATGTACTGGTCCGCCAAGCACACCATCTGAACTTTCATGGAGTGGAAACTCTTATGATTCCTGAACACTTGTTCATTCTGGCTGGGTGGAACAAATGCAATATGCGTACCATCAATCGCCCCAATTATGTTGGGGATATGTCCTATTGCATAAAACTCTGCCTTCACTGTGGCTAAATCCTCAACCTTCGGGAAAACAATGTAGCTGCACATGTGTTTTATCAGGGCAGTCAACACTCTTGTCAGCATGTTTGAGAACATTGGCTGAGACATTCCTGCTGCCAAGCCCAGTGTCACTTGGAAAGAATCAGTTGCCAGGAAATGGAGTACAGATAGCACTTGCACAAGAGGGGGGATCCCGTTGGGATGACGGATAGCTGAGATCAGGTCAGGTTCTAACTGGGCACACAGCTCTGTAATTGTGGCCCTGTCCAGTCTATAGGTGAGTATAATGTGCCTGTCCTCCAGTGTAGCCAAGTCCACCAGGAGTCTGTACCCGGGGGCATGTCTCCATCTCCTATTCATCTGCAGCGGTAGGTATATAAGGAGCACAAGAGTGAGGAGGCTGTCACAAACTGAACATTGGAGCCACAACAGTAGTTAGCATTCTGTAAACTTGTAATGGGTCTGTGTGATTTGTCCAGTATGTGCCTATTTTTCCTGTGACGCAGCATGATTCCATAGGGCTGCCCCCCCGCCCCATGAAATGGTGTCCGCCTGTCCTGTGTGGTGGGACAGGTGGAAGTGAGGTAATTCCGCTGACGTTGTGCGCCATGAGGGAGGCGGTCGTGAACCGCTGTGCAAATCCTCATTGGTTAATATTGGGCCCTATGTGTTACAGTGGCCAACAGTGATCTACGCCGGCAGTGACTTTATGCACCGCCACCGACGTGACCACCATTTTCTATCTGATTCCTCACTTGCTACCTGACCTTCCATAGGAGAGGACCTACACTGCATATGCTGCTGTGACCTGTGTCTGGAACCAACCATGGCCCGTGTGACCGAGGAAGAGGGCCCCAGCCTTCACTTCGGGCGAGTTGGAGCAATTGGTGGATAGGGTCCTACCCCAGTACAGACTACTGTATGGGTCTCCAGACCAACCGGTGAGTACACTATGGGCATGATGCATGTGGCATGGATGCATGGAGTTGTTTGTGTAAAGGCCTTGTGTAAGGCGGGTGGGTGGATGTCCCCTTTGCGGTGTACACGTTGTGTGTGTCAATGGTGATGAAACGGGTATGGTGAGACATATGTGTAACCGGCTGGACTGATCGTCTATTGGTGTTTTCCTGTGTGTATTGCCTCTGCAAGTCAGCGCACATCAAAAGAAGGGTATATGGCGTGCCATCGCCAAGGACGTGTGGACCCTGGGGGTCTATGGCAGTTGGAACACCCACTGTCGCAAACGGTGGGAGGACCTGAGATGCTGGGAACGGAAGACAGCAGAGGCCCAGTCGGGGATGGCCTCCCAACGAGGAAGGGGTGCCGTCGGTCCCTGACCCCCCTGATGGCCTGCATACTGGCAGTAGCCTATCCAAAGCTGGACGGGCACTTGAGGGACTCACAGCAGCCACAAGGGGGTGAGTACAGTGGCTAACATTACAACTTACAGCTGGTGGGGTGGTATCCGGGTGGTGGATGTGTGTTAGTGGGTGCCCCTAGGCCAGGCCTGACATAGCAGCGTAGGTCCTTTTGTGGGTAGGTTTCTGAAAGGATAATCCTGCCTACCTAGCTTGTACCCATCCACTACTGGTCAGGGCTGCATGGGTCCCAGGTGTGCTGCAGTTGGCGGTGTGTGCTCCTCCTTATGCCTTGGTGGCTAGCAATATCAGTGGTGGTGCAATGCATAGTGCGTAGGCCTGTTCCCTGTGTGTGAGGGTGCTGTGTACTCCAACTGTGGTGTTGGTGCAGCCAATGACCCAGTGTATCCTTTGTCTCTCTCCCCCCTTTTCTTGTTTTGTCATCCTGTCCTTATGTGCATTAGCATCATCTGGTGGAGGAGCAGAGGCATCGGCGGCAGTGAAAGCTGCATCCCACAGGTCCCAAGAGGCAGAGTCTACCAACGCTGAGGACAACAGTGGGACCGAGGGGAGCACCACGGCGGACACTGGAGGGGGCAATTCAGATTCAGATACCTCCTCCGATGGAAGCTCCCTGGTGGTGGCGGCGGACACTTCTGTGACCACCCCAGCTACAGGTACAGCTGCCACCCCTCCATACCAGCACCACCCTCCCAGCAGCCCCTCAGCGAGTTTCCCGTGCCCGCTCACCCAGGAGGGTGGGCATCTCCTTCGTCCCAGGCACCTCAGGCCCTGCCCAGTCAGCCCTGCTGCCCTGAGTGAGGAGGCTATTGACCTCCTGAGATCCATCTCTGTAGGGCAGTCAACCATTGTGAATGCCATCCAGGGGCTGGCAGCCCAGATGCAACAATTTAATGCATTCCTGGAGGGCATTCACACTGGAGTGGCGGCCCAACAGAGATCGATCCAGGTTCTGGCCTCCTCTCTGATGGCAGCCATTGTCCCTGTTTCTACCATCCTCCCTCCAACTACCACTTACCAGTCCCATTCCCCTCAACTCCAACCCATCCCAAGCAGTCAGCCAGAAGAGCATGCACACAGGACAACACCCAAGAGTGTCACAGGCAAACACAAGCACCACACTTCATCCCACAGGCACTCACACAAACACCATCCAGTTGCAGATACAACAACATCCATTGCCTCCACTGTCTCCTCCTCCTTCCACCTTCCTCCCAGTCACGTCCGCACTCACACCTGCATGCACTACATCAACATCCACTACCTGCATCATCACAACACCAAGCAGAACACACAACTCACTGACAGACACCTCCACAACAGACATGCACATGTCCCCTGTGTCCTCTCCCACTGTGTCTGTCCCTCCCCTCCTAAAGTACACAAACGCAAGCACTCAGACACCCAACAGCCATCCACCTCACAACAGCATACAGCCCAGGCACCTGCACCCAAATCCAGCAGACAGACACCTCCAACAACCACTCCCTCATCCTCCACTCCCATTACTTTTCCATCTTCCCACCCCAATGTCCCTAAAAAGCTTTTTCTTTCCACCATTGACCTCTTCCCTCGCCCTGCCCCATCCTGCACGTATGGCCAGGGTATCACGAACCCAGCCAAGCACCTCAGCCACACAGTCCACGGGCCCAGTTCAATCCGCACCTACCAATGGTGGATACGATTCCAGGCTACATATACTGAAGGGAAAGGAGCCTGCACAGGCCAGACAAAAAGGGGACGGAGCCTGCACCTGCCATCCGAAAAGGGAGGAGCCTGCACCAGCAGGCAAGAAGGGGAAGGAGCCTGCACCTGCCACCCGAAAGGGGAAGGAGCCTGCACCAGCAGGCAAGAAGGGCAAGGAGCCTGCACCAGCAGGCAACAAGGGCAAGGAGCCTGCAACAGCAGGCAAGAAGGGCAAGGAGCCTGCACCAGTAGGCAAGAAGGGCAAGGAGCCTGCAACAGCAGGCAAGAAGCGCAAGGAGCCTGCACCAGTAGGCAAGAAGGGCAAGAAGCCTGCACCAGCAGCTGTCACGGAGCCCCCACCACCAACTGTGGTTGTGCAGCTATCCGAGGGTGCAGGGGCTGTGCAGGAGCCTCCCACCACCAGCACCGCCACAGTGCAGCCATCCGAGGGTGCAGGGGCTGTGCAGGGCCCTCCCACTACCAGCACCACTACAGTGCAGCCATCTGAGGGTGCAGGGGCCTCCCACCACCAGCGCCACCACAGTGCAGCCTTCCGAGGGTGCTTGGGCTGTGCAGGAGCCTCTCACCACCACCACAGTGCAGCCATCCGAGGGTGCAGGGGCAGTGCAGGAGTCTCCCACCACCAGCACCTCCACTAGGCAGCCGTCACCGCCGGCGGATGCAATGTGATCCAGCCTCCATGGGCTGCTTTGTGGCCTGTTCCCTCCAGAACCTGTGGGCAAGACACCCACTTGAGATACTGTGGCCTCTCACTCCCCAGGACAAAGCACAGGGCATATTGCCCCCTCCAAGACCAGTGGGGAAGACACCCACTCAGGAGACTGTGGCCTGTCACTCCCAGGACAAAGCACAGGGCATGTTTCCCCCTCCAGAACCAGTGGGCAAGTCGCCCACTTGGAAGACTGTGGCCTTGTACTCCCCAGGACCAAGCACAGGGCATGTTGCCCCCTCCAGAACCAGTGGGGAAGACACCCACTCGAGAGACTGTGGCCTATCACTCCCCAGGACAAAGCAGAGGGCATGTTGCCCCCTCCAGAACCAGTGTCAAGACACCCACTCGAGAGACTGTGGCCTTGCACTCCCCAAGACCAAGCACAGGTCATGTTGCCCCCTTCAGAACCAGTGGGCAAGACAGCCACTCGAGAGACTGTGGCCTATCACTCCCCAGGACCAAGCATAGGGCATGTTGCCCCCTCCAGAACCAGTTGTCTTGTTTCCGCTTCTGGCTGAGGTGCCCCCCTCCTCCTGAGGTGCCTGCCTATTTGCCAACTGATGCCCCTGCCGTGTTCTCTCCCTATTGATGAAGGTGACAAGTGGGGCCTTGGACTTTGCCCTGTGGCCATGTGGCCCACGCGAACCGAGGACTGGGCAGTTTCCCTTTTTCTGTACATTTGTAAACATCTGTAGCATTGGCTAAATTATTATTTACTGTGTTGATCCTATTACAATCACTTTGGTACATTCCTGTTGTCCTTGCATTATTCAGCCGATTTAGGGGGATTAACTTGTTTTCTTGTGCAGCTGGTTGTGTGTATGGTGTGTGTGTGTGGGGTGTGTATGGGTGCGTGTGTATGTCACTGTCGTTTTCCTCCCCCCCTCCCTTGTGTGCTAGGCGGCTGTCCCAACCGTCATCGTCTTCGCCGGCGTTGGTGTTCGTGGTGGAGCAGAACGTAGATTATCATCAGAAATACTTGCAGTTCTGGTTCCATGGCGGCGTGGTTCTTCCCTGTGTCTTCAATGGTGAGTCATTTCACTTGTGTGCAGTGTTTCCGCTAGGCTTTTGATGTCGTTGGTACCACCCCAGAAAAGGTAGCGGATTGTCTGGGCTTAATATGGTAGGCGTAACTTTGACTTCCACCTGGCTGTTGGCGGCTACCACCATGGTGCCTGTTGTTTCTGCCCTGGCGGTCAGTGTGGTACATTGGCTGTCTTTCGGAGATCTTTCTGCCATAGTCATAATTTGGCTGTAGTTACCGCCAGCCTGTTGGCGGTATTACTGCCACTTTATCACCGACTGCAAGGGTCGTAATGAGGGCCTATATGCTAAATTGATTAAACATTTTTGCATTCGAAAATGGCCCAATTCGCAGAAACCAGGCCGCTTGTGAGTGCAAAAATTCCTTTTGTTATGTACAAAGCCCAAATTGTGATTCAGTAACCTATTACCGAATCACAATTTGGGTTTGCAAATCAGTATTTGGAAGGGGCGTGTTTGGGGGGTCCCTTCCAAATACCGATTTACATTGGTATATATGAATGTTTTGCAACCAAGATTCAGTTGCAAAACATTTGCACTTTACCACCAACTCAAAGTTGGTGGAAACCTATTCACAAATAGGAAGAGATCCCCTTGCGGCCCCTTCTCCTTTCAGAATGGTTGAATTCTCAAGTTCCCAAGGACCACTGCCTTGTATTTTTTTATTTTTAAACACATCCTGTTTTCCTTTGAGGAAAATAGGCAGAATTTAAAAAAAAAATATTGTTTTATTTAAAAGCAATCATAGACAAGGTTGTCTGCTGTCCCCAGCAGGCCACCCTCCCCTTGATTACAGTGAATCCTAGTGGGTCTCAAATAGCGACCTGCCTCATTAATATGCATAATAAGGCCTATTTGCAACCCACTACGAATCACTGATGGGTCAGTGTGGTGGGTTCTTTCTGCGTGGAAATGGACGACGCTCTACACAAAATGGATGATTTGATAGTTTATTATGTATATATTATTGTAGTCTTATGTGTGCGTTTTCTCTATATCTTTTTGTCTCTGTTCTTCCCAAATCTTTTCTTTGTTCCTCTGAAAGGTCTTCTTTATTTCTCTTTTTCTTTCTTTATTTCTCAGGTACAGAGCGATTCATGGAGAAGACCGGTGTCAGTGACATTCCCCAAAGAGGAGAAAAAAAAAAGAAACCAAAATAAAGGTAAGGGGTCTTTTTGTTCAGACCTTTTATTTTGAGGGGTACAGGGTGCGGGATATTTCCCCGTAATGCCAATAAAGATTGAGCCCAGTGAATAGTGTCCAAAAGAAATTATCTATATTCATGAAAAAGAAAACAAGCTTCTCTGAATGAGGACACAACGGGGTTACCAGGGGTTATGAAACCTCAACCCTGAACAGAGGCTTGTATTTCTTTAGCCCGATAGTTGTGCGAGAGGGGAGAAAGAAAGAAAAAAAAATAACCCAGTGACTGTAAACCCAAACGCCTGTGGAAAAGGACTCTTGAAGCCCTTTGTAGTAAATCTAGTTGCTCCGATAAGGAGTTTATAATAATATGTTTATTGATTAAACATAGCCGCGACAAAGAAACGATCCCTCGCCCACCTCCGTCTTCACCATCAGCTCTAACCGTCCTCCCATGGAATGTAGAATTCTTGACACGCGCGTGCCTGTCGAGAATTCTACAACACAACATATCCACCCCCTTTACAAACAATGAATAACACAATAATATATTGAAACCAATAATAGACCATAAAAAAAAAAAAAAAAAAAAAAAAAATACAAATTGCACATTAAAACCATCGGCAATAACATTCATTGGGGTTACAATAACTTGGAACTTCACAACCACATATATCTTAAAACTATACACAAAGTTTTACTAGATACACAATATGTAGAATAATATAGAATAAACTTCACTCAACGTAATCTCGTAAATATTCTGGAGGTTTACGAAGTCTTGACCCTATTCGTTTAGTTTGAACATTCCCTTTATTCATACCTATAAGTGTTCTCATCTCTGTTTCATGTTGATTCCCGTTTCGCACATTGTCCCTCTCCTGTACATCCACTCTTCCTTTATCCAACAATTCTTCATCACTCATAAACAGATAACCACTATTCCCGTCTGGAACCCATCTCTGAGAGCATATCTTCCTCTTTCCATTTCCATTACCTCTGCAATACAAGGCTACCCTCCTCTTATTCCACCGTTCACCATTTTCTAAAACAACATGAAATTCACGTACATCTTTAACTAAGTAGGGCCCTCTAAATTTCATAAAGCTATTTCCAGTATTCACCACTCTAATTTTCACCAAATCTCCTTTATTAATATCCTTTTCTGAAACTGATCGTGATGTCCCTGCACTCTTTTGGATCAAATCTCCTTCCTCTAACACTGACACCAACCATGATGGGTAAACTCTTGTACATGCTTTCCTGCCTCTCATCACCTCAAAAGGAATTCTACCCGTAACACTGTGCACAGTGGTGCGATATGCCCACACAAGATCATCAACCATGGTACGTACATTTTTGCCATTCCTTATAGCCATGTTGATAACCCCTTTTACCATCCTATTGCACCTCTCAACCATGCCATTAGCCTGAGGATTGTACAATGCAGTACGTGAATGATGTATCCCTGCGTGTTTAAGAAATTGCTCCATCTCATGGGAAACTAACTGTGTCCCATTATCCGTAATGAGTTTAGTTGGATAACCTTCTTCATGAAAAATCTCCTGCATTGTGTTAATAGTTGCTCTGGTAGTGATCTCCTTCATAAACTTCACTGTCAACCATTTTGAATGTACATCAATCATTACTAACGCATACTTTAGATCCCATGGAAAACCATTCAAAGGTCCAATAAAATCCATACACACTGTATGCCACATTATGCCAGGATCTGATATGAATCCCGATAAGCCTTGTTTTCCCACTTTCAATCTCTTCTCACTCTCCACACAATCAACACACCTTTCGACCCAATTACTAACATCGTTATCAATCCCTGGCCACCAAAAATGTTCCTTTAACCTTTTCTTCGTTAAAGTCTGCCCTAAATGACCTTTGTGAGCCAACCAAAACAGTTTATACCTCACGCCCACCGGAGGAACAAACTTGTCACCTCTCACCACGATATTCCTAGTTATTATAGACAATTCCTCCAAAATTTTTGCATAGGGTCGAACTTGAGGGTTCAACGTACTCTCTCTTCTTTCTCCACCAACAATTAAATTCATTACATCCTTTATAACCTCATCTTTTCTCATTTCCTCACACCATTCCTCACGCGATACCACACCATGAGTGCATTCCAGCACGTCTTCAACACTTGCCACAGCACCTTCGTTCTCATAATCCTGCACACATTGTTTATCTACCTCCTGCCAATTCAATGGCAAGCGAGATAGGCAATCTGCCTGAACGTTACGCCATCCCGGAATATATTCTATAGTAAACTGATACTCCTGTAACCTTGCAGCTAATCTGGCCAGGCGTGGAGACACTTTGTTGGCACCCCCAGGTAACAGTACTCTCACCAATGGTTTATGATCAGTGCGTAATGTAATCTTACGTCCCCAAACATAAGTTCTGAAATACTCAATGCCCCACGATGCAGCCAATGTCTCTTTTTCGATGACCGAATAATTCCTTTCCGACTTGGTCAATGACCGTGATGCAAAAGCTACAGTTTCTTCACCTTTGTCAGAGTTCTGCGAAAGTACAGCTCCTAGTCCAATTGCACTCGCATCCACCGTTACAATAGTTTTAGCAACAACATTGAAAGGTACCAACACGTTTGCTGCACACATTTCTTTCTTTATATTTTGAAAAGCCCTTTCTTGATCACCCTCCCATTGGAACTTTTGCCCCTTGCGTAAGAGTTTTCTTATACTCTCTGTTTTGTCAGCAAAATTCTTTATAAATTTGGAGTAGTACTCAATGAGTCCCATGAATGACCTCAACTGTTCTTTATCCTGGGGGGTTGGAACCTTCTCAATGGCATCCAAAAGTTTCCTCATTGGTTTTACTCCCTGTTCAGAGAGGGTATAACCCAAATACTCAATTTCCTCAACTAAGAATTTACATTTTTCTCTTTTTATGGTTAGACCTGCACTCATAACTCTCTCTAATGCCCACTTCAATACTTGGTTATGTTTTTCCAAGGTTTCCCCAAAAATTAGGATGTCATCCTGAAAATACAGCACATTATCAACCCCTTCAAATATATCGCCCATTATTCTCTGAAATACACCTGCCGCTGAAGCCAATCCAAATGGCATCCTATTAAACTGATAAACCCCTTCCATAGTGATAAATGCAGTTAACTCTTTGGATTCATCATGCAATTTAACCTGGTGATATGCACTTCTAAGATCTAGCTTTGAAAAGTATTTCCCCCCTCTCAGAAGTAAAACCATCTCATTAATATTGGGCAATGGATAATTGTCCACCACAATATTCTGGTTAAGTGTCCTGAGATCAACACAGAATCTCAAAGACCCATCAGGCTTACTTGTGATAACCACTGGGGAGATCCAACATGATGTTTCAATGCGTTCTATAATACCTTCTTGTACCATGTCACCAATCATCTTTTTTACCTCATCCCTTGCCCTAATAGGAACCCTCCTCAATTTGTGCTGCACCGGAACAGCATCTTTTCTTAGCATGATCGTGTGTGTATATCCTTTAAGTTCTCCTACCTTATCAGTGAAAACTTCTTTGTATTCCTCCAATATATTACCCAAGTTATCATCTTGCAACAACATGACCGTATTGTCTGTCCTGGGATCCAATTTTATGTGTAAATCATACTGGTGATGCCAACCAAGTATTGGTGGACCATTAGTAGCCACATAAACCTTACCCTCAATTTGTCTCCCTGCAAAACTTATATTGGCTAACATGTAGCCAATTATATCTATTTTCTCACCTTGATACCCACCAGGATTGATATCTTTTGGGAGAAGTCGCACATTGGGCCATTCTTTACTTAATAAGCTCTTGGGCACAATTGTGTATAGCGAACCCGAATCAATCATCAGTCGCACCTTTCTCCCACGTAACATAAAATTTGCAGTCGGTCTGGGAGGTCTATGCATACTTCTTATTTCCTGTCCCGTGTTCTCTATGGATAAAACTCTATCTATTTCCTCGGCCTCCTCCATATGATCTTGATGAATAATCCCCACTCTAGATTTACCAGTATTTTTACACATACGTGCAAAATGCCCCTTTTTACCACACTTCATACAGTCTTTACCCAAGGCAAAACAAGATTTTGAGTCTGCATTGTGAAACTTACTTCCACATCTCATACACATCTTACTGTAATACTTGTTGACATTGTTATTCTTATTACCACCCTTGAGCATACGCCCCCCTTTTGTATTTGTCAAAACATCATTTCCTTCTGTCATAGCACAAGTTGTATTTGTTTCAGAACTGCCATTAGATACCCTCTCCTTCTTTTCCATTTCCCTCATACAATATTCAGAGTGTTCAACAATTTTTGCTATATCGATAGCATCTTTCAATGACGGATTCTTGGCTGCCCATAACCTCTCCTGCATTTTTTTGCTATGACACTGAACGATTAATTGATCTCGTATTAATTCTTCAGTCATTGCACCAAATTGACATTTGGTGGATAACTCTCTTAACCTTGTGACAAATTCGTCAATACTCTCCTCATATCTTTGTGGTTGAGTATAGAATGTGTGTCTTGCCATGACAATGTTGATTTCTTTTGAAAATCTTTTTTCCAATCTTTTCCGCGCCTCCTTATATACATCCATTTCCGGTTGACCTTCTTCTATTAATGGTTGAGGTAAGTACTTAAATACACGTTGGCCTTCCTGTCCCATAGTACTTAAAAGAATAGCTTTTTTCCTTTCCGGTCTTAAATCCTGGCCATCAAGTGCTACCAAATAATTCTCAAAAATGTCAATCCATTCACCCCAAGGGATGGGTGGATTACCTGGTTGTGCAAGGAATGGGGGAGGTGGCACTATACCTTGCGTATTGGTAGCCATGGTAACACACAATGTTACAGTATTGACCAACTATTGTTAGATATATTTTGTTCTAGGAAAAGTCCTGCCCACTAAGTCTTAATACATAAATATAGGCAATATCTAACATCGGTGAAAAACAGTTTCAGTCTTGTGTGATGATTCCCACATTAACTTGTCCAATTTCAAAACAAAATCGATTTTATACCCTCAAGATGGCCGCCACGTTATTCCAGCATGTATTCCTACCCCCAAGATGGCCGCCGCGTCATTCAGGTTTCTTTCTATAGGCGGTAGGGGTTGTTTTTTCCTTTTTCTTGTATCTCTACTCCCAAGATGGCCGCCGCGTCATTCGGGTTGTTTTCTATAGGCGGTAGGGGTTGTTTTTTTTGTTGTTTTTTTTTTAAAGAAAAAAAAAAAATACAACAATATATTTCCTCTTCACTACACGCTTCCTCCTCCCAATTCACGCGCGTCTCCTTCGTGCCATCCGATGGATGTCGCCATCTAAGTCAGGATCGAGGGTCCACTCTTGACGTTTCCGTGCCACGGCGACGCAGAGATGGAGGTAGGCGCTCGTCGCCAATGTAGTAAATCTAGTTGCTCCGATAAGGAGTTTATAATAATATGTTTATTGATTAAACATAGCCGCGACAAAGAAACGATCCCTCGCCCACCTCCGTCTTCACCATCACCATCAGCTCTAACCGTCCTCCCATGGAATGCAGAATTCTCGACAGGCACGCGCATGTGTTCTACAACACAACACCCTTCTACCAGTAATACCCCGAGAAGTTCAGCATGCAGGCACGTACCTGCGTGTGCCACGTCCCTTCAGGGACATGGCTGGCTCTGTTGCGTGTCGAGTCGTTCTGTGGCGATTCTTCCTCAGGAGCAGTCACGGGCGTCTCCGTTCTTCTTTCTTCCGGTCCGCTGTCTTCCTGGTTGTCCGGCATCTCCTCCTGCCTTCCAGTTGTCGGCGGCAACGCTGCATCTTGGACTTCTGATATTTGTAATCGGATGTCCGGATGGTCGTCTGATGATGAGACTTCCGGGTTTAGGAAAGTGCCCCTGGGGCACTGTTTCATGACTCCCAGGGGATCGGCTTGTAGCGGATAGCTTCGGCTCTGCTACAGGGAGATATTACTTTTGTTAATTGGTAATGGCGATTCGCAAAAAATCGCTATTTAGTAATCGCTATTACCAATCTTCATACATCTAGCCCTATGTTTCTTGCTTTAAACACCATGCTTCACACACACCAGGGTTAGTTTTCCATATTAAAGCAGTCGGTAAGGGAATACAAGGTGCAATGGAATATGCCTTAGGAACAGCTTCACAAAAACTAGAATGTCTAGCTTATTATTTCACTGGGTTTACTTTTCACTGGGCAGAATTTCCTTTGGTTTGGTGTTACTGTTAGAGCTGGAATTGAGAAGCAAATCAGGATGGATTAATGACAGCCCACAAATACGCCACAAAATACTTTTAACTTGAATAGACTGTTCTGCATCTAGGCATTTCTGACCTGAATATTATTGTTCTACAGATGTGCACCAGAAATGAAAGTTGGCATGCTGCTGATTCGCTGAAGAATAGCAGTGGGAGAACATAAACAACATTTTCTGCTTGAAAGCCAAATCAAATAACACATATGCATGCTACTCTATACTGCTCTAGAGCAGTCATAGAGACATTAGGATTTTCAAAGGTTTTAGTCTGCAAACAAAATGAAGGCTAATGATTGTCAGTCACAATAATCATCATGCAAGCCGGGGTCGTATGTGTGGTAGTGCTGCTGTGTGGCAATTATGAATGTTACATGCAAAACAGGCTTCAATGCATGCAAACATGGCTGCGTTGATCATTTGGGATTTGCCTATAATAGGTGTAGCGCCCAGTGGATTGGTGCAGGGAGATAAAAATGTTTTAATTCTGTGAAGGTTAGTTTGGTTGAGCTAAGCTAAGGAACCAGTATCTCCTAGAGACTTCAAGTTGCAGGTTCCTTACCTTTGAATTTCCCCCCGGCATCAAACTGGATCTGGAGAATTTTTGTGAGCAGTACCCCAGTGTGCCCTTAGGTGGTGTTGATGGGCTCTGCATTCGTCGTCAGATATGACTTTGCGGTTCCTACATAGGCACCCTCCCCCAGTGCGCTGTCAGTTCTTTTCTTTCCTTGCAAGCTAGCGCTGATCCAAAGAAAGCTACCCCTTAGTCATTTTTTGACTGTTTATTTTTTTCAATTTTTAGTTAAAGATTTTTTTGAGTCTTCAACTCCTGGTGCGTTGAGGATGTCATCAAGGAAGACCGGGTTAAAGCCCTGCAGTTCCTGTCATCAGGCGGTGTCCATGATGGATTCACACCTTGTGTGTCTTTGGTGCCTGTAGTCCAACCACAACCTGAATTTGTGCTCCGAGTATCGGGACATGCATCTGAAGGCTTTCAGGGAGTGGTCCCTGAAGCTGATGGAGGCACGATGCTTGACTCTACACAAGTCAAGATCTTGGTCAAGAGGCAGGTCCTCAATCGTCATCGTCTCACTCTAAGTCCTTAGGCGATCGGGTAAGTCAAGGCACAAGAAGAAATCTAAGACGTCGAGCATTCTTCTATTTCTAGGCTGATGAGACGAGGGAGCGTCGACATTCTAGGCCTCGCTCCGAGAGGCTGTGCCTGGGCCAACTCCATGCCTCCCCAAGATTCCGGGAGCCGGAGCGACCCCTGCCCAATTTACAGATTTATGAGGCCATGCAGTTCATTTTTGAGCTGTCTGACACCGCTGGAGCGCCTTCAGGCCCTGAAGGCTCAGAAGAGGACCCTTTAGCTTCTGCGCTGGCGGTATCCTCCTTGGGGCACCCATGGATCTAGTACTGGATCTGGACCAACGTAGGTCATACCACACCGACCTTCCCGATTGCTGGTCCCAAAGCTGTCACTCTTGGTTCTGCTCGCGCCAACGGGTGGCACTATTCTCCATTTTTATCCCTGACTCTGACACAGAACCGGATGGACCTTGTATGATGCCGACGCAGGCAGGAGCCTTGCCTTCTATGTCGGATCCTATGAGCTAGGTTATGGTGAGGAATGGGAGGGGTCACTGGACCGATTATATTATCAGCTCCAGGAACCCATGGACTAGTGTACATACTTGGCTGAAGCCAGCAGACTGACGATTTCTCCAGATACTGACATGCTTGCTCCCCCTGCCGTACATACAGAGAAAGGAGCTCCCTATTCTGTGGTGGTGAGAAAAGCAGCTGAGGTTCTGGGCCTTAAGTTGCCTTCAGTGTCTCGACAGAGGTGCTTCAACCTGCAGCTTCCTCCTCAGACCCCATGCACCAATTTAAGAATGCCCTCATGGATGTCCTACTGTGTACCTGGTCTGAACCTAGCAAAGGGGCGCCTGTGAACAGGACAATTGCCCGTAGCCATCGCCCTGCTCCAGGGACCCAGATTTTCAGACGCAACACCCCCACTTCTGACAGCTTGGTAATCCAAGCCTCCACTTCCCTGGGCGCGTTCCCTCCTGCACTCAGATAGAGAATCCAGGAGGCTGGATATACTTGGGAAGAAGATTTCTTTCTTCCACCAGCATAGCATTGCAGTCCGTGAACACCGCATGCCTTTTGGGCTGTTATTCCCACAGGCTGTGGGATACGGTTGTGTAAGGTCTGCCAAAGGTCCCGGAGGAGACCTGGGCTGTACTTTCCCATGCTGTTGCTGGTGGGAGAGTCACAGCAAAGTTCACTATATGTTGCGGACTGGACACGACCGACTCACTAGGCAGAGCGATTTTGTCAACAGTGGTCTTGAGGCTGAGTATGTCTGGCTTTTCAGGGGCTGTCCAAGCTACTTTGATAGACAAGCCCTTGAATGGCACCCATCTCTTCAGAGACATGGCAGACTCTGCACTCAAGCACTTCCAGGATTCTCGAACTGCAACCAGGGCCTTTGGCCTCGTAGCAGCCCCTCGTCCTCCTGATTCTTCCCTTTGTGGCTACGGAAAGGGGCCTCCAACCACATCCATTCCCGCCAGTTACCGTGCTGTGCATGTTGCCCAGCCTCTGCGAGGGCATGGGATCCATCGACCTTGAGGATCAGGGAGCCAGCAGTCTAGCTGGTCCACCCACCCCCTCTGCAGCAGCCTCTAAGCCTTCCTAGCCTGCCTCTCCCCTCACCTAGGACTAGTTGAATCCAGGATCCGCCACCACCAATCCAGCGTGTCAGATAGGTGGGTTTTGCAGTTAGTCTGAAGGGGCCACTCCTTTCCCTTCGATTCTATCCCAACATCCATGCCACCATCCTACAATCGGATGACGGAGGACCACTTGCCCCTTCTCCCTGTGGAAGGTTCAGCTCTCTTGGTCAAGGGAGCCATAGAGAGGCTTCCAGTACCAGAAGTAGGTTGTGGTTGCTATTCCCACTACTTACTGGAACCCAAAAAGGACAAGGGCCCCCACCCTAGCCTAGAATTTCAGTCCCTCAATCTCTTCATCAAGAAGGAGAAGTTCAAGATGCTCACTCTGGCTCAGGTTCTATCTGTCCTGAACTGGATGGTAGCGCTGGACTTGCAGGATGCCTATTTCATATTTCCATCCTGCCTGCCCACAGACGGTTCATGGTGGGCCACGAGCATGTTCAGTTTACTGTGCGCCCTTTTGGCGTTACAAGCGCCCCTCGGGTGTTCACCAAAGTGATGGCAGTGGTTGCAGCTCATCTACGCAGATCAAAGGTTCAAGTCTTCCTCTATCTTGATGACTGGCAGCTGAAGCCGGGCTCACCCCAGGCTGTTGTTTCCCACTTTTAGACTATTATGAACCTCCTGCATTTACTGGGGTTCACTATCAACGTGCTGAAGTCACACTTGACTCCCTCTCAGATGCTCCTTTTCATTGGAGCTGTTCTAGACACTGCAGTTTCATCCAGAGCAACGAGTCCAGGGAATTCATGCTATGATACCGATATTTTAGCCTCCATCCTGGATTTTGGTGAGAATGACTCTGAGGCTGCTAGGTCTCATACCCTCCTGCTTCCTGTTGGTGACATATGCCAGACAGCATATACAAGCTCTGCATTGGGACCTGAAGTTCCAGTGGGCGCAGCATCAGGGGAATCTCTCCGACAACGTCCAGATCTTGGAGGGAACTGTGCAAGATCTGCAGTGGTGGTTAACGAACCGCAATTGGGTCAGACTCAGATCCCTCTTCCTTCCCCAACCAGATCTGACAGTAGTGACAGATGTGTCACTCATGGGATGGAGCAGCCATCCAGAAGAGGTGGAGGTCAGAGACATCTGGTCTCCGGCAGATTCTGGACTCCACATTAACCTTGTGGAGCTCCGTGTGATCCGGCTTGCATTGAAGCCATTTCTTCCCTCTATCAAGGGAAAGATGGTGCTGGTGTTCACAGACACCACCTCTGTGTAGTACAGCAACAAGCAGAGTGGGGTGGGTTTGTGAACCATTTATCAGAAAGGCCTGCACCTTTGGATGTGACTGGAACAGCAGGGCCTATCCCTGGTGGTTCAACATCTGGCGGGCTCTCTGAACCCCAGAACAGCTCCTTGCGATCCGGATTGCATTGAAGGCATTTCTTCCCTCTTTCAAGGTAAAGATGGTGCTGGTGTACACGTACAACACCACCTCCATGTGGCACAGCAACAATCAGGGTGGGGTTAGTTTGTGAACCATTTGTCAAAAGGGTCTGCACCTCTGGATGTGGCTGGAACAGCAGGGCGCAGCCCTGGTGGTTCAACATCTGGGGGGTCTCTGAACCCAAGAGCAGACAAACTCAGCTATAAATGCCTAGATGATCACAAATGTCATCTCCATCTGGAGGTTATGCAAGGTCTCTTTTAGCAGTGGGGAGAGCCTTAGTTAGATCTGTTCACTTCCTCAGAGAATGCGCAATGTCAGCAGTTGTGTACATTGGGAGTTTCCAAGGCAGCAGTCGTCGGGAGACACTTTTCGTCTTGAGTAGAACTCAGGCCTCCTGTATGCCTTTTCGCCTATACCACTTATGCCCAGAGTGCTCCAGAAGATCAAGAACAACCTGGCCCAAGTAATCCTTGTGGCTCCGGACTGGGCATGGAGAGTCTGGTATCCCGAGCTGCTGAGCATATCCATTGATCCTCCTATCAGACTATCCCTTCAGGAGAATCTTCTATCACAGCAGCAAGGGAGGGTTCTGCACCTGAAACTGTCCACTCTCCACCTTCTTGCGTTGAGATTGAGCGGCAACAGTTGACAGCTTTTGACCTTCCTTCTGAAGTCTGGAACGTACTCTTGGCACCCAGGTGTCCCTCCACCAAAGCGGTATGTGGCTGTCGTTGGAAGAAATTTGTGGCATGATGCACAGACAAGTCTGTTGACCCCCTTCCTGCTCCGCTCTCCCTGAGGGCTGTTGTTTATCATTTCCCTGGCCCAGCAGGGCTTTTCTAACGGCACTCTTAAAGGTTATTTGCCAGCTATTTCTGCTTTTTTGAAGTTGTCTGACCAATCTTCTTGTCTAGGAACCTAGGTAGAATAGGAGACTTAAAGGTCTTACACATCTTTTTCCTCCATCCCCATTCGCTATCCCCCAATAGGATCTGAATTTGGTTTTGACATGTATAATGTGTGCTCTTTTCGAGCCTCTCTACAATCATCCTCTCAGGCTTCTCACTTTGAAAACAGCCTTCCTTATGGCCATTACGTCTGCTTGCAGGGTGGTTGAGCTGCAGGCATTGTCATCTAAGCCGGAGTACCTTTACATCTATTGTGACAAAATGATGCTTCACATTGGGGCTTCTTTTCTGTCAAAAGTGGTTATATCTTTTCATGTAGGCCTATCCATCACCTTATCTACATTTTACGCACCCGCACGTCCTTCTAAGGAAGAGAAGAGGCCCCACCGCCTGGACCCAAAAAGAGCATTGGTGTTCTACCTTGATCGTACAGAAGAGTTCCGGGTGGATAATCAACTCTTTGACGGTTATGTGGGTGCAAAGAAAGGTCGGGCAGTGCAGAAGCGGGCCATCTCCAGATGGGTCATACTTTGCATTAAGATCTGCTACGCACTGGACAAAAAGCAACCATGTGAAGGTTTGAGTGCTCATTCTACCTGAGCTACAGGTGCAACCTCTGCATTAGCTTTTGGAGTTCCAGTCCTTGACATCTGTCAGGCAGCAACATTGGCATCTTTGCACATGTTTACCAAACACTACTGCCTGGACAGTCAGGTACATGGGAAACGGTACTTTGCCCATTCGGTCCCGCAAGATTTTCTAGTAAGATCCTGGTTTGCAGACCCACCTCCAGGAATGGTATTGCTTGGGTATTTATTCAAAGGTAAGGAATATGCAACTAGATATCTCTATCAGGTGAACAAGTTACTTACCTTTGATAACACCTTATCTGGTAGAGACAATATCTAGTTGCAGATTCCTTACCGACCCGCCTATCCTTCCTGCTTTGTGAACTGATTTCTAGGGGCAAGGACTCCCCTTTCAGGGTCTTGCTTTTGACGCATCAGTACTCAGTGTTCATCATGGCTATGCGCTTCTGGCATGGAAAGTCATGAAAAGGAACTGACGTCAGATCACTGGGGTGGCGCCTATGTAGGAACTGTAACACCACATCCGGTGCAGACGATGGCAGAAGTGGACCTGATGGATGCCACCTAACGGCACTCAGGGGTACTGATCATAAAAATTCTCCAGATCCAGTTTGACACCTGGGGGAAATTCAAAAGTAAGGAATTTGCAACTAGATATTGTTTCTGCCAGATAAGGTGCAAACAAAGGTAAATAACTGGTTCATTAATTCTCCTGGTAGAAGAAGTGTTCTTTCATTTGGAAGCGAGTGAACTGTGTCTACTGATCTACAGAAACATTGGTATGTTTTTGCATGTTTACCAGCAAACACCCCCAAGTTATAAAAATACAAAACCCTCTGGAAAGCACATACTCAGCCAAGTTCCTAACACGAGCCTGGATATCTGGCGACTTATATCCCACTTACCTTAATGCATTACTTGAGGACGGTGTGCACAGAGCAGCCATCAGTGCTTCGAGACTAAAGCATTATTTGTATAATGGTATCCATAACCTCTTTCTCCATTGATGGAGACACGCACATGAAACTTTTTTATATATTTTATAGGCTTTACGATTATATGAATACGTCATTATAAAGGTAAACAAAATAGTGGCAGGTTATCAAACAATATATTAAAAAATATTAAAAAGAATTGCAATATTATCGATGATATTCATTAAGTCAAATCACTGAATGATGAAACCAAGTGTATAATAAAACCTCTCCCTTTTTAGGCATCAGCCAAACATTCCTAACACCAAAGTGCCATTTGAATGTTTTAGATGGGGGGATTTAAGCATGGATAACATCTGCTAACCTCTACTTTATTAAGATGATAGCAGTTCGAAAGAACAAGAGGATTACCTCATTCCACCTGACACCCTCTACCTTTAAAATGGCAAGTTGATCGGGGAACAGAGAAACAGCATATTCAGTATGCTAAACCTTCTATAACATATATTTTCTAATAATTGGGGCCACCTGTTAATAATTTTTAGGTTTTATTTTGGCATGTGTGTTATGAGAAACATGGGGACATCATATACATTAAAAAAAGGTTTACAATTGTGTAATCCCAATACATTTCAAAGAAACCTGTTGTAGTGAAATATATTGAATTGAAAAGCATTATGTTGAAAAACGAAATCAGTCAAAGAAATTATCTCATCAAAATTAAGTGAAATGATTAAGGATAAGGTCAAAATTAGGATTTGGGCCAGGGTTAGGTTCAGGTTTAGAGTTTTAGGTTAGAGCCAATGGTATGCTTACAGTGAGGTTCAGATTTCGAATTAGGATAGTCAGGGTAATGGAAAGGGAAAGAATTTAGGAACGGGTAAACATTAGTGTCTGGCTCAAGTTCCTGTAAGAGTAGCATCAATGTCCGAGTCAGGGTATCCGAGGTAGATTAATGCCAGGATAATGATCCAAGTAAGAGATAGATGTCACATATGCATATGCCCCTTAATTAATAAAGTGTTGATAGTGTGGAGATGAACTATAAACACCCTGCCTAAATGAGACTATCACAGGGAATTATTCAGTTATGCGGTTCACCAGAGGGCATTCTATCTCTCAGGATTCCACCCCTCCATTCTGATATATTGAGCTAGGTCCTCCTTTTCCTCATAATTCAGTCCTTCCTTTCTAATGGCAGCTCTAAGGAATTGACGTTAGTGCTATCCTGGCATGCTCTGTGTTTAGAGTGCTGGGCTGGGCACAACTAACCATGTTCCTTCCCTTTCCTGGACCTGGAAATTATGTCAGTCTTTTTTCTGTAAGAGATTCAGTATAGCTCACCAAATGAACCAGTAGCAGATAAATAACTACTGAGCTTGGGGCAGCTGGAGTGGACAATCTGTGCCATTATAAGCCTCCATGTACAGCTTCTCCTAATTTAATCTGTTTAGGATTTAAGGGGATTTTCTGTCTGGAGTTCATACTGAAGCTGGCAACAATAACCTACTATGGTATTATGAGGCTGGATTGAGCAACGCATAAGGATGCTCATCAATTCAGTTTATGAAACCACCTGTTCCCATCTTTTTCTTAGGATCAGCCACTTGGTTAAGCCCTGATACAAAACCTCTGGCTTGCCTACTGGAGTCCAGGTTCTTCACAGTACTAACGTAGAGACAACCAAAATCAAAACAGCGCCCAGGGTAATATGGCTGGGGTGTGACGCCAAGCTGGAATTAATGGATGGTTTATGACATAGGAATTATTAGCTGACCAACAGATACCCACAAGTGAAAATTTACAATTAATCTCTGCATCTATTGTGTCTCTTGCGTACTTTGCTTGTTAAGGTGGTCAGGTAGATACATGCTTTAAGCAGGAGCCTTTGATGGTAATTCGAAAAGTCTAACAAATTTATCTGGCTTCTCATTTACATCCTGAAGCCAAACAGAATCTTCAGCAGCCCTTTATTTTTGGGTGGAATATTAGTGCTCAATACCCTCTCATTTATCTCCATTTTTACTATTTCAGGGTAGTTTTATTCATATTGTTGGAATATGAGATGCCTACAAATAACTATTTTTCAGACTCAACCAACTATCATTAATTGTGCCCTGTATTCTCTAGAGTATGTCTTTTACCATACTTAGATTTTCATGGGCTCTTTAGACAGATGAACATTTATGAGTGTCATCTTCATTGTTTTGAAATAGCTCCTTTGATGTACATGAGAGATTGTGAACTGTTTTCTTAAAGATGCCCATTTCGAAAGACTAGCAAGTTTTGAAGTTTCAAATAGAGGATGTCAGTTTGGGTCCTGGGTTTGGAGATCTAGGGCCAGATGTATCATGCATTTTTGCGGCCCCAAGCTCCCGACCGCAAAAAAAAATAGCGTTTTGGTATGTATGAATTCCAATTTGCGATGCAAATTACAATTTGAAATTGCGAATACATACTGATTTGGTATTAGGAAGGGGCATGTCAAGCGCATCCCTTCCTAACATCGAATCACAGTGGTATGAAGGAATGTTTTATGACCGGAATGCGGTAGCAAAACATTTGCATTTTACCACCTACTTCAAGTAGATGGTAACCCATTCGCGAATGGGAATGGGTCCCCTTATATTAAGAGCAGGCAGTGGTCAGTTTTCTTTTTGAAACGCATCCCATTTATCTTTAAATAAAAAAGATTGCTTTAACTAAAAGCAATCACAGACATGGAGGTCTGCTGAGCCCAGCAGGCCACCATCCCTGTGATTTTTAGCATTTCCTAATGGTTCGCTAATTGCGACCTACCTCATGAATATTAATGAAGTAGGTAAATTGGCAAGCCATTGGGAATCACTGAATGAAACTCCTGGTGTTTCATACATTCAAATAGCGATTACCTAATTGTGATTGGCAGAAAATACATCTGGCCCTTAGTCTCTTAATATAACCTTGCCTCTCCAAACGATAGGTAACTTCAATGCATTATCCACTTGGTAGACCTGTATCTGTAATACTATCAATGGAAAGCCCCCATGAAATGGGTGGACTACACCTAGTTAGCAAAATTTGCTTATAACAAGGCTTGTCATTATGCCACATAATATTCAGAATTTCACTGTTAATTTCCACATTCGTACAATACTTGCCCATCAGTAGTGACGCAGTAGACCAGAATCTCATTGCAGAATATGACAAATATTATACAGAAAAACCTTTAACAAGCTAAGATCCATTGCAAGGTGGACACACACAAAAACTTTAGCCCCCAAGTAAACGCTGGGAGATAAAGTGTGGTAGTCTGCCAAGAGTATGAGGCTTAAAGTTTGCTAAAAACTCGTTCTTTCCTAGAGACGCTCATTAATCCAGTCACTGTTTCCCTAGCCTAGCCCTTTCAAGAAACGGGTCTATTGAGACAACAGAGAATATACGTCCAGCTGACAGGTAACTTACCACTTGTTTGTGTGGGTGGACACAAAAGAATTGAGTTTTCAGGACCCTGCAATCTCTCCCTACCCCAGGAAATCTTGCATGCAAAATCACCTAATTGAAAATTGTTTCATACCTTCCTAACAAAGATCCACGAGATCAGGTGATGTCTTTCTTCGTGAATAACTTCTCCTCCCCATGCTTACTCGGCCAGTTCTCACGCTTCTCATCCCTCTGTTCATTTTCTACCATTCTTCCTGCCTCACGGGCCACACCAGACCATATTCTGCATGCTGATGACATTTCATGTGCCCCACTAACCCCGTTGACCCATGAAATGATTGTATTCACTTACCCTTCAGACTCCCCAATGTATATTGCTAAATGTACATCTCTGTTTCCAGTCTGTTTCACCAAACCACGAGCGGTATAGAGTTTCATCAGTACAGAGAGCTTTGCTATGCTACTCCTAAACCAGAGCCAGCGATAACGTTAATCTTAAACTGCCGGCTTTACAGTACATTAGCGCCACATTTGCGCCGCTTTTTGACGCAAAAGCGGCGCACACTTACAAAATACATTTGTATTTTGTAAGTTTGCGCCGCTTTTGCGTCAAAAAGCGGTGCAAATGCGGCGCTAAAAAAGTATAAATATGGGCCTTGATGTAGTAAGCTACCAATCCATGATCAAAGCAATACACTGCAGTCAGCACCATCTATACCTTAATTTGCTGTTTTGGTGAGATCAGCCTGAAAAGAAGCAAAACCTGTCATCAGAAGCATCTCAATCAAACTAAAGGGAGTGAGCCCATCTTTCCTGTTGGTAAGACTGTCTATACTGGCACTCCAGTACCACATGCCACACAGCTGCCCCTCAGCACCAGCCAGACAATAGAGAGCCATCAAATGATAAACCATGAAGGGCAAGAATGCTGTTGGCGTTCTTAGTTGTGACAGCACCCTGTTGTTATAAAATCCACATGCTAATGGTGGTCCATTTCCAAATGTTTTTGCAGTTAATGACAGTGCTTAAGTAGATTATGGTCACTTTGCATGACACAATATGCATCATACAATAAGGTTTATATAAGAAAGGATGAATACAAGGGATGATTGTTTTGGTATTTGGAGAGCACTATTCCAATTCAGGATCCTACCCTTTGGCACTGACCAAGCCACCAAGGGTTTTCAACAAACGTCTATAAGTAAGAAATGTGAGCTACCTCAGAAGGTTTGTCTGAACCTGAACAAAGGGTAGTTGGCCAAAAAGACTACCTGAGAACACCTATTTTTTTAATACCTTGCTCACTTGTACCCTCGAAATAATGTTTTGCTGATTCAGTGACCAACAAGCTCAGTCAATTGACAAACCTAACACAATTTGTTTGATATAGAAATATTAGAAGCTTATTTGTATTAGGTTCCTGGAGGAAGGTAATGTGGGAAGGTTATGCCATAAGACTCGACCAGCACGCTCTGCATTGCCCATACACAACATTTCTTATCCTTTTCCAATAGGCCAGTGAAGTGCACCAGTATAGGGAAGAAGCAGTGACCATGAGATTATGTAGCCTGATGAGAGAAGGAAAGGAAGCAAACCAGTTACCAGCTTGCTCCTAGTCCTTCTACTCTGTAGCACAAAGTGCAGGAGCGAATAAGGGCAAGTTGGGCATGTTTCCAAAAGTGGATGCTTACATCACTGGTTGGTCCTAGATTGTCTGATTGGGCTTCAGCATCAGCCCTAAAAAGGAGTCCTGTTCCAAGGTTCCCCCTTAATAGTGCAAACCATACATGGGGCACTACATGTTCTCCACATACTCCTTCTGGTATTGTTGATGAGGAGTGTAAGCTTGTGTGTCTGTCTGTCCGTCCAAATGGAAGACTCGCTGTTTGCCCTCTCAGGCAAAACACAGAGGGGATGGGACCAGAAATGAAACCCTACCACACTTCAGATTATAGTATTTTTTGTAAACTGTGTGTCCTGTGGTCTATACGTTTTGTTGTTTGGCATGGCATGTGCCCAAGGTCCATAGCAGGTTAGTACGATAATGAACCGCACACTCTAGAGGGTACCATATGTCATGTTATTCTCTAGCGTGTGTACATGGCAAACGTGGAGAGACCTGGCACTATCGATGGGACATAAGACATGCAGAGATATTGCTTGTCTTGTGACATGCATGGCGAGGTGCTAGATATGCTAGGAGTGCTGCTTAAAGAGGTCGTGTGATGACACTGGATGTAGCCGCTCTAGCCTGCCACTACCGTTTTTTTGCACACAAATGTGCAGCTTTATTCTGCCACAGCTCTGCCAGTGTGACGAAGAAAGAGCAGCAAGCACCCAGCCTGTCCCTGAACATTAGCCCTCCACCTCACTGCAACAATGTTGAGAACCATGGATGCGTTCTGGCCATGAATGGTTTGGCTATTTTTAACGTCACCAGGAAAAACATTGTTTTGTTTCCTGGAGGACCCCCCCTGTATAGGGAAGCAATTGGCAAATTGTTGTGGCCTGTTACTGTAACATGGCACTGACACTAGGTAGTGCCCCAAGCTGCTGGTTTACCTTACCTTATGGAAGCACTGGCCCAGTACCACCTCATCCGAGGAGGTCATATATATGTGCAAGTGGGACTGAGGCTTACCGCTCCATGCACACCAACGAGGGACACTGCAGTAGAAGATACTCCAGTGCCTCGACCTGATGTGGGAGGTAGAAGGGGGGGGAAGGGATCTGAGGCCAGCCAAACAAACATGCACACTTAGGTTTCTCCAGCCCGCCGGCTATCTGAGGCCAGCCAAACACACATGCGCACTTAGGTTTCTCCAGCAGCACAGACCCCAGGTTTGTGTGTGAGCGGCTCAGATGCTGCTTACGTGCTATGTTCAGCATGTAAGCAGGGCCAGGATTGCTGGGGAGCCTGTACTGGAAGAAGTCCTGAGGAACAACGCAGCACGAAGTGGTGGCAGCAATGGGAAAAAGGTACTTTTTTAAAATTATATTTTTATCTATTTATCCCCCTGCCCCTCCTCTTGAGATTGTGCGGCGGCCGCTGCTGGGTTAAAGTGATAAACCAACCCATTGCTTCTGGAATGTTAATTGGATGGCCTAGTATGTTTGATCCCATGGATGCATAAGAATGTTGTATTCTTCTCAGAAGTTACCTGAGTGCCATTGTCGGTTATTATTTCATTGGGATAACTTTCTCTCATGAACACGTTTTGAAAGAAAATTGAATAACAGTGCCAGCGTTGACAATCTTTACAAAATTTACTTCAGTCCAGATTTACTTCAGAAATCTGGACAAGTAATCTATAAGTACAATGGAATCCTTGGAATTTTTCCCCAACGTTTATAAGTACAGCTATGTCCGCAAATAGTTTTGACCATGGACATGAGGGTACAGCAACCAGGACGATGAGACTGCTTGGTAACTTGGGATTTGTACATAAGGCCTGGCATTCTGACCCAGATTATTGGAATTGGGCCACCCCTGTATGATGTATACAATGACATTCTAAAGAACTTCATCCATGTGCGAACGTTCCATCCATGTATCCTCTCCAAAGTCCCCATTCACCATCTCTTCAATTTCACATGCCTTCTCACAATCATCCCATTCCACACCATCTCCTTCATTCCGAGGAATGCAGGAAAAGAAATCTGCCACAACATTCATCTTGCCCGGAACATACTCAATATGTAACTATATTTTTGTAGGAGGTAATGCCGATTGGCTATCCTAGGTGTGACTTTACCTCTTTTCTTTAAGTTCAATAGATCAATTAGGGGTTTGTGGCCATTATGGTGGATAAAAGCCCCCAAAATATATGTCCTGAAGTATTGTGTACCCCACCTCAATGTCAACACCTACTTCTCAGTGGTTGTGTATGTGTGCTCAGCTCCCTAAAGAGCCATGCTGAAAATGTAGCAACATCTTCTCTACAGTCTTCCCTTCTATGCATAAGCACAACACCATGCCCAAAAGTTCTAGCTTTAGTGACAATAAGCCTAATATTGCTAGTATCGAACGGTTTCAACTGTTACTCATTTACTATGCCTTCCGCATCTTGTCAAATGCATTTTGACAATTTTCATCTCATTCATACAACACATCTTTCTTGAGTAAGTCCTAAAGGGGATTGGTTTTGCCAGAAAAATGTGAAACTAATTGGAAATAAAATTAGACCAACCTCAAAAAGGATCTTGTTAGTATGTGCTTCCTGAATGCCTTCCATAAGTTTCATTTTGGATCTGACTCCGCTTTCAGAAATGTGATGCCCCAAATAATCAACACCGGACTGTTTTCTGTAAATTTTTTCACTCTGAAGCATTAAACCCTTGACTTTCAAAATTTGTAAAACCCTCCTTAACATATCATTATGTTGCTCCACTCTACCGCCATATATTAATATGTTGTCCTGGAAGTAATAAACCTTATCACAATCTCAGAAAATCTCTTTCCTTAGCTTTTGAAACACCAAGAAGTCTGGCACTAAACAAATGGCATACGTTTACAATGAAACACTCCCTCTGGTGTAACAAAGGAAGTGATATGTCTAGATTCCTCACACAATACCACCTGGTGATGAGCGGTAGACAGTTCCAAAGTGGTAAACAATAAAGCACCTCCAGACGTACATAATATCTCAGAAATATACGGAAGGAATATTATAATTAAGGTTTCGTAAATCCACACAGAGGATCATGGAACTGTTACCTTTGCCACAATAACAGGCACCAGCCACTCAGACCCTTCAGTGTGTTCAATCACATCAAACAGTTTATCCAATTCCATGTGTAAAACATGCTTTAAAGACAAAGGTACTTTTCCCACCTTGTGTACAATAGGTGCAGACCCATTTCCAATATGATTTTGTGCTGGAACAGTTTTAACTTTCCCAGAGTTTCAGAAAATATGATAGAGAACCTATTTACCCATGAACTTATAGGTGATACAATCATACAGGTGAGCCTAGATTTGGAAATTACACAATCAGGATGATTTGGACCCAAAATAATGACAAATTGCCCTTAGTTTTTCCAAGCCAATAAGTGTGATCCTTTTTTGGCCATATAAACCAAATACTTTGCCTTTTTGCCATTAGGTTCCAGTACACCTTCAAATTCTCCTTGAGTTTTGATAAGGAATCAGCCATGAGTTGCACACTAATCCCATTAATTCTAACATTGCAATAAAGAGGCTTCCTCTTGAATGGTTTAAGCATGGCAATCTGTTTGGCATGATCAACACCAACATTCATTGCCAAACATCATTTCTCATTTCTGTATCCTTCCTCCACCTGAGCTACTGTGGTTCTGCCTACACTGTGACATATTCTCGCAAAGTGGCCCTTCCTATTACGCCAAGAGCAAGACTGATGCACAACAGAACAGTTCTTTGCAAAAGCTAAATGTGTATGACTACCACATCTAAAAGAAGTGGTGGACTCAGCATATTTTTTTCTTTCAGATGTGCATTATGGTTTGCTCCACTTGCCAAATTTTGCTTCTTTAGTGCCATCTTTCCCATGAAGTACATTGATCTATTTGCTAGATGGGTTGGTTGATGTAACTGCTGGGACAGATAGTTTCTTGAAGTAAGCATCAGAGTTTTCAATAGTCCTAACAATTTGGCTTATTTTAGATTGGGATCTTTTCTGGAATGCAGGCTTTCTTCTATTTTTCTTGTCTGATGTTTTCTCTATTAACTGATGACTAATAATTTTGTCTTTAAACTCCTGACAGTTACAGGTAGCAGCCAGTTTCCTCAGAGAAGCTATAAAATTATCAGTAGATTCATCTTGTTGCTGATGTCTCTGTAAGAATGTGTCTTTCTAAAACTATGCTTTTCGAAGGTAGAAACCTTCTATTTACATTTTTCACTACTGAAGCATACTCATCAATCACAAATTCAACTGTTGCACTTTCACCAGATGCACCTTCTTGCTGAATGTCTGTGTCGACTACTTGTAAGGGTAATGTTTTTAGTGTGGATCTTCCTTACGGCCCCAAGTTATGTATTAATAAAGCTTTTTTTTCTTATTTGTGAAGGTATCTCCATTAAGTGCGTTGAAGAAGGCTTCAAAAGATTCTTTCCGTCTAAGCCAGTCTAACAGCAGTGTGCCTGGATCCATAAGCAAATGGGGTAGTGAAGATATGTCTTACATTATTTACAATTAATGCAAATTCAGGAGGGTGCTCACAGTCCCAGGGATATAGAAAGAGAACTTTGTAGCAATGAAGAGGAAGTCAATCCTTTGTTAGAAAGAAAATCAACCAGAAAAATATAAATCCCTGTCCCCTTCAAGATGACCACAAAATATTTGAAATGTAGAATGTTTTTTTTCTCTAAACTTGAAAGCATGTGGTCCACAAATCACGTTCATCAGAAAATGTGCCCAATCCAAAATGGAACTCATGCTTAGTCTTTCCTAAAGGAACTGATCTTACATTGGTGTACCCCTACTATTGGCCGGAGACTTCAATGGCAGGCTCGATGGTGACCAAGACAGATACCCTCAAGGCCACGCACCAAACCACACATGACAGATACCCTGCGTGTGGTGATGGATTGCCTACACTGTATAGATGTGTGGTGTGAAACACATCTCAGGGTGTGAGAATACATGTGCTACACCACTGCCTGCTAGATGTATAGCTGGCTTGACAGGTTCCTGGTCTCTGGTGAAATGACACCAGCAGTTTGTTTGATCATTTTTGCTGATCCAGAGATGGGGGCAACCACAATACTTCGCCAATGATGGGAGTTTTTGTACAGACTTTACAACTTTGGGAAACTACAGAAGATGTGCAACAGGTGATTCCAAGGGTATGAGGGAAACACAAGAGATGATAAACCAGTCAGAAATGGATTAGCCCTGAAGAAGTCCTATGTTGGAGGACGAAACGTGTTGGCTGTTGTTATCATAATTGTATACATTACTGAGAAAAAGAGGAAGAAAATAAAGAGAAGACTTTTTCACAATCTCACTTCAAAAGGATTGGACTTTTCAATACAGAAATTGTTTATCTGAAGGGTGGTGTACTACCATTATTCTTTATGAATGTGACACCAGCAGTGCCTCGCAGTCAGACCATGGGCCACCTCCTGTCAGATAATGCCCCACTGCTACTGGAGAGGTGTGGGTGGGGTTCGCCCGCAGGCTCCCCTTTGGTGACTACAGTCAGACACACTGAGAGATACTCTATTCTGAGAGGAGCTCCATGAGGTGACAGCTGTGAACTTTGACATAAACTGGTTATCCACATCAGAGAGGGGGTTGGAGTGGGATACCTTGAAGGGGGTGACCAGCAGAGAATGACTCACCAGAATTGAAGGCACAAGGTGACGCCTTGAGAGGGAGTTTTCTTGAAGCGGAGGAAATCTTGTTGGACCTTCAGTGGTCGGGCCAGAGATTGGGGCAGGCTGTGACTCCCTACTGCAGTTGCAGCACCGAGGTGGTGATATCTGGGACAGACTAGACTGCTTGATCAGGCGTGAATACCAACAGCTACTGCTTCGGGTGAGGGATAAATAGGGGAGACTGTTGGCATGGCTACCGCAACGAGAGCGTTTACCTCCCCTTATTGTAACACTGAAACATCCTGATGGGACAAATCGATCACAGGGTAGACGTGACAAGAATTTGGGATAGATGGTCAGATGACCTGCAAATGCCCCTCACAGATGGGAGTAGAGACAGGAATTCGCACAAGTCAGTGATGTGGCCAGCATATACTGATTTAAGGTCATTCACTATCTGCATCGTACTTATCTTACACCACAGAGACTACAGAAGTTTACTGCTGCGCACTACTCTAAGTGCCCTCGCTGAGGATTTGAGCCGGCGACATTTCGCCACATGATTTAGGAATGTGTGAAGTTGCAGAGATACTGGGCCAAGACACTGAGCGAGCTATAGGAGATCACAAGAGTCCAGAAGGAGACCTCAATCCAACACTGCCTGCTGGGTGTACTGCCAACTCCCAAAAAGGGGGCCCAAATAGAGCTTAAGTTTGCTTTGTTGGGCCTGGTTCTGGCCAAACACCGTATTGTAATACATTAAACCCATCCCCACCCCACCCCTCCAACTTTAGAGAAATGGAGACATACACAAATGGGGGATAGCAGAGGAAAGGAGACTAAAAGTGGTGCGTACTGATTAGAATGCAGAGCGAGATCTGGAGATATGGAGCGATATGTTGGATGGCTTTGAGGAGGGGGAACCACGTCCTGCTATGCCTATTGGACACTTGCATGCGACGGGTGTGGATGCGACCCCGGGTGCTGCCAGAGAAGTCAGTCCAGCCCCCTGAAGAATGTACATATGTGTGAAGGTGAATGGGGCTGCATGAGAGAGCGCACAGCTGGGTGTATGTGGAAGTGAAGAATGGAGGGTTCTGTGCTAGGACATGCAATCTGCACCTTGCAGAAGGCCCCTGCACTGCACTTTCCACATCCTCCACCCCTTCTACCTCTTGAGAGTATTTGGAGCCCCCACAATTGATACAAGAGTCCTCTGCAGCCACGGATCGATAAGGGTACAAATACATTGGATGGGTAGGGCCCAAACCTCCTGAAGCACATACAGCACATCACCAGGGATTCTCGCTCTGTGGGGGACTGGATACGACTATTGGCAGATTCCACCTCCCACATCCCACACATTCCCCCCATCATACATATATCAAAGGTAGTTAATCACACGCTGTCTTGGTTCTGACACAATTGTTACTGTTAACTGTTTAGTAATGTTGGAAAAATTCTAGAATTTCATTAAACACTTTTTGATCCTATATCTGATGGCATCATATGACCACATTCTTGTGAGCGTGACATGCTAGAGCCAAGAATGGTACAGGTGGTTGAGATTCCTCAGAGAGGTCCTATGGGGCCCACAGACTCACACTAATGGAATATTGTGCTATATTCCTGACATAAGTGGATGACTCCACTGAGCTATACTATCATGCTTTTTATGTACTTCCACTGTATTTTTCAATGTGTATGTGATACACTGTACGATAACTGACAAGTGAGAGAAAAAAAAATGAGACAGTAAATCTTTTCACCCAGCTTAAGGGTGTGGAGACATGAGACATAAGGCATCAACATTTCACAACAAGTCAATAAATTCAGAATAACTGTGTGACCAATTTGGCCACACAAGGGAAACTCAAGTCTGAAATAAGGTTAAGGGGTTTTCTTACAAACTCAGGCCCGTATTTATACTTTTTTAGCCCCACATTTGCGCCATTGTTTGACGCAAAATCGGCGCAAACTTACAAAATACAATTGTATTTTGTAAGTTTGCGCCGCTTTTGCGTTAAACAGCGGCGCAAATACAGTGCTAAAAAAGTATAAATATGGGCCTCAGACTTAGTCATGTAGACAATACTCAAAACAAAGTTATAGAGGTACAGAATCACCAAGGATTAACCAAGGTGACAGAAAAGGTTCAAACAAACTAACACCAAAAGAACAGAGCATTTGACAAAAATAATTCAAAACATCAGCAGAAAACCTGATGTACAGAAAACAAGCTCTGTTCACTTCTTTTAAGCATTAAGGCAATTCAAAGTCATCTAAGCTTTGCTACCTAGGCGAGGGAAATCCTAGTTGAACACATATGGGCAAAAGGTTAAAACTGAAAAGTACAAAAGTGTTTGGAAAAATTAAATCTGGAGTGAAAGGCGACTAACCAAGGTTGGAAAAGAATAGATAGAAAGGAAAGCGTCAGCATGTCACAAGCTCGGTCAAGAGTCTTTTTCTTGGCGACAAGGAAAAAATTCTATGTCTCAGCAAAGCATTTCAAAGAAGGGATAAGGACAGAGGGGACTGTACTTCTCAGAGGTCAAGAGGTCCAACGAGAAGTGGAGATGGGGAAGTCTGACCAATGCTTAACTAGGGAACTGTATATTAAAATTCATAATGCAAAGATATTCACACATCCATCACTCCATATGACACAGTTGGGGTAGTTGTCCAATGAAACTCAGTCATGTGATATGGACTGCAATACCAGTGAAAGTTCCCATTATCGACATGTGAAAGGCACCCATCTTAGCTCATCCATGCAAATAGAAACAATTGTCTGGTTTCATAGTTCCTGAATGTACTGTGCTCAAAGTTAGTTTCTCAGGCTCACTATGAGTAAAACAATAGAGCATCTATTAGCAAGCTAGCACTAGCATTTCATGGGAACAAAGTCTGAAAGAAAAGTTTATGTTATTAAAAATGACTAAACATTTTCTGCACAGTCAGGAATCAGGACCTTGCAGCTTCATAATATAATATTATAATAGAATATAACATTCAAGATTATACCTTCATCATTAATACGCTTTGTCAGTGGTCATGTTACAGTAGATTTAGTACAAAATACTGTAATACATTGCACTAAGTATAGCGCGGAGCTACAATCTTCAACTTTCAAATTTAACATTTGAAACATTTCCCTCTTAAATTATTTTATCATTTTAGTGCAGACTATTAATTAACATGATGGAGAATACCACAGAAATTACTTAATTGATTAAACATGAAGTTTAAAGGCTATACCAGAACAGTTTTGCCTAGTGGCCTACAGTGTAATATGGCTTTCAGTGCACCACTTTACAACAAATCTATTAACAAAATGTAAAGTTTGTCATGTATAGATGATTACTGTGATAGCGGAGGTAGCAATAAGATTTCTGCTACATCAATTCCCCCCTCTGATGGCGAATCAAGCCATCAAATCAAACTTCAGTCGCTCATTTTCAATGAGACAGGTCAAAATATTTCCAGGAAAGATCTTCTGGAGGCCTGCTTTATATCACTATAGTATATACTCCTTCTAGTCTCCATCTCAATCTCTTCCTTTCTGTTTCCTCTCTTTGCTTTAACTTCTTGCAGCTTTTTAAAACAACTTATGGAGACCAATTGTAACTAAGGCCCAAAAAGCTGTAAACAATATAGGTCTCAGGCTACTGTAACACGTCTTTCCTTAAACTTCCAAACCACTTTCCAACTGCTTCCCAGGCACCTGTTGATTCTAACTATTTCAGGTCCTTTTTCAAGCTTGTCATATTCACAATATACATTCTAAGCTCCTTACTATTGTCAGGATTGTACCTGCAACATTGTTGAACCTGCAACATTTTGCAAACTCCACCTTCTTTCACAAGGAGAATGTCTAACGCAAGACAATTTTATAAAGCCATTGATCTTATGGCAACCATTTCTGTGTCAACTAACAAGAAGGCACCTGCTGCATCTGTAGGTAACTTATCTACTATTGTTGATAACTTCCTTATCTTTTGAGCATTCAGGATCACTTCTTCCACAGATGGAAATATGGCACCAAAAATGTCTCCTATTATCTCTGAAGCAATGGGTCATCTCTTAAATCTGGGGTTTGATTTCTCATCCCAAAACAAATCATTGAAATGCTACACATGATGAACCTTTGGAAAGACTACTCCTAGATAACATGTAACATACCATCCTTTAGGCAACCTATAATAAGCATTTATCCCACAGATGAAATAAACACCTGGTATGGCAGGGTTTTGGCTATTCAGCATAAAAGTCCAAACACTTTTAAACAGGAACTTGTCTACATTCACTAGCCCTACAAGGTTTGTGTCAGTTTTTGATTTAGGCTTATATACACACAACTTCCCTAAGTGTAGCCAATCTAATGCAAGGGATCCTTGACTCCCTGCTAATGAATGAGTTTGTTCTTTCCCCCTACTTTGTAGCACTACTCTCTTTTTTTACCTTAGCTTTCATTAATCTTCTTCTGTCTTCAACTTGCCCTATAAACACATTTTTTCTTGGGGAAATAATACAGTTCAAATTATTTCTATGGGCACAGATTGTACCAAATGTCAAAGCAGGTTCAAAGAAACCACCCACTGTTTCAATCGTTTTCACTTTGGCAATGCTGCTCACAAATTTCATGATAGGGACAATTGAGAAAACTAAGTTGTAGTTGGAATAATAATACTAGAAATACTCTTGCTGACACAACAGTCAGCAACAAACTACAGGAAATTCCATATGTCAATGGGTTACTATGATAAATGATTCCCTAACTAACTGATGATGGCAATTGGGTGCAGACATAGCAATCTTTAACTTCCTTGGTATTCACATACTCATTTATTAATTTGTAGACAAATCACCACTGGAACCATCTGCATGTAAATCTCTCTCATTAAATAAAGATTTTGAGTTTGCTATTGGGTTTGCATAACTCAGGGTACTTGTGGATTTAACTGTTTCTGAACTGATAGGTGCTGGTAAACTAAATCCAATGAGCAATAACATAATCATGATGACTGTCACAACTAACAATACTACAGATATGTACTACACTGTTTCTATTCGACTCATTGAGTTCTCAAATTTCAGACCAAAAATAAAAAATACAAAAATGTAAAGAATGCAGTTATGGAAGCAAAATTACCAACTGTCTCTTTCAGTCCTTTTAATTTGTGAGCAAAGCAAATATCCAGGAAATTTAAAACAAAAACAAAAACTTTTTTTTCTTAAAATTTTAAACGTTACTTGCAAAAGTCTTCTTGATCTTCTAGAAAGTTCATCACATTTTTCTCTAGCAAATGTTCAAAAAGCTTCTCATAAAAGTTCAATGTCTCTAATAAAAGCACAACTAATAGTTGATAATAATCACTTTCAGGATATAATGCCTTTGTTCATCAAGCGGTAATGAGATTTCAAAGATTAGCTCCACCAAAATCACAAACTCAAGGCTGTTGAACTGGATTTGTATTGTTAGAGCAAAATGTTGCATATTCCTTCTCTCAGTCATTTGCTGCAAAGTATGTCCATTCACGAGCTGCATACTTTTGACTAGGAACTCTCTTTCTCTTTGATCTCCAAGCTACTGGTTTATCAGCATCACTGTCGTTCTAACCAGATTCTTCAGTTTCTTCTGGAATTGTTAGGGACACTTTAACCATTGGCACAGCTTTCTCATTTGACCATGTGCCTCAGAGTACTACTCTTTTTGCTACAGCACTAGGTCCTTCGTCAACATCTGAGCTTTGTGTAGCCAACTGATTCTGTCTCATCCCTTCTGTAGCAAGGACTGCTGTTGACTCGCTTAGACTGCAATTGAGCTGTATCTGCCACTTGCACATCCCCAACAGCTTGACTAAACTGATCCCTCTGACTCTTTATAACCAACCCTTTAGGGACAGGTGCTGTATCAGTAAGGGGATCTGGTGTCGTAGGACTCTTACCATGGAGGTAAGACTGCAGGTTTTGGGTGGAAGCACCACCACATGAATGGACTGAGTCAATCCCACACTGTATGGAAGCTGTCAGCCTAACCCTTCCGGCTAGCTGGCAGCACCTTATCCATACCTGGAAAGTAAAGGTGATTTGTGGCAGCCTAACACAAGACACTCTTTTCTCTCATTAGCACAAGTCTTCCATAAGCACAGGCAGGCAAAGGGATGCAAGACAGATTTCAATGCATTTACCGAAAAGACTGCAATGTATGATAAAATACTTGAGCTGTGATTATTAGGAAGATGAAACATAGCACAGTTAGAATTGTTACCATAAGTGAGAAGCAAAGAAACAGTCCCAGCATATTGGAATAAACATGTGCCTAAGGGTTCTTATCTACACTTTCTAGAGTCTATACAAGAGCAAAGCAGTGACAGCACCTCTCTGCCCGTACAAGTCCCTGAAAGGAACACCCGTCTCCATACCTGAAAAACAGGGGTCTGCCCTTCGTCTCCTTTGTTGGCTGTAGAGACAGGGCTCAAGTCAGCAAAGTGGCAATAAAGTTGCACAGAGCATAGGATGGCTCCTCTGGCTGGAATGACCTCTCTAATCTTCTTTTGGCCTGTGTGATGCTTTTATAACAAAACGTGTTGTGTTCTGAAAATCAGGCCTGATGTGATAATGTGTCTAAGTGTTTAGATTGGCTTAACACTCTTGTGGCAGCAATACTAGATAGATTACCATGTATAGCCTTATGCTGAGGTGCACGGCAAAATGCTGTGCAAGGAAAGTAATAGAAACTGATTAGAAAAATAAAACATCCCCTCTAAAAGCAAACCAAGCTAGAATTATTTAAAATGAATAAATGAAATAACTCATGTAACTAGTTAAAAGGGCACAGGCCACTGGCCTAACCTAAAATAAGTGTGCCCAAGCAACGCGGTACAATTAACCCATAATACTGGAACCTTGCGAGTGTGGCTTGCATATACCCAGTTAGGGAGACCAGTGCATTTCACAGCTGTTGTGTTCACAAGCACAACCTGATGTGGGGCCTTCTAATGTGGTTCTAAGCAGGACCTCCTCACGTGCATATTACCCATTACCCAGTTGCCTGCAAACAGGTCATGGCAGACTTCCTGCTGCAACTGAACTGTAGCTTCTCCAGCCTAAACCTCATCAACTAGTCATTTGCAATAAGCCAGTATCAAGTCATCTGTGATATTCACAAGTGCATTTGTAGGTACAGCTAGCAATCTCATAGTGCCCCACTATGATTTCATGAGGGGACAAGCCAGTCTTTCTGTCTGGAGTACTGCGCAAAGTCATCAAAACAAGAGGCAACATGTCAGGCCATTTCAGAGATGTGTAGGCACATACTTTTGCCAATCTGAACTTCAGAGTTCCGTTAACCTGCTCCACCAATCCAAAAGCATCAGGCCTGTAACTGCAATGTAATCTTTGCTCAACTTCTAATGCAGCACATAATCATTTCAGGACCTCACTGTTGAAGTGTGTCCCTCGGTCTGACTCTAGAGAAGTCAGGAAGCCGAACCTCGGAATCAACTCTGTAAGCAACAGCTTTGCTACTGTGACCCTATCGATTCTCCTGGTCGAGTAAGGCTAAATCCAACAAGAAAAAACAAATAATAACCAAGATGTATCTCAGTCCATTGCATGCAGGAAGCTCAAAAAAATCCTGCATCCTTTTAAAAGGTCCTTCTGATCTGCCTATATGACTGAGTGAGACTGCTGTACGTTTGCCAACATTGATCTGCTGACATGTGACACAACGGTGACATAGGGCTTCTGCCATGAACCTGGATCTGAGGTTAAACCAACTCTGTCTGAATGTTCTAATCATGGCATCACGCCCAATATGTGGTGGACCATGGTAATTCTAGCATTGGGTGGTAACAAATGTAGGCATCACTACTCTTCCTTCACTAGACACGAAAACCTCATGTTCATCTCTCTTGACACAACCTGCTCTAATTCAACCTTGCTGTTTTTCCTCTGACACTTCTTCCTGCAACCTCTTAACTTCCTCTCAGGTATCTGTAGCAGTTAACAGAAGATTTTGACTTGTCTCATCATTTGACTCATTTGAGTATTCTCCATTAAAGGCAGTCCAGTTTAGGGCACAGTATCTTGCTACCTCACCGGCATAGTTGTTGTTGAAAGTTACATGATCAGTGGTTTCGCAGTGTGCGGAGCACTTTACAACCACAATTTGGGCAGGCAGCTGTAATGCATTCAACAGGTTGTAAACTTTATCACCATTTCGAAATAGTTAAACCAGAAGAGGTTAAAAAGCCTCTCTGTGACCACAGCTGTGCAAAGTTGTGACCGACAACAAAGCATTACTGACTAGTGGTGAAAATAGTCACCTTCAGCTGTTCAGAATCACAGCATGCTCTAGTACGAGCAACTAATTCAGCTACTTGGGCAGAAAAGACTCCTTGAAGCCAGGAGGCTTTGATTACACCTGAGACAGTGCAAACTGCATAACCAGCTCTTAGGGCACCATCACTGTCTCAAACAGGAGCCATCAACAAACATAACATAATCATTTTCTGTTAGGGGAATGTCTTGACTGTCAGGTCTTGGCTTGGTGGATAGCTCAGTAACATTGAGACAGTCATGCTCAATTTCATCATTACCATCATCATTTAAATTTTTCTCATTCACAGGAATAGGCACCCAAGTAACAGGATTTAGGGTATTATAACGCTTGAGATTTACATTCTGCGAAGTATTATCTGCTCATAAAGTGTAAGATGCACACTTGTAAGATGTTGAGTTTTGGTGCAGGTTAACAAAACTTTCACTGAATGGGGCACAAAAATATTCAAAGGATGACCCATAACAATGCTTTCGCACTGTTCTATGCTGACTCCTACACAGGCAACTGCCTTAAGACAGCCAGGCAATGCCGATGCCAATGGATCAAGACTAAAAAATATGTCACAGGTCTGTTTGCACTTCCATGTATTTGTGTCAAAACTGAGAGAGCTCATCCCTCTCTCTCACAGCAGTACAATGTTAAACATTTATTGTAATCAGGCATTCCCAGAGCAGGGGCACAACAGAGATTTTCTCTCAGCTCTGTGAAGGCACATTTGCAGTTGTCATCCAATGGTACCGGATCAGGCACGTCTCTACGCGTCAGCCTCTATAAAGGCTTGGCCAAAAGGGAAAAAGTTAGGAATCCAATGGCAACAGTAGCCAACCATTCTCAGAAACATTCTGACTTCTTTCTGTGTATTTGGGGGTTTTATTTTCAGAATTGCAAGATTTTTTCTTGCAAAACCTTCCTTGCATCTTTCTCAATTTGATGTTCTAAGTACAAGACTTCTTTTTTACAGTACTGCAATTTAGTTGGGGAAAATGTATGTTTATTCTCAGCTAAGTGGTTCAACAAGCAATAGTATCTCTCCTACACAATTCTTGAGAGTTTGATGCCACTAATAAGTCATCAATGTAGTGGACCAAAACTGAATGATAGGGCATTTTAACGGAGACCAGATTCTTTTTCAAGATCTGTTTAAAAATCAATGGACTCTGGGTATATTCTTGTGGAACTCATTACAATGCCAAAACACAACTGCCAAACTGTAACACGAAGAGAAACTGGCTTTCCTCATGCAACAGGGGAGTTGCGGCATAGCACGTGAGTGTTGAAGGGAAGGGTGTGTGGATGTTTGGGGAGGGACAGGTCAATGGATGGGATGGGGTTGAGAGGGTTGTTATATAATATTAACGTGCCAACTGCATAGCACACAAAGAGTCCCTGACTTAACAGTGGCATATCAGAGCTTGTATTCTAAAAGCATTGATTAGGACCATTGAGAAAAGAAGTCCTTGATACTTGGTAATGTTAACCTGATTCGGCCCTGAGACCTAAAGAAACAAGGGGGTTGGAGTCTGAGGCCTGTAAGAAGCATGGCACATTGCAGGTCATAAAATTCGAAACACACTAGATGCATGTTTTCCCTATCCCCCGGCACAACCCTATCCCATAAGCCCCTGCCCTAGCTGAAGAGGCACAGAGATGCATGTGATGATGGACAAAGCAAGAAGGAAGAGCATACCTACCACTATTCCTCACATCGTTGAGACTCTGGGTGGCTCCATCTTCATAGAGGAATCCTGGGAGAAAGCAAAGAAGACCACTGCAGACGGATCTATTGACTACCATCCTTATCACATGTTTATTTCTTCATGCAATATTATTATTAAACATCAGCTTTCAGAATCCTACCCGGCCTTTGTGTTTATATATCTGCCCAGCCCTCCTACACTCATTCACTTTTCTAAGGACCTGGATTATGCAGTATTTTCCATTGGGCTTCCACGGTCTCATAGTGGGAGAATTACATGGGCTTCCCATTATCGCTCTTAGAATTCTCTGTTCTATCAATGAATCTATCATAGAGATGATCCCTGCAGTTGCTTCGGGTGTCATGTTAAGTTGGGGGAGTTCTTGGATACACAGCATTCAGTTTCACAGTGCTCTTGATTGGCTCAATGCCTTTAATGAGTCCAATTTATTCCCAAACTTCAGGGGACACAGTAAATTTGAAATACTCTGACATGTCAACATTGGGTACAATGTGACACTTAGGCATTGACTCACAATTTTAAATGCTGCATCTTCATCATGTGGATTGCAGTACTACGTGGTGTACAGCTGATAGAACAATTCAGTTTGCATAGCAAGTCGCGTTCAAGCAAACTTACAGGACTTGAGCCACATACCATGAATTGATGCTTATCTTCAAAGGAACCTAATTTTACAAGGACATATTCTGTTATGGGGTTGGACAATTGTTTATTTGCGACTTCTATGACTTGAATTCCCTTTCCTGAAAGGGGTAAGTTTGGTACTTCTGCTGTTCTGACAGTAGAATGTGGGGCACCTGTGTCGACTACAAATGACACATGGTGACCCATTATATCACCATCCACACATGGACCACACTGATCTACTTCTAATGAAGCCCCTAGCATGCATTCCTCTTCTTCTTTGGGGCAACTTAACTGAAAAATGTATGAAAGATCATCACTCAGATCCATCAAAGGAAACTGTGATGCCAACTGCTTCACATCCACATTTGTAACATGATTTAAATTCTGCAGGAACACATTTGCCTGTTGTTGTGACATCAGTGCTTATGGAACTTGCATCTGATGTCTCTGGAATGCATTTGCATTTTGAATTCAGGGTCTCTGAATTCTCTGCATTTGAACCTGATATATGCCTTGCAACTCCATTATTCTGTACCTGATTGCTCGCACCATTGAGGCGATACTCCCTCCTCCAATGGTCCAAATGGCCACAACCTTGACACCCATTGGTTCTTTTAAGGCCTAGATATCAACATCTCCACTCTTATCTATAGGAACACCACGTCCTCTGCCTTACTGCTGGAAATTATTATTAACTCCCTGCTGTTGCACTCCTTACAGACCACCAGTATTCCCTGCAAACTTTTGAATCTGACTAGTTTTCTCTGTAGCTTGCAGTTGAATTACCATCACTTTCACAATTCCAAATCATCCCTACAGTATTTTGCATACCGCAGGATCTTGTCACTTACTTTGTTTTGCCAAATCAAATGCTTCTGAATCAATGTTACTTATGTTTGGCTTCAATCCCTCCACAAATCTGAACACAAAATGACCTATATCTTTCGCATTTATGGCTTCAGTACCACTGAAACGCTGATAAGTCTGCATCAATCTCTCATAATAAGAATGTATAGAATCCTTAGATTCCTGAGTCATCCTATCAATTTTCAGCCAATCAATGCTTTTTGGGGAAACCTGTTTTTCAAAAAGCCAATTTATTTCTTTTTTGATTACCTCCTCAGACATTGCATTTGTCACTGGATCACACAAATCATGTGGAACCACAATTTCAAACAAAATACTGAAATGTTCCCACAGGCATTTTTAAAGCTTCACATATCATTCTGTCTGCTTATACAACTCCACTGGTTTCTCTCTCAATTTCGGGTAATCATTTGTGAAGGACAAAATATCCTTCCTACTCCAAGGTACTTGAATATACGCTCCACCATGAATTTATACCATGGGAAGCATTTTCACATTTGCCTAACTCTGACCTGCTCCTGTCAGAGGCAGTTCTGTTTTTGTTGTCTTCTGATCTCTTTTCTTTGCCCATTTTCCTTCCCACTTGTCTAAAGCTCCCCATTTCTAAATGTAAGTAATTAATACTTGAATCTGCAATTTCATTCCAGGAGGTCTCCTGTTCAATATATCCTTGTTGGTTAAGTCTACTCTGTAAGTTATCTTCAAGAGTTTTGATTTCTCCAAATCCACATCACATCTCTGGGATATTTCAACTAGTCTGTCAGGCTTGACTAGCATGTTTTATAATGTCTTTGCACACAAATCGTAACTCCTCCTCAGTGTAATTTTCTAAGTGAACTGTGTCCATGTTTCTCACTATCATCTCCTTTAGTTCTAATTTTTATCTGGTTATATCCAGTTGTCTATCTCATATGGAGTGTTTTCTGCAACTCATTCCTCCTGTTGCACCTGCAGAACTCAAATTATTCAGCCACTTATTAAATTGCTGGGCAGTAAAGCCTCGCAAACTTATTAGATAATTCTGTAACACTTCTGCTGTTGGGTGACCCGCAACTGACTGATTCTGGGTACTTGCCGTAGTGTTAAAGGGTAACCTTCTATTAGTCGATTTGCTTAAGAGGTTCTGATCTGGGCACAAAATATAGTGAGGATCTCTGAGGAAACCTCGTATCAGGGGTAAATCCTTTCTGACTTGTCATTGAAGTTGAATCGATAATCCGGGCAGGGGTTAATGATCTCAGAAGAAAATGTATTCTCTCCATCTCTGAGTTATTTGGACTTACAAACCCCTGTGCGCTGTTTGACACAACTGGGGTATTCGAGACATTTTGAACATTCGGGACATTTAGGGCCTCATTACACGTTTGGTGGTCTCAGGACCGCCGTGTTGGCAGTCCAACTGCCAAAAGGCTTGTGGAGAAGGCCACCAAATAATGACATTGCCAGTATTCAGAACAGAATACAGCCAAAGCACCTCCGGCACCGCCACGGACAACGGTAGCCACCTGCAGGCCAGCAAAGACCATGTTTCTGCCGTACAGATTCCAAGGTTGCACACTGCCAAGGTTTCCGCCGTGATCGCTCCACCACAGAAACCCAGGTGGAAACGAGCTGAATAAAAGGAGACACTCACCTTCAGGAAGCCATACTCATCGGATGCCACCATGGAGCCAGAACTAGACGTCATCCCGCTGCTCCTACTCGCCCAGAGACTCTGGAATCAATGCCGAAGATGACGACAGCAACCGTAAGTACACACACTTACCTGTCACTGTTGTATATTGCCAAAATGTGTACATTCACAATAAACCATCGGTGTAACCTGACACTGACATGCACACTCACAGACAGCCACATACACACTTGCACATACACAGTACACACTCTACGGTCATCACACATACACACACACACGTAAAAAATACACATTGACTCCCGAAAACACGGCACAGTCACACACAATAACACACAACACCACAACACATCACAATAACCGCAACACCAATAATACATTGGCAAGCACCCACATAGACACTACCCAGTGACAAATCACACATACAACACAACATACCACCAACAGGGAATGAACACACACAACCATACAACTCAGCAATTGACATACAAAGCAAACACACAGCACATCGTATCTGACATACCATGCACCAAACATGCACATACAGTCAAAGCACACAAAGCCACACAACACTGCAACAAACACGTCAACACAAACACCACTCAATACCATGCCAACATTATGTCCCCAACATACACATGCCCATCACACAACACACACCCATCACTGGGGGACAAAGGCACTGCACACAGCCTCACATGCTGCCCACACAAAACAGGTAGCACAAACACCACTTACACACACAAACAATGTCAGCCATTAACAAATTTCCCCTAAGGAAAGAAATTCAGGACAAATATGTAATGTCAAAACCAACAACTTGGTTTGTCCAAATATGTAGTAAGTATAAATAGTAAAGAAATGTTCAAGGCCATAGGCCAGTCCACTGGAAAAATGTGCAACATTCACACAATGCACATCTGCGTGCCCCTAACTTTACTCCTGACTGCTATGTAACCTCCACAGATAGGGGCATCAAGGGGGCAGGCAGGCACCTCGGGATTAATGGGGGGATTGGGGAGGTTTGGGCCTAGGCTTTGGAGGGGGCCCTTTGGGATTGTGCTTGGGAGGGAGTTTAGGTCTAGGCTTAGGGGAGGGTTGGGTTCTCTTAGGAGGGGAAGACTTCTTGGCTAGGGGAGGGGCATGGGTACTTGCGGGGGTATGGGAGGCCTTGGAGGTGGAATGGATGGACCTGGGGAGGGAAATTAAGTGTTTAGCGGTCTCGGGGGGGGGGAGTAGGGAAAAGGTCAAAACATGAAAGGAACACTTTTTTTGTCATACAGGACGGTCATCAGTAGAGGGTTTGGGTGTGAAGGGTGAGGGAGTGGTTGTCTGACGTGTATGTGTGGGTGTCGTGGGTGTGTGTTTTTGGGAGGTAAGCTTGTGGGTGGGTGAGTCAGGGCGTGTATGTGTACGGAACTGAGGGGGGTGAAGGTGGTGGGTGGGTGACTGTCTGTTGGGGTGGTGACTGCAGGTATGGTGGATGTGCTGGATGTAGGAGTGTCAGTGTTTGTGGTGGTGGAGGGTCTGGTGACTGGGGTGGATGTCTGAGGGTCTGCTATTGTGCTGACTGTGGGTAGGATAGGTGTAGTGGCTGGATCCGTGAATGTTGGTGTGGTGTCTGCAGGTGTGTCCGGTGTAGTGTCAGTGTTGCTGGGGGTAGTGGGGATGTCAGGGCAGGTTGTGACTGTTGCTTTGTCTACATCTGTATATTTCTGGGTCGGGGAAGGTGTTTTGGGAAGAGGAAGGTGGAGACACAGGGTGACTGACTGCTGTCAGTGTGGAGGCCAGAGACTGAAAGGATCTCTGTAGGCCAGCCAGTGCACTGTGAATGCCCTCCAGGAACGCATTACTCTGTTGGGCCTCAGTTGCCAGTCCCTGGATGGCATTCACAATGGTCGACTGACCCACAGAGATCGACCTCAGGAGGTCAATTGCCTCCTCACTGAGGCAGCACGGCTGACAGGGGTAGGGGCAGAGGTGCTTGTGGCAAAGGAAATGCCCACCCTCTTGGGTGAGCGGGCACGGCTAACTGGCTGGGGAGCTACAGGGAGGGCGGTGGTAGTAAGGGGGTGGCGGACTTAGATGGTGCTGGGTTGGTCCAAGATGGGTGCGCCACCACCAGGGAGTGTCAACTGGAGGAGGATTCTGAAGATGAAGAACTGGATCCTATCTCCCCCGTGGCACTCCCCACGCCCTCTGGGCCACTTGGTTCATCAGTATCAGTGATATCATGATGTCAGGCCCCATGGCCAGCAGCTTCCCCACTCGGCAGTCTCCTTTGCCTGCCAGTGCTGATGCTGAGAAACAGAGGAAGAGGTAGGGTCATCACATTCTTTACATACACATACATTACACCATACACAACAGTAACCTTATATCTAGGAGTAAATCACCCCAGGTAGGAACCATTTTGAGCCAACATCATGTCACAACAACATACTTTCCACAACCCTATATGACAACAGATATAACACTCACTATATCTGCACAAGATGATTTGTCAACATAAAAAGTGTGTTCTTATACAGAGCATCTCTGTGAAACAACACTCCATCAATGGGAATTAGTGTTGACTTTGATATCACATCCATACATACCCAAAATCTACACTTGCTCAGTCCATTACCAGATGTCATGTCCTATGAAAGGTACCTCATCACATTCCAATTACAACACAGCATGTTGCTTAGCAATCACATTCATAACTTGTAACTGTGCCTATAACATTCAAAGTCATGTACATCAATAGGGGCTTACTCAGCACACCGGATTTACCACAGACAATCCAAGGGACCATACCAACACCTTCAATACAATGGACATATGTCATGGGCATGAAGGCTACATTCAGTTCTACTGATCCTGATGATTATCAACCTCTTATCAACAATATCAAAATGCCAACATAACTATCAGCATTTCAGACCTGAGTAACCTTACATCTTTGGAGTAAAGTAACACTGACATACTGACATAAACAACTTCTTAAGTGACCATGATTGAGACATACACCTGGAGTGATGCAAATTGACTGATAACATATACCATTCCATGAACATGTGAATGTCACCTACAAAACCAGCAACACAATGAAGTCAGTGAAAACTGAACTTAGCCATACTAAGATCCATCTAAACTGAATCAGAATAGCTAAAATAAGTATGCAAAACGTGGATCACAAATCGTGACAATGGCACGAGTTACCAATGTTTTCATGATTTTGACAAAAAACAGTGTATATTGTACCAAATAAGAGATGTCTTGCCCTATGTAGCATGCCCATAATACATTGACTAAGGGAATAGCAGGCTTTCTACTTACCTTCACAATACCATGTACATGGTACAAATAGTCCGAACTAACATTTCAATGATATGTCTTAAACTAGGAATTTAGATATACAACCATGCTTTTCGTCATGTAGGATGTCCACCCTGATTATACATCACTATTGCCAATGTACAGTTCACACTTAACAATGGGGACACCTCCTCACACCTCTGAGTAAGTGTAGCATTCAGATTAATCTCCAGTGAACTTCAGATTGAGATGAAGATGAAGACCCTCACATGAACTTTACATCTCGTTCACAACTCATTAATTATTGGACTGTTTCTCACCTGTCAGACCTTATGTTGCACATAGAGCTAGATCCAGTGGAATAGTAATAGACAGAAACCAAAGATCTGAACAACTTACCAACAGGATATCTGGAGTATGGATCAGTAGGTGGGAAGGATGACCCAGCACGTTACATATAGAGCAGTATAGTGGTACACATATGACATAGTCACATGTGCATCACCACATGCTCCAACACAATATGGTTCACATTGGTGAGTTTTATTTCCCTATACACAATAGAATCTCCACACCTGTATATCAATGTTCTAACCTGTACACCTAGGTGTATCTAGGGGACCCATTGCTTTTAGCACTTACCACATTGTCACAGCTTAAACAGTTAAACATTATGGCCCTCATTACAACATTGGCGGAATTGACCGCCTTCCGCGACGGCCGCCAACATACCGCCGCTGTGGCTACCACCTGCAAACACGTATTATGCCTGCAGACAGTATTCTGCCAGAATTCTGGGGGAACACCTCCGCCGGTCATGGCGGCAGATGGCGGTAAGGCGGAGCTGCTGACAGCAGCACCGCCTTGCCAGCAAAACACCGCCGACCGTATTATGAGCAATGATACCGCCTGACAGTGTTTTGCTGGCAGACACTGCTTCTGACAGCAGCACCGCGGCCTGTTTCCAGCCGGAGGACCCCTTGCTAGCAGGTAAGATGGGTTCTCCAACCGGAGAGAGGGGTAGGGGTGTTGTGTGTATGTGTGGGGGGGATGTGTATGTTTTGGGATGCGTGCATGCGGGTGTGAGAAACGTTGGATGCATGCGTGAATGAGTGATTGTGAGTGTTGTGTGTTGTGGATGCATGTGTGTGACAAGCTATGTTGGTGTGTGTAATGGTGTGTGGGTATGCATGTGTGCATGCATGGGTGGTGGTGGGTATGTGTGTGTGCATGTGTGTATATGGGTTCGTGTGTGTATATGTGCAGGGGCAGGAGGGGGAGCGTGGGGGAGGACTCTGGGGAGGGGGCGGCAGAGACCCCTATCAGTGCCAGAGAAGGGATTCCCTGGCACTGATAGTGCCTACTAGCATGGTTTTCGTGGCGGTAAGTTTGTCACAAAAACCATGGCAGTAGGCAGTGTCGTAATCTCAAGGGTGGGATTGTGACGGCCGTCGGGCTGGAGACCAAAGTCTCCAGCCCAGCAGCCGTTACCACCCTTGTGGTCGGTGTGTTAAAGTGGCGGTGTTGGATGGCGGTAACTGCCAAGGCCCATATCCCATTTTTTTTACCACCCGCCTGTTGACGGTATTACCGCCGCTTTAGCACCGACTGCCAGGGTTGTAATGAGGGCCTATACACTGAACTGGCAGAGGGATGTACATGTGTGTAGTCAGTATGTACCCCCTTGTGGCTGCTGTGCTGCCCTCAAATGCCCATCAAACTCAGGGTAGGCCACTGCCAATATGCGGGCCATTAGGGTCGGTCAAGGTCTGACGGGCACCTCTCCCTCGTTGGGAGGACATCCCCAGCTGGGCCTCTGCAGTCTTCCTGGCCCAGCGTCTCAGGTCCTCCCCCGCTTCCAACAGTGGGTGCTCCACCAGCTGTGGACCCTCAGGGTCCGCACTTGCTTGGCGATGGCACACCAGAATCCCTTCTTTAGATGGGCATTGACCTGCATGGATGACACAGACAAAACGAGAAAGTTATGTCCACATGCACCATCCCAACACAAGTGGTCATAACATATCAGTCACAGCAAGTAGGCAAACATTCCCTTCCTCTCAGTCCAAACTCATTCACAATTTACCATTCGCAGCCAGCCTATGTGTAAAGTGGAGTCTCCCATACAACATGCATGACAGGGCCTGGTATTGACTAGACACACGATTAGGCCACATGATTATCCATAACATGATATGTCTCTATAAAACTTTCTCACACAATTATTGTTGTACATGCTGCAATCTTTATTGTGTATAAAGGAAGTTAGATTACACATTATCTACCATTTATCACTACTGTATGTCTGCCTATGCACATGTACACAGTTCTATACACGCAGACATGATTGCCCAATCCCTCACATTTCATGTACACCATTGTACACTCCACCTTTCACACATTGGTATACCATTGGACTCACCTGCTCCTCTGGTACACCATATAGCTGTCCATACAGGGGGAGGGCCTCATCAACGAGCTTGTACAGCTCTTCTGGAGTGAAGGCTGGGAACCTATCACCTGGAGGACGTGGCATGATAGCTCCCAGAGACAGTACACAGCAGCTCAGGTAGTGGAGGTCAGGCAGCAGTGTCAGGAGTCTAGTAAGTTATACTGCAGAAGATGGCGGGCATGTCCCCCACTTGAATGAAGTCACTGCCTGCAGACATTGCCATTGGCCTAGGTCTGCCGAAGGCAGCAATGTGTTCCAGTGGCAATGTGCACTGCGGTTGTGCCCGTCTACTGCCATGACGATGGCAGAGTTAGGTCACTTCCTCAGGTCCAGTTTAGTTGGGCAGGCAGCTGCCATTTTGAGGCAATTATATATATGGGCCAGTAATGGAAGGTGCGTCATTAACGATTACCTATGTAGTGAGAGAAATGTTTTAAGTGCTGCCTTCATGTTTAGTAGTCTCATTGTGCATGTGAGTAGTAAAAGCTGTGTAACAGAGGTATGGTGGTAATGGAAATTATAACTTATTCTCAACATCCCATGTGCAACATCAATGGAGTATTGGTGCAACAAATATGGTTCTCATGTAAATCAGGTAGGACTATCAAACACTGGCAGTAATGTACATCAGAGGGTTTAGGGAATCTGAATCAAGGGGACTGTCATAGGATGCATAGCAATATGCTGCACATCAAATGACATATGTTGCACCTGACATCATATGGAGATGTCTGTGACTTGTATATGAACAGATTCATTATGTGTACATTGTACATTCAACTACATTTATTTTGGTCCCACATTGTTAACTTGGCATGAGGAGAAGAAGACAACTTCCAGTGTACCGTCCACTGGTAGACCTGCACACCATGGAGGAGAGACACATTATACAGATATATCACCTGAATAGGCAGACTATTATGGATCTCTGTGATCAGTTGGAGCCAGATCCGATGCCTGCGATTCACAATCCCAATAGCATACAGCCCATCATTCAAGTCATGCCAGTGCTACACTTCCTAGCCACAGGGTCCTTTCAGAATACAGTGGCCCTAACTGCAGGGACGTCTCAGCCCATGTTCAGTTTGGTTTTGAAGGCTGTACTGTCTGCATTGTCAAAACACCTGGACAGCTACATCAGGTTTCTTCAACGTGCTGATTTGGCCTATGTGAAGGCAGAGTATTATGCTTTGGGACACATTTCATTATGTGATTGGAGCCATAGATGGCACCCATGTAGCCTTGGTTCCCCCCCAGTGCCAGTGAACAGGTATACAGGAACAGGAAAAATGACCACTCCATCAACGTCCAAGTGATGTGTTTGGCAGACCAGTACATTTCAAAAGTATGTGCCAAGTACCCTGGATCAGTCCATGGTTCCTTCATCACGTGGAACAGCAATATCCCACTGCTGATGACACAAATGTACACAGAGGGCCTGGCTGGTTGATAAGTTACATATGACAGGTGTGTCTGCAAAGTTTTTCTCCTGCTATCACAAATGTGCATGTCCAAGATATATGTTTGAGTTGACATACCTATTCCTTATTGGTGACTCTGGCTATCCAAACCTGCCTTGGTTATTGACACCAGTGAATTAGCCAACCACGCCAGGGAAAGTCTGCTTCACTGAGGCCCATGGCAGGACAAGGCTTCTGAAGGCAAGAGTTTGCAGTCTGGACAATTCTGGAGGAGCCCTTCTCTACTCACCTAACAAGGTATGTCAAATTATTGTTGCCTGGTGCATGCTCCACAACCTTGCAATGATGTCAGATAACATTAATACTATATTAGGGGGAGCCAGCAGTATCAGTGGGTAGAAATGCAGATTTGCCAAGTGAGGATGAGCCAGATGAAGATGAAGCTGGAGACATCAGGGCAGATCTCATCAATCAGTACTTCAACTGACTAAAGGTATACGATGTGTTGTAAATAGATTCCATTTTGTAATCTACAAATGATGGCTGGCATGTCACCTCCTATTTACCATCATCTGTGAGGTTTTAGGTAGCTCCAATGCCAATGAGTCAGATATACGTGCAGAATGTTAGTTGGTATTGTGTACTGGACAGTGTAGTATACAGAATAATGATTTGCACAAGCAAAATCACACCTGTAAAACTGATTTGTCAGGAATGATGTATGTATGTTGACAATTATATCCTATCCCTTATCTTTGACTATCACAGATTTACAGAATTTCAGTTTGGCTCTTTCTCTCTGGCAAGTCACAGACAGTGTCAGAGGCAGATGGGATTTTCAGGCAGACATGAGAAGTTGACATGGATGAAACCAGGTACTGATTGGCATGAGTATGTGGAGTGTCACTTATGCGGCCAGACTGTCGGGACACAGGTATGGAAGGGTGTTTTCCTACCAAGAAGACCTGTTTGGTACTAGAGGTGGTCAAATGGTGCCATGTGTGTGTCCATAAGTGTCTGACTCATGAAAGATTTGGACCAGCTTCTGTTGTATGTGACCTACCTTGCACATAGCTGTCAGTATGTTACTACATTGCCAACCAATGTGCATGTCCCTGAGGACTGACATAGGTGAGTGGCAAACCTACAGGTACCTGACCACGATAAGTGAATGGTTCCAGGACTGGGGACATTAGTACTGATTTCTGTCTGTATCATGGGGTATGATTATTAGGAAGCTAAGGTATTGGGTTTGTGATAAGGCCTTACCTGGTGATACAAAGGACCAATCTGTATGCCTCCTGGCTTTTTGGAAGACTGACATGTCCCTACCTTCAGTATCCTGTGTGTTAGAAGTGTATTACACCTACGCTGACATTCTGAAGTCACCAGCAGTACTTCTCTATCTGTTGGTTGCAAATCTACAAATAAATGTGTGGAGATGTACAATACAGCTGTTTTGGCTTATGTCTATGTTACAATCCCAATGTAATGGGTCTCCACATGTGATGTCCATAATAAAGGTTGCACAAAGGTTGTACAATAGAGAGGGACATATTGGTAAAAGAGTTGTCATACATGACAGTTGTACATGGTTGATACAGGATACTTACACAGGACCTGTGTTTAAGTGGTATTTATTGGTGAATGCAATACAATATGTGTGAATTGAAACAGTAAAACCAGAAAGTAAACAGTGACTGGTTCAGTCATGGTGGATGAAATCATCAGGGTAGCTGCTACACCATTTGGGAACACAAGTCCAGTGTCCTTGCACCATAGGAAATGGCGTTAGGTTTCAGAACAATCAACAGGGTGTATCTGTGGCACACAAGGGGAAACAATCAGGAGAGGTTCACTTCCTGGCAGTCATTTTGGTCTTGGCATCTGCTCCTCCTGGATGTCTGGGTAGATTTCCATGTCCACATTTGCCGTTCACGTTCCTCTGCTACAGAGGGTGGGGTGTCTGGGGCATGTCCTTCCCCTGGCATGGCCTCCATTACACAGGCAGCCGCAGATGTTGAAGGGCCAGAAGGCTCATTAGCAGTGAAAGAGGTCTCATGTTGTACGGCTGACCTCAGGATAGTGTTGATTTCCCTCAGCAGCAATGGAAGCCAGGAAGGCATTTTGTGCCTGCCACTACTGCATGATTATCTGGACGTTGTCCCTCTGCAGCTGTTGGATTTCCCCCATCATGGTGAGTACCTGACCCATCATTCCTTGGGAATTTCGGTAGGCTCCCAAGACTTGGCAGATGGTTTCCTGATAAGTATTTTCCCTTTGAACCCCCATCTTCTGACCCACACCATCCCTCCCATGCACCCTACCCCCACGTGCAGGTGCCCCTGGCACAGTGTGGCCACTCCCAGTGGTGTCAGGTCCATCACTGTCAAGGGTGACAACAGAAGACTCGGGTACCTGTACTGGGGGGGCACACAATGGATAAAACAGTCCTTGGGACACAGGTTTGGGGGCGAATGGATGCCTGTGATGTAGATGCAACAGGGCTGGGAGGAGTCAATGTGGGCAGGGTGAGGATAAGAGTTGTTGACTGACCTGGGTCCCTGATGGGCCAGCTTCGTCGTCAGTTTCCAAACATCCAGGGGTGTTGTCCTCACTGGGGCCTTCATTCAGAGGGGTTGTGGCAGTCTCTGGTATCCTCTCCATTTTGACAACGGCAAGGTTACATGTGGGAGAAGTGGAACACACTGCTTTAACATGATCCCCAGAAATGGCAATGCAAGCTGCTACCGACTCTTACTTCGTACAACATGAGACTCTGATATTTCAATACCATACACCTTACTCAAAGATGTTAAGCTATGTTGGTAGTTATTTGACTGCTGAAACCCTCTTATGTTGTCCGACTATTGCCATGGGTAATAACCTTTTTGTGCCTAGTGAAGTGTATGGCATGGTACATGGCACTAAAAGCTGCACATTACACAATAGTGTCAGAATAGGAACACACTTTGGGAGTAGGCAATTGACATGTCTGGATGTACTGCATGTTCACCCACTTGGACATCTAGATTTCCCCCACCCACCCAGGTGAGTAAATTTCCATTTTAGGATTATTTTATCTAAGGGCAGTTTGATTGGGCACTCAGCTGTAGCTGTTTTTTTCTTGTAATGTAACGGGAGTAGGCCATTGCATTGCTGTCATTGCCATGAACTGTTTCACAGTGGAACAGCCATGATGGGTTACACTGGTTGTTATTTTCACATGCATGACATCTCAAAATTGGTATACTGTTCTGATTTCTTTATAGTGGAATATTGCCTTCTGGGATTTGTAGTGCTATCAGTTCCCAGGACCTAACATCCTATTCCCAAGAACTGTGGAACCAGGTGAGTTTAGTGGACACATGGCATGCCAGAGAGGGGTATTTGTATATTTGGCACAGAGGGGTGATAGGTGGTTTGGTAATTGAGGTGGGGTAAGGTGGTGAGGGAGTATGCAAGACCAATCATTTTGGTGACATGTATGTTGTGGGGACTTACCCGAATCCACTCCTCCAGGTATTCCAGTCAGGCCCTCTGGATGCAGTATGTCCAAGACCTTCTCCTCCCAAGATGTGAAAGTAGGGGGAGGAGGTTGGGGCTCACCACCAGTTTTGAGTACTGCCAGCTGGTGCTGGGATGCCATGGAACTTACCTTCCCCATGAGGTTGTTTCACTGATGTCCTCCCTTGTGTGTGGATAGCTGCCTACAGAATTCACCCTGTCGACTATTCTTTGCCACAACTCGATTTTCCTGGCTATTGATGTTTGCTGGACCTGTGCTCCGACTAGGTGTGCCTCTACCCTGATAATTTCGTCCACCTTGACCCTCAACTCATCATCTGTGAAACATGGGTGTTTTGTGGGGTCATGGTAGTGGTGGTATAAACGGTGAGGTAGTGTTCAAAGAAAGTTTGAAAAAACGTTAGTGATAGGTGTAGGTGCTGTGATGTGATTGGGTGATGGTTGTTGTGTATTGTGTGTGATTGTAAATTGTGTGTTGTGCATGTTGTAAAGGTGTGGGATGTATGCATGGTGAAATGTGGATGGGTGCCAAAAGTATTTATCGATAAATCTGTGATAGTTATTCCTCCTCTGTGGCTGTGAGTGGCGTTCTGTTTGCAAAGGATTGTGGGTTGCATAGTGTTGTGTTATATAGTGGAGTGTGTAGGTGCGTCGAGTGTGTCAGGTGTGGGATATTCAAACTATCCAATGTGTCAGTCAGTCAAACAAACTTTATTCGACTTTCAACAAGTCATAAAAGTATCAAGTAAAGGCACATCTATATATATATGAACACAATAAATAAATAAAGTGATAAAAAATAAAAAATAAATAATAAAGATGCACATCCTTAATTTATCCGTATACAAATATTTAAAAACCTTTATTTTTTATTATTTATTTTTTATCACTTTATTTATTTATTGTGTTCATATATATAGATGTGTCTTTACTTGATACTTTTATGACTTGTTGAAAGTCGAATAAAGTTTGTTTGACTGACTATCCAATGTGATGTGGGGTTCAGTATGATGTGAGGTCAGACCGCCGCGGTTCGCACTACCAATGGTTTTCTGCCATGGAAGAACCGCTGTCATGATTTGTGGATTGTAATGTGATGGGATGATTTTTGTCGGGCTGGTGGTGCTGATGGAGGGACCACCTCTTTTCCGTCCTCCAGTGTCCTGGCGGTTTTGGGATTTTAGCTGTTTTTTACTGGAGTTCCCAGTGTGACTCTTAATATGGCGGTCAGATTACCGCCAACATGGCAGTCTCTTGGCGTACTGGAACTGTTAATGTGTGTGGGTCCATGTAAATCATAGGATTCTGTGGAAATGCCATTCCTACACGCTGTCCTATCAGAGTAACATTTGGAGTTTGTCCTGTTTGAATTAGGGTAAAATATCTGCTCAGACTAATTTGGACTGAAATTCTGCACAGGCTGATGAATACTGCAGTTTTCCACAGACTGATTCAAATTAAAATTCTGTACTGGCTGACTCATGTTAGAATTCTGAATTGACTGGTTTGTGGTAAAGCTCTGAACTGATTGATTTACATTAGAAGCCTGTCCTACTGAACTCACTTTCGAAACTGGCACTGTCTGATTTGTGGTCTGTTCAAGGCACGTCAAAAGTCACAATACTCTGTACCTCACGTTTTGCTACTATCTGCACAGAATTATATGGAGGTGGCTGATTTAACAATAGCCGATTTATAAATTTATCATCCAAATCACTCTCACTTTCAGTCTTTTTCTTTTCTGTTGTCTGTTTTGTGCTGTCTTTTTCCTAGTCTGTGATCTGGTGTTTTCTCATTCTTCAGCAGTAATGGCTGGATACAATCTAGCTCCTTCAATGATATCTGTCCTCCAAGCTTTTGCTGACTATCCCATCTCACTTCTGCAACTGTTCTTATTGCTTTTTTCATTCTACTCTCGTACTTGTCTTGCTGTTTCTGATGAGCCATATGTTCCCATGTATTAAGCACTTCAAATTGTGGAGGTCTCGGATGCAGTTTCCTCTCATAAAGTACTTGTATCAAGTTCTCAATAATTCTTGAATTAAATGTTCCATAGAGGGGAAATGCTAATGCACCTTCTTTCTCAGTAACTTTATGCCATTGCTCAAGCCCAAAAACACAAAATGATCTGAAGTACCTTTGGGTGTGGTATCTATTCTCTCTCTAACCAGAATAAATTATTCTCCTTTAAATGCACTCTTTAATGTTTTTAAGAACTCACAATAAACTTTTTGTACGAATCAGGAAGTAATTCTGTTCCCACAGTTGTCTTCTCAATTTCTCAACCAATAGCAATGCAGCACTGTCCACCAATACCAGTGTAACTTCACACTAAGGGCCATATGTACGAACACTTTTTCCCATAGAGACAGAATGGGTAAAAACCTTTGCTACATCTGGCCCTAAAAGACCTATACTAGTGCGACACACAGTGACGTCACTCTCACTCCTCGCAGCAACTCACCCTCCTTTGCAATAGTCTCTCACACAATCGCTTCTCACACACACCTAATGCAAATATTGAAAGCAAAAAAACAACAACCTGTCTGTTCACTAGAGGATAGGGTGCCCAACACTTCAAAACAGTACCGAGATACACGTTCCAGCTATGCTTTCACAATTACACAGTGAATGAGACTTGATCAGCAAATCTCACTCCGGTTTATACAGATCCTCCATGCGTGCTCAGAATTCACTTAATACCAACCAACCCACATTAACTCAAGGAAAACTATTGGCACTGTTAATGACGTCTCACAACAAACACCTTACTGCAGACAATAAATTAACCAAGTGTCTCAACATGTGTGCATTATCCCAGGATCTTAGGCCACGGCAGACCCGTTCAACAACAACTGTGGATTTCTAGCAACAAGTGTCACAACCACACAAATATAGAAATCCTGCAAAACGCTTCACAACATCACACTTCACCGCAATCTCAAGCCAAAGCAACACAAGAGCAATCCCTAATAATATTCACACTCACACTGCAAAGGAACGACTCTGGAACTTCATCAACCTTCGGCACGAACCATGGGACAGGGACTTTTGGGGTGGGCAATTCACATGACAAAATTTCAGGGATCTCTATCACTATGCCTAACTCTATCTCCCACCTAAAGGGAGAAATTACAACTTTGCTACCAGATTTGCTGAAGCATTTTCCTACTGAGGGTTATGCTTTAAACAGGGTAAATAAATCTTATCACCCAGCATAAGGGTGTGGAGACAGATGCATCAAAAGTTCATAACAAGTCAATTAATTCAGAATGACAGTGTGACCAATTTGACCACACAAGGAAAACGCAAGTCTGAAACAAGGTTAATGGGTTTTATTAGAAACTCAGACTTACAGTCATGTAGACAATTCTCAAAACAAAGTTACAAAGACACAGAATCAACAACAATCAACCAAGATGACAGAAAGGTTCAAACAAACTAACATCAAAAGAACAAAACATTCAACAAAAACAATATAAAATATCAGCAGAATAACCTGATGTACAGAAAGAAAGTGCTGTTCAGTTATTTTAAGCATTAAGGCAATTCAAAGTCATCTAAGCTATGCTAGCTAGGGTGAGGGACATCCCTGCAGATTACCAAGTCAAAAGTTAACATGTGCTGGGCTGAACACATGTGGGCAAAAAGGTAAAAAGGAAAAGTACATAAGAGTTTGGAAAAATTAAATCTGGGGGGAAAGGTGACTAACCAAAGTTGGAAAAAATGGGCAAAAAGGGAAAGCGTCAGAAGCTCGGTCAAGAGTCTTCTTCTTTGGGACAAGGGAAAAATTATAAATCTCAGCAAAGCATTTCAAAGAAGGGATAAGGGTAGAGAGTACTACCTCTCAGAGTCCAAGAGATCCAGCATGAAGCAAAGAGAGGGGAAGTCTGACCAAAGTCCAACTAGGTAACGGTACATTGAAGTTCATAATGCAAAATGACTTGTCCATCCATCACTCCATATGACACAGATGGGGTAGTTGTCCAATGAAAGTCAGTCATGCGACATGGACTGCAACGTCAGTGAAGTTCCCATTACGGACATGTGAAAGATGTCCATCTTAGTTAATTTGTCCAAATTGAAACAATTGTACACATAGTCCAGTTTCACAGTTCCTGAATGTACTGTGCTCTAGGTTAGTTTCTCAGGCTCACTATGTGTAAAACAGTAGAGCCTATATTACCAAGCTAGCATTTCATGGGAACTTGGGGCCAGATGTATGACATTTTTTTGCACTCGCATACGGTGCGAATCGCAAAATTCGGCCGTTTGCGACTGTAAAAAAGTGGTCTGCGATGCATGAAAGGCATTCGCAGACCAAAAGTAAGAAATTGCAAAAATTGCGATTTCTTGCATTGCGACCTGGTTTTGCAAGTCGCAATTTGCGATGTGCAAAATCCAAATCGCAAGGAGATGCAGCAAAAAATTGCAAATTGCGATTTTTCGCAGAATGGCATTTTGCACACGCAAAATACCATTAAAAGAAACCAGGTGGTAACCAGGTGCAAAATTTTAAAATACATTTTTAAATTGTACATGTGAAGCACACATGCCCTTTTGGCATGTGTGTACCTTACATGTCTCCCCCAAAAAATTTGGGGTGCAGCAGAGGGGGCCTTAGGCCCCCAGCACCCTAGGGTTTTGCATTTCCAAAATTGCTATTTCTGGTTCAGAAATCGGAATTTGGGAAATGCAAATAATACGCAGATATGGGCCAACAGGCCCATAGCTGCGAATGGGGCCGGTATCGCAAATTTGCGATTCGGTAATAGCATTCGCGATTTTTAAGAAATCGCTATTACCGATTCGCAAATGTGATATATGGCACTTTGCGAGTCGGAAATAACGATTTCTTAAAAATCGCTATTTCCGAATCGCAAAGGGCCGTGATGATACATCTGGCCCTAGGACTGAAAAAAAGATCACATTAGCAAGAATGACTAAACATTTTCTGCACAGTCAGGAAGCAGGGCCTTGTACGCCTCACTTAGGCTAAGTAAAGGGAATTAAAAAGGCATATTTGTTTATGCAAATAATGCACATATAGCATTCAATATTATTAATTCATCTCCTCCTAATTGACCCTTTTTGGCTGACGTTATGGCTCTGGTCACTTTATCACTGCTAATCAGAGCTAAAGTGCATGTGCTCTCCCCTGTAAACTTGGTTTGATTGGCTTATACCTGATTGACACATTTAGGTGCTCATTATGAACATGGCGGTAAACACCCCACCGCTGGCGGTAACTACCGCCAACAGGCTGGCAGTCCGGTCCGCCAAATAATGAAGCACGTGAGAAACAAGGAGCGGGCCATCTACCCACCACCATTTTGGTAGTCTTGCCGATGACGGGGGAGGTACCCCTCAGCCCGGCAGAAAGGCCCTACCCGCCCACTAAATTATGAAACACCACACGCCATCACTTCCGGGGCGGGAACCACCGCCAGGCAAAGCATGGCGGAAATGACCCATATAAAGGGAAACACTCACCAGAGGCACACAGAACACGCCAACGCAGACATGGAGCGAGTGTTGGAAATAATCCCAGTGCTTCTCCTTGCCATATTTCTCCAGGACCAGTGAGTCCTTGAGGCCCTCCGGGTACAGGATAGCAAGGACCTTCTCCTCCCAGTCGGTGTTTTCGGGGGCGGGGGGACCACCAACAATCTTCTGTATGGCGATGTTGTGCCTGGATGCCATGGAACGAACCTTCCCGCACAGGTCGTTCCATCTCTTCCTGATGTCATCCCTTGTGAGTGGATGGTTTCCCACTGCACTGACCTTGTTGACTATCGTCTCCCATAGCTCCATCTTCCTGGCCAAGGGTGACTGCTGCACCTCTGCCCCGAATAGGTGTGGCTCGACCCTGAGTGTTTCATCCACCATGGTCCTTAGCTCCCTGTCTGTGAAGCTGGGGTGCTTCGGGGTACCATGGTGTGTGTTGTGGGTGGTGTGTTGTAGGTGTATTGGTGAGGGTGCTGTTGTGTGGTTGGGTGTGTGGCTTGTGATGGTGGTTGAGCAATGTCTGAGTTTTGGTGGTATATATGTGAGTGTGACTTGTGTGATGGTGAGTTCAGTGTATGCGTGTTGTGATTTCAATATCTGTTATGTTATTGCTGTTAAAGTGTTGGAGATGTGTGTCAGGTGTGTGCTTTTCGAACTTGCAAATGTGTGCATTTGTTGTTGGCAGGTCCCATTGCTGGCTGTGGCGGTACATACCGCCAATGGTCATTCGACATTCACTGTCCGCCGAGCTGATTTGTGCATCATTATTTGGTGGGCATGGGATTTGTCTACATGGCGGTGGTGGGATGAGGTGTACTGGCTTTCCACCGTTGTTGGCCCTGACGGTGGGTGTAGGTTGCAAGATTTTTGGAAGTTTGTCTTTTTGGCATCATTATACGGCGGTATGCAGTTCACCACTCTGGCGGTCTTTTGTTCACCGTCAGCACGGCGGTGATTGATGCCAAGTTCATGATGAGGGCCTTAATTTACCTGTAAGTTCCTTGTACAGTAGTATCCCCATACGCAGGGCCTGTAAATTAAATGCTACTAGTGTGCCTGCAGCGCTGCTTGCGCCACCCACTGAAGTAGCCTTTCAAACCTGCCCTAGGCCTGCTAGTGCAGGACCTGCGTGTGAAGTTTGCTGCCACAGGGACCTGGCATCCAAATTTTACTTGCCAAGCCCAGAACTCCCCTTTTACTACATGTAAGTCACCCCCAAGGTAGGCCCTAGCTAGCCCTAAGGGCAGGGTGCTATGTATGTAGAGGGCAGGACATGTAACTGGTTGCGTGGCCTGTCCTGGTAGTGACAAACAGCCTATTTGGTTTCACACTGCTGTGAGTGTTGCTTTCTCTTACACTGGAAATGTCCTGCCTTATGTCTAGGGTGTATTGTCTGATTTATGAGGGTGTGGCGTAGGTATGTTTGGTATGTTTGTAATGGTAGTGAAAAAATGCTGCTTATTGGTTTAGGTGGATTTTAGTAGTATTATTACTGAAATACCACTTCTAAAAAATGAGCATTTCTCAGTGCTTATGAATCTGGTGTTTTGCAGCTTGACTCCAATCAACGCCTGGGCAGAGTGACAGTTGGGCTTTGTGCATACTTTTCAAACAGCCTGCACACAGGGAGGGTGGAGGTGTCACAGAGGTACATCTTCATTTTGAATGATCTTCCTGGGCTGAGAGAAGAGGGGGGGGGGGTCACACATGCATCTGTAAAGGCTGTGCCCTGACCTCACACAAAGGGGTTGTTTACCTCAACCGATGTTTGGAGCCTGTGCTGGAGGAGAAAGGGGGCACTCCAAGAACCAGTTGTAACTGGTTGGAACCTCCTTTCCCCTTATTTGTTAACACACTGCAAAACTGAGTATAAGTGCAGGGGATTATTCCCCACAAAGAAAGAACATTTTAGGAACAAGAACCTGCTTGAAACTGGACACAGAATGCTGCTGGAGAGACTCACCAGGAGCCGCCTTGGACTGCTGCTGCTGTGCTGACCTGTGACCTGCTGGGTCACTAGGAAGAACTACATTCATCTTGTTGTGTCCCCCAGGGGCTGGGTGCTGTGGCCCCTGACCCCTGCCATCATCTGCTAAAGTGCGTGAGGAGAGCTTCACCTTGATTACAGAGCGCCCGGAGAGTGCGCTGTTTAATTATCTTAAAGCGCCTTCGAAGTGCTTATGACTTATTTGTTTTGTGCTTGAAAGCTCTTTGCTGCTGTGCCGATTTCACTGCTGCAACTCGGGAACTTTCGATTCCGAGCACGTCGGAGACGCATGGTCTGAGGAGTGCCTCCGGGGCACAGGTCAGCATCCACTTTGGTGCCTATTCATCGCGGCGGCCCAGGCTGCTTGACTCGCGCACCAGGTCGGGTGCGGGCATGTCCAGGACCGGACAGGAGGCCTCATCGGAGGCCTCCCCGCTCCATTGCGGCCCCCATTTGTCCTAAGAGGTTGTTGGTAGGGAGGAAGCCTCATCGGAGGCCTCCTGCACTGCTTGGCCTCCAGTACTGTTCTTGGCACTGCCCACCCCTTTGGGAGGGCCTGTTGTGGCCCGGGGGGGTGGGTTACAAGGGTTATAGAGGCCTGTTTTTGAGCACGGGCCCTAGGAGGAGCCCCAATATAAAAACTGGAAGGGCTGCGTGCCACCCCACTCTCCCCCCAAATCATCACCACACGGGCCCCGTTTTGCACAGAGGAGCATCGGGGGCCCCCTACATTCACCTTGTGGCACTGGAGGTGCCCTCATCAGCAGAAAACCGATACTTTTAGGGAAATATTATTTTTGGGTGTTCCTTGTAGGGGCAAGCTGGGACTTGTATGCTAACCTTGTTTCTTTATGCTGTGCCATATATTTGCTAATGCTCCTTTTAAGGGTATTGTATGTTAATATATTTTTCTGACTTGCCGTTTGCTTTCTAATGTCCCTAGTAGGGGCATTTATGATACTGTCATGACAAGTATATTGTGTAGTAATGTTTCCTGACTGCTGCTTATGTTGCAGAATAATAAGTAACTTATGTGTTATATGTGACTAGTGCTGGTTTCTGCAGGGTAACATTATTGTGTAGCGTTCTGACAACTGCTTGGGTAGCAGGGTATTACTGACATGTTTTGTTTCGTCTAATGATGTTGTGTTCAATACAGTTTATTTTTATGTAACTTGGTGCTGTTTCCTTTGTGGTGGGGATAGAGCGTCACTTGTGTTGTGTTGTTGTGCAAACGCTTTACACATCGCCTCTGGGATAGGCCTGACTGCTTGTGCTAAGCTACCAAGAAGGTGAGCAGGGGTTATCTTGGACGTGTAACTCCTTTGCCCTGACTAGAGTGGGTGGGTTCTGCCTGGCTTAGGTGCATACCCTAGCCAACAGGAAACCTCATTTCTAACACTGATTCTAATATCTATTTTCAAAATTACTTACTGCTTTTCAATGTGTTTCTTTTTGTGCTAAAGATTTTGCATTCATACTTCTTATTTACAATGAACATGAAAGTGCAAGACACCTCATTACTCTCTCTATGATTGTGAAATTCTCTAGTGGCTTGCAATATCCTTATAATATACGGCAAGTGGCACTTTATTCAATATATATGTGTGTCATGGTTAATTCAGTAATTAATGATGTTACGCGATGTCATTATCTTAGGGAACATCTCAGACCCAGACCTAATCTTGACATCACCATTACCTGTACGGATGTTTAAGAACTCTTCCTAAGGCAACAGAGTACAGGCGTGTTCTTTTTTCTCCATCTTCCTTTACCCTAAAAAAAAAATTCCCTGCTTAGCTCTTAGAGTTATTAACAATTTATTAACTCTGGAAACGTCAGTTTAGGGAGATCGCGGGGTTAATCTTTGAAACCATTGCGCCTCTTTCCCTCTCGGGATGGGAGCATTTTCAACTTGGAGATACAATTCAGCTTACTGTATCTAGGAACCAGTTAATGCCCCAGCTGGTTCATCTTCCTACGAATATATATTGCCCCAAATGTTTCTTAAGTTCAGGTGCATCTATCTGTGAATCTACCTTTTACAGTTACAATTTACCAGTGGTGAGGAATGCCCTGAGACTTGGCATGAAGAGCAGGCTTATGACACAGTATCCAAAGACCACTGGATAGCCTTGGGTTAGTCGTGACACCTACTGCAACTGGCAATATTTCTGGGTTCGAAATGGCAAGAACAATAGTTCACATGATTCCAGCATGAGGAGGATTTCCTCCAGCCTTGGGAACTGGACACCAGGGGTTTTAAAACTGGCTGTCCTCTGGGCCCTCTTGGTCTGAAGCATGGTGAGTAGGGGCAACTTACAGGCAAGCTATGGGTCGGAGACGATTAAGGCTCATTATTTATGATCGATGAGGGCGATAGTGCGGCTCAACACGTCCTTCTTCCTTCTCTCCTGGGAAGCTGGGCTCTGGAGACATCCTCGATCCTGAGCAGTCTAATCAAGCTGTACTCATTCATGTCCTTCCAGTCAGCTGGGTCTTGTGCAGATCCTCCCACGAATCGGGTCACTTCTACTGGCAAACACTCCTTTTTCACTCCTAGGCAGGTATGTTCTTTCTTCTCTTCCGGTCTCACACCACAAAGATGACTCTGCCGGGTTTCCAGATTTAGGTTGGATCTGTAGAGAATTTACCAGTCCAGCAGAGACTCTACCTCTACCCCTGTTTCTGTAGTCTTTTTTCCTGCACAGGCTTGTAGGCTTGCTTAGTGATAAGTTAATTATGGTAGTGAATTAAGTTTTGGCTAAGGGGTCCAGTACTTTAAACCCACAAGTGGTTTAAACAGGCTTCCAGAACAACCCATAGGGTCTGCCTCATTTATATATTTGAAAGTTCCTCATGGAGGTGCACCCTGGATTTGTGGGTCAGATGTTGTAGACATTTTCCGTAGGGCCTGCTCTAAGACCAGTTCTGACAAGCTCATATAAGATGTGTATTGACTGGATACTTTCTCTGCTTCCAGTGTCAAGGGAGATGGGTGTGTGTCACCCAGGCAGAGGAATCTTACCATACGAACAAAGGGAATTAGCGGGAGACTTACCCAAACCACCAGGTAAACATAGGAAGGAGAGTACATGCAGACTTGAACTTTCAAGACGGACATCGCCAGCTCAACACAGAGGAAACCACACAACACACTCTAGTTCATTTGTAAACCACGCATACCCATAATTGCAAAAAACACCCATCCTATATGTCCCATACATGATGAAGGCAAGGACCACTGACAAGGCTGTAGTGGGCTGAATTAGCTTTTTATATAGAATAGCTGGTATACATAGGGGCACATTTAAAAAGGCCCCTGGCTCTTACTAGAATAATGGTCTTGCCTCTGTCAGTTACCAGATAGCCCAGGTTCAGATGGCCATAGCCACTCTTACACAGAATGGAATACACTTAAGTTGCTCCCCAAGCATCAGAGCACAGGTCCGGTGAGGACAGAAATGTAAAACGGAAGGCGCACCTCCAGTGGGCTCATGATAGTGATCTCACTAGGAGAAAAACACAGCACTGTCTAAAAAAACATAATTAGGACATAGCCACAAAGAGGACTTATGTCCCAACAAAATATATGTCAGAATTAAGTGTAAGATACAGACTCGCAAAACATTGTGTAGGGGAATCTCATGTAGGCTAATTGTCTACCTACCAAAGCATTCCACTTGTAAATCTTTACTAGTGGCTCTTCCATACAAGTGCTGTGGAGGGAAAAACATTTTTAGATCACAGCCTACTACACTGCACACCTGTGTGGTATGTGAAAGACGTCTTAGGGAGTTTCTGAAAGTTAACCTGGGAATGCATTCTGCCCTTTGCTTGCCATTGGCTTTGTTGTTTATAACTCACGTTTTCTGGCTTTCCATTTGCTGGCTTTATTTTCTTTAGGCTCCCCATCGAGAGTTCGTACCTCCCCATGCCAAAGCCATGTTTACAATATTCTTCCATGAACTCATTTTCTGTAATAAACAGGCCTGTAACTCTTGTTATCTCGTCACATTTTCTGGGTATTCAAAGGCCAAAGTCAAATGTCAAGCTGTGTCTTTGAGGGAGCCTGTTTTCTTTTGCTTTCGGCTGACTTCAAGGTGAGAGCGTTTACAGGAAAGAGGAATGAAGCGGACTTTCTCCATGGAGCCTGCTTGTGCCATTTTTTACTTTTATTTTAGACCTAGCCACCGCAAAAGATATCTCGTTCTTTAGCTGCACAAAACATTTACCTTTCATTCATGGGGCACGAAGGTCACTATTGGCATTGTCAGGGTGGGCGAAAAAATAAACGTTTCTAAAATCATGTTTGAAAACTATTACTTATAAAAAAACATGCACTGATTTAGTCTGATGTCCTACTAAGATGAAACAGTTCTGTATGTGAATGATGTATATTTTTCAAATTTTTGCAGAGACTTTTTCACATTTAACATGGTTTTTGCAAAATGTCTTTACAAATGAAGGTGGCCCGAAAGATAAGTGTGCAGGACACCCTTGTTAATTGCTTTCTTTCGCGTTGATTAACTTGTAAATAAATGCACGCCTGTTTTCAACCGGAGGCTGCATGAAAAGTTCAGGAGGGTGCTTGCAGACAGCAATGGTTTAGTCTTATGTACTAGTTTTACCAAGATGAAACAGTTCTTAAGGTGAATGAAATGCATTTTTTGAATTTTTGCAGAGACTTTTTCATATTTAACACATTTTTTTTGCAAAATTCCTCTTCTTTGGTGAATTAATTTCTGAAACTGCCTTTTTAGGAACAAAGTACAAAGTATGAAACTGCATTTTAGTCTCAGCTTCAACCTAAAATACGGTGATCTAGGGCAATTTACACTGTTTATGGCCCATTCTCCATCAGGTGCAGGATATGATCTTTTCACAGAAAAGAGTAAGTTACATTGTAACACAATTTAACAATGCTTGGTTTTCACTTTAATGTGTAAAGCATATGTTTTATTTATGACATTTGTGGCAACCCGTTTTGGAGAGCTGTATAAGTTTAAAGGCACTTTTATTACTATATTTTACTACTAAATAAACATTCACAAGTACAGTTAACTTGCAGACACTAGGGCCATGATTTGAATGGTGCAGCAGGTGGAGTTGCACAGGGGTCAAAAGCTTTAGGAAACCCACTGAACAGCAATTATTGCTATATTTTACTACTAAACAAGCAGTCACAAGTGCAATTACCTTGCAGGCACTAGGGTCATAATTTGAATGGTGCAGCAGGTACAACAGCACATGGGACAAAAGCTTTAAGAAACCCACTGAATACTGATTTATTGCTATATTTTACTACTGCCCCCTAGCTATGGCCTATATTTCCTTGCTCCCTAGCAACTCTCTATCATCCCAGTGCTCCCTAGGACTTCCTCCACTGACGCTGACGCACTTCCTGACCCTTCTTCTCTCCCCCTCATGGGCTTCCTCCCTCTCAGGCTTCCTCTTCCCCTCACCTAGGACACTGGTACACTTTAAAAGTTAATGGATTACCATTTTTCACAGTACGGACAGCTTTTATAAAAAGCACTTAAAAGTTCTATAAAGTATTTTAGCGCTTCATAGGAGCACTAGTCATATTGCACAAAGACATTTTTTATGGCGCTGGGGAGATTACATGACTTGGCCAGAATCACAGAATGTTGAGCTGCCACTGAAACTCAAATCCGGTTCTGCAAGTGGGTAGCCTTTTCCATTACTTCACATCTTTATTGTAGTCATCTGCAACATGTAAAAAAGACAACAGATTTTGCGTAGGTGAAACCTATTTGCTTTGCAAATGCTTGTTATTTATTTGGAGGAGCAACATGTGATTCAGACCTACCGCCTGGATAGGCATACAATCATGGATCTCTGTCGTCAGTTGGAGCCATATCTGATGCCTGACATTTGTAATCCCTATGGCATACCTCTAATTGTACAAGTAATGTTAGTGCTGCGCTTCCTGGCTCCTTCCAAAATACAGAGGCCCTAGGTGCAGGGATGTCTCAGCCTATGTTCAGTCTGGTCTTGAAGGCTATACTGTCTGCATTGTTGAAACACTTGGACAGTTACATCAGATTTCCACAACGTGAAGATTTGGCTCATCTAAAGGCAGATTTCTTCTGTGCTTTGGTACACATTCCACATGTGGTTGGAGCCACAAATGGCACCCATGTAGCCTTGGTACCCCCAAATGCCAATGAACAGGTTATAGGAACAGGAAAAACTTCCATTCCATTAATGTCCAAGTGGTCTGTTTGGCTGACCTCTACATTTCACAAGTTTGTGAAAGGTACCCTGGCTGTGTCCATGATTTCTTCATCATGCGGAATATCAATATCCCACTGCTGATGACATGACAATACACAGAGAGGACCAGGCTGGTTGGTAAGTCACATATGTAATATGTGTTTGTAACTTATGTCTGTTACCAGATATGTGGATGTACAAGATTTATGTTTGGCCTGTTGTAACTATTCCTTACAGGAAACTCTGGCTACCTAAACCATGCTTGGTTATTGACACCAGTGAGGTACCCAACCACACAAGGGGAAGTCTGCTTCAATGAGGCCCACAGAAGGACAAGGTGTGTCGTGGAGTGGACTTTTGAGCTCCTTAAGGCAAGATTCTGCTGCATCATGAGTCTGGAGGAGCCCTCCTCTCCTCACCCACCAAAGTATGTCAAATAATTGTTGCCTGCTGCATGCTCCACAACCTCACCCTGAGATGTCAAATCCCATTAATACCAGATGAGGGGGAGCCATCAATTCCGGCGGGTGAGAATGCAGATTTGCTGAGTGAGGATGAGTATGATGAGGATAAAGCTGGAGACATCATTGCTGCTCTAATCAATCAGTACTTCACCTGACTTTAGGTATGTGATGTGATGTAATTAAAGTTTTTAAGTGGGGAATTGATGAGGTTAGGAATGCTTGATGAGAGTCTTAGTATAACCATCAGAGAAGTCATAGGTAGCTCCTAAGCCCATGATTCAGATATGCATACAGAGTGTTACATGTTGTAGTGTCCAGCCATTTGATCAACATGGTCTAAGCTTTTCACAATGCACAGAGTCACATTTGTGTGTAAGCATTGGCTGTGTAATGTTTATGTATCAATGTGGCCTATACCTTGTGTTTGCCATTTACAAATTACAGATTAAGTGCACAGGCCTATCCTCATTTAGCAATATCAAACAGTATCACAGGCAGATGGGATTTGCTTACTGACAATGGATATGGTCATGGATTGAACCAGGTACTGTCAGGCTTGAGATGTGTTGGGTGTGAGTTCTATGCCCAGACTGTCCGTACAGTGGGATGGTAGTGTCCTATTTCACACTAAAGACCTGTTTGGCATTAGATGTGGGGCCAATGGTGCCATGTATGTGTTCATTTGATTCATAATGATTTGTGTTGGTAAAAACAAACTTGTATGTAGCTGGCAGTGTGTTTCCTCATTGCAGACCAATGGGCATGTGTCTGAAGACTGACATAGGTGAGTGGCAAGCCTACAGATACCTGACCACAGAAAGAGGTGAGTGGTCATGGGATATGGTCATTTGGAAGCTATGGTATGGGTATGTGATAAGGCTTTACTAATGATACATTGAACTATTATGTTTGACTGACATGTCCTTAACTTCAGAAGTCTGTGGGTTGGTAGTGCATGACACCTATGCTGAAACTCTGAAGTTATCAGCAGTACTTCACTGTGTTATACTTGACATTCTCCCAACCTCCATGTGGCAAAGTAAATTACAAGTGAAATGAGTTATGTCTATCATTATTGCCGGGCCGACCGAAGTCCGGACTTAGGGGTAGACTCACAGGAGGGGGCTAGGCGAGAGAGTGCCCCTCTGGTGACGGCGAAGTGAGCCCGGTGCCGAAATCGGCCTCCTGGACGGCTCGGGGGACGAGAGGCCTGGGCGCACGACTGCATCCGCGGCCTCGCGCTGGGCTGTTGCCGGGCCCGCCGGCGAGGGAAGGATGCGACGGGACGTGAAGGTGCGGGGCCCTGGGCGTGGCCTTATCAGACGGTGAGAGAGCAGGGGGCGGCCGTGCCCGCGGGAGAAGTCGCGCCCAGTCGGGGCGTTGCAGGACGGGGTGGCTGAACGCGGGCGGCCCCGGGAGCAGACGGGCGCCGACCCTGGCGAGAGACTGCGGCCCCTACAGCGGCCCTTGAGGGTGTCGGGTGGCGGAGCTGACCGGCAGGCATGCCCAGAAGCGGGCGGCTCCAGCAGAAGACGGCGGCACCATCCCGCGGTAGGAGCGGGCAATGCGAGGCGCGAGGGGGGATAGTATGGAGTCCCCTCCTCATAGCGGCACAGGTGCTGGAGGGGCCTGAGAGCCCATGAGCTCCCGCATCGGAACGGGTGCGGCGGGGCAGCGCCCCGGGTGGCGAATGGCCCCGGGTGGACTCGGAGACCTGCTCGAGGCGGTGATTGAGACCCGGGTAGGGCTGCAGGCCGGGGCTGTGATCAAGCGTCTGGTCATTGGACCCCAGGGGACAACGGAGGAGTTCTCCTCCATCGCGACGGTGCAGCCGAAGAGCGCCCAGTGGCGAAGAGTTATCGGGAGGCTGTAAGAGGGGACCAGTGCAGTGAAAGGCCGGAGTGATAAGGGAACACATGGAGAGGTCACTGGAACGGAGACGGAACCCGGGGCCCTGACATTCCCTATGGCGGCGTAACGTGCAGTAAAATCGGTCCCTTGAGGACTGCTGTGGACATTGACGAGCCTGCGTGGGACTGGTAGGCTGTTTGGGGCAAAAGTTGAAAAAGAACGATCTGGACCCGCACCTGGGGGGCTGATCTGATCCCTGGGACGGGGGGACCCATTTGTCTGGACTGCAATAGGGGAGCAAAGGCGCGGAGCACCCAACGGAGAGACTCAGAAACAGTGGACCCTGAAGGGTACGGGGACCCGGCTGAGGAAAAGCCTGGGGCAAGGCAGCGGCTCACGGAGGGGAGGGAGTGACGTCTTGGAGAAGATAGACAAACACCGCCGAGGCTGCTGTCAGGGGTCCCTGGGGCGGGGCCTGCGGCCGCGCTGATGCCCTCCAAGGCTCGCCCCAAGGCCAGAAATATGGAATCCAAGGCTCAGGCCGAGTGCGAAGAGTCGGGCGCGCAGGACCACACACAGGTCAAGGTCCAGGACACGCTAGATAAAATTCTTGGAGCGATAGAGGACACCAAAACAACGCTGCAGCGAGAGATCAGCCAGGTTGCGGTTGAGGTGAGCTTGCTGAGAGCGGAACACCACAAATTGGTAGATAGAGTCAAAGAAACAGAAACTGCCCTGGCGGACATAGCACCGAAGCAGGAAAACCTGACAGCTGAAGTGTCCTCCCTGGTTGACAGAGTGACGCGCCTCGAAAGGAGAGTTGAAGACGCAGAGGGGAGGAACAGAAGGAATAACGTACGTGTGGTGGGTCTCCCGGAGGGGACCGAGGGTACGAACATGGTTGAATTTTGAAGTGGTTCGGTGAGACGGTGGCTCCGGGGCGCCTGACCCCCTTCTACACGTTGGAGCGGGCGCATCGGGTACCGGCGAGGCCGCTGGCCCCGGGCAGGCCCCCCCGGGCCGTGATAGCTAAACTGTTACATTATAGTGACAGGGACACCCTCCTGCAGAGGGCCAGGGAATCGGGCCCTTTTAAAGTCGGAAACGGGGAGGTGACATTATTCCCGGATTACACTCTGGAGGTACAAAACAAGCGAGCTTCGTTTCTGGCAGTCAAGAGAGCCCTAAGGGAGGAGGGAATCCAATATTCGCTACTCTACCCAGCCAGATTGAGAGTGATTCTGGAAGGGAAGACATCGTTCCTTCAGTCACCTGAGGAAGCCTGGGAATGGCTAGAGTCACACAGTTCCCGGGCAGGAGGATCCACAGGAAGGGTCGCGCTTGGGAACGGGGCGCGCCGAGCGCTGAAGGGAAGGAAGCCCAGAAACCGCAGACGTATGGTACCTACCCAAACACAGAAAGAGAAAGGAAGGAAGGAGGCATTGGAGGCAGCGGCACGCATGAGCGGAGAGGCGTCACCCCAGGAAGAATCCGGGAACGAGTCTGACGACACGATGGTTTCATCTGCAGGTGAAGCGGATCATTCAACCCGAGCCCCGAAAGTAACCCCGCAAACAGCTGACGAACTTGGCTAGCCTGGACGCACGGAAGGCCCTGGAGACAGGGCGCGTATTGGGATCGACCGCCCCCTCCGGGCAAGGCCACCCCCCCAGACCAGTACTCTGCCGTTTGACAATAATGGCGGGTACTGCTAATCAGAGACTGAACAAGTTGCACTGTTGCACAATTTGCTGGGTGACCTACAAGTTCGGAGGCGCCCTGGGGACTGGGAGTTGGGTCATACAGTTAAAAGTTAATAAGGCAATGTGGGAATTGGAATTGGAATGTGACAAAGTTATAGATAAAGGGAGAGGAGGCTCCGAGGCTTGGGAGGGCCGGGACAGAGCCACCAAACCGAAAATGGGCAATGGCAGATTACAATCTCATGACCTGGAATGTTAGAGGGATGGGCACTCCGGCTAAAAGGCACAAGATACTCTCCTATCTTAAGAGAAGGGGTGTACAGGTGGCTCTATTGCAGGAAACTCACCTGGCGCCTGGAGAGGGAGAGAAGTTGAGACGTAGGTGGAGGGGGCAGGTATTCGCAACGGAATACTCTGCCTACGCTAGAGGTGTATTGGTATGGATCAGGGCGGGGGTCCCCTTCACGACGATCTCTTCCAATATTGACAAGGAGGGTAGATTTGTGATACTGGAGGGGAGGCTGCATGGTGTACCGATAGTCTTGAGTTGCATCTATGCCCCTAACCAAGACCAGGTAGCCTTCATGTCAGGGTTATCGAGTCACCTTACACGCCAATGCACCGGAGAGCTATTAGTAGGTGGGGATTTTAATGCGGTGCTAGACACTGAACTGGACAGGTCTACCCCTCCTATACAGGGGGCTGCGGCAATAAAAACAGCCAAAAGGGTAGGGGAGTGGTTGGACGGGTGGGGGCTATCGGATGTCTGGCGAGTGCATCACCCAACTGACAGAGATTATTCTTATTACTCGGGTCTTCACCAGGTACATACAAGAATTGATAGAGTAGTATGCACTGCAGGCCTGTTAATTAACATGACGCGCTCGGAATACTTGGCCCGCACCTTGTCTGACCACAATCCCTTGTTAATAACGATGAGGGTGCCGGAGAACAGACCCCCCATACCGTCTTGGAGGATGTCCCCCTCAACACTTGAGGACCAGTCGTACAGAGAAGCCTTACGCTGTCATTTGACAGAATACATCGAGACAAACAACGGGTCCACCCCCACTAGGGCCCTGGAATGGGAGGCACTTAAGGTGGTGACGAGGGGCTTTTGCTTGGGGCAGTCGTCGGGGGTTAGACGTACACTTGAAAGGGAGCTAAATGCTCTGGAGAAAGACATACACGAAGGGGAGTTGGGACAGGGGAGAACTGCGCAGGAGAAGGAGGATTACAGTCGAGCCCGCAGGGAACACTCCCGCATTGAAGAGCAGCTTAGATGCCATGATAGACAAAAGTACACAGCATCCCTGCAGGCGGAGGAGGGTAGATCGGGGAGAATGTTGGCGTGGTTGGTCCGCTCCGGGGGGCAGGGTGAGCCTATCACATGTGTACTAGATGGGGAGGGTTCACGCAAGCTCAGCCCGGCCCAAATAAACAATGCATTCAGGGAATATTATATGCAGTTGTACGGGAAACCCAGTGATCTGCGGACAGAGTCCTTCGACGAGTACCTACAGCAAATCCCGCTACCAACTCTGAACGCAGTGGATAAAGAGGCCCTGGGGGGCCCAGTGTCAGTGGAGGAAGTAAACGAAGCCATAGCACAGCTAGCGCCAGGGAAGACTCCGGGAACAGACGGGCTCCCCATGGACTTTTACAAAAAATATAGGTCACTGCTGGCTCCCCAACTGACTGAGATGTACGCGGAGGCACGGCGACAGGGTGAACTGCCACAAACGTTGCGGGAGGCTGTGGTGGTCCCTCTCCCCAAAACTAAAGACAGGGAAGCACGGGTGACGGAGTTTAGGCCTTTATCAATGCTAAACAGTGATTTCAAAATTCTTAGCAAGATCATGGCTGCTCGATTGCTGCCCCATATGACCAAGCTAGTGCATACTGATCAGAATGGCTTTATTCCTGCCCGAAGCACCTCGTTGAATTTAAGACGGGTTTTCTCGGTGCTGCATATGCCCAGGGCTTTGAGACCGCCAGCTGGGGTTTTGTTGGCGGTGGACTTCGAGAAGGCCTTCGACTCAATCAGGTGGGATTATTTAAGGAAGGTGATGCTCAAAATGGGACTAGGGGAGGAATGGGTGAAGTGGGTGGACCTACTGTACGCTTCCCCCCTGGCTAGAGTTAAGACCGGAAAGTCGATCTCCAGTGCATACCCAATATACCGCGGAACTAGGCAGGGCTGCCCCCTATCACCGATGTTGTTTGCCCTGGCAATTGAGCCCCTGGCGGCACAGTTGCGGCGAGAAGGAGTGGGCAAGGGAATTATCTGGGGTCCGGCTGAGCATATCGTTTCTCTATATGCCGACGATATACTCCTTTACCTGAGGGACGGGGCGGGAGGTGTCGGGTGGGCGCTGGGGATTCTGGAGGAATTCGGGAGTCTATCTGGACTCAGACTTAACAGGAGAAAAACATTTGTATTCCCTGTTCTGGCAGGCTGCGCTCGTCCGGACTCGTGCCCTGCGGACGTAAACTGGGCCCGCGGACTTTTAAATATTTGGGCATACAAATATTTCACGAACTGAGCGATCTTAGGGACGGCAATCTCGGCAGGACACTTAGATCCCTGCGCACCTCGGTGGAGTTCTGGAGGTCATTGAAACTATCAATAATGGCCAGAGTGGCGCTCTCCAAAATGGTCATGGTGCCACGCCTACTCTATTACTTTGCGAACCTGCCAGTGCAGGTCCCTCCTACATGGTTCCGAGAGTTAAATGCACTGCTTAGAGAGTTGATATGGGATGTGGGTCGCAGGAGAACGGCGCTAACAACCGTCTGTAGACCGGCGCGTCTGGGGGGACTGGGTGCCCCTGACTTCGAGGCGTATTATTTGGCATCTCAGCTCCAGTGGGTGGCCGGCTGGATGGCGGGCAGGGGACAGCTAGACCTGGCAACAGCGCAAGGAATAACAGACACAGCTCGTATAGCGGCAAATATGGCGGGTAGGAAGGTCGCCCTCATAGGTGACAGCATAATGTGTAACGTGGCGTTGAAATGCTGGAAGCGTTGCGTGAAAAGGACCGGGGTCGGGCCGCCATACTCTCCCGCTTTACCATTGGAGGTAGTCGCCCTAGAACTACGGGGGCGTGAGCGAGGGGGGCTAGGATTGGGGCCATGGGTGGGAGCGGGGCTGGGGGCAGTGGGGGAACTATTCAAGGAGGGGTTGCTGAAGAGCTTCGATGACTTAGTAGTAGGAGGGGTACCGCAAGGTCAATTCCTATTCTTCAGGAAGCTGATGCACACCCTAAAAGAGCACTGGAGTACAATTAATGCAGAACCCACAATCCATGGGGTGCTGCACCTCTTGTTGACGGCAGGAGAGGAACCTCACATGATCACAAAAATATACCGTGCCCAAATAGAGTCAGCTGTGGACCCCCTGCACTCCCTAAGAGAAAAATGGGAGAAGACAGCGGGGCGAGACCTGTCCGAGTCGGAATGGGCCAGGGCTCTAGCTTATCCTAGAACGATCTCACGCAACACGAGGCTCAGATATATTCAATACAATTACTTACACAGAACTTACCTCACCCCACATCGGTTGCACCGCATATATGGGGGGGCTCCCAAGGTATGCCCCAGATGTGAGGGCGGGGAAGCTGACTTTGACCACATGATGTGGGTATGCCCGAGAATCCAGGTGGGTTGGTTCGAGATGATGGCTACCGTCACGAAGTTATTCGGCTTGGAGCTCCGGCCAACCCCTGATTTGTGCCTACTGGGTCTTCGAACCGGGATTAGGTGGGGCAAGGTTGGGAATCGTTTCCTTGACCTGTCTCTGGCTCTATTTAAAAGACTGATCACGAAGGGATGGAAGTCCCCAACCCACCCATCACTAACAGAATGGAGGAACGATGTCACAAGGTGGTCCAGGGCAGAGCTTCAGGTCCTTAGGGCTGAGGAGGCGAGGGTGGTCCTTCAGACCCCAATCGCGGCGGAGTGGGAAAACCTAGTGTCTAACTGGGAAGACTTAACAAAGAGTCCGATGGAGCCTGAGGGAGTGGGATGAGCTAATGGACACGGTCAGAAGATCCCAACATAGGGGAAGTTCACTGTAACTAAGACTGAATGACTACTAAGAATCAGTTTGATCCGGATGCGGTATGAGTGTGAGGGGGAGAGCGGGATGGTATAATAAAAAGGATAAGGGAGGGTAATGACGGAACGCAGGGCAATAAAACACGACAAGCAATACCCGGGCAAGCTATCTCCCTTTTTAGTAATTCAGCAATTAAACGGTTCCTCCCACATAGGCCTAAAAGTTCATATACAGTTTGAAGTTGAGTTAAGTCTGTTAACAGGTCACAGAATACAACAGTAACGTAGGATAATGAAAATGTGAATGCCATTATAAAGTTTCAATTGGGCGAAGAAATAACTGTTGATAAGTTAAGTAAATGCATGGTAAAGGCTAACCAAATGCGTAACGTACTGCATGGACCGCAAAGCCCGGAAATGGTATAATTAGCAGAAATTTATAATCACGACAATACGTTACTGTAAGAAGAATTACACTTGTAAAAACAGCAAGTAGTTGATAACAATAAAAACAATTTTTTTAAAAAAAGGAGGGTAGGAACACCCAAAAATTTTTAAAGCAACTATATCCTATTAAAAGGCTAATGCAGTGACTTCATTTTCAAGCCTCTAAAAAGTGCAACGTCCTTAGTGTAATATGTAAAATGCAAATAGTGCTTATTACATTCTTATAAATGCAACCTTAGCATACAATCTTAACATCGCAGCATACATACACAAAATTCAAATTAACCGTTATTTATATGACTAAGAAACATAACTGAATAGAAAATGTATTACACTAGGCCATCCTAGGATTAAATTATTCCAGGAAAACACTAAAGCCCTCATTGTGACAGTGGCGGTAAAAACCACCTACCGCCACGGCAATGATTGCCAAAAGATCATCACCATGGCTACCAGCCGACTGCCATATTATGACCGTAGCCAGAATTCTGCCTGAAGGGATTCCCTGTCACTGATAGTGCCTACCACCATGGTTTTCGTGGCAGTAAGGAAGCCATGAAAACCATGGTGGTAGGCGGGGTCATAATCCCGCCGGTGGGACAGTGACTGCCGCCGGGCTGGAGACTACAGTATCTTGAGCCAAACCGCCAATGTCATATTTTGGGGAAAGGTACCCCCAGCCTGTTGGCAGTACTTTTCTCCAAAATACCTCCGTCCTCCAGGGTCATAATGAGGGCCTAAGTTTTAAACACCTACCGATGCTACACAAAAGCCCAAATAGATGTTCTCAGAAGATGGACCCTAGTAGATATTCAGAAAAGGATCTAAAAAATTGGTAAATCTTATTGCGTATCATTTCATTCAGAGAAGGCAGTACAAATTTATGAGCCTCCATAGCAGAATGTGTATTATATTTGATAAACATAGGGCTTAAAAATTGGCGACGAACATTCAACAACCAGGACACACAAATAATACGTGGTTAAGATTCTGAATACGTAGCTGGCACAGCTCGTATTTTGTATCCTTTCTCAGGATTTTGACCCAAATGCCGGTAACCAGGTTCAGTCTCAGCAATAGGATCAGCCTTCTTATCCCATGGGGAAAATTCCATATTAGATAAGGCTGAGGTTTATTCCCTAGAGTACTCTCATATACCACCTGATTACGCTTATGTAAATGTCTTAAGGCAGTATCTCTGGCCAAAGGAATTAGGAACACAGAGCCCTTTATTAAGTTCTTCAGTGCAGCCTTATGCATAAAGGGGTCTATTTTCAAATTACTCCCAAAGGTTTCATTAGCCCTCCCAAAAGTGCTAAAGAACACGCTATATTCTTTCAGCCGGGAAAAAAGTTTCAATCCTCAGGGCTGCCTGTAATGTTGCCTCCTCACCAGAAGAGAGTTTCCACTCCACAAAACATCAGCCAGGGAAAGGGAAACAGACAATAGTAAGCCAAACTCCAGAAGCATTGTGTGGGGAGCCACAAGAGTATTCAAATTGCACATCTGATGAAAGATTCAACCCTCAATCCCCTCAAAAGAGTATCAATAACTCATATTTACCGCATGCATGGCACAAAGAAGGAGACATTTTTCCCTTATAAACCAACAAGACATGCCCATAGTGATGGCTCCCACACGTTTTATAAAATAAAGCAAGGCAAGGAATCTGGCACCAAGAAACCTTGTGTGTCTCCATTACAAGACCCAGAAGGTTGATGTAGAGCACCCAAAAGGAAAAGCTTACTCCTTAGCATCTGGCAATCTACTCAATCAAACTCTGTGGAGAAATCAATGTATGCTGTATAAACAGGCATAACTGGAGAAAAGCCATTTTTTCCACTACCCTTTGGAGGACCGCAATATTTTCCAGTGTACCATGAGTCCTCCTAAAACTGACTTGCTCTGGGAGAATAATGTTTGGATCTTGATCCCACTGCTGTAGATGACAGAGTCAGGTCTTGCCAAATAATTTGCCAGAAGCGTCCAGCACAGCTATCTGTCTAAAGGATGTAGGTCCCTTCTTGTACAGCGGTACAATAACACTATCCTTCCAAGACAGAGGTTTTTTTCCAGAGAGGTAGCAATAATTCAATAACAGGGCGAGGAAGGAACCCCAGGCTACAGCCTCCTTTTGAAGGACCACAATTGAGACTTCATCAAGCCCCAAAGTGCCAGAGGCTATGGCATTCTTTGTAAACCCCACTATCTCATCCACAGAGGAAGCGCAATACATCACGAGTGATACTTCATCACACAGATGTCCGGGGGGATATCTAACTCAATATTACTTGCACGCAACTGGGCAATATAATCCACACAAGAATTTGTAGCAATCAGAATTACCTGTGCTTTCTCCCTAGAATTACAGTATTCGGCGATCAAATGCCAGTACTTCCGGGAGTCTTTAGCGCTTGCCGCTTCTCTTAGATTAATCCATTTTTTATCACGATCGCTTCTACTTTCGAGAAATTTGTGCCGGATTCTTAACCGTTTTAGTCAGTCAATTTTGTGTTATCAACCAGAAGTAAACAGCAAATGCTGTTTCTGTATTAATAGATTTATTTCCTGATGTAAAACTTTAAATGATGATTTACACTTTTTCAGCAACCAAGAACCATTGACTCTAGTGCTTAATTTAGAGAACTCTTCCATATGGGATTTGAAAAACAGAATGGGGTCACCACAGAAAAGTGATACCAGGTCGTCACAGACTCACTTGATCTTAGCACTTGCAGCAATCATATTCTTAGTTGTCCAATAAGAACGACAATTCATTAAAAACAATCGTACCCAGATGAGGGTTCCCAGAGTCTTATTGCTCTAGAATAAAGATCACAAAAGTACCAACTATCCAGTGATCACTCATATAAGATGAGAAAAGAGTGAGTTTATCACAAACCCCAAACATATGGAAGGAGACTACCACATAATCAAGTAAACGTTGAGTGGAGGAAGCATGAAAGGTATATGAGGGAGCTTTACCTGCAGGAGATCATTCATTTAATATAATGAGGTAAAATCTTCAAAGAGTCACAAGCAGAAATAATACACGTTTGTCCATTCTAACAGAATTTCCGGAATGGACCATATATCTTCTTTATCAACATTGGCAAAGATTGCAGATGTGGAGTAGGGCACCTTTGCATTTAGATCTCCCATGATAATAACACAGGGGCAATCTTCCATTATGCAAATGCCATGAACAAAGGTGAAGAATAAACTCACTAGGAACTAAAATGATTTTTCCAAGTGGAACATACATATTCACTAATAAAAAGAAAAATGGACCGCTATTGTCACCCAGCAAGGCGAACTTCAAATATATACACAAATTTGAAGGATGAATGTAAACTGCATGAATCCAGTTAACCGTATTCTTGAACAGAATTGCAACCCACCCACAAGCATGACCCCTTTTATTATGCCTTGCATTACAGGAAAATACAAAGTAACCACTGCAATCAAACTCTGTACATCACCAAGTAGTTTCCTGTATGCACACAACTAGGGGATTGAATGATTTCAAAAGATTAAATTATTCCTCATCTTGTCCCAACCCGACCACATTGCATAACAAAAATACCCCTCCCACGATACCTCAAGGGCTCTTTGATCCTGGTTAAAAGGTGGGTATTATTCAAGGCACCTGCCACCCAGCTCCACTAGGAAAGATCATCCTTCAAAGCAGAAGCCAAAGGGTGAGTTACAGAACTCACCACATCGTTGATTACTCAACCCCCTTGCCGTAGTGAACAATTATATCTTTGAGGTTCCCATGTGTAATATCAGAATCAGACAACACTGCATTGATCACCGTATTAAATTCCCTTCAACCATTTAATTGTTAAACCAGTGATTTTGGAACTCGGCAACTGGGACAACGTCAATACCGTGCTTTAGAAAATACTTACAATTCTGAACTACCAAATTTGCGATAACCTGGGAACCAAAAGTAACTCTAGAAAAGGGGGACGGACCAGTCAAATTAATGGTTACATTTGTAATGTCACCACTTTTCACAAACTTTAAGGCATCAATCTCCATGAAGGAATTAAGGATAGAGCTTCTATTTACCAAAGGAGACTCGTTGTCAGATAACAGGATAAAATTCAGAACGGACCCCCAGGATCCTCCTGGACCTTTGTAAAGTGTCTAACAGGGGAATCCATAAACGCTCCCTGGCCCTTGGACAGAAGATACCTACCCCATGGTTAGGCCAGGAACTGTGTTGGGAGGCAGATACTACTAAGGAGTCATGATCCATATATCTCCTACTCAATGAATTAGACCCGTTGTAGCCCTTCTTTATCCTTCATTGGTGAGAACATTCCACCTGAGACCACGCATCTAGATTGCTGGCATCACAACAACCTAACCATGGAAGGGGAACCCCACTACCCATTCCCGCTCCCACTCTAGGAGGCTCAGACAGAACACTGGAATGGATAACTAAGCGCCCTAAGGGGTGACAAAACTACGGTTCTTGCCTCTATCCCAGCAAGATTCTCAAATAGGATATTCTGCATGATAAGTGCAGTTGAGGCACTACCTTTAGGAGGAAGTTTCATCAAGCCCCCCACCCTCAAATGTTGCATATCAATATCTGAGGGGAAATGCAATTATTTTGTTTTCTGTTTAGGAAATCTTCTAATTATTTTATTTTTCCTTTCCTTGGCCATACCCTTCTGACTCCTTACAGAAGACTCCGCCTTACACTCCATGAGAGCCCTACTTGGCTCACCACTTGACTTAGGCACAGTCTGATATAATGCAGTTGATGTACTGGTAATTACAGGTTCCCTTTCCTGCTCCACACCTGACCTCAGGGCTAATCCATTTACTCTCTCAGCTTTTTTAGTGCCCTTTTTTAATTCCCTTTTTGAATATTGGGAAAATCTCTATCTATCTCACCTTTACCCGAGGAGGAATACTGCTCTGGGTCCCCAAACAACATACTTAAACATAGCTCTTCATTTTCGAAATTACAATCATATTTTGAGGTCAACATAGGGTGTAAGTGTATACCAGCTTCAACAGAAGCATCTTTTAACCCTCCCAAGAACACAACTGTAGAGTTATGTTCATAGGAATGAAATGGAATGGAATGTGGGATGGACAGGATTCTAGGTGGGGTTTGAGAATGGTGTGTGGACACTGGAGGTGGAGGTCTGGAAAGAAGCTGGGAGTTATGTAAGCTGTTCATGATACTTATTGGAAATAAAGAAGATCTTACCAGTATTCATCTTCGTGATTACTACATGAATTGGCGACAAGGAACTCTGCGCAGGGGGCAGAGACATGTGTAACTCCCAACCCCTGGTTGAAAGAAACTGGATGGCAGTTCTATGAGATCAAAACCAAGTTTGATGTAAGTTACAGAAACTAAATAGAGTTTTAAGAATTTCTGTTTTGGGAAGAGCAGAGAAGTAAATCAAATTCTACAAATAATTGCTGAAGTGAGCCCTAATTCGTGAAGAAAATGCTTGGCTGATGTATTGTTCGGCAAGTTAGCGTGTGTAACAGAATGCGGCACACAAAATTCCTACAAGCATCCCTACAAGGTAAATAATAGACCGCTACGACTTAATTTTATTTAGAAATACACAGCGCATCTATTAAAAAGGAGCAACGGCCGCAGCACGCAAAGTCACCTTTTAAAGAAATACCACACGCGCCGCACACGCTCCCCAGCATGTGGCGCACTTCAACAGTAAAGGTGCATAATGGAGTAAATATTCGACGTTGGTAAATCGAGACTGTACTTACAGATATTCCGAAATCTATCCAAGACCGTGGTCATCACGAGTGACAATCGGATTAGTCAATCCAACTAGGAAGCATGTAGTCCTCATCGACATTGGAATCGGGGCAGACAAAATTTGAGCCAAAGAAAAAGGATTATGAAAACTACAAAATTTGAGCCATAGAAAAGGAAAAAGGACTATGAAAACTGCAAAGTGTAATAGGAATCGAAAGAAGTCAGCTGCATCTAAGAGGAGGTGGAGTCTATAGAGGAGTACTCCTTGGACAAAATACACGTTATTATTTTAAATTATTATTTTAAATTCTTGTTTTAGATTGTTGTGTTGGTTTATTAATTTGGATTGTTATTTTAGTGAATGTTTGTAGTTTGTTGTTGTGCATTATTTTTTTTTGCAGGTTGGCTGAGCAGAATATTTCTGCACCACTGTGCTTTCTGCCTGTACCAGGTGAACCTACAATAACATGGAGAAGATGGAAAAATACATTTACAACATACTTATTAGCCATAGCAGGAGATAAATACAGTCCTATGAGAAAGCAATCTATTCTATTACATCTTCTGGGAGCAGAAGGTAGAAGAATATATGACGACTTACCTGGGATACCCTTGGGTACCGGAGAGGGGCAACCGATGAATGTTTATGAGATGTCTCTGCAGATGTTAGAAAAACATTTTACTCCTAAATTGAGTATAGTGTTTGAACGTTACAAGTTATTTTCCCGTGTTCAAGCTCATGATGAGGATGTAATGTCATATGTGGCTGCTTTGAGGGGTTTGGCTGTCACGTGTGATTCCCGTGACTTATGTGACTCTCTGATACGTGACCAAATAGTGCGTTGTACAAACAATAGTAAAGTGAAAGAGAAATTATTGTCCATGGATCCGATGTTAGAGGAATGCATTCAAATAGCAAGAAGTATGGAACATACTGCTGCTTGGATGAAAGAAATTGAAGCAACTAGAACTTGTATGAAAGAATTAGGGCATGAGACCACTATGTAGGTAAAGGAAGTTAAATCTAGGAAACAAGTGTTCACACTCATATCGAGAGAAACATATGAGAAGACCATGGGAAAAGTCTGCAGACTTGTTGAAGACCGATATAAAGGCAGTTGGATATGGTGGTAAAAGAATAGAAATATTGGGGAAACATTGGACAAACATTTCATTCAAAGATGATGGAGTTCATGGGAAGGTGTACGGCACTGGTGAGGGATCGAACCTCCTAAGATGGCGACATCAGAAGGACTTGAACATAATACTTGATCCGAATGCACCAGAACCAGTTATGGCAGTAGAGTGGATGGCTAATGTGGAATATTTAAAATCTAATGAGCAGTGGTGTGAAGAAATAATGTTCAAAAAACAAAAAAGGAGAGGGGCTTGAAAAATATGGGAGGTTCGGAAATTGAATCCTGGTCCTGTGTATAATACTCCCATCTAACATACAAATCAAAAGGTATACACAGTTCCACTGGGAAAAAGGGTCCCTATCCTCAGGAGGGAAAAGAGGGAAACGAAGGTTCCTGAAAAAACAAATAATTCGGAACAAGAGCCCTCACTCACCAATTGGTGACATGCTTCATCATTGGGCTATGCTCCTCGTCAGGCCGGCACTGCAATGCCTGACGGGACCCACAAGGGGGCTCTTTGCCGGAGATCTTTAATCAGTAAATAGTTGCCGGTCAGTGTATACTGTTGTGTAGGACTGGTATGAATAAAGGTAAAAGTGTGCTGTTAAAAATGACTAGAGGTAAAAAAAATGGTTTATTAAGATATCTAACCCCTGTCATGATTAAAAAGAAGAGTGAGGGGAGAGAACAAGATAAGGTCTAATCTCCCCAAAAAAGTGTTGATAACTGGCACTAGCTCTCTCAACTTGGAGTGTAGTGTGTGCACGTACAGGACCCCCTGTACTGCTAGTAAATTAAGGTCAACATGTTTCTCGCTTTTTAGTCTATAAGATCTAGTGCGATTGGGGAGATTAGAACGATGTTTGAGTGGAGAACTGAAAGTGAGAAGGCATTTGAAGAGACTAAGGTGGTCATTACAACCCTGGCGGACGGTGTTAAAGTGGCGGTAAGACCGGCAACAGGACGGCGGTAAAAAAAATTCTATTACGACCGTGGCGGAAACCGCCAACAAAGACAGCCACTTTAACACTCCGACCGCCGCGGCGGTACAAACAAACAGCACGGCGGTCACCGCCAACAGACAGGCGGGAGACAATGTACCGCCCACACTATTATGTCAGGCCAATCCGACACCTTTTTCAGGCGCGGATTCACAGCGGATAAAAACACGGCGGAAACAGGAATTTCGAAGGGAAAACGCTCACCTCTACACACCCCACAAGGAACTAGGACACCATGGACCCGGAACTCCAAATTCTCCCTGCAATAGTCTTCCTGCTCCTCTACCAGGAGCACGAACGCCGGCGGCGAAGACCACGGTGAGTACTGCACCTACGACACAGGGGAGGGGGGAGGCAAAAAACAGGGACACACACACGCAACACCCCCACCCACACCCTCACCCACTACAACACACACACTAATACAGCATGCTACATTACAGTTACACCCCCCAACCCCCCCGGAAGAATGCAAAGACAAAAGGAAATGAGTGTAACCATTGTAATATATTAAAATCCAGTACTCAAACATATATATACACTATAAACAAATATATACACCAATAATACAAGTCCAGGTATTGCACCATTTATAGTCCGTGGAACACTGGGCCCAAAATGCATGGGCGAGGCCCACACTCAATACACGATCAAAACAGAGAGAACACTGCAGGGGCATCAGATAGAAATACAACAGGCACCTCAGGGGGAAGGGAAGGGGGGACACCTCAGCCGGATGAGTGCACGACGCCAGATCCACGAGGGGGCTCCATGCCCACTGCTTTATCCTGGGGAGTGCAAAGCCACAGTCTCACACGTCTCTACAGTGGGTGGGTTGCCCACTGGTCCATCCTGGGGAGTGCACAGCCACAGTCTCTCAAGTCTCTACAGTGGGTGGGTTGCCCACTGGTCCATCCTGGGGAGTGCAAAGCCACAGTCTCTCAAGTCTCTACAGTGGGTGGGTTGCCCACTGCCATATCCTGGGGAGTGCAAAGCCACAGTCTCACAAGTCTCTACAGTGGGTGGGTTGCCCACTGGTCCATCCTGGGGAGTGCAAAGCCACAGTCTCTCAAGTCTCTACAGTGGGTGGGTTGCCCACTGGTCCATCCTGGGGAGTGCAAAGCCACAGTCTCTCAAGTGTCTACAGTGGGTGGGTTGCCCACTGCCATATCCTGGGGAGTGCAAAGCCACAGTCTCACAAGTCTCTACAGTGGGTGGGTTGCCCACTGTGCAATCCTGGGGAGTGCAAAGCCACAGTCTCACAAGTATCTACAGTGGGTGGGTTGCCCACTGTGCAATCCTGGGGAGTGCAAAGCCACAGTCTCTCAAGTGGATCACAGTCTCCACTGGTTCTGGAGGGGGACTGGTGCCCAGAGTGCTTCATCCTGTGAAGGACAGAGGTAGTAGATGCATGTCTCCACTGGTTCTGGAGGGGGGATTGGTGCCCAGAGTGCTTCATCCTGTGAAGGACAGAGGTAGTGGATGCATGTCTCCACTGGTTCTGGAGGGGGACTGGTGCCCAGAGTGCATCACTCACCCCGTGACGGACCCAGTTGCGTTCCTGCCCCTGACGCTCATGGGCTAGCAGTGGAGGCAGTGGATGTTAGTGTGTCTGCATGTGTGTTGCTTGCGTGAGTGCCTGTGGGATGTGTGGTGCTTATGTTTGCCTGAGCTTCCATTGTGTGGTGAGGTGTGTGCAGGCTGGTCTGATGGTGTGCTTGGGATAGGCAGAGGTACAGGAGATTGGGTCTGGGTGGAGGAAGTTGGGGGGGGAGGCTAGAGACGGGGACAATGGCTGCCATCAGTGCTGAGGCCAGAGTTTGAAAAGCTCGGTGAAGGGCCGCCTGACCAGAATGAATGCCCTCACGGAATGCATTAGTTTGTTGCAACTGCCTTTCTACACCCTGGATGGCATTCAAAATGGTAGACTGCCCAACAGTGAGGGACCTGAGGAGGTCAATGGCCTCCTCACTGAGGGCAGCAGGGGTGCCTGGGGCAGGGCCTGAGGTGCCTGGGGCGAAGGTGATGCCCACCCTCCTGGGTGAGCGGGCACGGGGTGAAGGCTGAGGAGCTGCTGGGAGGGCGGTGTCTGGTAGGGGGGGTGGCGGCTGTACCTGTAGATGCAGGGGGCACAGATGTTGCCGCCACCACAAGGGAGCTCCCATCCGAGGACGAGTCTGTGTCGCTGGTGTCAGCTCCTGTCCCCTCTGTGGAGCTCCCCTCGCCCTCCATCCCACTGGTGAATTCAGACTCCGTAGTGTCGCCCTCCATGGCCATGTGGGATGCAGCTCCCTCGTGCTCCGGTGCCACTGCTCCTCCGCCTGATGATGCTAATGCACACAAGAACAGGAAGACCAAATAAAAGGGGGGGAGGCAGAAGAAAGACATGTTGAGTGCATGGATTACCGCTACCGTTGGCGGACAAGACAGACACAGAGGCCTCCTGCACTATGCCGCACTCTTGGGCTCCACAGTGCAATTCCTGGGAAATGGCCTACAAGGCTATGGACGACATCTGCACACATAGATAACACAGGGGCATGAATAGCTGTACTTGGCACTCTACAGGGGTGAGGTGGGGGGCCACAGGGCCATGCCTTACGGAGGGGCCTAGCCGACGGAACTCGCCCTGGCCTAGGGAAACCCACAACCCTCCTCCCCCACCCAGACAACTCCACTGCACGCAAAGTCAGCTGAATGAGAGTGTACTCACCCCCTTGTGTCTGCTGTGATGCCCTCAAGCGCCCATCCAACTCCGGGTAGGCCACCGCCAGGATCCTGAACATCAGGGGGGTCATGGTTCGACGGGCACCCCTCCAACGTTGGGAGGCCATCCCCAGCTGAGCCTCCGCCATCTTCTTGCTTTAGCGGCGAATGTCCTCCCATCTTTTCCGGCAGTGGGTGCTCCGTCTGTGGTAGACCCCCAGGGTCTGGACGTTCTTGGCGATGGCACGCCAAATATCTTTCTTCTGGTGGGCGCTGACCTACATGAAATGTACAGGGGAAGAAGAGAAGTCATTACTAACTGCACCGTCAAAGTGAGTGGCCCCCATCCCTACCCTTGCCATGTGGCACATGCACTCACCGTCTTACATGCACGCAGCACTCTGCCCCCTTTCTTCTTACATCCAGCCCTCTCCACACTGGCATAGACCATACAAAATGCTCCCTGTGTACTTACCTGTTTGTCTGGAGGACCGTAGAGTAGCGTGTACTGGGGGAGGACCCCATCAACGAGCTTCTCCAACTCCTCCCATGTGAAGGCAGCGGCCCTTTCCCCAGACGCACGAGCCATTGTCTCTTCCAGACTGAGGTCACAGCAGCACTTGCAGTGTAGGTCCTCTCCTGTCGAAGATCAGGTATTGAGTGATTGAAGTGATAGAAAATGGCGGTCACGTCCGCGGCGGTGCCTACCATCACCGCCGGCGTACATCGTCATTGGCTCCTGGGACCCATAGGGTCCAATGTTAACCAATGCAGCATTGCGCCGCGGTCTCCGACCGCCTACCGCGACGGTGTACAACGCCAGCGCAGTTACCTCACATCCCATTGTCCCACTTTAGAGGTCAGGCAGCTGCCATTTCAGGGGCCCACATGGCCTCATTTTCAACTATGTCACACATACCTAGGCCTAGCCTCAACACACATACAGGCCACATTTTGTGTATGATTGGTGTTCTGGGTAAACTGTGGGTACGTACCTCTGAGTTGTTTGACTCTGTGCTCGCTGTTGTCCTTCATAGGCACCGTCCGCTGGGACATGTGAGTAGATGGCGGCATCCTCTGGTGTACCGACCGTTGGTGGACCTGTCGACAATGGAGGAGCGACATTTGATAATCACCTACAAGTTTGACCGTGCCACAATCCAGGAACTGTGTACCCAGTTGGAGCCAGACCTGATGTCAGCAATCCGCCATCCCACAGGAATCCCCCCTCAAGTGCAGGTGCTATCAGTGCTCCATTTCCTTGCAAGTGGGTCTTTTCAAACAACTGTGGCCATGGCATCAGGGATGTCCCAGCCTATGTTTTCCAACGTGTTGTCCAGAGTGTTGTCTGCCCTTCTGAAACAAATGCAGAGCTACATTGTTTTCCCTCAGGTGGAGGATTTGCCTACAGTGAAAGGTGATTTCTATGCCCAGGGACATATCCCCAACATCATAGGTGCCATTGATGGGACACATGTGGCTTTGGTCCCCCCCCCCACAGGAGTGAACAGGTGTACAGAAACCGTAAGAGTTATCATTCCATGAATGTACAGATTGTATGTTTGGCCGACCAGTACATCTCCCATGTGAATGCCATGTTCACTGGCTCAGTACATGACGCCTACATCCTGCGGAATAGCAGCATCCCTTATGTGATGGGTCAACTCCAGAGGCACTGTGTGTGGCTATTAGGTGAGCCCCTGGAAGCAAGACAGTGGGAATGGTTGTCTGGGGTTATCCCTACAGGTTAGTGTGTGTCTAACAGTTGTCCCTCGCAATTTGCAGGTGACTCTGGGTACCCCAACCTGTCATGGCTACTGACCCCAGTGAGGAATCCCAGGACCAGGGAAGAGGAATGCTACAATGAGGCCCATGGGCGAACTAGGAGGGTGATCGAGCGGACCTTCGGCCTCCTGAAGGCCAGGTTCAGGTGCCTCCACATGACAGGTGGATCCCTATTCTACTCACCAAAGAAGGTGTGCCAGATCATCGTGGCCTGCTGTATGCTTCACAACTTGGCTTTGCGATGACAGGTGCCTTTTCTGCAGGAGGAATGTCCAGATGGCGGTGTTGTGGCAGCTGTGGAGCCTGTGGACAGTGATGAGGATGAAGCAGAGGAAGAAGACATGCAGAACAGGGACTCAGTGATCCAGCAATATTTCCAGTGACACACAGGTGACAATACAATCCTGCCTACTACATGTACTTTTACACTACTACCGCTATCCTGTCTGTCGTTTTCACCCAGTGTATGGTCACTGAGTTGTCACTTTCCCTTACGGTTTCACAGATGTGGGTCCCACTGTGTGTCATCTGCTTACATTCCTCATGGACTAGAGCTGTGTGACATAGGTATGTTGACATCACTATTTCAAACACTTTTTGTCACTGTAATTGCTAATACACTATTTCGAAATCACAGACAGACTCCAGATCATTTTGTGCTTTAGGTGTGTTTATTTCAATGCAAGTTAATTGGTGAGGGGTGATGGCGGAGGAGTGTCCATGGCAGAGTCCAGTCTATTAGTCTCACAGGTGCATTGCCCATATGGGCATAGGAAGTGGAGTTGGGACAGTTTAATTATGGACGGGGTGACAAAGTGGGACAGTGGGATGACAATCAGGGTGGTCTCATTTCTTGGCGGGGGTCTTGGCATCATTCTCTGTCTTGTTCCTGGATCTCAGGGACCGTTTGTGGGATGGTTCTCCCTCTGCAGGGGGTGGGGTGCTGGTGTGGTGGTCCTGTGGCGGGGCGTCCTGTCCACTAGCGCCGGCGGAGGTGGTGGGCAGTTCATCGTCCATGCTAGTGTCAGGGGCCCCTTGTTGTGCCACAGTGTCCCTCCTGGTGTTGAGTACTTCCTTCAGCACCCCTACGATGGTGCCCAGGGTGGACTGATGGTTCTGAGTTCCTCCCTGAAGCCCAAATACTGTTCCTCCTGCATGCGCTGGGTCTCCTGAAACTTGGCCAGTACCGTTGCCATCGTCTCCTGGGAGTGGTGGTATGCTCCCATGATGGAGGAAAGGGCCTCGTGGAGAGTGGGTTCCCTTGGCCTGTCCGCCCCCTGTCGCACGGCAGCCCTCCCAGTTCCCCTGTGTTCCTGGGCCTCAGTCCCCTGGACCGTGTGCCCACTGCCACTGCCCCCAGGTCCCTGTTGTTGTAACGGTGGAGGGTTATCCTGAGTTCCCTGTAGTGGTGGACACACAGCTGATTGATGTGTCCTAGGGACGGAGGTATGGGCCCGCTGGGTGGGTGCTGTGCTGGTGTTTCCAGAGGGGGGAAGGTCTGTGGTGGCCTGTGCCTGTGTGAGGGGAACTGACTGTCCAGAGGTCCCCGATGGTCCGGGCTGGTCATCTAGATCCAGTTGGACAGAGCTGCTGTCATCACTGTGGGCCTCTTCTGTCGGTGGAGTGGACATGTCTGGACCCTCCTGTCTGGTGACGTTGGGTAGGGGTCATGCAGGGGTGGAAAGGCATGATTATTGCATCTGTGTGTGGCATGGTGTGCAATGGGTGGGTGACCGTGTACCCCAGTGCTGGCATTCCTGTGTGGGACCTTGTGCGATGATGGTTTAGGGGGGTGTATGGCTATGTGCAGTGTGCATGCTTTAGTGATGGGTGTCTATGCTTTGTAGTTGCATGCAGGGCTTGGTGTTGGGATGTGTGGGTTGTGATATTGGGACATTTGTGAGGAGTTGGTGTGATGGGGGTGAGGGTGAGGGTGGGGGTATGTGATAGTATGCAGGTAGGGTGGGGGATATATTAGTAAAGCTTTGACTTACCAGAGTCCATTCCTCCACCTACTCCTGCGAGGCCCTCAGGATGCAGAATCGCCAAGACCTGCTCCTCCCATGTTGTTAGTTGTGGGGGAGGAGGTGGGGGTCCGCCGCCAGTCCGCTGAACGCCAGGTGGTGTCTTGAGACCACAGAACGCACCTTCCTCCGTAGGTCGTTCCACATTTTCCTGATGTCCTCCCGATTTCTTGGGTGCTGTCCCACTGCGTTGACCCTGTCCACTATTCTTCGCCATAGCTCCATCTTCCTTGCAATTGAGGTGTGCTGCACCTGTGATCTGAATAGCTGTGGCTCTACCCGGACGATTTCCTCCACCATGACCCTGAGCTCCTCCTCCGAGAACCTGGGGTGTCTTTGCGGTGCCAAGGGGTGGTGTAGGTGATGTGTGGGGTGGAGTGTGTGGTGATAAGTGTGGTGATATGTTGTGGTGTGTTGTGTGAGGTGCGTGGAAGTTGTGTTGGTGATGGTGTTATGTGCCTGTGGATGCTGTTGTACTTGCTGGTGGTGTCTCTCTCTGGCCTTCTTTCTGTATTTTTGATCGTAGGGGTTTGTGGGTGATGTGGGTGTGTGTTTTATATTGTAATGGGTGTGTGGGAGTGGTGTGTGTATGTGTCTCAGGTGTGTGTATTTTGAATCGTCCAATGTGGCTGTGTTTTGTATATGTGTGTGTATTTTGAGCACAGCGGTGTGTACCGCCAATGGAATACCGCGGTTTAAAGACCGCCGCATGGATTCGTGTTGTGATAGTGTGGGCGTATTTCTGTTGGCGTGATGGTGGAGGTTTTGTTTTCGCCAGTTTATCACTGACCTTTGGTGTGGCGGACTTGTGTGGGTGTCTGAATTTTGGTGGATTCCGAGATGTGGGTCATAATAGCTCTGGCGGAATTCCACGGCCGCGGCGGTGTGTTGGCGGTCTTCTGCACGGCGGTAAGTGGCTTTTACCGCCAATGTTGTAATGAGGGCCATAGTGATTGATTGCTGGTGCCCCTACGTTGGGGCATTTTGATGTTACTAAAAAGACGATTGTAATGACTGATGTTAGCAGTGTGGGTTTGGGTGCAGTATTAATCCAAATGGTGGACGGAGAGGAAAGGATCATTGGATTTGCTTCACGCCATTTACAAGGGGCTCAAAGGTCTTATTCTGCTATAGAGAAGGAGTCGTTGGCCTGTTGCTGGGGCATAAACCACCATAGGTACTATCTATGGGGTTTACCTTTTACTCTCCACACTGACCATAAGCCTCTATTACAAATTTTCAAAAGTGGACGTGGACTGGAAGGGTGTTTAACACCTCCAATCACTAGATGGCTAATAAGCATAATTGATTTCAATTTTGTAGTGGAATTTGTAAAGGGAAGGAGAAATGTGGTGGCGGATTGTTTATCCCGGTTACCTATTGATGGAAGTGTTGATGAGGCGTGTGATATGCAGTTGTAGGCATTTTCTATTGATGGAGAATTAGCACTAGGTGAAGATGAATGGGAGGAGGCGATAAGAAACAATGTAGAGTATGATGAATTAAGAAGACTTATAATGGGTAAAGGTTCTGATGAGGTGCGGAGTAATTTGAATCAGTATTTGATGGTGAGTGATAAACTGAGTGTGCAAGGTGAACGTGTGTTGAGGCGGGACAGAATTGTGCCTCCCATAAAGTTGAGGGCAAGATTGGTAAAGATTGTTCATGAAGGGCATCTGGGGAGGAGTTTTACTAAGAGGAGGTTGCAACAGTTTTACTGGTGGCCAGGAATGGATAGGGATGTGGAGAAGATGGTGGAGTAATGTCAAGCTTGTAGGAATAGTGACAAATCAAAAGTGGTCAGGGAACCGCCTTTGAGTCATATACAATTTCCTGAGGCTCCCTGGGGGAGATTAGCCTTTGATCTGTTGGGGCCTGTGGACAAATTGGGAAGAAGGAATCGTTTTATAATGGTCTTGGTAGACTATTATAGTAAGTGGTTTGTAGTCAAAACTACTGAACAAGTTACTACCAACAATGTTATGGAATTCCTAAGGGAAACATTTTTAGAGGAAGGTATTCCTAAGGTCTTGGTGACGGATAATGGAGCGCAATTTGTTTCAGCAGCCATGACTTTGGCCCTCATTCTGACCTTGGCGGGCGGCGGAGGCCGCCCGCCAAAGTCCCGCCGTCAGCTTACCGTTCCGCGGTCGAAAGACCGCGGCGGTAATTCTGACTTTCCCGCTGGGCTGGCGGGCGGAAGGCGACCGCCCGCCAGCCCAGCGGGAAAGAGGCTTCCACGATGAAGCCGGCTCGGAATCGAGCCGGCGGAGTGGAAGCTGTGCGACGGGTGCAGTTGCACCCGTCGCGTATTTCACTGTCTGCGCAGCAGACAGTGAAATACATTTAGGGGCCCTCTTACGGGGGCCCCTGCAATGCCCATGCCAGTGGCATGGGCACTGCAGGGGCCCCCAGGGGCCCCGCGACCCCCCCTACCGCCATCCGGATCCCGGCGGTCGGACCGCCGGGATCTGGATGGCGGTAGGGGGGGTCGGAATCCCCTCGGTGGTGCAGCAAGCTGCGCCGCCGTGGAGGATTCAATGGGGCGGCGGTACACTGGCGGGAGCCCGCCAGTGGTGCCGGTCCGACCGCGACTTTACCGCCGCGGTCGGAATCCCCATTGGAGCACCGCCGGCCTGTCGGCGGTGCTCCCGCGGTCCTCCGCCCTGGCGGTCTTTGACCGCCAGGGTCAGAATGACCGCCAGAGTTTCTTAATGGGTTGAGGGTGAAACATAAAGGGTGGCACTGTTCCGACCACAGGCAATTGGATTAGTGGAAAGGGTGAACAGGATTGTAATGGAGAACATACAGTTGTTGTTGGCGAATGGGTTGAATTGGAAGGTGGAATTGAGCAAGATGTTGTGGGTGCACAGAGTAACGCCCCACTCGGTGACAGGGGTGTCACCTTTCTTTGCCCTTAAGGGCAGGGAACCAGGAACTAAAGAATCTCCCTGGTGGATGAATGTGAAAAAACAGGTGAGGGTTGACCAGGAAGACTTGAAGGCGAGAGCTGTGTATTTCCAAAGAAAGAATAAAATGAATTATGATAAAAGGAAAGATGTGAGGAATGCCAATGTGGAGTCTGGAGATCTGGTTGCAGTGAGGAAAGTTGGAATCACAAAGAAAGGTGAAAGTAAATTTTATAACCACAGAAAGTGTAGGAAATCTGTGTAAGCTGAAGAATGTGTAAAGACCTTGCTAAATGGACAGAATGGTAAAGGATGTTGTGTGCACATATTGAGGGTCATTTTGACCTCGGCGGTCTTTTTTGAAGACCGCCGAGGGACCGCCGTGCGGAAGACCGCCAGTGGTGGCGGTTTGCCGCTCGGCCTATTATGAATGTTGGCAGCTCTCCGTCCTTTTACGGACGGAAAGCCGCCAACAGCCATACTGCCAACACGCCAACAGAACACCGCCCAGTGAATCACGTCCTGTGATTCGCCGTGGCGGTGTTCTGTTGGTGGTGTGGTGTTGGCGGAGCTGCCCCCATGGCTCCCGTCCCCTCCCGGAGGATCGTCGGACCAGGTAAGTCGATCGTCCGTGAGGGGAACGGGTGGGGGGGTGTTGTGTGTTGTGTGGGTGCGTGGGGGTGTGCGTGTGTGTATGTAGAGGGGGTGTGTGAGTGCATGTATGTCTGTGGGTATGTCTGTATGGATGTGTGCGTGTATGTTTGAATGTGGATGTAGGCATGTATGTCGGCGTGTGTGCGTGTAGGTAGGTGGTGCCTGCGTGCGTGTCGTGTGGGTATGGGTGAAGTGATGTTGGGGGTCGGGGTGGGGAGGGGGGTCCTGCCACCTTTGGGGGGTGGCAGGGGTGGTTGGCGGGGTTGGGGAGGGAGTCGGGGTGGGGGTGGGGGGGGACCCCTATCAGTGCCAGGGAAAGTATTCCCTGGCACTGATAGTGCTTACCGCCATGGATTTCATGGCGGTTCAAACCGCTGGAAATCCACGGCGGTAAGCCGGGTCCAAATACCGCCGGCGGTATAGTGACAGCCGCCGGGCTGGAGACCCAGGTCTCCAGCCCGGCGGTCATCTCCACTCAGGCGGGCGGAACGGAGAACCGACGGATGACCATGGCGGTAACCGCCATGGTCATAATTCCACAGAGTGAGACCGCCAGCCTGTTGGTGGTCTTACCGCCGGTTCTCCGCCTTCCACCAGGGTTGTAATGACCCCCATTATTTTATCTGTATATAACTGAGTTTGGGGGTACAGTATGTATGTAGTTTGAGGTAGTTTAAGCATTTAATAATGATATTATTTAGAATGTTTAAGGGGGAAGATGTGTAGAGTTATGTTCATAGGAATGAAATGTGGGATGGAGAGGATTCTAGGTAGTGTTTGAGAATGGTGTGTGGACACTGGAGGTGGAGGTCTGGAAAGAAGCTGGGAGTTATGTAAGCTGTTCATGATACTTATTGGAAATAAAGAAGATCTTACCAGTATTCATCTTCGTGATTACTACTACAACCATGTTAGACTTTTGTTTCACATCATTATCCTTGGAATCCTTGATGGAATTTACTCCTGATTTTCACTTAGTGGGGCCAAACTCATTTTCAATCCTCACCACCAACAGAACTGCAGACATCATTTGAAAAACATGATCAGACCTTAACCCACTTTATTTCGATGAAGACAAGATAGAGTTTAAAATCTTTTCAATGCAAAATAAAATATCTGATAGAACATTCTCCAGTATTCAGTTGCCTACTCGGCAGAAACATTTAATGATCTAATTCAGAAAGCGAACACTCCAAGGAGGAAGATCTACAGTACAGTGGAGGTAAAGACGGGCACAGGGAGCAATGGGAGGGGGTAAATTAAGTACACCCTCTTCATTCGTCATTTTCAGATCAAAATCAATGTCCGGGATAGTGAAATCTTCACCACTCACTGCCTCTTTACACTCAGCTGGAGCCATGTCATCACTGATTTCACTTCTCTGAAATTCTTCTGGAGCTGCGCATTACCCCCACGATTGCAACCCTTCAGGGTTAAACTTAAAGGACAGCTGTCATAATGCTGTCAGAGGGTTTTAATGGTGTTGATTGGGCAGTTATCGGCCATTCCACTGCGGATGCTGAGGAGACATTTGAAGGCGAGAGAGCTAAACCCTCCAGAGCATTGCCAACCAAAGAACCCAGTGTCAACACTGGCCTTCTCAGAACATCCATGGGTCAAAAAAGAGGCGATAATCAAAAGTGGTGAGACAGTGGGATCACAACTTACATCCTCAGACACTGCTTTGGAGGCTGCTTTGGGCAATTTCCAGAAGGTCTCAGTAATAACTGGATAAGATTTAAAAGGAAGTTGCTGACAACCTCTAGCACCACGAGTAAATGTCCTTTTTGGGTTTTATTGGAGGAAGACGAAATTACTCAGACATAGCACAATTTCTTCAAATTCATCATATTATCTCTCATCCCCTTCAAGGCCTGCACCTCTGAGCTTGATGGCTCTTGGACAAGCCAGAAAAAACTACCCACACACTCAGGTCGGAGGCCCAAAAAACGCTTAATGCCAATTAAAACACTTGACAACCTCAGTCAACTGTACCACATCCAAAAAGACACTAGTGACCTTAGATCAGTGGTCTTCAAACTGTTTAACCCCATGATGCCCGCACACCCTCCCTGGTGCGGGTCACTACCAGTGGCCGACACAGGGAGGGGTTTGAAAAATCCTCCGGTGCATATATATATATATATATATATATATATATATATATATATATATATATGTCAATGCGTGTGTGGTTTGCCTGGGGGCTGTGATCGCTCCCAGGGAAACCACACCCACACATAAAAGTGATCTCTTTACATATATAAATATATATATTCACCACCAGTTCTCTTGCAGTTGCAGCTTGCTTCTTCAAAGCAATGCACATACTTCGGATGATGCAATGTGCATGACGCGTTTCAACTGTAGCTTTTAGCCAGCAATAAAGAAGTAAAGTAACTCTTGTGATTATGTTTCTGCTAGAAAAGGATCTGACTTTTGTCTAGTGGCAGTTTTGATGCCATAAAGTAGTGCAGAAGGTTTATATGCCTACTGCAAAGATCAAATCTGTATTTTATGTGAATAGCTGAGTGGATTAGTAAAGCCAGCCATTACCTGCGCTATTATACAAATGAAATGTATGTGCGAGGAGGGAATGGAGAGATGAAGGGCACTTGTGCTGGGTGGTAGTGAGGGAATCCGAGGAGGAGGTCATGGGACGGGAAGCACCAATAATGATTGCTGGACTGGGCGCCAGAGGTGCTAAAGACTGTGACGATTGGTATGTGACAAGGTAAAGTAATAGTGTGTCTTTTTTGTTTGTTTGAGTGTCTTGAAAGAGTGTGCTGATTGAGGGAAGAAGCGAAGGTAAGATGACCTTTACTGTTGCACGCATCACACACACGCCCACCAGCAATTTTGTGACTGTCTACGTAGGCTAGTGTTTAAGAGCGACAGTTTAGCCAATAGCAGAAATGGCGTCTCGTTGAATGACTGCTGCTCAAGCCCTAACTCGGGTTATAGAGGACAGCTCTGACGTAGCATCAGAGACTGAGACAGCATCTGAGGACTAGGACAATGGGGCAGACTCTGGGAGTGATTTTTCACTCGGAGGAGCCCCATCCAATAACTCCTCTTCCAGTGATTCTGAGGGATATGATGAGGACAGTCCTGCTGTCCCTTCGCAAACACAGTCTGTGCAATGGGGCAATAGCGGGTTAGCCCAACTCAGAGAGCAGGTGCATGTGGCGGCAAGCACACAGAGAGTGCTCTCTTAGGAGCTCCCCAATTTAGTTCAGCCCCATACTCCACCACCCAAATGTTATTGTGGAGACATCAAAATTATCTATCACAAAACAACATGTTTTTGTAAGGCAGGCACCTGCGTTTTTGGTCCTGGACTCGGCGGCCATATAGGGAAACCTACCAAACCCAGAAACTGGAAACTAGACACCCGGGGAGTCGACAGAGGTGTGGTTTGTGTGGATTCACCAAAGTTTTCTTACCCAGAATACCCTGCAAAGATGAAATGTTGAATAAAAACTCTATTCTTTTCTTGCATTTCTGTCACATAAACTACAGAAATATGCTGTGATCCACAAAATTCCTACCACCCAGTGTTTCCCCACCTGTCCTGATAAAAACGCTACCCCACTTGAGTGCCTGTACCAAGTGTATGCATCAGGAATAGATCACCCTAGAGTCAACAGTTGCCCTCATGTAAGGACTAACATTGATCGTTGTGTGATCCATTCCTGACCCAGGCACTAGGCCTACCCACTCAAGTACCATTTTTTATCAGGAGGCTTGGGGGAATGCTGGGTGGAAGGAAATTTGTGGTGCCTCTCATATTCTGGAATTTTCTATCACCAAAATGTGAGGGAAAAGTGTTTTTTGGCCACATTATAAGGTCTGCAAAGGATTCTGGGTAACAGAACCTGGTGAGAGCGCCACAAGCTAACCCATCCTGAGTTTCCCTTGGTGTCTAGTTTCCAAAAATGCACAGGTCTGGTAGGTTTTCCTAGGTACCGGCCGAGCTAGAAACGAAAAGCCACAGCTAGGCACTTTCCAAAAAACGTCAATTTTCAATGTAAAAATGTGATGTGACCATGTTGTGTTTTGAGGCGTTTCCTGTCACGGGAACTAGGCCTACCCACACAAGTGAGGTACCATTTGTATCAGGAGACTTGGGGGAATGCTGGGTGGAAGGAAATATGAGGCTCCTCTCACATTCCAGAACTTTCCATCACCGAAATGTGAGGAAAAAGTGTTTTATTTGCCACATTTTGAGGTTTGCAAAGGATTCTGGGTAACAGGACCTGGTGAGAGCCCCACAAGTCACCCCATCCTGGATTCCCTTAGGTATCTAGGTTTCAAAAATACACAGGTGTGGTAGGTTTCCTGAGGTGCCGGATGAGCTAGAGGCCAAAATCCAAAGCTAGGCACCTTCCAAAAAAACATTTCAATGTAAAAATGTGATGTGTCCATGTTGCGTTTCTTGTCGTGGGGACTAGGCCTAGGCACACAAGCGAGGTACCATTTTTGTCAGGAGACTTGGGGGAACACAGAATAGAATAGTCTTTCTCTACATTTTTTCCTTCTAAATGTAAGACAGTGTATAAAAAAAGTGTATTTGAGAAATGCCCTGTAATTCACATGCTAGTATGGGTACATCGGAAGTAAAAAAGATGTGCCAATAACCACTGCTTCTCAGCACCTTATCTTGTGCCCATTTTGTAAATACAAAGGCTTCCTTGATAACTCTCTTTCACTCTTTATATTTCACCAAAAGAATTGCTGTATACCTGGTATACAATGAAAACCCATTGCAAGGTGCAGCTTATTTATTGGGTCTGGCTACCTAGGGTTCTTGATGAACCTGCAAGCCCTATATATCCCTGCCCCAGAAGAGTCCCGCAAATGTAACGGTATAGTGCTTTAAAAAATTTGCCATTGCTGGAAAAAGTTATAGAAGAAAACATGGACGGAAATTGCTTTTTTCACCTCAATTTCAATATATTTTTATTTTAGCTGTTACTTACTATAGGAAAACATTGAAGGATCTACACAAATGACCTTTTGCTGAATTTAGAATTTTGTCTACTTTTCTGAAATGTTTAGCTGTCCGGGATCCAGCATTGGTTTCACACCCATTTCTGTCACTAACTGAAAGGAGGCTAAAAGCACAAAAAATAGTAAAAATGGGGTATGTCCCAGTAAACTGACAACATTGTGTTGAAAAATGTGGTTTTATGATTTAAGTCTGCCTGTTCCAGAAAGCTGGAAAGATTGTGATTGAAAATGAGGTTTTAGCTGCACTTAGGGTAATTTCTTGGTTTCCTCCAGGGGAACCCACAAACTCTGGGTACCTTTGGAATTCCTAGGATGTAGGGAAAAAAGGACGCAAATTTGGCGTAGATAGCTTATGTGGACCAAACGTAATGAAGGCCTAAGCACAAACGACCCCAAATATCCAAATAAGGGCTCAAGACTGGTGGGGGGGGGGGGGGGGGGCAGGGACGGCAGCAGTTAAGGGTGTTAATGCCGCATACTCCCTCCTTGTGAAAAAAAAAATTATTGCCTCCCCCAGCGAATGGTTCACAATTATTTTATTAAGTTGGCAATGTTTAAATGTGACTTATTTAAACATTGCAGTTAAGCTCTGGTACTGTTTTAAATATGCTGTCAAATACATGATGCCAAACATACCATTCTGGTCAGGCAAGTCTTGCTAACATGCAAGAGTATCCACGGCATGACTATTAGAAGCAGGGGTGGGATTTTTGAAGAGTTTTTGGAGTCCCTTCTCTTTTGACACATACGCCCAGGTTGGATGTAAATGGCAAAACATGTTAATGATTGACCATTACAGAGTGGTGTACTGCAGCTCATTTTTTCATCTTAAAACAAAGCCCTGTTAATAGCATAATGCTTCTTTTTACCAGAGACTGGCACCCCCCCCAGATCACTTGAAGCCCCCCAGGGGGCCCACCCTCCAGTTTGAAGGCCCCTGCCTTAGAGCTTTATCCCTTTTAAAAAATGGACAGACAGTGGGCAGCAGATCACACCCAAGGCCAGGCGTTCAGTGACCATCAATGGTAACAGTTGATGAATGTGTATGCAGGAAGTAGGCTCCTTTTCAGGAGGTACAAGCCACACTGATCTAATGCCAGCCACCTCCGTACCCCCTATGGGGCTTGCAGCGTATGCCTTGACAGCACATTTGTAGGCCACTGAAGCAAAAGATCGCATTGCCCTAGTTGACTCCTCTGCCTGCCATCACTGCTGCCTACCTCCTGCCTTACAACCTTACAAAGTGGAAGCAAGGAGATATATATGTCCTATTTAACTTGGGACCCTTCTTGAGACCTAGTGTGCTTCTGGGCTTCTTTACTGCTGGGTTGAAATTAAAGGAGGTCGACCTCGATTATCCATGAAGAGGGGGGAGGGAGAGGCTGATGGGGGTGGGAGCTCACCCTTGGCTACACGTCACACCCAAACCTCATTGGGCCACATCCGCGACCAAGGGGCTCTACCAAGTGCAGCGGCACTAACCTCCGCCCTCCATTCTAATGGCCATGCGCACCTCACCTTCCCTAGGCTTCCCAGTCCAGCTCTTGCTCCTGCAAACCAGGTGGGTGACTCTACCCGCGGCAGCTGCAGAGGATGTAACCTTGCCCAATCACTTCTCAGACCTCAGCACTCGCCGCAACGCGCTCGCAGGCCGGCTGGAGATACAGCAGGGAAACAGCCTTCAAGCGTTCTCCAGCCGGTCCCCGGGCCAGGAGGAGCACGCAAGAGCCCCAGAGGCCTTGAGACTTAGAGCTGGGCAGCACAGCCCAGAGCAGAGCATTGTCCCTTGCTCACTCACTCACCACAGAATTGCCATGGAATCGCCCCAACCAGGTGACAGCATCAGCCAATCAGCCTCAGTCAATTTTGTTCCTTCCTAACCACCCCAGTTGCCAGGGTGCCACTCCAGGCTAATGCGAAGAGTCCATGCTCTTGTACATTAGCCAGAGCCATTAGGAATGGTTGTGGTGATAATGAGGTATCAAATATTCCCAGATGTTCCTGTGGGCATCTTTTTCTTCTTCTTGGAGCAGTTCTTGCAGAGGTCACAATCCTTGACCTGGTCAGTGGCTAAAAAGAGTGCATTCACTGTCTTCCTCTAGAGGAAGGGCTTCAGCTGATTGACAAGGAACACTGCATGGTGGTGTAACACAGTTCAACTAAATACTTGATATCACTTTTTTTCTTGATTGCCTTGAAGAATCCACCCCAATTGTCCTCTAGATCGTGAGCATAAATTGCCGGGGAATCAGGACTGCTTTACCCTCTTGGAAACAAGTAAGGGTAGACTTTTCACTAAACTATTGTTTATCAGTTTGTGACTGAAACAGAAGTTTTTACAGATACACTTAACTAACTTTCAGCAAAGCAGGGGGACCAACGAATGCCAATAAAGAACTTCAAAAGGAATGAATATTACTCCTATCTGAGGCCCTTCCCAATAGACAGAGACATATGAGACATGAGAGGAGGATGCCCCACTTCTTCCGTCAGGGTGCTTCCACAGCCCCTATCATGCTTTTCTAAGGTTTTACCAAACCTCTCCTCATATCAGTGGGTCTCTATGTATGATAGGAAGTGGAGAAAAGATAGCTCCCAGGTGAACTTTATGCTGAAAACCATGGTGTTACATTTTTGGTCAGAAATCACAGTAATCAGAAAAGCAACACAAATGTAGATGTTAAGTAGTTCCCTAACCACTGACCACACATGTGCAACTGCTCCTTAAGGGCAAAGCCCCAGGTTACCAAAACATGACCCCCCCACAAAAAGGATGTATTTGTTGCATTTTGGCGACGAGGAGAAGTTGATTTTTGCAAGCTCACTGTAATGCTGCACCGTTCCTGATGCGCGCGCAGTGCGATGGCGCGAGGAGCTCCAAATAACAGCCTGACACCTGTGACTCAGTGGCAGGAAGGTAAAGACCCTGGGTGCCCTTCTTCCCATTTATTTATATTCTCACAGTATCTTGGAAACAGTAACCAGACCTTCCTGGTCAACTGTGAATGCGCAGTCACCCGACAACTAGACCAAATACCCCTTTATTACATCCCTCCCCAAGTGGATTCAAATATGCCATGATTATGAACTACATACAAAATCTTTTAGTCCTTGACTGGGCTGAGGGTTGGGCCGAAGGCTGTACCTCTGTGACCATAACTGGCCTTCACCTCATGGGGCAGGAGAGTTGGTAGGCGCCGATGAGGCAGCAGCGGGGTTGTGTGTCCTCTGCCATTGTTGACTGGTCCACACACCTAGGCTCAGAGCCCTCACCCACTGACCACTCCGGGGAACAGCCATCCTCATGCATCTCGTATGGGAACTCCTCAAACGTGGCTCGTCGAAACCACAAGATGTTTCGCGTGGCCCTCTCTCCTCTCCTTTCAGCTGTCACCATGGTGCCATTTGTCTTGACAACAGTCCATACTCCTGGCTCGTAGGGCGTGCAGAATTTCCACCCTGGGTGCCTGTCTTTCATCACCACACGATCACCAACATTAATATCCCGAGAGGCAGCATGCCGGGACCGACTCGCTCGGTCATTGACCCTTTTTCATCTGCCCTGCACATGCTCCAGGTGGTAGGGGGTTGGTTGCCATTCTGAGTGGGTGGGGATGGTGTCTTGTCACTGCCCTGAGAGCATTAAGGACCACGGGGCTCGACCAGTGGTGCAGTGAGGTGTGCCTCTGTATTCACGCAGGAAACGATGAAGACTGATCTCTGGGTCAGTACCCTCTAAGGTGGCAATCCGAAGAACCTTATTTAATGTACGCATAAAGCATTCAACCTCACCATTTGCCTGGGGCCACTGTGGTGTGATTCTCTGATGGCGGTGGCCTGTTGTCAGTTTTGACCTCGTCAGGGAGTTCAAACATAGCAAAGAGTCTCTCAAGGGCCGGGTTGATATTGACAAAAGCTGTTGAGTCAATTAACGTCCACAATTGGGTATTTCGAGTATCAATCAGCAGCGACTAGTGCAGAGGTCTTCAAACTGGGGGATCTCAGAGGGGGTGCCAGACTGGCCAAAAGAAGCATTATACAGATAACAGGCCTTTGTTTTAGGCAGAAGCATGTTATTGCATTAAAAAAAAACAGTATTTAACTGCAATGTTAAATAGGTCTAGACATATTTAAACATTGCCATCTTTATAAAATAATTGTGAAAAATTCTGAGGTGGGCCCAATGATTTCTATTTTTCAACTGGGGGGCGCGGCATTAAAATGTTTGGAGACCACTGGACTAGTGTGATGCGGCCATTCGGGAAGCTCCCGAAATCGAGGCTGGGGGCGCTACATGATTCTTCAGTGATGACAGGAGCAGGTGCCTGTGGGACAGGGGTCAGTTGACAGGTTGGGTGTTTCCTCACGCAGTCATCTACCCCGGCTTCCAAATCAGGGAACCATACTTTCTCCATCATGAGTGCTTTCATCTTTGCCATCCTTTGGTGGCCTCCATGCGCCAGTAGGATCACTTGCCACTGCAATTGGGGTGGTATCACCAGCCAGTACCCACGCAGTATCAGACCGTCAGGAATTAGACTCAGTTTGTTTCTTACTCACTACAGCTTGACGAAACGGTCCTTTTCTGCTACATCCCAGTCATCTGTGCTGTGAAGAAAATCCTGCCAGGAACCACACTCAAGGGTTTTCTTTACTCGTGTCAGAGCGTTGTCTTCTGGGGTGGCATCAGCAATCTCTTTCAAGCTCAGCGCCTTGGGGCAACTGCTGACAACCAAAGCTTGCACATGTGCCTCTGTGGCCTCCTCATCAGGTCTGGGGACTTGAGCTGGCTCTCCTGGGTGACGTGAGAGGAAATCAGCAGGATTCTTGGCACTAGAATGGTACGTTACCTCCATGCAGTACTGCTGAAGTTGAATAGCTCACCGTTCGATCCTGGGCGGTGGGTGTGGCGCTGTCCCTATAAACAATGGGACCAGAGGATGGTGGTCCGTGACTACCCGAAATGGTCTTCCCTGCAGATATAGATGAAAGTGCCCACATGCCCACTTGATGGCCAGAGCCTCCCTTTCGATTTGAGAATAGCGCTGTTCATTGGGGGTTAAGGCCTTGCTGGCGTACGCCAGCAAAGCCCACTTGCCATGCTCAATTTCCTGTGTCAGGACTGTGCCAAGCCCTTCTGGGCTTGCGTCAACTACCAGTTCAGTTTTCTTGGAAGGATAAAACTATGCCATGGTTGCCTCGCAAAGAAGTGCCTCTTTCAGTGCCTGAAATGCCTCTTCTTCCTTGGTTCCCCACACTCCTGGGGTATCAGCCTTCGTCAATGCTCGGAGGGGCTCAGAGAATGTTGCCAGCTGCGGAATGAAGGTCCACAATAGGAGGCCAATAGGTTGGAAACATCGCACCGCAGTCACTGTTCGTGGGGCTGGGGCTTGTTTGATGGCATTCGATTTGCGCGAATCCCATTGTATAACTCGTTGGTTGAACATGTACCCCAAAAAATCAATTGAGTTCTGGAAGAACGGACATTTGTTCTGGTGTAGAGTGAGCCCATGTTCGGATAGCCATTTGTGAGTTGCTTTTAAGTGCTGGTGGTGCTCTTCAGCAGTGGCAGAGAAAATTAAAATGTCATCACTGAAATTCATGACACCTTGTAGCCCAGACAAGGTCTGACGGATCGCATTCTAGAACATCTCTGCAGCTGACAATATGCCAAAACTCAGTCACTTGCACCTCTGCAGCCCTAAGTGTGTTGAAAAAGTCACAATGTATCTGCTGTCTTCCGTGAGGCTCAACTGGTGGTACCCAGCATTAAGATCAAATTTAGAGAACCAATTCGATCCGTTGAGGTCCACAATTATGTCTGTCGTGGGAGTGATATGTCTCTCTCTTTTAATCGTCTTGTTGGGGAGCCTCATTTCAATGCAAAGCCTGATTTCACCTGGTTGTTTTGGTTTTTCGGCTATCAACATAGGCGAGACCCGGGGGGTGGATCCCGAGACTTTTTCTACCACTCCTTATTCCTCTAGGGTGTTAAGTTCCTGCTCTACCAGCAGCCTGAGTTGAAATGGAACCCTCCAGTGTCGTAGAGCGACGGTTTTTTTCTGCCTTGTCAATGTGTAGTCATACCAGGGATGCCATCAGACAACCCAGTCCTGTAAACAACTCCGGGAATTGGCTCAGCAGCTCTTCTACTTGACATCTCCTTATGCTCCTTGCAAATGGCACTAGACCTAGTTTCTCGGCCAACTGGCTACCAGGGTGTCAGCCTCCCTGTCAACGACGTGAAATGTGGTGTGGATTGCTTTCCTTTCAGTTTTGATCATCACAGCCGTGCGTCCTCCTAGGGTTAGGGGTGTGCTGCTCCCATAAGTGAATATTGTTGTCTTTGACAGTGTCAGTTGCGGGCGAGGTCGCAGTCGTCGATACTGTTGGATGTCCATGACAATCAGTGCTTTGACTCGCGACCCTGCAATCTCAATCAGGCACATCGGTTGCGGTCGCCTCTGAGGCACACCAAGGGGCTTTGGCAACTGGTGGGGGTCTCCCAGCCCCTCAACCTCATGGCCTAGAAGGCTGAGTGAAGATTGGTAAGTCAAATACTAGCTCTATCTATCACAATAACAAAATCACCCTCTCCCCACTCGCATGCTCCTAATCCCTAACACAAATCTATCCACTAATGACTAACTATCCATCCAAGTTGGCTATCTGATGTCTCTCACAATTCACTACATTCTCTGTGAATTCATAATTTACCACTTACTCACTCTTGCATAATAATCTCTTTACCCAGCTCATAAAGAAAACACAATCAAACAAAAGTGATCTTGCATCTGGACAGTGTTAGAAATGGGGCTTGTAGTCGGCAGTCAGTTTGCATCCTGTCCTAGTAGGGACCCTCACTCTAGACAGGATAAGGGAGATACCCAGCTCAGATAACCCCTGCTAACCCCCTTGGTAGCTTGGCACAAGCAATCAGGCTTATCTCAGAAGCAATGTGTAAAACATTTGTACATAACACACAGTAATATAGTGAAAACACTACAAAAGGACGCCACACCAGTTTTAGAAAAAATAGCCAAAATGTATTTGTGTAAAACAAGACCAAAACGAGAAAAATCCAACATACAATAATAAAGACATGAATTTTGCAAGCGTTAACTTAAAAATACAGTTCCTGGAAGTCAATAGCTCCTTCTGGGTCTATCACGATGTTGTGAACAACAAATCCAACAGTCCAGGCCAGCTGCGGTGTCCTGGGCCAGCTACGGAAGACCCGCAAACAGTACCTTGAAAATGTAGGGCCTCTCGATACTCGCAATGAGATCTGGAGTGTGGCGTCCCAGGTGTCGGTTCGAGAGGTCGGTGCGGGGGTCGTCGGGCCCTTGATGTCACACGCATTGCAAATCGAACTCTGGGCTGATGACGAAATCAGGAGCGCTGGCGTGGATGGCATCGGGGCTGAGGTGCAGGCAGAGGCTCGGTGATAGCGTCCTGCAGCGTCAGTGACACCAGGGCTGTGGTATGAAGTGGGGCAGTGTGACATGCGATGTCTCCAGGTCACGGTGCAGACAGCTGCGTCGTTGTTGCTGAAGCGCCGTCATCGATAGGCTTAAGGCAGCGATGCAGTGCAGGGCAGGCTCCATGCGATGCCCATGGGTCACGGTGCAGACAGGGGCATCTGTTGACGACACCGTAGGTGATGGTGCTGGCATAGGGCTGCAGTGCAGCACGGGACAGTGCATCATGTATCTCACTAAATGTGTCCTCAGGCCACGGTGCTGGCAGCAGCGTCAGAGTCAGTTTGGAGCGTTGTCATCGGGGATGCCAAGTCAGTGGTGTGAGCAAGGCAATGCGGAGTGCGGGCCCTGGTCATGGTGCAAGCAGCGACTCCTGATAGCGTCAGGCGGCGGTGCGAAGTGGGGCACGGCTCCGTTTGACATCGTCCGGTCACGGTGCGGGCAGTGGCATCGTTGAAGGCTCTGCAGTGGATTTTCTTCTGTTGCAGCACAAAAACACAGTTCCCAGTGCTGCAGGAAGAAGAAGCTGAGGTCTTTGATATCCCTGAGACTTCCAACAGGAGGCAGGCTCTAGTTCCAGCCCTTGGGGAAACTTCACAAGCAGGATACACAGCATGGTCCAGTCTTTGTCCTCTTTAAGGCAGAAGCAGCAACTGTAGGCCAACCCAGCAAAGCACTCGCAGCAAAGGGGCGGTACTCCTCCTCCAGCTCTTCAGCTCTTCTCCTTGGCAGAGCTTCCTGTTGATCCAGAAGTGTTCTAAAAGTCTGGGGATCTGAGTCCACTACTTATACCCCTTTCTCCCTTTGAAGTAGACAAACTACAAAGGAAAGTCTCTGTTGTTCACAAGATCCTGCCTTGCCCAGGCCTGGCCCCAGACACACTCCAGGGGATCGGAGACTGTATTGTGTGAGGACGGGCACAGCCCTTTCAGGTGTAAGTGTCAGCTCCTCCCTCCTCACTCTAGCCCAGGAGACTCATGAGGACATACAGGCTACACCCCAGCTCCCTTTGTGTCACTGAGGGACCTGTGGTCGGTCTGAACCCGTAAGTGAGCACCCAGACCACAGCAAAAGATTCCCTTCTAATTGCACTCCACTTCTGTTCCCTGGTGAGTAGTCTCCTGCTAAGGCCCTCTTTGTTCAGCTGTGAAAGTATTGCTCCCCCTCCAAGCTCAGAAGTGTCTATCTATACTACAAACTCCTTGGAGATGTCAGGGGCCAGCAGCATGAGTGCCGTGCATATGGCCTCCTTCAGGGTGTCAAACGCAGTTTGGCACGCCTCAGTCCAGATCACCTGTCTAGGCTGCTTCTTGGAAGTCAGCTCTGTCAAGGGGACAACAATGGTGCTACACCCACTGACAAATCTCCTGTTGTACCCTGTAAGGCCTAAGAAGGCTCTCACCTCTCTCTGGGTCTTGGGGGGTGCCCAAGCCCAAATGGCACCAATCTTCGGTTGAAGGGGCACCACCCGGCTGCTTCCTACCTGGTGTCCCAAGTACATCACTCACCCCTGCCCTATCTAGCACTTACTGGCCTTGATAGTGAGGCCTGCGGCTTGCAGCGCCTTCAACACTTCCCAGACGTGGTGCAAGTGGTGCTCCCAATTGGCGCTGAAAACAGCAATGTCATCAAGGTAGGTGGCACTGAAGTTTTCAAGCCCAGCCAGGACCTGATAGACCAACCTCTGGAAGGTGGCAGGGGCATTCTTCAACCCGAAGGGCATGACCCAGAACTGGAAGTGACCCTCTGGCGTTGAGAACAGCGACCTCTCCTTGGCACCATCAGTTAAGGCAATCTGTCAGTACACAGATGTGAAATCAAACGTGCTGAGGAACTTGGCAGCCCCCAACCGATCAGTGAGCTCATCAGCTCTGGGGGTGGGGTGGACGTCAGTCTTGGTGACGGCATTCAGTCCACGGGGGTCCACACAGAACCGTAGTTCTGGTGTGGCACCAGGTGCCACAGCCTTAGGTACCAAAACCACTGGGCCGGACCAAGGGCAGCTGGAGTGCTCAATCACCCCTAAAGCCAATATCTTGGATTCTTCATCCTTGATGCTGGCCTTCACTCTGTCACTCTGTCAACCTTGTGTTTCACAGGCAGACTGTCCCCATTTTTCATGTCATGCATGCATAGATGGGTGACACCTGTAGTGAGTGAAAAGAGAGCTGAAAATTGTCCCAGTAAGTGGCGATAGTCACTCTGCTGCTCTAGAGTAAGAGAGGGGGAAATGACCAGACCTTCTACTGACCCATCCTGTTCCCTGGCAGACAGGAGGTCAGGGAGAGGTTCACACTTCTCTTCCACCCCATCATCTGTAGTCAGAAGCATGGTTAAATCAGACCTCCCAAAGTGGGGTTTGAGGCAGTTGACATGTAGGACCCCCAAGGGGTTCCTTGAAGTCTGCAAGTCCACCAAGTAGGTGGCATCACTCTTGTGCTCCTTTAACTCAAATGGCTGTGTCCACGTGTTCTATAGAGAAGGCTCTAGTGGGGCCATGATCCACACTTTCTGGCCAGGATGAAACTCAACCAGAGTGGTATTCTGATCATACCAGCATTTCATGTCCTCCTGGCTTGCCTCCAGGTTTTCTTGAGCAAGCTTCCTGAAGCGGGCAATCTGGTTTCTGAAGGCCAGGATGTAACTAAATACATCCTGGGGTAACTTCCTAGGAGCTTGCTCCCAACCCTCGTTCACCAGATTCAGAAGTCCTCTGACCGAGTGCCCATACAATAGCTCAAAGGGGCTAAAGCCAACCCCCTTCTGTGGTACTTCCCAGTGGGCAAAAATAAGGCATGGCAAAAGGACATCCAATTTACGCCTCATAGAGTCTGACAGACCCCCAATCATGCCTTTCAGTGGTCGGTTGAATTTCTCAACCAACCCGTTACTTTGGGGGTGGTAAGGAGTGGTGAACTTTTAGTTGGCCCTACACTCCTTCCACATGGTCTTCATGTACATGGACATAAAGTCAGTACCCCAGTCAGATACCACCTCCTTGGGGAATCCCACTCGGTGAATGATCCCAATCAGTGCTCCGGCCACAATGGGCACCATCCCTGTCCTAAGAGGGATAGCTTCAGGGTGGCATGGTCCACATAGACCAGGATGAACATGTTGCCTTGGGCTGTCTTTGGGTCCAAAGGCCCTACTAGGTCAACGCCCACCCGCTTGAAGGGGGTACTCCCGATGTGAAGGGTTGGAGGGAGCTTTACATTTCCCTTCACTTTTGCCACTTGCTTGTCAAGTCTGGCAGGTCCTACAGAAAGCATCTGTATTTTTTCTCATTTGGGGCCAGCAGAAGTGGGTGATAAGCTTGTCAAATGTCTTGCTCTGACCCTAATGTCCTGCCAGAGGCACATCATGAGCCAAACCCAGTAGGAAGGCTCTGAAGTGTAGTGGTATCACCAGCACACGGGCTGCCCCAGGCTCAGCAGCCTTAAGCTCGCTATACAGGAGAGCATTCTCCCAATAGATCAGGTAATCCTTGGGCTCAGCGCCAGCTGCCTGGTCCTCAGCCTCCTGCCTAAGACCTATGAGAGTAGGGCACACCTTCTGCTCTGCACAGAACTCCTCCCTAGTGTGACCCCTTCTTACTGCCGATGGGTCAGCTCAGGTTGGTCTCCCAGTTCGGCCACTTGTTCCCCTGTAGGTGCCTGGGCGTCCCCCTCGAGGTCAGCCTCCTCCCGGACCATGGGAACTTCAGGGATGGATTTCCTGCACCCTTTACCCTTTCTCTTGGCAGGCACCTGGGCAACTGTTTCAGACTCCAGGTCTTCCTGATCCCCCTGACTGGTTGCCATTGACCGAGTGGTCACCCATGCCCACTCTGGCAACCCCAACATCCCCAAGTGTGACCTGAGCTCCACCTCCTTCCAGACGGAAGTCTCCAGGTCGTTGCCCAGCAGACAGTCAACAGGCATGATGGGACTCACAGCTACCCCCAAGGAACCCCCACTGAAAGGGAACCTGTGTCACCTTACACTGGCACTCTGAGTTGTCCGCTGCAACTACTTGGTGGAATACACCAGGGACTATCTGCTCTTCAGACACCAGGTGACACCGGACCTTAGTCACACTGGCTCCAGTATCTCTGAGAGCCTCTACCCTCTGCCCATTGATGGTCACCCACTGCCTGTATTTTTTAGTGTTATCAGGCATTAGGTTTCTCTGGACCATCTCACCGTTCCCTAGTGAGACAAGGGTCATCTTGGTTGGTTCCCCACACCCACCTGGGACCAACTCCTCCCTAAGCGCTACACTGGCCAACCCCTTAGTCTACCCACCTGTGGGAGGCTGTGTCCACTTAGAACATTTTGGGATCCCCCTTCATGTGACCCACCTGGTCACAAGCAAAGCATTTATGGGGTCCTGCCTCTGCAGGCTTTCCTGAAGAGACCCATGGTTTCTTATCTTCTGGGGGGCAGGAATTCTTATCCTGGCTACTATATTGGGGCCCTTTGGAGAACTCGTTTTGTGTACCCTTGTCCCCCCCACTCTGTTGTGGGGAACCCTGCCCACCTTTGGCAGAGTCTCCCTCATACACATTCTTGTGGTCCCAGGTACTCACTAAGTGGTCCACCTCCATAGCAAGCTTCCTGGGATCAGTCAGTTTACTATCAGTCAAGTGCTAGGGCAGCTCTGCAAAACACAGACTAGACAAGAGTTCCCATGCAATTAAATTGTATAGTCCCATAAAAATCTGTGACATTACTGCTCTTCACCCAACCATCCAGTGCCCTGCAAAAAGAATCCACTCATTCTAACCAGGTCTGTGAATCACTTTTCTTACACCCTCTAAACTGATTCCTGTACTTGTCAGGAGTGAGGCCATACCTGGTGGGGAGGGCCTCTTTCAGAATAGGTGAGGTTGTACCTCTTACCCAAAGCTAACAAAGTGTCCCTCCCGTCCTCTATGAAGTGGTTCTACAATCCTGCTTCCCAATTCTTCTCAGGGACCACATTCATGTGGCTAGATGCCTCATATCCCTGAAACCACCTATGGATAACATATCCTTTCTTGTACTTCCTTCCTGCATTCTTGGGAATGTAATTACCCTATCTGAGTGCACTGAGGTATCACTGCCATCATTGCTGCTGGATCTACCCCTCTGATCCAACTCCTTCATTCTGAGCTCATTGTTTAAGAGCATTTTCTTCTCCTCCATTTTTAGCCTCTCCAACTTTATCTGATGTCTCCTGGATTCTCTCCTATCTTCCAGCTCTTCTAGAGTCAGGCCCTGTGAAACACTACTGTTGCCTGGCCCAGATGGTATCTCCCCCACTGGCAGTTCCCTTGGATTTGGCTCCACAGTCTCTCCAGGCAGAGCCTCAGAATGCGGACTGGCATTTCTGGCTGCTGTGCAGACCCTCAGTGCCTCCTTCATGGTGAGGCCTCTAACGTAGACTTTGGTGCTTTTGCAAATTGACTTCAGTTCCTTTACGGTGTACGTGTAGGTTTCCAACCTATCCTCCTCAAAAAACAAATCCAGGGATGTAACTGATGATGCCCTTGACTGAGACATGATGTAGTAGGGAGTTCAACTTGAACTCAAGACCAAAAAAAGATCAAAGTAAATCCAAAAACAACAACCTGTATGTGGTATGTAGTGGTCTGCGATGTGGTAGTAGTGTACACCAATCATTGTAGGCCAAGTGCAAATGCAAGTCCTATCCTCACTGCTGACAAACAGTGTTAGAAATGGGGTCTCTAGTTGGCAGTCGGTTTGCACCCTGTCTAAGTAGGGACCCTCACTCTTGTGAGGATAAGGGAGATACCCATCTCAGATAACTCCTGCTCACCCCCTTGGTAGCATTGCACGAGCAGTCAGGCTTATCTCAGAAGCAATTTGCATATAACACACAGTAATACAGTGAAAACACTACAAAAGGACACCACACCAGTTTTAGAATCATAGCCAATATTTATCTGTGTTAAACAAGACAAAACTGGAAAAATCCAACATACAATAATAAATATTAGAATTTTGCAAGCATTAACATAAAAAAATAGTTCCTTGAAGACGATAGCTCCGTCTGGGGCTATCACGGCATTGTGAACAACAAATCCAACAGTTCAGGCCAGCCATGGTGTTGCGAGCCAGCTATGGTGTCGGGAAGACCCGCAAACAGTACCTTGGAAATATAGGGCCTTGTGATCCTCGTGATGAGATCCCGAATGTGGCATTCCCAGCATCACATACGTTGGTTCTGGAGGTCGGTGCGGGGGTCGTTGGGCCCTTGAAGTCACACGTGTTGCAGATCGAACTTCGGGCTGATGCCGAATTCAGGAGTACTGGTGTGGATGGTGTCGGGGTTGCGGTGCGAAGCAGAACAGTGGAGTGCCCACAGTTCACAGTGTAGGCAGCAGCTTGGTGACGTCATCCTGCGGTGGTGGTGAGACCAGGGCTGCGGTGTGAAGTGGGGCGCTGCAACGTGCGGTGTCTCCAGGTCACAGTGCAAGTAGCGGCGTCATTCTTGTTGAAGCACTGTCATGGGTAGGGCTAAGGCGGCGATGCGGGGCAGGCTCAGTGCGGCGTCCACGGGTCACGGTGCAGACAGGGGCAGCTGTTTACGACACTGGAGTCGATGGCGTGGCATTGATGGACCGGGGCTGCGGTACGGGATCGGATGGTGCGTTGTGTACCTCATAAGCGGTGCCCCCAAGCCACGGTGCAGGGAGCAGCGTCAGTGTCTGCTTGGAGCGTCATCATCGGGGATGCTGAGACTTTGGTGTGAGCAAGGCAATGTGGAGTGCGTGGCCCACAGGTCACGGTTCAAGCAACGGCTTGGTGAAGGCATCAGGTGCCGTCCTCGGTGAGACCAGGGTTGCAGTGCAAAGTGGGGCACGACTCCCTGTGATGTCAGCAGGTCACAGTGCAGGCAGCAGCGTCGTTGACAGCGTTGTGGTGGTTTTTCTTCTGTTGCAGCACAAAACACACAGTTCCCAGTGCTGTAGGCAGATGAAGCAGAACTCTTTAATATTCCTGAGACTTTCAACAGGAGGTAAGCTCTACTTCAAACCCTTGGGTAAACTTCACAAGCAGGATACACAGCAAGGTCTAGTCTTTTCCCTCTTTAAGGGAGAAGCAGCAACTGCAGGCTAACCCAGCAAAGCACATAGAGCAGAGGGGCATTACTCCTCCAGCTCTTCAGCTGTTCTCCTTGTCAGAGGTTCCCTGTGATCCAGAAGTGTTCTACTTACACCTACGTATACCACTGTCTGCCTTTGAAGTAGGCAAACATCAAAGAAAAGTCTCTGTTGTTCACAAGATCCTGCCTTGCCCAGGCCTGGCCCAAGACCGGCCGAGGGGGTCGGAGACTGCATTGTGTGAGGACAGGTACAGCCCTTTCAGATGTAAGTGTCAGCTCCTCCCTCCTCACTCTAGCCCAGGAGACTCATCAGGATATGCAGACTACACCCCAGCTCCCTTTGTGTCACTGTCAGCCCAAACTGTCAGTCTGACCCAGACGTGGAATACACAAGCAGGCAGAGGAACAGAATGGTTAAGCAAGAAAATGCCCACTTTCTAAAAGTGGCATTTTCAAACTGACAATCTAAAAGCCAACTTTACCAAAATATGTATTTTTATGTTGTGAGTTCAGAGACCCCAAACTCCAGATCTCTTTCTGCTCCCTATGGGAAACTGCACTTAAAATATATTGAAAGGCAGTCCCTTTCCAGTTTACGTATGAGAGAGATAGGCCTTGCAACAGTGAAAACTGATTTTGGCACTATTTCACTGTCTGGACATGTAAAACACATCAGTATATGTCCTACCTTTACCATACACTGCACCCTGCCCATGGGGCTACCTAGGGTCTACCTTAGGGGTGCCTTACATGTAACAAAAAAGGGAAGGTTTGGGCCTTACAAAAGGATACTCTTGCCAAGTTGAATTGGCAGTTTAAAACTGCACACACCGACAGGTCTGAGACATGTTCAAAGGGCTACAAATGAGGGTGGCGGAATCAGTGCTGCAGGCCCACTAGTAGCATTTGATTTACAGGCCCTGGGCACATATAGTGCACTTTACTAGGGACTTATGAGTAAATCAAGTATGCCAATCATGGACAAACCAATCACCAATACAATTTACATAGGGAACACTTGTACTTTAGCACTGATCAGCAGTGGTAAAGTGTGCAAAGACAATAAACCTGCAAAAACAGAGTCCAGCATACCATAAAAACAGGAGGTCAGAAGGCAAAAAGACAAGGGAAACACGCCAAAAGATGCCAGGTCTAATAGGCAGCAAATCACTCCGCTACCCATGCATTAATAACATCTATCAAGTTACTCATAACAGTGTAAGCTCTAGTCACTCTTATCATATTCATATAACATACATTATCTCCTTGTGATAATATCAAATGAAAAGGTTGTGGTAGTAGATGAGCCCAGGTCACCAGGACAAAAATGGTCTGGTTTTGTAATTAACATACAACTGCATTCTCATGGTTTATGTTTTTTCTTTTATATGGATTATTAAACAAATATACATAATTCTAATGGTACATAAAATGCAAAATTGAAGACACAGTGAAGTTGGTCTATTTTGTTTGTTAAGAAATTCTCCACTTTGACACACAGTGGGGGTAATTCTGACCCTGGCGGTCGGTGATAAAGCGGCGGCCAACCCGCCAACAGGCTGGCGGTCCGAAAAATGGAATTCTGACACTGGCGGGAACCGCCAACAGAGACCGCCAACTTAACACTCCGACCGCCACGGCGGGACAAACGAACAGCGCGGCGGTCACCGCCAACAGGCAGGCGGCAGACAATGTACCGCCCACCCTATCACAACTCACCAATCCGCCACCTTTTCCGGGGCGGGAGCACCGCCGATAAAAACACGGCGGAAACAGCCTACGAATGGGAAAACGCTCACCTCTACGCACTCCACGAGGACGGAGGACAGCATGGAACCCGAATTGAACATCATACCTGCTCTCGTCTACCTGCTCATCTACCACGAGTACGAACTCCGCCGCAGACGTCAACGGTGAGTACTGCACCTACGACACACGGGAGGGGGGGAGGAGGAAAGGTTACGGGCACACACATATGCGACCCCCCCCCCCCAAGATGTACACACCAATGCAGAGCAACAACTTACAGTGACACCACCCAAACACCCGTAAAAAATACAATCACATAACCAAATTGAGAATAAATATTTATGAACAAAATAGTCTCAGAAAAGTATTATCAACCATCAAAACTTTCTTCTGATAAACAAATTATTTACACAGCAGTGGATAACTGAAGCAAGTAGTCCTGCACATCTTATGAATCCATCATGTCCGTGGGCCAAAGTGTAGCGAAACAAGGGCAAAGCCCACACAGGAGACCTGAGTCCTTTGGAGAGAACACTGCAGGGGCATCTGGTGACAAAACTACAGGCACCTTAGGGGGAAGGGAAGGGGGGGGCACCACAGCCACATGAGTCCACGACGCCAGATCCACGATGGGCCCACCATGCCCACTGTGCCATCCTGGGGAGTGCAAAGCCACAGTCTCTCAAGTCTCTACAGTGGGTGGGTTGCCCACTGTGCCATCCTGGGGAGTGCAAAGCCACAGTCTCTCAAGTCTCTACAGTGGGCGGCTTGCCCACTGTGCCATCCTGGGGTGTGCAAAGCCACAGTCCATCAGGTGGATAAATGTCCCCACTGGACAAGGAGGATGCATGGTGGGCACAGTGAACCCTGAACAGTGCCTGACAGGAAGGGCCCAGCGGAGCGGTGCTTGACAGGTAGGGCCCAGCGGAGCAGTGCTTGAGACGGCGGGGCACAGCGGAGCGGTGCTTGACAGGAAGGGCCCAGCGGAGCGGTGCTTGACAGGAAGGGCCCAGCGGAGCGGTGCTTGACAGGAAGGGCCCAGCGGAGCGGTGCTTGAGACGGCGGGGCCCAGCGGAGCGGTGCTTGACAGGAAGGGCCCAGCGGAGCGGTGCTTGAGACGGCGGGGCCCAGCGGAGCGGTGCTTGAGACGGCGGGGCCCAGCGGAGCGGTGCTTGACAGGAAGGGCCCAGCGGAGCGGTGCTTGACAGGAAGGGCCCAGCGGAGCGGTGCTTGAGACGCCGGGGCCCTGTTCAGCGGTGCTTGTCTTCACGGCGGGGCCCTGTTCAGCGGTGCTCTTCTGCACGGCGGGGCCCTCTTCAGCGGTGCTTGTCTTCACGGCGGGGCCCTCTTCAGCGGTGCTTGTCTTCACGGCGGGGCCCTCTTCAGCGGTGCTTGTCTTCACGGCGGGGCCCTGTTCAGCTGTGCTCTTCTGCACGGCGGGGCCCTGTTCAGCGGTGCTTGTCTTCACGGCGGGGCCCTCTTCAGCGGTGCTCTTCTGCACGGCGGGGCCCTGTTCAGCGGTGCTTGTCTTCACGGCGGGGCCCTCTTCAGCGGTACTCTTCCAGTCAGTGTAGGGAGTCAGACCTGGCCTGGACAACCTGCTCACTCGCCCTCCGAACGTGCAGTGTCAGGCCCCTTCGGAGACGGAGTCCTGGGCCCTTTGGTGTCGTCCCTTGCAGCCGGGATGGGGCGTGTGGGACCCTCCTGCTCCGCGCTCCTGCTGGCTGGCCTCTCCGTCCTGCTGCCCTTCCGCTCCTTAGATGGGGCTCTCGGGCCCTTGCCTCCCCTGGCTGTTGTGGCAGGTGAAGTGGCCTGAGTCACCTCCTTAGGGGCAGCGTCTCAGTCCGCTCACGGCGGCCCTTCACTTTCCGGGTCCTCTTGCCTGGGGGGGGGCTGCCAGTCCCCTTGCTGCTCAGTGAAGTGTCACTGCCGCCAAAGGGTGGACTCCATATTCCATGCACCACTTGTACCTTGGAAGCTGGGCTGGTGGTGGCTGAGGTGCCTTTGGGACTTTTCCCAGATGGAGGGGGTGGGTCAGGGGAGGGGAAGAGGTCAACATTTGTGAGGTAATATTTCTTTGGGCCAGGGTAAAGGGTAGGAGTAGTGGAGATAGAAGTGGAGGAAGAGGATGTGGTTGTAGGAGAGTCAGGTGTGCTGTCCTTGGGTGCAGGTGACTGAGACGTAGGCTGTCGTGAGGTGGTTGGCTGTTGTTTGGGTGTCTGCCTGCGTTTATGTGTCTTGGAAGAGGGGGTGACAGACACAGTGGGAGAGCACACAGGGGACGTGTACATGGCAGTGGGGGTGGTGACTGCACGTGTGAGGACTGTAGTGGAGGGTGTGCTGGTGATGGAAGAACTGGCTGATGTTGGTGTGCATGCAGGTGTGAGTGTAGACGTCACAGGGAGGGAGGAGGGAGACGAGGAGGAGGGGGACACAGAGGTGGTAGTGACTGTTGGTATGTCTGCAACTGGGTGTTGCTTGGGTGAATGCTTGTGTGTTCTGTGGTGCTTATGTTTGGATGAGCTGGCCTTGGGTGTTGAGGTGTGTGCAGGCTGGTCAGATGGTGTGGATGGGATAGGCTGAGGAACAGGAGACAGAGAAAGGCTGGAGGCAGTTAGAAGAGGGAGACTGGAGACAGGGACAATGGCTGCCGTCAGTGCTGAGGCCAGAGAAGTGAAAGCTCGTTGATGGGCAGCCTGACCCGAATGAATGCCCTCCAGGTAGGCGTTGCTCTGTTGCACCTCCCTTTGCACCCCCTGGATGGCATTCAAAAGGGTAGTCTGCCCAACAATGAGCGTCCTCACGAGGTCAATGAGCTCCGCACTGAGGGCAGCAGGGGTAACAGAGGCAGGGGCTGAGGTGCCTGGGGCGAAGGAGACGCGCGCCTTCCTGGGCGAACGGGCATGGAGCGAAGACTGAGGGGCTGCTGAGAGGGCGGTGCTGGTGCGCTGGGTGGCGGCTGTACCTGTTGTTGCTGGGGGCACAGATGTTGCAGCCCCCGCTAGGGAGCTCCCAAACGAGGACGTGTCCGTGTCGCTGGTGTCTCCACCGGCCCCCGTTGTGGTGCTCCCCTCGCCCTCCGGATCACTGGTGCCCTCGGTGTCTGTGTCAGTGCCCACCGGGGCCTGGTGACCTGCAGCTCCCTCGTGCTCCGACGCCAATTCTCCTCCGCCTGATGATGCTAATGCACAAGAAACAAAGAATAAGGGTGGGGGGAGAAAGAAAACAAAGTTGAGTGCATGCCTTGTCAATAGCCTTGGCGGAGAGGACAGACACAGGTGCCTCATGCACTAAGCCGCGAACTTGGGGTACACTACTCTGTACTTCTGACTAGGCCAACAGGTCGAGGGACAACAGACGCGCTCAGGGGTGATGTTGGACCATGGATAGCTGCACTTGGCACCCTACAGAGGTGGTGGGCGGGGGCACAGGGCCATGTCTGAGGGAGGGGACTACACTACAGAAAGCGCCCTGGCCTACTGTCACCCACAGCCCTCCTCCCCCACCCAGACGCCTCCACTGCGCTTATAGATAGGAGAATGTGCTGATACTCACCCCCTTGTGTCTGCTGTGATGTCCTCAAGCGCCCATCCAAATCAGGGTAGGCCACCGCCAGGATCCGGGACATCAGGGGGGTCAGGGTACGACTGGCACCCCTCCTAGGTCGGGAGGCCATCCCCAGCAGTGACTCGGCGGTCTTTCGGGTTCCGCGGCGGATGTCCTCCCACCTCTTCCGACAGTGGGTGCCCCGTCTGGTGTAGACCCCCAGGGCCCGGACTTCCTTGGCGATGGCACGCCAAATATCGATTTTCTGATGGGCGCTCACCTGTTTGACATGTACAGGGTGGGAAAGAGAAAACGTCACATTTCTGCATGTTTGGAGTACATGCCCCCCCTCCCCACCCTTGCCATGTGGCCCATACTCTCATCAGTCGTGCGTTGCATTCCTCATTTTCTCCCCACCCCACCAACTGACAGCCACCCCACTCCACACAGGCATTACACATTCAATGTGCACTCAGTGTACTCACCTGTTGGTCTGGAGGACCGTAGAGTAGCGCATAATGGGGGAGGACCCCGTCCACGAGATTCTCCAACTCTTCAGACGTGAAGGCAGGGGCCCTTTCCCCAGTCGCAGCAGCCATTGTCACTTCCAGACCGAGAGTTCACAGCAGCACTTGCAGTATAGGTCCTCTCCTGTGGATGATCAGGTCTCGAGTGATTAAGCAGTTAGAAAATGGCGGTCACGCCCGCGGCGGTGCGTACCGCGGCGGTGCGTACCGCGACCGCCGGCGCACATCGTCATTGGCTCATGAATCCCATAGGGTTCAATGTTAACCAATGCGACTTCGTACAGCGGTCTTCGACCGCCTACCGCCACGGTGTGCCACGCCAGCGCATTGACCTCACATCCCATTGTCCCACTTCACAGGTCAGGCAGCCACCATTTCAAGGGCCCACATGGCTTTAATTCTACTGCGTCACACAGGCCTAGGCCTTGCATTTGCACACATACAAACATAGCAGTCAAAACATTTTCGTGTACTGTGCAAGCTGTGTTGTACGTACCTGTGAGTTGATTGACTCAGTGCTCCATGTTGTCCTTCCTAGGCACCGTCCGCAGGGACTTGCGAGGAGAAGGAGGAATCCTCCCGTGTACCGGCCGCTGGTTGACCTGTTGACAATGGAAGAACGCCATATAATACTCCGATACCGACTTGACCGAGCCACTATACATGAACTGTGTGCCCAGCTGGAGCCAGACCTGATGTCACCCATCCGCCAACCCACAGGAATTCCCCCTCCAGTGCAGGTTCTATCAGTCCTCCATTTCTTTGCAAGTGGCTCATTCCAGACAACAGTGGCCATGTCATCTGGAATGTCTCAGCCTATGTTTTCAAAGATTCTGTCCAGAGTGTTGTCTGCCCTGATGAAACTCATGAGGAGCTACATCATATTCCAAGAAGAGGGTGATTTGGCCACAGTGAAGGGTGATTTCTATGCCCTTGGACATATCCCCAACATCATTGGTGCCATTGATGGGACCCATGTGGCATTAGTACCCCCAAATGACGATGAACAGGTGTACCGAAATAGGAAAAATTACCATTCTATGAATGTGCAGGTTGTCTGTGTGGCAGACCAGTACATCTCCCATGTAAATGCCAAGTTCCCTGGGTCAGTGCATGACGCGTATGTTATGCGTAATAGCAGCGTCCCCTATGTGATGGAACAGCTACAGAGACAGCGTGTGTGGCTAATCAGTGACTCTGGTTACCCCAACCTGCCGTGGCTATTGACCCCAGTGAGGAATCCCAGGACCAGGGCTGAGGAACGGTACAATGAGGCCCATGGGCGTACTAGGAGGGTCATTGAAAGGACCTTCGGCCTCCTGAAGGCCAGGTTTCGGTGCCTGCATATGACAGGTAGATCCCTAATGTACTCACCAAAGAAGGTGTGCCACATCATCGTGGCCTGCTGTATGCTTCACAACCTGGCTTTGCGACGCCAGGTGCCTTTCCTGCAGGAGGATGGTCCAGATGGTGGTGTCGTAGAAGCCGTGGAGCCTGTGGAGAGTGAAGAGGAGGAAGACGACGGTGAGGAAACAGACAACAGGGAAGCTGTCATACTACAGTATTTTCAGTAGCACACAGGTAAGATTCAGCCACGCCATTTCCCAGTTACTTAGAGCCTCATGCATCTCAACTTTATGTATTTCCCCCCAGCTCTTTTAAATAACATATTCTTTTTCCCTTCCCTTCTCAGTGCTTAATGACTCATAGCCCGACTTCTGCTTGGTTTGGCCATGTACTACAGTGTATTGACATTGGTATGTTGTCATCACTAACTGACATCACATATTGTGAACTGTTATGTGTTGTACGAATTTTTGAGAATACAGCATGACTCCAAACGGTTTTCTGTGCAATAATTGTTTTATTTTGTGTGCTTAGATAATGGTACATTATATGATGACGGTGATGGGGGGGGGGTGGAGTGATGTCCATGGCAGAGTCCAGTTCTCAGTCTGACAGGTCTATTGTCCATATGCCTGTGGAAGGATGGAGCAGGGGCTGTTTGAGTTTGGACAGGGTGGCAATGATTGACAGTGGGATGACTTCTGGGGGTATCTCATGCTGGCGGTGGTCTTGGCATGCTACTCTGATTTTTTTTGGGTCTTAGGCTCCTCTTGCGGGGTGGTTGTTCTTCAGCAGGAGGTGGGGTTCTTGTGGCCTGTCGTTGTGTGTGGGCCTCCTGTTCACTAGCGCCGGCTGAGGTGGTAGGCTGTTCCTGGCTAGTGACAGTGGCCCTGTGTGGTGCCACATGGTCCCGCAACGTGTCTTCTATACTGTTGAGGGCCTGGACCATGCTCTCCATGGCGGTAGCGATGGTGGTGAGTTGGTTGCTGAACCCCATGTAGCATTCTTCCTGCTGTGCCTGGACCTCGGTGAACCTGGCCAGTACCGTCGCCATCGTCTCTTGGGAGTGGTAGTATGCTCCCATGATGGTAGTGAGGGCCTCTTGGAGAGTGGGTTCCCTGGGCCTCTCCTCCCCCCCCTGTCGCACGGCAGCCCTCCGAGTTGCCCTGTTTGCCTGGGCCTCTGTCCCCTGGACGGTGTGCCCACTCCCACTGCCCCCAGGTTCCTGTTGTTGTTGGGGTGTTGGGTTAGCCTGGGTGCCCTGTAGTGGCAGACACACCGCTGCTTGACCTGTCCTAGAGACAGAGGCATGGGCCCGCTGGGTGGGAGCTGTGCTGTTGTTCCCAGGGGGGTTTGGGTCTGCTGTGGCCTGTGTCTGTGTTTGGGGAACCCACTGCCCAGAGGTCCCCGATGGTCCGGGCTGGTCATCAGGTTCCAGGTCGCCAGAGCTGCTGTCCTCACTGGGGGCCTGTTCCGGGGGTGGGATGGACATTTGAGGACCCTCCTGACCGGTGTGTTGGCGTTCGGGTCCTGCATGGGGTGAGAGAGTATGGTTATTGTTTCTGTGTGTGAAAAAGCGTGCAAATTATGGGTGCCCTTGTCCCCCAGTGCAGGCATTCCCTTGTGGGTGATGTTGTGAGGGTGGTTTGTGGGGGGGATGGGTATGTGCAGTGGTCATGCTTAGGTAATGGGTGTCCAATGTTTGTGGTGGCATGCAAGGGTTGGTGAGGGGTTGGGTGGGTTGTGCTAGGGATACATTCTCAGGGATGATGTGTGATGGTGGGTTGGGGGTGAGGGTGGGGGTGTGGGTTGGCATGCTGGTGGGGTGGGGGGGATGAAGTATATGAGATAGGACTTACCAGAGTCCATTCCTCCGGGTACTCCAGCGAGGCCCTCAGGATGCAGGATGTTTAATACTTCTTGCTCCCATGCTGTGAATTCTGGTGGGGTGGGTGGGGGTCCTCCCCCAGTCTTCTGCACCGCGATGTTGTGTCACGACACCATCGAGCGCACCTTCCCCCGTAGGTCGTTCCATCATTTGCGGATGTCGTCCCTATTTCTGGGATGCTGTCCCACCGCGTTGACCCTGTCCACGATCCGCTGCCAGAGCTCCGCCTTCCTTGCTATGGTGGTGTGCTGCACTTGTGAGCCGAAGAGCTGGGGTTCCACTCTTAGGATTTCCTCCACCATCACCCTGAGTTCTTGGTCCGTAAAGCGTGGGTGTCTTTGTGGTGCCATGGGGTGGTGTGGATGAGGTGTGGGGTGGTGTATGTGGTGATGAGTGTGTTGGTGTGTGGTGCTTTGTGCTACTATGTGGTGTGTGTGATGTTGTAGTGTGCCTCTGTGTGTCTGGCTCTCTATTCTCTGATGTGTCTCTCTCTCCTTCGTCTCTGATTTTTGGTCGTAGGGGTTTGTGGGTGATGTGGGTGTGTGTTTTATATTGTATTGGATGTGTGGGAGTGTTGTTTGTATGTGTATCAGGTGTGTGTATTTCAAATTGTCCAGTGTGGTAGTGTTTTGTAAAGGTGTGGGTATTTTGACCGCGGCGGTGTGTACCGCCAATAGACTACCGCGTTTGAAAGACCGCCGCGTGGATTTGTGGATCGTAATGGCATGGGCGTATTTCTGTTGGCGTGGCGGTGAAAGTTTGGTCATCTCCAGTTTATCGCGGGCCGCTGATGTGGCGGACTGCAATAGAGGTCGGATTTTTGGCGGTTTGGCAGTTGTGGGTCAGAATGACCGTGGCGGCTGACCGCGGCCGCGGCGGTATTGTGGCGGTCTTCTGACCGGCGGTAAGCGGCTTTTACCGCCGAGGTCAGAATGACCCCCAGTATCATCACTTTGAGTAAGTTGCTCCTTGCAAAGTGCAAGGACTACCCATTTTTATTCCAGAAACAAATACACATCTATTGAGTCTTCTACACTGTAGTGGAAAACCAGTGTTGCCTATATTAGTCACTCAAACAAACTGCAAAGTGGCCTTTGTCTGCTGAGTAGGGTGGTTTAGCTGCCTCACTCAACTGCGGCACCACATATCTCTGCTACCAACATATTTTGAAGCGGATGACACTGTTGTTCTGATGGACAGAAATTGTTTTCTAGTCTGTAGAACAAATGCTCTCATAAATAGTATGTAAGAAGGTAGAGGTAGTGTTGCACCGCTACAGTGCATATAGCTAATAGATTCAACGCTACAAAAGGAGGCTGATGGATTTCCAGGGAATCAGCTAACCTACATGTTTTTGAATCACACCTGCATTTTGCCTCAAGAAATGTATATTTTTATTTTTTTTTTAATTTTGTACTGCTTTTTTCATCAAAATCAAAAGGAATCCTAATGAATATACATTTTCAAATGGGATATACCTTCAAGGTTGCAATCTTAGTGTTCTGTATGTCCTCGCTATTCTTCATAAGAAGGCTAGTGTTGTTCAACATTACTATTACTGAGCACAAGTGATAGAGAGACTCTACTTCCCACAATGTTGCTAAGGCATTGCAAGAAGTTAGGTTACTGGCTGAGAGAAGTTAAAGAGGGCTGAAACCCTACTCAAGCAGCAACCACAATCCTTGTCAGGGTGAAGTCACAAGCAAACCCCAAATTGCCTTGTGCTCAACCCTCTGGTTGTTTGGCACAGAAGATACAGGCTTAACTTAGAGGCAATGTGTAAAGTATTTATGCAGCAATTTTAACAGTGATAAGGTGAAACATAATACAAGGAAAATCCCACACCAATTAAGAAAAAATAGAGTAAAATGTAATAAATAATTTAAGACCAAAACAACACAAATCCAATCAGTAAAACTGGGGATATGCAATAGTGCCAAAAAGCACAAAGCTCCAACTGTGGTAATCTGATTGCATTAGACGAGGGCAAAGTCACATGTTTAGGCTGATCGCAGTGGAACACAGGCTAGTTAGGCTTGCTGAACAAAGCACCTTAAATCATGTTTGTGGGGATGCATTGCACAGGGGCTATTCCGGGAATACGATGGGCGGTGCAAGGGTTTTGCATGGAAATGCATAGTGCAGCAGCGGTTTGGAGGATCTGAGGTGGGCGATGCAAGGTCCTTGTGTGGAAATGTATTGCACAGTGGTGGTTCTGAGGAGCTGGTGTGTGATGCAAGGTCCTTGCATGGAGATGCGTCACTCAGCTGCATTTCTGATGAACTGCGGGGCTGCAACACGAAGTCCTGTATTGGGAATGCATCACAGAAAGCTTCCGATGAGGAGTCTTGCGAAGCAATGCGTCACAGTGCGTCAGTTCGGCAAGAACCACAGCTGACCTGGCAGAGTGCTTTCAGGCCCACTTCCAAGGGGCCAGGACTAGGGTGCCCCCACTGGGGAGGGCAGAACTCATACCTGGTAGATTCCAGGTGCTGGGTTGAGGGTTGATAGAGCCTGTTGTGTTCTAGAAGCTCTGTTCAGGAGCCCAAACAACTGGCTGTTGGAGTAAATCTGTTGGTCTAAGATGCAGGTCCAGTCCTTCTCACTCATGCAGGAAGACAGCAAGGGCAGCACGGCAACACAGCAAGGCAGCAGAGTGTTGGTTCTTCTTCTTCTTAGTCATCCATAGATCCAGATGCATTCTTAAGAGTGGGCCTGAGGGTCTATTATTTATACCTGGTGACCACTTTGACATACGAGAAGGTTCTGGAGGTTCCCACCCCTTGAGGTGTCAGGCATCCTCTTAATCCTTGCAGAGGCCCCAACATGTCTGAGGACACAAAAGACCAGTGACAAACACTTTGTAAGTGTGTTCAGCCTGGGCCATTCTGATGTACAAGTGTGGTAGGGTATAACTCTACCCCCTTGTTAAAACAGAGCAGTCCATCCTGCCAGCATCTATCTTCCCTTTGTCTCACTGCCTGTGAACAATACACAATAACCAACTGCCAGCTACACCTAGCCATGTGACCCAGGGACAGGCTCAGGACCAAATGGTTAGGACAAGAAAACACCAACTTTCTAAAAGTGGCATTTACATAACTGTGACTTAAAATCCTACTTTACCATTAAAGAGGGCTTTGACTCACAACTATTTAGACACAAAACTCGACCTGTCTACCTGACCCCAATTGAAAGTTGTCACTTATTAAATGTATTAAGGTGTTCTGGGTACACTTGCACATCCAAGAGCTCAATTACAGCAAGATGCTGTTGCTTGCAACATTCAGACTTAATTGTGTATATTCATTACCAATGCTTGTTAAATGTCTCATTTATTATAACCAATGTTTGTTGATTATGTACATTGTATTCCACCTGCTCCAACTGTAACTGCCAAAACATGTGCTGTTCACAATGTGATCTGTATTGAATATGTCCCACAATCACAATGATAATTGCTCATTTTCTTAACAAGCAACCAACTGCCTTTCCACCTGCTACAACTGTAACTGTCAAAACATGTGTTCTTCACAATTTGATCTGTATTGAACATGTGCCACAATCAGGAGGATAATTGCTAATTTCCTTAACAAGCAAGGATGCTTGTGAGTGTGAGACCTTGCTTGGCTTTGTGCCTATTGCTCTGCTCACCTCTTTCCAGTCAAGTCGAGTTCCTTGTTCTCCAGCCTACCTCCAGTCGAATTCCACTGCAAGTCACGTTCCTTGTTTTGCACCTGCCTGCAGTCGAGTTCCAGTGTGTCTCGTTCTCCAACCAGCTTCCAGTCGAGTTCCAGCATTTCCCGTACTCCGGACAGCCTCCAGTCGAGTACTGGCGATCTTCGCCCAGCAGTCAGCTTCCTGCAGTGTTTCCAGCTCTCCTCTTCCATTTTCTGCTGACTATCCCGTATTTCCTGTAAAAGAGAGAAAATAAGAAAGGTGAAAAAACCCAGTTTGGGTTCTTCTGAAATTTAACTTAATTTCAAGGTAAATAAATAGTCATCGCTTAAATGAAACAAAACAGAGCTCCGTCTTTTAAATACTTTATGACAATAAGAACTAATGTGATTTATCATTTAGGTGAGAATCCAAGATACTGCTAAATAGACATTAAGGAAGGACGTATTTCCTGCAACAAGCGCTCCCCTGAGAATTAGGAGATTGGAAATAGAGGAGGTTCATCGTAACTATTATTGGCAAGAGATTACGCCAGAACACAAAGAAGCCTTTTACTCAAGTTGATTGTTTTTGAGTTTGGACATTGCTTGAGAGCCTCTGAAAGTAGTATAAAAAGAGGAAGAGACTTGTTCAGCCTTATAGAAAAGTATGCTCAATGTGTCAACAATAACTGACATTATGCAATGTACATTAGTTTGTGCAAGTTCAATGTATTAATGAAGTAATTATTTTGAAGCCCAGAATCCTAAAAAACCAAGAACTCAATATTTTGAGAAATCAGAAGACCTGACACCCAACACAACATGCAGTCCAGGGTTCAGCAGTCCGATTCTGCAGTCCACGAAGCAGAAGCTGGTATTTTCTCTTTTTCTCTTCCCAAAAGCTCCATCCCCTTCAGGACTTGCTAGAGGGAAATTCACTCTTCATAGCGGTCACGTTTGTTCTCACCAGGATTGGGGAATTGTCATCGCCCCATATGAATGCCTGGCATTCAGGTGAGCGGCTTGCACAGAACATAAGGAAGCCTAATGTTATGCTATGGGAGAGGTAGGCCTTGCAGTAGTGAAAAACAAATTTAAGAGTTTTTCACTACCAGGACTTAAAAGTGCATGTCCAACTTGTACAACAGGGCCTACCTGAAAAAGAAAGGTTTGGACAAGTCAAATGGCAGGTTAAAAATGCACACACAGGCTGCAGTGGCAGGCCTGAGACATGTTTTGAGACTTAAGTGGGTGGCACAATCAGTGCTGCAGGCCCACTAGTAGCATTTAATTAAAAGGTCCTGAGTACTTAGGGTACCGCTTTAGTAGGGCCTTGAATTAAATGTGGCAGTTGGGTACGAGCCATCTCTACCATGTTTAGGGAGAGTGAACACAAGCACTTTATCACAGGTCAGCAGTAGTCAAATACACAGAGTCCTAAGGCCATCAAAAACTAACTTCGCAGAAATAGGAGGGGTCAAGGCAAAATGTTTGGGGGATCGCCACCCTAAGGCTAACAGACATGGTACGATGAATGCTGGGACAGGAAAGCTAAATAACCCTAGGTTTCAGGGATCACACACTCAAGACCAGTCCTGACCTGTGAAACCCCAAATAACGTCACTTCACTCTGTGTCAATCTTTCTCAAAATATTTATTTTGATATTTTTTCTGGGCCTTCAAATCAATCAGTTCAGTTACAAAATAGTGATCATCAGCTTGGCATTATGAATATGAATACAGGAGAAATAATAGATTTAGGGCCTGATTACAACTTTGGAGGACGGTGTTAAACCGTCCCAAAAGTGACGGATATACCACCTACCGTATTACGAGTTCCATAGGATATAATGGACTCGTAATACGGTAGGTGGTATATCCGCCACTTTTGGGACGGTTTAACACCGTCCTCCAAAGTTGTAATCAGGCCCTTAGAGATAGTGGCCCTGAGGAGGTGTCGTTCATCTGGATTGGCTGAGGACAACATCAAAGAACCTACCACCAATAAATGCAAAAAGTGATTTCCTAATGTGAGCATCTGGACTATTGGTCTTATTCACCGTATGTCCACACATTTCCAAACCACTCATGGACTGTTATCTTGAAAAGATCTCTAAGCAACTGATGGCTCATCATCCAACATACAAGTCACCTTATTTTCAGAAAATCTGAAATATAAAGTGTTTTACATTATTAGTCAATAAAATAGGGAATATAAATGAGTATAATTTACTCTTTCCTCGTAAAATTGTTTAAAAGTAATATTGTTGTGCCATCAAATATACATAATTCACTTTCAATATACCATATTTGTTAACCGTTTAGTCAACACACACAAATTTCATCCAAACAAAATTTTAAATAATGTCAACTCTGTATCTACAACAGCGTGTTTCCTGTTTTTCAAATGTACATTTTAATATAAAAGTGTTCTACATACAAAAGCACACCAATGGAAAAGGACACATCAATAATATGTACCAGGAACATTTGTTACGTACAAACCATACAGAGAAGACTAAACATTTAGAAGTACAGACTCAAATTTAAATAGCTGTATGAGGCATAATGACAGTGAAAATATGATTTTCACTGTGTAAAGTATATAATGATTCTACCTATTATGAAGATTTAAATGGGGTAGCCGCCGGCCTGGCGGGGCCCGCCAGAATACCGCTGCGCGGTCAAAAGACCGCCGCGGGTATTCTAGGTTTCCCGCTGGGCTGGCGGGCGACCGCCAGAAGGCCGCCCGCCAGCCCAGCGGGAAACAACCTTCCATGAGGATGCCGGCTCCGAATGGAGCCGGCGGAGTGGAAGGGGTGCGACGGGTGCAGTTGCACCCGTCGCGATTTTCAGTGTCTGCATGGCAGACACTGAAAATCTTTGTGGGGCCCTGTTACGGGGGCCCCTGCAGTGCCCCCAGGGGCCCCACGATACCCCATCCCGCCATTCTCTTCCTGGCGGCCAAAACAGCCAGGAACAGGATGGCGGTATGGGGCTCGGAATCCCCATGGCGGCGCAGCAAGCTGCGCCGCCATGGAGGATCCCCAGGGCAGCGGGAAACCGGCGGTACACCGCCGGTTTTCCGTTTCTGACCACGGCTGTACCGCCGCGGTCAGAATGCCCATGGGAGCACCGCCAGCCTGTTGGCGGTGCTCCCGTTGTCGTTGGCCCTGGCGGATTTTAACGCCAGGGTCAGAATGACCCTCAAAGTCTATTTAGTACCAACTGGTCCTGCAAATATATTAGCAGCAGAAATTGTAGTATTCCACCACACATTGGGCTGGCCTCATATTTTACACAAACAATATGCTCGGATGTAGTTCTAACCTACACCAAATTTAAACAGATATGCTACAGCTGGCACCATCAAGTTGGAGTTCTAGACTTTGACACAAATACAATGTAAGCTACTGTTGATGAAACACTTACATTTGGCATCACTCCATGACTGTGATGAATTGTGCCACGATTTTTGAAGAACCATTCCAATAATGATCATGCAACTCACACTGCAGATCTCTAAGTAAACAGTATGTGTGCAACACTCCAAGGTATCATCCACCTGTGACTTTCTAATGCCAGGATCACACGACCTAGAAAGAACTAAGCAGAAATATAAATATCTTTGCAACACTGTATTGTCATTTGTAAATGTAACACAACTTGTTCATCAACAGCTAAAAAAATAATTTCTTGTATAGCATTGTGACGAGGGACACAAGCCGAGACTGCCGGGGACGGCCTGGGAGTGCCCGGGGGTACTACCGAAAGTATACTCCACAATTCCTGCCATGGTGTGATGACGTCAGGGGAGATGCCGGCGTCCCTGGGAGAAAAGAGGAAGAAGGAAGGAACGAAGGGAAACCGAGGGAGACGGAGAGCGGAGCCTAAAGCGATGACTGCAGGCAAGGAAGCGAGCAAGACGCCATCCCCAAGACGATCCATAAGAGGGGAACTGAAGGGGATTCGAGGGACGAAATACCGGATTCCGATTGTCCCAATGAAGGAGACGCACCGGACGGAGAGAGAGAAGGAGACGAGCGGAGACACCAGCCACGCTCCAGGGCTCCCACAAGTACAGAATCGTGTCGGCGATTCAATAGGGCCTTTAAGTGGGAAGGTGGGGAAGGAGCAGGGAATGTTTAAGGGGGGGAAGAGACATAGAGGGTAATCCTGGATGCTTTTGTTGCTGGGATTGTTGAGTTTTGGTGTGTGCAATATTGTTCTTTTTTTTATTTATTATTATTTTTTTTTTTCTGTACACAATGGAACAAGCCCATGTAAAGGAAAGCACTTCTGGGGATCACTATAACTAAAAACAAAAACTAACTAACACTAGGGAATGGGGGGGCCCGCGGAGAGAGAGACTCGTTCTAGTCTCTCCGCGGGTCTTTTCGGGACGACAGGAAGTGGCGCGGGTGCGTCAGGATTGGCGGACAGGTAAGTGGGGGTGGGAGTTAGGATGGGTTTAAAAGGGGGTAGAAGGGTGGGGTCGGCCTCTTTCCAGGCCGACCATTGAGGGAGGAAGTTTTTGCGCGTTGGAAGGGAGGATTTCTCGGCAGGGCCTAGGCGAGGTCAGTTAGGTTTGGGGTGGGCATTTTTGGGCCATTTCATCTGTCCATTGGGGGGCCGCGGTGGGAACCGGGAGTGCGCGGGGGCCAGGGGCTTCCTCGGCGTGCTAGTGAAGGCACGGAGGCGGAGGGCAGAGGATTCTGCTGTCGGCACGGGCCGCAGTCGCGCCCCGGGGTGCGCCCTCTGCGGACGCGGGGGCGTTTCCCTGCCCGGCAGGAAGATAGATAATTTGGCAAGATACAGGCGCGGAAGCCTGTTTCTTGCTAGCGGACCGCAGAAAGCAGCGCGGTGCGCGAGCTGTCACGCACGAGGCCTCGAGACGGCCTCGGGCAGCGCTGGGGGTCGGAAGGCACCCACCAGTTTAAGCACAAGTATTGGTTTTAGGAGCCGGGGGCTCACGCGGGTTGCAGAGCACGGCGAAATATTCGCCAATAGAGCCAGGCCACTAGGGCCCTCACAGTATACGGCGCCTGGGCGGGCCCCAAAAAAAAAAAATAATAATTCTAGGAGCCTGAGACGCGGCGGCCCACAGCAAGTTTACTACTTAGGTTTCCCCACATAGGGCAGGGCAGAAGGACAGTGCAGTTGGGATATGGCCAATATACACGATGCAGAGGCTGTCAGGGCCGCACTGCGGGTGCTGGGCGAGGCTGGACGGGCGACCTGCTTAGGCCAGGGGTGTTAGATCAGGCCTGGGTGGGCATGACACGTCCTGCGCGGGCCGCATCTAGCGGCGTAGCGGCGGCAATAGCTGCATGTGACTCACAGGATTCGGAGGGGGACAAGGAGGAAGTCCCAGTGAGGCAAAAACAGGCCTCCGAAGTACGACCAGAGACCCCCAACGCTTTTAGCCCACTAATGTTTGGAGGGGAGGCACAGGACACGCAGGACCCGGGCACAGGTGACACAGGAACGGGCTGCGCAGGCCCGCCAGGTTGGGGGCCCGCAGGCAGAGCGGGGATGACAAGACAGGGCCAGCCCTTGGGCAACAAGGGGAAGGGACCGAGCAGCCAGTGCCGGGACCCAGCGAGATTCAGACACCTTTGGATTTATCATGTCCCAAGAGCGGAAATACCTTACTCAAGGGGCACGGGCCACCAGCCAAAAAAAAGAGGAAAATACATGGGGAGACCCAGAGGAGGGGCGAGCCGGGCCAAACTGGCCCCACGCCAGGCGAAGTTACCTAAGCATCTAGACAGGGACGAGGCTTTTGCGGGGGGTATGCCCGGACCCGCCACTCAGGCAACATGGGGTCAGGCAGATGCATGGGACCTAGAAGCCAGAATCCGCGAGCAGCGTAGGGCCGTGGCTGAAACGGAGGCCAGGTGGACACAATTATGCAGGGACAGGGAGGAGGTGTGGAGGCGACAAGAGGATAACAAACAGGCCAGAGAAGTCGCGGACAGGGAAAGGGGGCAGGCAGCAGGGGCCGGAGGGGGAAGCTGGGTCTGGATACCGCAGGCAGGAGAAGGTAGGGTCCAGGAGGCTGGTGCGGCCGAAGGGCAGGTTGGCTTGGGAAGCCCCAGTGGTTTAGGCGGCCATGTGGGGAAAGGCACCACAAAGCCAACGTCAGAGGTTGGCAAGAAAAAGAGGGCTCCAACTGGGCGCAATACGGCCCAAGCGCGTTGGAACGAAGCAATAGAGGGGTCTACGGCGGCCTTCTCTACACCGCGGGAACGGGGACAGCAGCAGGTTGGCGGACGCCATGTGGGGCAGAATACAACTGAACTATCGGCAAACAGATCTCAAGGGTATAGGGAAAACAAAGAAGGTGGGGAAGAAGAACATGAATTGGAATTGGATTATGACGAAGAGGAAGGAGATTGGGAAGAAGGAGAATGGCGTGATGAGGAAGTGAGCGGGGTTAAGAAAGGGGGGGGCGGGGGCGCAGGAGCGGCGCAACCCCTGCCTCTGTTTTTCTTTTTCAGGACGACGCCATGGCCGAAGGGCCGTCAAGTGGGAGGTCAACAAGGCCTCGGGGCGGAATGACAAGACGAACACCGCGTTATGTGGACGAACCAATTGGAGGTAAGGCAAGATGGTGGTCAGTCTGGGGTGACGGGGGCGTAGCCAGCAAGGTGACACGCACGACCAAATCAATAGGTGTGGGAGATGGGTCAGTATTAGATAACCCGGGGGAGGTCGTAGCACAGAAGGGCGACATGACCAAGGACAAAGAGACGGCATCCACCAGCACCGCCACAGCGGTTAGCCCGCCCACGGGTGAGGGCAAGAAAGATGAGGATAAGGAAGGGGGAGCGCACAAGAAGCGCCTTCCGTACATGGGCTTGGCCATGCCTTTAGGGTCACATGTTGCGGAGAAAACTAAGACGAGGATATGGAAACATGAATATGTGGATGTCTTCAAACTATTACATAGGGACATACAGGCCAAGGAAGGCTCCAAGGAGGAAGAGTGGGAATTAGCACGCAGGCCTAGGGTTCCCATTACCATGGACAACTGGACGTCCGCCTTCTTGATTTTCGCTAGCATATACTGCATTTTGGGGGCTTTGCGTGGCTAAGTTATGACGAGGAGTTTAGGGCACGGGTGAGCATCAACCCTGAGAAACCATGGGGGGACGTAGATCCGGAGCTATGGATGCAATGGATGGCGTCCGCACAGGCAGCGGCATCCACGCATACGGCGAGCGGTTTGCCGGTAACATATAAGCCCTTTCAGGCGCGCCCCGCCTTGGGAGGGGCGGGAAATACTACAAAAACGCAGGCGGGGAACACAGGGGCTTGTTGGAACTTCAACAAGGGTTTCTGTTCAAGGGCTCAATGTAGGTTCAAACATGACTGCTCCAAGTGCGGGGGTCGTCACCCAGTCATACAATGTTTCTCCCTCAACAGCCCAGCAGAACAATGGAGGGCGGCAAGAGGAAGAGGCTCACAGGGTGCTCCTGCGCCAAAAGGGGCCTACACCAGTTAAATTAGAAGTTTTGTTGCCATGGCTACACAGGTATCCTGACAAGAATAGGGCTAGACAATTGGAATGGGGTTTTCGAGAAGGTTTTAGAGTAGGTTATCAAGGTCCTCGGCAGAGGCGTTGGGCAGACAATTTACGGTCAGCTAAAGAACAGCCGCAAGTAATACGCGACAAAATAGACAAAGAAGTGACACTTGGGAGAATAGCAGGTCCATTCCTCGAATGGCCAATGGATCATTTGATGATATCCCCACTAGGGGTAGTACCCAAGAAAGTGCCAGGCGAATTCCGGCTTATACATCATCTGTCATGGCCGGAGGGGGCGTCAGTAAATGATTTTATAGCACAGGAAGATACCAAGGTAATGTACGCGTCAGTAGATGATGCAGTAAAATTAGTATTGAGGTGCGGTTTAAAAGCGGAAATGGCGAAATGTGATATACAGTCTGCCTTCCGTCTGTTACCAATTCATCCAGCAGATTTCGACCTGCTAGGCATGCAGCTAGATGGGGCCATATACGTGGACAGGGTTCTACCTATGGGTTGCGCGATATCATGCGCGCTATTTGAAACTTTCAGTACTTTCCTGCAGTGGGTTTTTGTGAAAACAAGCGGCCACAAAGCAGTGACACACTATCTGGATGATTTTCTGTTTGTAGGGGAAGCAGCATCTGGGGCATGTGGAAGGGCTTTGGCAGCCTTTCAGAGTCTTATGCAGCAGACAGGAGTGCCATTGGCACCGGAAAAGACGGAGGGCCCGCTGTCAATCATGACCTTTTTGGGCATAGAGTTAGATGCGGAGCTAATGGTGGCAAGACTGCCAGCATCCAAAGTGAAGGAAATCATAGAATGCCTAGCAGCTGTGCGAACTTTGCACAAAATGGAGTTGCGGACTGCACAAAAGCTACTAGGCTATCTCAATTTTGCGTGTAGAGTAGTGAGGGGAGGACGTACTTTTTGTAGAAGACTCGGATTGTCCATGTCAGGGGCAGTGTTACCTCACCATAGGATAAGAGTTTCCTTGGCCCTGAGGGAGGACATAAAGGTATGGGAGATTTTCCTGAAAAAATTTAATGGGGTACCAATGTCTTTTGGTGAGGCAGACACAGTATGGCAAGTTCAAATATTTTCAGATGCAGCAGGCGCGTCGGGTTTTGGCATTTACTGGGACGGGAGGTGGTGCGCGGAGACATGGCCACAGCAGTGGTTACAACAAGGGAGGAGTATTGCGTTCCTGGAGTTTTTCCCTTTGTTGGTGGCACTGGCAGTCTGGGGACGGGAACTGGCCAACAGGACGGTAGTTTTCCAGGTGGACAATATGACAGTGGTGGAATTGGTAAACAGACAGAGAGCCAGAGATTTAAGAGTTTTGCGTTTATTGCGTCAATTTATGCTGCAATGTTTATCTCTCAATGTTATCTTTAAAGCTGCACATATACCAGGGGTATACAACGAGATTGCAGACTCCCTATCTCGTTCACAGTGGCGGCGTTTTCGCGACCTGGCGCCAGGAGCAGAGCAGTCCAAGACTACGGTCCCGGCAGACATTTGGGAGTGGGGGGCATGATGATCTCGGGGCTGGTGGAGATGTCTTTGGCAGTCTCTACGAGGCGGAGTTACAGGCTGGCATGGTTGGATTTTCAATCTTTTGAGAAGTTTGAGGGCAATTTTTCGGCTCAGGGGTCTGAGCGTTTGGAAGCACGGGCCTTACGCTTTGTGCTGTATCTGATACAGGAGGGGCTATCCCCAGCCACGATAGGCGGGAAATTAGCAGGTGCCTCCTTTTATGGGAAGCTTTTCTTCGGTACGGACCCAGCACAGAATGATTTACTGGGGAAAATGCTGAAAGGATGGGGCAGGGTTAGGGCCGGGGAGGGAAGTAAGGCTAGAGAGGCCATTACTTTTGGGATACTGAAAGAACTTTTGCATGTCTTGCCAGTATGTTGCACGGATGAGCACGAAGTAGGACTTTTTCAGGTTGTGTATGGTCTGGATGTTTTTCGGGGCTTTTAGGGTATCTGAATTGTTAGGCGTAGGCAAGGACTGCGGAGTGAAAGAGAAGGAGATCTGCATGCATCAAGGGAGATTAGGCATATGGCTCAGGAAGTCCAAGACGGACCAGTTAGGAAAAGGGAAGTGGGTATGGTTGGAGAAAGGAGGTGACGATCTCGCATGCCCAGTGAAAGAGTGGATGGTTTTCAAGCAAAAGTGGGGACGGGCAGGGTAAACAGGAGTGTTTGTGCATGCTTCAGGAAAGAAAATCACGAGCTACCAGTTGCTGCAGGTTTTGAGGATGGCTTTGGGTAGGACTGGTCGGCAAGCAGGGGATTTTGGAACGCACTCCTTTAGGATCGGGGCAGCAACAGCAGCAGCTCATTTGGGATGGGATTGGGCTAAGATTAAAGCAATAGGTAGATGGAAATCCAGATGCTGCGAGCGCTATGTTAGGCCATAATGAAGCCCAGGTTGGGGGGGAGGGGGTTTAGCAGTACATTACAGTTTTTATAGTGTTGTTTCTTTACAGGATGTGTGGCCGGACCGAGGAACGATAAGACTGTGACTTGGCTGGTCGGCCATTCATTCGTACATTGGGCAGCGAAATTCGCGGAAAAACAGATCTACGGCAGATCAATGGGACTGCCCAGCAGACACCACGAAGTGCGTTGGTGGGGAAAGAGCGGAATGAGGTGGGGGAGTTTACTCCCATTTATCACAGGGAATTTGCCGCAGTGGGGATGCCCGGATTTGTTGCTGATACACTTGGGAGAAAATGACTTGGTGAGGCAATCAGGGCTCACACTGATACAATTTATGCAAAAAGATTTGGAGCTATTGAAGCGGAACCTGTGCGGGACATGTCTGGTATGGACAGAATTTATACCCAGGCGGGTATGGAGAGGGGCAATAAATCATGGAGCCATTGAACGGGCTCGGAAAAAGTTGAATAGGGCAATGAGGGTATTTTGCTGGGCCCAAGGGATTAAGGTGCTGAGGCACGAGGACATTAAGGAGCATGAGGGCCATTGTTCAGAGATGACGGAGTACATTTATCGCAATTGGGAAATGCGTATTATTTGATGGGTTTGAGGCTGATGCTAGAGAAGCTATGGGGGGAGAACCTGTGGATTAAGAAATGAGCAAGAATCAGGGGGCAAACGAAGATTTGCCGGGTGGGGCAGAAAAACGCCACATGGGTTTTCCTGGGTGGCAGGAAATGGGGGAGGGGGGAGAGCCAGATGCGGGCTTGTTCCCCCCTTCCAAGGGGAAAAATGAGGTGAAGGATCAGAATGGGGGGGAGGATTGTTTACAAACAAGGAGGGCATGGAAGGAAGAGGGGAGTGTCTAGCAGAGGGGATTGGAAGAAAGCTATTAGAAGAGAAGGAAGGGCATGAGGAAGCTTTTAAGTTGAAAGTTGGGCGAGAGGGATTTCATACAGTTCAAAGTTGTTGTTGTTTATGTTAAATCCTGTCCTAAATAAATGACCTTTTGCACTAGAGATGAGTGTCAATGTATGTTTGTCCCGATGGGGGGGCCCGCGGAGAGAGAGACTCGTTCTAGTCTCTCCGCGGGTCTTTTCGGGACGACAGGAAGTGGCGCGGGTGCGTCAGGATTGGCGGACAGGTAAGTGGGGGTGGGAGTTAGGATGGGTTTAAAAGGGGGTAGAAGGGTGGGGTCGGCCTCTTTCCAGGCCGACCATTGAGGGAGGAAGTTTTTGACCACCCACCCGCCCTGCACAAAGGGTAGGTAACAAGGAGAGGGTTGTTAAGGGTAAGGCGTGATTAGGTAGGTAGGGTTAGGTTTTGACGTCAGTTAGGACAGGTGCGGAGCACAAGGGTTGGCAGGAAATGGGGGAGGGGGGAGAGCCAGATGCGGGCTTGTTCCCCCCTTCCAAGGGGAAAAATGAGGTGAAGGATCAGAATGGGGGGGAGGATTGTTTACAAACAAGGAGGGCATGGAAGGAAGAGGGGAGTGTCTAGCAGAGGGGATTGGAAGAAAGCTATTAGAAGAGAAGGAAGGGCATGAGGAAGCTTTTAAGTTGAAAGTTGGGCGAGAGGGATTTCATACAGTTCAAAGTTGTTGTTGTTTATGTTAAATCCTGTCCTAAATAAATGACCTTTTGCACTAGAGATGAGTGTCAATGTATGTTTGTCCCGATGGACATAACAAGGTAGGGAAGGGAACCCCATGCTAAAAACCACTGCCTCTAAAAAAAAAAACAGCTTCACTACTGCCACAAAAAGGGGGTGAAAAAAAAGAAAATAAAAAGGTGTGTGTGACGGACCGTCTTCCGCGAATGCGCCCCTCCGATACCCCGAGGGAACTTCCGGTCCCTTCTTCAGCAACCCAGAAGTATTTTCCTCGTCCCCGAGGAACAACGGATTGCCGGATGGTGGTGGGGTTTTTAAATTCCCTGATACCCTCGCTGGAGGGACGCCGCCGGACCCGCGTAGCGAGATGACCAAGGAAGGGCCGACCGCGACGGTGAAGGAAGAGACGACGACGCCAGGAGCAAGTTACGGAGGAGACAAACAGGAGGCAGCAGGATGCTGAAGCCGGCCACGTTCTAGGAAGAGCGTGGCCTAACCAGGTACGAGACGGGAAAGGGAACGTTTTATTTTTATTTTCCCTCCTTTATTTAAACGCTGATAAAGGGAAGAGATTCATTTCAAACAAAAGTTTGCATCTTTCAAAAAAAAAAAAAAAGTTTTTATTGAATTTTGAAAACTGCAACAAAAACAGTACAGTGCAGGTCGTGCAATACAGAATATTCATAACATATTCCAGTACAATATTAGTATTGAGCATGTACCAACCAGAGGCCAAATGCATCCAGAAGACAGGTGAATCCCCACCCCCACTATGCCCACCATAAAACACATGTAACCAATCACCATACGTATGCTATGAAAGATGGAAAAATGGCATAACCACAGTTGGTCGTCACCAATTCCATAGGCTCATTGTGAGACGTCCCCACTCTCATTCTCCGAGTTGTCTACGGAGCTCCGGCCCTCCACACCCAAGAACTGGTCCAGTAATGTGCCCCAAACCTCCAGGTCTATGAGTGCCTTGTCATCCCTACATGTGCAGCGCATATGTTGCTCCTTTGCCACACCCCACTCCATGAGGTCCCGTATCCAATCAGGGAGCACTGGACTCCGAGTACTCATCCATCCAATCGCTACTCTGCGCCTAGCCAGTACCCACGCTAGCTGGGCTAACTTATATGGAATAATCCTGCCCGCAGCTTCTGAACATCACCAAATAGACAGGCCCTTGGTGTCGCCTCTATCCCCAAACCTGTCACTTCCACTACTTTCACCACCACTTGGTGCCAAAAATTGTTCATCATCCTACAAGTCCAAGCCAGATGAAAGAAGGAAGCGTCAAGCACATCACATCTTAAACATCCTGCTTTATGCCCCGGGTCAATCCTATTTAAACAACTGGGCGTAAGGTACGTCCTGTGTGCAAAGTTAAAGTGCAGCAACTTGAATCTATTATTACAAGATACCCTACGCACCATGGACATAGCTAGATCCCAATCAGAATCCGACATGGGTGCCCCCAGGTCTCTCTCCCAAGCCCTGCGACTCACTCCCACTATTTTCGACTGGTCCCCTCGGAGTGCTTTGTAAAACCGGGTGATCAAATGCAACCCATCACTCCAGTTAATCAAACCGTGCAGGATCGGGGAAGGAGCAGGACCCATTAGGAAACCACTCCAGATCTCACGTGCCAGACTATCGAGCTTAGTGTACTGGAGGAATTGACCAGTTCCCACACCGAACAACTCCCTGGCCTCAGTAAAAGAAATGAACTACCCATTGGGGTAAAGATCTCCAACCACTTCACACCCTCCCAGGCTCCAGGCCTCCACAGACATGAACTGTTCCATTTCCCGAAAGAGCGGAAGATCCCATATTCTCAGTTCCCGGTCGAAAGGGGCAAGTCGAAGCACACGTTTAACTGCTTGCTCACAGATCTCTGCAGTGAATCTCGCCAAATGGGGAACAGTAGTAGACCTGCCCCGCCATCAAAAGATACACCAGCGCCTGCCTATCCAATACACCAGTAAACAGTCTCTTCTCCCAATTATCGGTATCTGTCATCCATTTAGCCGCAAATTGAAGATGCGCTGCATAATAATAATGCCCGATATTGGGAATCGCCAGTCCACCTCCATCAAGGTCACCCTGCAGAACCGACAAAGCCACTTTACTACGTCGCCCAGCCAATACCAAAGAAATAAGAGGCTATCCAAATTTCGGAAAAACCGAGCAGTCAATGGATACATGGAGTTCTGAACCAAATAAAGGCACTGCGGCAGAAAGACCATCTTGGCTACCGCAGCACTACCCATGACAGATAAAGGTAATTTATTCCAGAAAGAGATTGAGCGCTCCAACCCAGTAATCACCAGCTCAACATTGTGTATTGTGTGTAGCCATAGTGTGCGTAATCCAGATGCCCAACTAACGGAAACTCTCAACTTCCCACCTCAGAGAAGCCTCCGGCAATTCAGCCCGAGGGATACCGCAGAGAGACCCCTAGGGGGAATAGGAGGGATTTTTTTCTGGTTAACCCTGAGGCCAGAAACCACCCCAAACACCTCCATCCCCTGTAACAACAGTGGAACCAAGACACTAGGTTCCCGGAGATACACCAGGGCATCATCAGCATACAGAGAAACCACATGGGTAACCTGCCCCACCCTGATCCCCCATGGGGCCAAACCCTCCCGAAGCCATATCGCCAACGGCTCCACAGCAAGAGCAAAAAGGAGAGCCGAGAGCGGACATCCCTGCCTTTTGCCCCTACCAATCTCCCAGGCATCAGAAAGTTCCCCGCCCACCCGAGCACTGGGAGCAGTGTATAATAGCCACACCCAGCCACAGAAACCGGGACCAACCCCTATATCACGCAACATTTCCAGTAGATACCCCCACTCAACCGTGTCAAAAGCCTTCTCAATATCCAAAAGGACCAGCGCCAGTTCAGTATTCTCACTGTTAGTCTCATGCAGGACATGTGCCAGACGGCACAGATTGTAAGTTGTGCTGCGACCAGGGTTAAACCCACACTGATCCTCGTGAAGCAATCCCTGAATCACCCCACGAAGTTGAGAGGCCAGGATTTTGCAAAGTATCTTAATATCACTATTTAACATAGTGAGCGGACGATGTGATGAAGGATCACCGGGGTCCCCCCCGGCTTAAGCAACAAACAGACTATGCCCTGTCGCATTGATTCTGGCAACCTTCCACACTCGCGGGCTTCCTCAAATACTTCCAGAAGCTTCTCACGCAAAGCAACGTCTAGTACAATTCAACAGGAAACCCGTCACCGCCCGGGGACTTAGACTTAGACATCGCCGCCATCACTTCGCTCACTTCCTCAACAGTAATCACCGCATCCAGAGCATCTCTGCTCTCTACACTCAACTTTGGGAGGCTCATCCGCAGAGGGAGTGGACCAGCCCTCGACACCAACCGCAGATGCTCCCTCAGGACCCTCAAAATATCTGCACGTTTTGTAACTGTCTCACCCTTCACATTTCGAATATGCAGTATAGGAGGGAAATCCACTTCTCTCCTTAGAATCCACGCCAGAAGTTTGCCAGCCTTATCCCCTTCCCGGTGTAGGCGCTGCCTATAGGCTCTGAGGGTGACCCGACTTAAAGTATTCCAACACTCATCAACTTCCTTATATAATCTAAGTTCCTCCCTTTCAGCTGCTCTTGTTGCAGGGATTGTGCGCTGCAGTGCCCCTAGTCTCTCCTCCAGCCCAGTGAGCTCACACTCCATGCGACTGCGCACTCCACACGCCGTACCAATGCAGACTCCCTGCACCACCGCCTTCATGGCCTCCCACTCCAGCCCCCTAGAATACGTTGTATTCCAATTCAAGTTCATGTAACCGGTAATGGCCTCCCCCACACCATCCCTGCACCCCACATCGGCAAGAAATTCTGCCGGTAAACGCCAACTACGCACAGCGCTAGCATCATCCACCCCCTATTGTAGGAGCATCAAAACAGCCCAGATAATAGTCTTAATGACACTCAATCCAAGGATCTCCGGGGATGTTGGTGTAAAAAGAGGGGTCATCCACGTTGGGTGCATACGTGTTAAGAATAGTGATGGGTGAGCCATCCAGCATACCCTAATTAGAATATACCTCCCCTCCATATCAGCCTCACTATACGTGTGGGTAAAAAGATCCCCTGGAGCCACCAACACTGCCACCCCCCTCGCATAAGAGGAAAAGGAGGACGAAAACATTTGACCCCGCCATTTCTATGAGAACTTTTGAGCCTCTTCCTCCGTCATGTGCGTCTCTTGGAGACAGGCAATGTGCACCTTCTGCCTCTTTAAAAAGGAGTGTACCCTGTATTGTTTGGTGAAACTCTTCAACCCCCTGACATTCCAAGACAACATATTAATCTGGCTACCCATACTGGCAGTGAATTACCAACTCCTCCACTCTCACACCTCCCACTGACGGCCATCCACAATAGAAAGGGTAAAAAAGGTATCTCATGCCGTCACTCCATAATATCTGCACTATAAACCCAACAACAAACATTGACAAACTGAGCCAATTAAACCCCATAAACAATAAGCACCCATCCCGGACATACAGCATAGCTGAAACAAACCACCATACTGCAGATCCAATCCGTAACTGCTGCCAGCACAACAGCCTAACCCCAGCTCCCCCATTAGAACTTACCACAAATGTGGAGAGATCTCCCCCCACCCTAGCCTCCAGATAGCATTGCCCACCCATGAACCATCATTGCAGCATGGTATTAACATTACCCCCCGCCCCCAATAAATTCTGATCATGCCCATATAATGACAGTGCCCTAGCAGGGCCCAGTACACCATCACACAGCGTCACTGTCTAGAAGCAGACCTCTCCCAAACAGGACCAGGCACCCCCCCAGGAGAGGGCACTACAGGTGGAAATTCAGTCCTGCGCAGAGGACAGCAAGGAGTCCAAGTCCGGCCTACCGCCAGACCCATCTGCCGACCCGACAGGAAGCGCCACCATTGTCCCATCTTGTTGTATCTCGATCCGGAGGGCAGGGTCCACATCCAACCCACGAGCCACCGTGTCCTCCGACAAGTCACCATTGTGGATCCGCCAGTCAGGGCCATCAGCCCTAGAAGCCCGATGAGCCACTCCACCAGGTCCAGAAAGCCTGCTCGGTGTCGCCTTATCCCACATTTCCAGCCATCTCCAAACCTCCTCTGGTTGTTCAAAGAAATGGGACCTGCCTCCAGAGAGCACTTTCAAGCGTGCTTGGTATAACAGCATATATCTGACATTCATGGCCCGGAGCTTTGCCTTTACCTCAAGAAAACTCTTCCGTGAGTTCTGCACCTTGTTGGTGTAATCAGGATAAATGGAAATCTTCCCATTCTCGAACACCGCCTTGTCCGAATCACGAGCTGCACGAAAAACAAGTCCCTATCCCTGTGATTTAGGAGATGGGTGATGATGGCCCTCGGGGTGCACCAGGCCGCGGCGGAGCCACAAGCGCCCTATGAGCCCTCTCCACCACAAGCATCCTGAAGAGGCCCACCGGCTGCAGTACTTCCCTGATCCAATTTTCTACGAACGTTTCGGCTGCGGACCCCTCCGCCCGCTCCTGGAATCTGAGCAGTCTGATATTATTCTGTGGAGAGCGACCTTCAGCATCCTCCAGCCCCGCCTCCAATCTGCCCAGCATGGAGTTGCCCTGTGCCATCTGCTTACGAAGAGCCCCTACCTCCGTCTGTAGCTCCACAATAGAGCCCTCCACCACCTTGACCTTGTCCGATACCTTCCTGAGATCCGCCCTGAGGAGGTTGACCTCCACCCCCACAGTTTCTATCTTGCCTTCAAGTGCCACTCTTGAACCCTGAATAGCGGCAAGAATCTTGGCTCGCGACGGTTCTTTGGTCGGCATCGTCCCACTCTGGCCTTCCTCAGTCCCTCCCAGCCATGCACCGCTCTGCGTCAAGGGCCCACAGTGGTATATTGTTCCATAGTGTTGCCCTGCGACACATCAGTCCGCCTATGTCGCCCCATCCCAGGGGAGCAGTCGTACAAACCGTATCTCCTGCCTTGAAGCCCCGAAAGACAAAGAGACACCTGCAGCTCACAGTGTCCAAGGCCCGACCATCACCTCCGTGACCTCATAGATCAAACATACCCCAACAGCAGGTAGACATTCCAGAGCAGGTGTGCCACGCACCACACAGGCACCTCTACAAGCCAGCCACCCTCCAGTCCAGCAGTCACAGGCAGGAGGTCTGAAATACTCTAGAAACCCAGGATATCCGGGGGGGAGATACCCCTCTTCCAGTAGCACTCCAATATGCTCTCCAACATCCAGGCGCCCCCTCCATGGGACATTAAACAGTAATGAGCTCCCAATCGGGTGCTGTCCCAGACCTGCAGCCACTGCCTCCTCTGTGTCACGCAGGCATCTCCAAAGTGCACCCGCGGGCCCCCCTTCTCCTCAGGCGTGCAGGCTACTCCAGCTCCAGGTCTCCAGGGCTTCAGGCCGCGCCCTGGGCCAGCCGGGGTGACCAAGCTCACTTCTCCTCACTCCCAAGGCACCAGAAGTTGTCAAGCACCAACAACCATTGATCGGGCATCCAATATAATGTACCCCAGGAGAAAGATCCCCTTACCGGGACCAAACACTAGGCAAGGACGCCGTGGCGGCCCTGCACCACAGCCCACGCCGAACCGCGCTCGGCAGCCAGCGCCTCCGTGGCCTGGATCCGGCCAAATTCTACCAGCACGGCAACCCACGACCCCCAGGGGTCCAGTAGACGCTGCCGACGGGGTGTACGATCCAAGGGCACCCCAGGATAATGTCAGGATTTGCCGGGATGGCGGGAGCTCACTAGGAGCACGTCCCGCCGGCCATCTTGCTTGGCCATGTCCCTGTTTTGTGCATCTTTGATTGAGATAGACATTAAAAAGAAAAACAAAGCAGGTTATGCTCTCTATATTATTTATTTACATATATATATTTGTTATCACATGGTATGTTGACATTTTTTGACAGTTGTAAGGAACATAGCTCAGGGAATAGAACAGGATGGAAGGAAAACCCAACCAAAGAAAATAAAATAAAACTAAGGCAGAAAGAAAAGGGAAATACAAAGACAAGATACAGAGGAAGAAATGTAGCAGGAAATAAAGTCCTCACGATAGAGAGAAGAAAAAAAACATCAGAGAGGAAAGCGAAAATAGCAACACAAGAAAAGAAAATCAGAGAGCTAGGAAGAGAGAGTCAGAAACAGTGAGGAGAAAGAAGGGAAGTAAAGTTGGCAAACATACATACCAACCTTCTTGTGTTCTTCTTTCTTTACATGCTCCTCCTGAGTCTCCCTCTGGATAACGAAGGACAAAAGAGAGAAATCGTGAAGATCAAGGGGAAGATAAGGACAAAGAGCCAAAACAGACCAAGAAAAAATGATTCAGAGACTGTAAAACCCATATTTCACTTAATAAATTACTACATAAAGATCCGTGTGTCCCTCCATTACTGACCCTCTGGTACAGTGGTGTCAGAAGTGGGATTTTTCCCGGTGTCCTCAACCTAAACAGAGATAGGTAATGGAGGACAAGCCATCATTAGCCAACATGATCGCTCAGTTAGCAGAAGGGCAGAGACATTTGCAACTCGTATGGGAAGAGCAACTTCAAGGAGCTAAGGTGGAGAGGGAGGCCCTACAGACGGCCTTAAAGAGTCAGACGACGATCATCGCCAATAACCAGCTGGTTCACGAGACGGCTCTTCGGAAATTGATTGACACCATAGCCAGCAGCAAAGTGCATCCCAATGTCCGCAGTAGTGTTTTGCAAAAATACCAAGAAAATGAAGACCCAGACTCCTTCTTTACCAATTTCGAACGGGTTGCGAGCTGTGCTCACTGGCCCGCAGAGAAGTGGGGACAATACATTGCACCTTTACTTACGGGTACCTTACAAGCAGCCTACCAGGCGGTAAATCCTGGAGGAGTGACGCCCTATGCCGAGATCAAGAAAGCCATCCTGGAACGAATCGGATTAGATCAATAGAGCTATAGGATCAGGTTCCGACAAACCAAGTGGGCTCCACAGGAGAATCCTCGCACACTATATTATAGGGTGCAATATGCCACGGGGAAATGGTTAAATCCTACAGAAACATCCAAGGACACTATGGCGGTCATTCTGACCCTGGCGGTCAAAGACCGCCAGGGCGGAGGACCGCGGGAGCACCGCCGACAGGCCGGCGGTGCTCCAATGGGGATTCCGACCGCGGCGGTAAAGCCGCGGTCGGACCGGCACCACTGGCGGGCTCCCGCCAGTGTACCGCCGCCCCATTGAATCCTCCAAGGCGGCGCAGCTTGCTGCGCCGCCGAGGGGATTCCGACCCCCCCTACCGCCATCCAGATCCCGGCGGTCCGACCGCCGGGATCCGGATGGCGGTAGGGGGGGTCGCGGGGCCACTGGGGGCCCCTGCAGTGCCCATGCCACTGGCATGAGCATTGCAGGGGCCCCCGTAAGAGGGCCCCTAAATGTATTTCACTGTCTGCTGCGCAGACAGTGAAATACGCGACGGGTGCAACTGCACCCGTCGCACAGCTTCCACTCCGCCGGCTCGATTCCGAGCCGGCTTCATCGTGGAAGCCTCTTTCCCGCTGGGCTGGCGGACGGCCTGAAGGCGACCGCCCGCCAGCCCAGCGGGAAAGTCAGAATTACCGCCGCGGTCTTTCGACCGCGGAACGGTAAGCTGACGGCGGGACTTTGGCGGGCGGCCTCCGCCGCCCGCCAAGGTCAGAATGAGGGCCTATGTTTGATACCGTAGTGTTAGAACAATATTTGGATGCTCTTCCTCCTTCCACAAGAAACTGGATCCGTCAAAATCCAAACCTCAATAATACTATTGCTATTGATTTAGCATGTGCCTTCCATCGAGCCCCAGAGTTTAGGAGCTCTTCCACCAAGACTATCGTCCTCTCCAGTCGGGGTCCAATCCCAAAACCGCTTCTTGTAAAATCAGCAGCAAGTCCTAGCTTGGGGAAACTCAGTGTTCCACGGGCCGCACCCAAAGACTTAAATATGGGGCCCCAATGCTTCCATTGTGCTCAATGGGGCCACATAGCTCGGCATTGTCCCCTTAAGAAAGGACAAGAAGAACCCATGGAGATAGGAATAGCAAGAGGACGGGTTTTATGGGCAGGGTCAGGCAAGACAAGATATACCACCCCCATGTTAGTCAATAATGGAAAGAGGCTCATACTCATTGACTCTGGATGTAATCAAAGCATAGTAAACAAAGCACATGTGCAGCCAGGACAGTGGAAAAGGGATATACAAGTAGTAATTACTTGCGTACACGGAGACTGCAAATTATATCCAGTTGCTACTATAGCAATTAAATGGAGAGGACAAGAGGAGTATATATCCGTAGGGGTAATACCTAATTTAGGTGAAGGTCTCATTATAGGACGGACTATGAAGCCTTCCCAGATCTCTTGGATACATTAAATCAACAGAACCTTACGGAGAACTGGTGGAAAGAAGCCCCATTTGTATCCTCTACCATAGATGAAACCCATCCAAGGAAGAAACTCACAAAATTGCAAAAAAGGGAAAACAAGAGAATATACCTGAAGGAGTTCTCTCCTCTGATCCTTCGTCCTATCTATTGCCAGTCAGTTTTGACAATCCCAAAGAGAAGACTCAACCCTAAAGAATGCCTGGCAGGTAGCCCTAGCCCCTGACAATAAGTCGGTAGGTCCAACTTTTCAACTTAAAAACAATTTATTGTATAGAGTGTGTCCGAATTCCAATAACCGAAATTCACAGTTGGTGGTCCCACAGGTATTTGGTGAACAAGTACTGCACTTAGCGCCTAGTGGTAAGGGACATCTCAGTCAAGAGAAAACAGAGGAGTCCATAACAAAAAGATTTTATTGACCTGGGGTATATGGGGATATTAGGAAGCATTGCCAGGCCTGTCCCAAATGCCAACTCATTAATCCCTCTAACGAATGTGAAGTTCCTCTCCAACCTCTTCCCATAATAGAAGTTCCATTCACACGAGTTGGGACGGATATGGTAGGCCCGTTAATTCCATCGGTAAAAGGACACCAATACTTACTGGTTTTGGTAGATTATGCCACCCGATATTCCGAGGCCATTCCTGTTGCTAGTATGACCACAAAAACGATAGGCCAGGCTATGGTAGAATTCTTTTCTCGAGTAGGATTTCCCAAAGAGATACTTATGGACCAGGGGACCCCATTCATGTCACGCTTAATGTCAGAAGTTTGTCAAATATTGGGAATCCAACAGATCCGAACATCAGTTTACCACCCCCAAACTGATGGTCTAGTGGAACGCTACAATAAAACGATTAAGAATCTCCTCCAGAAAAACCATTAATGAATCAGGGAAAAACTGGGGAATTGCCTCTAATGTGCCCTTACACACGTAAAAATCGTCCACAGGACACAGTCCCTTTGAGCTCCTTTTTGGTTGTCAACCCGCACCTTATTAGACATGCTTGTAGAGCAGTGGGAAGAGATAGATGGAGAAGGCAAAGAAGTTCTAACCTATGTTAAAGACTTAAAAGAAACTCTACGCAAGGTGTGGGAAGTGGCCCACACATGTCTAAAAGATGCACAAGAAAAACAAAAGAACTATTATGATAAAACCAGTAGACCCAGAACCTTAGACGTAGGACAGAATGTATTTGTATTGTTACCTACTACAGAAAATAAACTACTGGCCCATTGGCAAGGCCCCTAAACCATCCTGGAACAAGTTACTCCTGTTACATGTAAGATAGAAATACTCACAGGTACCGAGAGAGAACAAATATACCACATCAATCTCTTAAAACCATGGCATGATCCAGATGATTCCCACCGTAATCTATATGTTAGTACTGGAACCATGGATGACATACCACTATACCCCTTAGAGGCACAAAATAATACAACAAAATGTTGGCCTCAGTTCAGTGATTCTCTCTCTCCCCTTCAGAGTTCGCAATTGTCTATGTTAGTAAATAATAATCTAGATGTTTTCTCAAAAACCCCTGGCAAAACCCATTTATTACCCCATTATATTCAAACAATAGAAGATAGGGTAGCCAGACAGAGGCCATATCGAATACCAGAAGCCAGACGGAAACTGGTAGAACAGGAAGTAGAAGATATGTTACAGGCAGGAATCATTGAAGGTTCCTCAAGTTCTTGGTGTTCTCCCAAAGTTCTGGTTCCAAAGCCAGATGGAACTATTAGATTTTGCATTGATTTTCGACAAGTGAACTCTCTCTTTCTCATTTTGATACTTAGAATCGATGACCTACTAGAAAGCTGAGGGGAAGCCAGGTATATGCCACACTAGACCTCACCAAAGGTTATTGGCAAAGACCAAGGAAGGGCCGACCGTGATGGTGAAGGAAGAGACGAGGACGCCAGGAGCAAGCTACGGAGGAGACGAACAGGAGGCAGCAGGACGCTGAAGCCAGCCACGCTCTAGGAAGAGCGTGGCCTAACCAAGTACAAGATGGTAAAGGGAACGTTTCTTTTATTTTTATTTTCCCTCCTTTATTCAAATGCTGATGAAGTGAAGGGGTTGAAACAACAGAAATTGAGGTTCATCTCAAACAAAAGTTTGTTTTCTTTTCTTTATTATTACTTTTGTTTTGTGCATTTTTGATTGAGATAGATATTAAAAAGAAAAACAAAGCAGGTTATGCTCTCCATATTATTTATTTACACTTATACATATATTTGTTATCTCTGCGTATTTCGACATTTTTTGACAGTTATAAGGAACAAAGCTCAGGGAATAGAACAGGACGGAAGGAAAACCCAACCAAAGAAAATAAAATAAAACTAAGGCAGAAAGAAAAGGGAAATACAAAGAGAAGATACAGAGGAAGAAACGTAGCAGGAAATAAAGAAAGGCCTCAAGATAGAGAGAAGAAAAAAAACATCAGAGAGGAAAGTGAAAAATAACAACACAAGAAAAGAAAAGAAAATCAGAGAGATAGGAAAAGAGAGTCAGAAACAGTGAGGAGAAAGAAGGGAAGTAAAGTGGGGAACATACATACCAACCTTCTTGTGTTCTTCTTTCTTTACATGCTCCTCCTGAGTCTCCCTCTGGATAAAGAAGGACAAAAGAGAGAAAACGTGAGGATCAAAGGGAAGATAAAGATGAAGAGCCAAAGGAGACCAAGAATAAATGATTCAGAGACTGTAAAACCCATATTTCACTTAATAAATTACTATATAAAGATCCGTGTGTCCCTCCATTACTGACCCTCTGGTACAGTGTGAAACACGAATACAGCACAAGGATGGTGAAAAAACGTGAAGAGAGGAAGAGATATTAAACTAACAAAACTATTCACTTACCTGAGATGGGGTTTTTATAATTTTCTTTTTCTCCTTTCTCTCTCTCTTTCTGCCTTTGTGGGAGGTTTTCCCTGGGGCCACAATGACTTACCTAAGAAGAACAGAAACATAAAAAGACCCATGAACAAAGGAGAAAGGTCTACAAGAAGAGCAATATAGACTTATAAATATTACATGAAGGACTTTCTTGACAATAGACTTATGGAATACCTGATCATTGTTGAAAAGAAATAATTAAACTTGTACATCACCAGAACCTGAGTAAGTTACATATTACTTACCTGTTACAAGTGGTGTCAGAAGTGGGATTAAGTAATAAAATGACACAGTTGCGACAGGAAGATAATATGGAGGGACAACCCTCCCTGGCAGACATGATATCGCAATTGGCAGAAGGGCAGAGACACCTTCAGCTATTATGGGAGGAGCAAATGAAGGAAGCAAAAGTAGACAGAGACACTTTCCAGACCGCTTTAAAGTACCAGGCTACAATTATTGCTAATATTCAGTTGGTGCATGAAACCGCCCTGGGAAAACTTACTGATACCATTGCCACAACTAGGGTCCACCCCATGGTTTCTAGCTCAGTCTTACAGAAATATCAGGAGGGGGAGGACCCAGATGCCTTCTTCACAAACTTTAAGAGGGTAGCGGGATCCGCTAATTGGCCCCAGGATAAATGGGGACAATATATCGCTCCCCTTCTTACCGGCACTTTGCAAATAGCTTATCAAGCGGTGAACCTGGGTGGAATAACTCCCTATGTGGACATAAAGAAAGCAATATTAGAAGGGGTTGGGCTAGATAACGAAAGCTATAGAATTGGATTCCTATGCACTAAATGGAACCCGTCAGAGAATCTCCGCACCTTATATTATAGGGTACAGCACAAGGCTTGTAAATGAGTTAAACCTTCTGAGACCACCAAAGAGGAAATGTTCCAAACCATATTGTTGGAATAATACTTGGATGCTTTACCTCCGGTAACTCATAATTGGATAAGATAACATCCTAGTGTGGACAACGATTCTGCTATTGAACTAGCTTGTGCCTATCATAGAGGACCCAAATTTAGAGGCAATACGACAAGAACCTTACCATCAACTTCTAAACCTACTTCTCATATTCCCTCTATAAAACCTATGGTTGAGTTAAACCCAGATAAAAATCCACCCCTCCGCTTTCCTCTTAAAGAGCCCATGACCACACCTCAGTGTTACCAGTGTGCAGAATGGGGTCATATAGCCCGCAATTGTCCACAAAAGCAAAATCAGGTAGAACCTATGGAAATAGGAAAGGCTAAGAGGAGGGTCCTGTGGTTAGGTAACACAACCCCTAGGTACACAACATGTCTATTAGTTAATACTCAAACACAATGGGTTTTAGTAGATTCCGTCTTACATTCAACAGAGGTAAATCATTGGTGGTAAATACCGCCGTGCTCAGAATGGACACCCACATACAAAACAACATTACACTGGCCAATACCAAAAGCACACACCTGACAACCATACACGCACCACACCCACATACCCACACCACTATAAAGCACACACCCACATTACCCACAACTCTTTACCAATACAAATTATTGCCACGAGACTTACACCAAGACCACTTAGACAAATAGACACATACACCACATACAGCCATACACCCCTCACGCACTCCACATCACACACCCCACCACATTACCCAACACACCCTCACCAACACACATCACACAACACCCATGGCATCACAAAGGCACCCCCGTTTCACTGAGGAGGAGTTAAGGGTCATAGTGGAGGAAATCGTCAGGGTAGAGCCACAGCTCTTTGGAACACAGGTGCAGCAAATATCTACAACAAGGAAGATGGAGCTATGGTGGAGAATCGTGGACAGTGTCAATGCCGAGGGACAGCACCCAAGAACAAGGGACGACATCAGGAAGAGGTGGAATGGCCTACGGGGGAAGGTATGTTCCAAGGCACCAAGACACTAGCTCGCCATATAGAGAACTGGCGGTGGACCCCCACCTCCACCCCCACAGCTCACAGCATGGGAGGAGCAGGTACTGGCAATACTGCATCCTGAGGGACTCGCTGGAGTTGGTGGAGGACTGGACACTGGTAAGTCAACTTTTAACAATTATTACCCTCCATACCTGCATGCCATCAAACACCCTCACCCTCACTCCCATCACTCCACCAACACATCTCACTAATCCCAATGCCAGGCCCTGCATGCTGTACCAATGCATGGATACCCCTCCCAGCCCTGCTTGGACACTCATCACTAAAGCATGCACAGCATAGGGAAACTACCAATCCCACAATACATCACCATACACAAGCAAAGGCTGACAGGGTAACACCAACCATAGAGGGGGAGCTACAGAAGTACAAATGTCGTACACTTAAAGCATAATACATCATTTACATCTCCACAGGTACCCCAGCCAATGCCACTGGAGAGGAGGTGCCACCACTATCCAGTCCCCCAACAAAAGAGGCCCACAGTGATGACAGTAACTCTGGACTTCAGGATCTGGGCGACCTACCTGGCCCATCAGGGACCACTAGACAGCCGGTCACCCAAGCCCACTCACAGACCACCACACAGCCTCCCCCATCAGGAACCAACACCACAGCACCCACCCAGCATACCCATACCTCTGTCGCCAGGACACGTCAATCAGCAGTGTGCCCACCAGTACAGGGACCCCAGGCCACACCTCATCCACAAGACAATCAGGGACCTGGGGTCAGTGGCAGTGGGCACACTGTTCAGGGGACAGAGGCACAAGCCAACAGGGACACTGGGAGGACTGCTGTGCACCAGGGGGAGGACAGGAGCAGGGGACCTGGGAGCCTATCAGCATTCCCAGGACACGATGAGCCAGATCCGTGACAACGTGCAGGAGAACAGGTGGCTAAAGGAGGGACAGTATCAGGGGACAAGGGAGGACTTACAGGCCATCAACACCACCCTGATCTCCATAGCAGGGGTGCTGGCAGACATGGCCAACATCATAAGGGAGGCAACAGCACATCAGCGGGCCCCTACCACTAGCCAGTCATCTGAACAGCCCTCCACGTCCGCTGACGCTAGTAGCCAGGAGGCCCCGCCTCAGGACCCAAAGGCCACCTGCACCCCTCCCCCTGCAGAAGGTGAACCATCCCGCAAACGTTCCCTGCGAACCAGACACAAGAGACACTTGCCAAGACCACCGCCAGGGAATTATACTCTTCTAATTATACCCCTTGTGTCCCACTCAGTCACCTTGTCCACCTTGAACTGCCATTGCTCCCCTTCCTGTGCCCCCATGGACACTGCACCTGTGCTACAAACGGACTGGTACAATACCCTAGACTTTCCTCCATCATCACCCCATTCCATTGCACTTTCCCCTCTATATTTTAGCACAACACTAAACACCCTTGGATAAAACTCGACTACTAATAGTTCATGTATTGCAAATTTGTATTATTTGAAACAGCTACAACCATTGCAAATGAGCTGTGCATAGTATGAACATAGAATTAATGACCTGTGATGGCTGTTGTGATCACATCAGGACAATGTTGTGTAAGGAAATGCCTCCTTGGCATGGTTACCCCCTGACTTTTTGCCTTTACTGATGCTATGTTTTGAATTGAAAGTGTGCTGAGGTCTGCTAACCAGGCCCCAGCACCAGTGTTCTTTCCCTAACCTGTACTTTTGATTCCACAATTGGCACACCCTGGCATCCAGATAAGTCCCTTGTAAGTGGTACCCCTGGTACCAAGGGCCCTGATGCCAAGGAAGGTCTCTAAGGGCTGCAGCATGTCTTATGCCACCCTGGAGACCCCTCACTCAGCACAGACACACTGCTTGCCAGCTTGTGTGTGCTGGTGAGAACAAAACGAGTAAGTCGACATGGCACTCCCCTCAGGGTGCCATGCCAGCCTCTCACTGCCTATGCAGGTATAGATAAGTCACCCCTCTAGTAGGCCTTACAGCCCTAAGGCAGGGTGCACTATACCATAGGTGAGGGCACCAGTGCATGAGCACTGTGCCCCTACAGTGCCTAAGCAATACCTTAGACATTGTAAGTGCAGGGTAGCCATAAGAGTATATGGTCTGGGAGTCTGTTTTACACGAACTCCACAGCACCATAATGGCTACACTGAAAACTGGGAAGTTTGGTATCAAACTTCTCAGCACAATAAATGCACACTGATGCCAGTGCACATTTTATTGTAAAATACACCCCAGAGGGCACCTTAGAGGTGCCCCCTGAAAACTTAACTGACTATCTGTGTAGGCTGACTGGTTCCAGCAGCCTGCCACAACCGAGACATGTTGCTGGCCCCATGGGGAGAGTGCCTTTGTCACTCTGAGGCCAGTAACAAAGCCTGCACTGGGTGGAGATGCTAACACCTCCCCCAGGCAGGAGCTGTCACACCTGGCGGTGAGCCTCAAAGGCTCACCCCTTTTGTGCCAGCACCGCAGGACACTCCAGCTAGTGGAGTTGCCCGCCCCCCTCCGGCCACGGCCCCCACTTTTGGCGGCAAGGCCGGAGAAAATAATGAGAATAACAAGGAAGAGTCACTGGCCAGTCAGGACAGCCCCTAAGGTGTCCTGAGCTGAAGTGACTCTAACTTTTAGAAATCCTCCATCTTGCAGATGGAGGATTCCCCCAATAGGATTAGGGATGTGACCCCCTCCCCTTGGGAGGAGGCACAAAGAGGGTGTACCCACCCTCAGGGCTAGTAGCCATTGGCTACTAACCCCCAGACCTAAACACGCCCTTAAATTTAGTATTTAAGGGCTTCCCTGAACCTAAGAATTTAGATTCCTAAAACTACAAGAAGAAGAAGACTGCTGAGCTGAAAAACCCCTGCAGAGGAAGAACAGAAGACACCAACTGCTTTGGCCCCAGTCCTACCGGCCTGTCTCCTGCCTTCCAAAGAAACCTGCTCCAGCGACGCTTTCCAAAAGGACCAGCGACCTCTGAATCCTCAGAGGACTGCCCTGCTTCAAGAAAGACAAGAAACTCCCGAGGACAGCGGCCCTGCTCCAAAAGACTGCAACTTTGTTTCAAAGGAGCAGATTTAAAGACCCCTGCAACTCCCCGCAAGAAGCGTGAGACTTGCAACACTGCACCCGGCGACCCCGACTCGACTGGTGGAGAAACAACACCTCAGGGAGGACCCTCCGGCGACTCCGAGACCGTGAGTAACCAAAGTTGTCCCCCCTGAGCCTCCACAGCGACGCCTGCAGAGGGAATCCCGAGGCTCCCCCTGACCGCGACTGCCTGAACCTAAAGTCTCGACGGCTGGAAAAGACCCTGCACCCGCAGCCCCCAGCACCTGAAGGAGCGGAACTTCTGTGCAGGAGTGACCCCCAGGAGGCCCTCTCCCTTGCCCAGGTGGTGGCTACCCCGAGGAGCCCCCCCCCTTGCCTGCCTGCAACGCTGAAGAGATCCCTTGATCTCTCATTGATTTACATTGAAAACCCGACGCTTGTTTCTACACTGCACCCGGCCGCCCCAGTGCCGCTGAGGGTGTACTTTTTGTGTGAACTTGTGTCCCCCCCGGTGCCCTACAAAACCCCCCTGGTCTGCCCTCCGAAGACGCGGGTACTTACCTGCTGGCAGACCGGAACCGGGGCACCCCCTTCTCTCCATTGAAGCCTATGCGTTTTGGGCACCTCTTTGACCTCTGCACCTGACCGGCCCAGAGCTGCTGGTGTGGTAACTTTGGGGTTGCTCTGAACCCCCAACGGTGGGCTACCTTGGACCCAAACCTGAGACTTGTAAGTGATTTACTTACCTGACAAAACTAACAAAAACTTACCTCCCCCAGGAGCTGTGAAAATTGCACTGTGTCCACTTTTAAAACAGCTTATTGTGTTTCCTGTAGAAAGTATACATGCTAATGTAATGATTCAAAGTTCCTAAAGTACTTACCTGCAATACCTTTCAAATGAGATATTACATGTAGAATTTGAACCTGTGGTTCTTAAAATAAACTAAGAAAATATATTTTTCTATAACAAAACCTATTGGCTGGATTTGTCTCTGAGTGTGTGTTCCTCATTTATTGCCTGTGTGTATGTACAACAAATGCTTAACACTACTCCTTTGATAAGCCTACTGCTCGACCACACTACCACAAAATAGAGCATTAGTATTATCTCTTTTTGCCACTATCTTACCTCTAAGGGGAACCCTTGGACTCTGTGCATACTATTCCTTACTTTGAAATAGTGCATACAGAGCCAACTTCCTACATTGGTGGATCAGCGGTGGGGTACAAGACTTTGCATTTGCTGGACTACTCAGCCAATACCTGATCACACGACAAATTCCAAAAATTGTCATTAGAAATTGATTTTTACAATTTGAAATTTTTCTAAATTCTTAAAAGTCCTGCTAGGGCCTTGTGTTAGTCCCTGTTAGCATTTCCTTTTAGAGTTAAAAAGTTTGGTAAAAGTTTGAATTAGATCCTAGAACTAGTTTTAGTTTCTTAAAAAGTATTCCAACTTTTAGAAGCATAGGGCCTGATTCTAACTTTGGAGGACGGTGTTAAACCGTCCCAAAAGTGGCGGATATACCACCTACTGTATTACGAGTCCATTATATCCTATGGAACTCGTAATACGGTAGGTGGTATATCCGCCACTTTTGGGACGGTTTAACACCGTCCTCCAAAGTTAGAATCAGGCCCATAATGTCTAATACAGATGTGAATGTGGTGGAACTCGACACCACACCTTACCTCCATCTACAGATGAGAGAGCTAAGGTCACTGTGTAAACTAAAGAAAATAGCAATGGGCTCCAGACCTTCCAAACTACAGCTCCAGGAGCTGTTGGCAGAGTTTGAAAGAGCCAACCCCCCTGAGGATGGCAACACAGAGGATGATGATAGTGACTTGGAGGGTGATTCCCCCCCACCAGTCCTATCTAGGGAGGACAGGGCCTCTCAAGCCCTGACTCCACAAATCATAGTCAGAGATGCTGGTTCCCTCACAGGAGGGACCAACCTCTCTGAAATCACTGAGGATAACTCCAGTGAAGAGGACATCCAGTTAGCCAGGATGGCCAAAAGATTGGCTTTGGAAAGACAGATCCTAGCCATAGAAAGGGAAAGACAAGAGATGGGCCTAGGACCCATCAATGGTGGCAGCAACATAAATAGGGTCAGAGATTCTCCTGATATGTTGAAAATCCCTAAAGGGATTGTAACTAAATATGAAGATGGTGATGACATCACCAAATGGTTCACAGCTTTTGAGAGGGCTTGTGTAACCAGAAAAGTGAACAAATCTCACTGGGGTGCTCTCCTTTGGGAAATGTTCACAGGAAAGTGTAGGGATAGACTCCTCACACTCTCTGGAAAAGATGCAGAATCTTATGACCTCATGAAGGGTACCCTGATTGAGGGCTTTGGATTCTCCACTGAGGAGTATAGGATTAGATTCCGGGGGGCTCAAAAATCCTCGAGCCAGACCTGGGTTGACTTTGTAGACTACTCAGTAAAAACACTAGATGGTTGGATTCAAGGCAGTGGTGTAAGTAATTATGATGGGCTGTACAATTTATTTGTGAAAGAACACCTATTAAGTAATTGTTTCAATGACAAACTGCATCAGCATCTGGTAGACCTAGGACCAATTTCTCCCCAAGAATTGGGAAAGAAGGCGGACCATTGGGTCAAGACTAGGGTGTCCAAAACTTCCACAGGGGGTGACCAAAAGAAAGGGGTCACAAAACCTCCCCAGGGGAAGGGTGGTGAGACAGCCAAAAACAAAAATAGTAAAGAGTCTTCTACAGGCCCCCAAAAACCTGCACAGGAGGGTGGGCCCAGAGCCTCTTCACAAAACAATTCTGGGTACAAGGGTAAAAACTTTGATCCCAAAAAGGCCTGGTGTCGTAGCTGTTGTCAGTCTGGACACCAAACTGGAGACAAGGCCTGTCCCAAGAAAGATACCACTTCTAACTCCACTCCAGCTAAAACTGGAATGGCCAGTCTCCAAGTGGGATCAACAGTGTGCCCAGAGCAAATCAGGTGTCACACTGAAGCTACATTAGTCTCTGAGGGTGGGGTGGATTTAGCCACACTGGCTGCCTGGCCCCCTAACATGCAAAAATACAGGCAGCAGCTCTTAATTAATGGGACAAGTGTAGAGGGCCTGAGGGATACAGGTGCCAGTGTCACTATGGTGACAGAGAAACTGGTTTCCCCTGGCCAATACCTGGCTGGACAAACTTATCCAGTCACCAACGCTGACAATCAGACTAAAGTACATCCCATGGCTATGGTAACTTTAGAGTGGGGAGGGGTCAATGGCCTGAAACAGGTGGTGGTCTCCTCAAATATCCCAGTAGACTGTTTGCTTGGAAATGACCTGGAGTCCTCAGCATGGGCTGAGGTAGAACTGAAAACCCATGCAGCCATGCTGGGTATCCCTGAACTGGTGTGTGTCAAGACAAGGGCACAGTGCAAGGCACAGGGTGAAAAAGTAGAGCTGGAGTCTGGAAGAAAGGCCCAGCCTACCAAGAGAAAAAGAAAGTCAGCTGGGAAACCAGCTGCAACACAACAAGAAAAAGAGAGCCTCTCTTCTCAGGAAGAAGTTCTGCCCTCTGAGGGAACTGAGCCTATGGAGCTGGAACCTTATCAGGTTGAGCTCTTGGGTCCAGGGGGACCCTCAAGGGAAGAGTTGTGTAAGGGACAAGAAACCTGTCCCTCTCTTGAAGGCCTTAGGCAGCAAGCTGCTGAAGAGTCCAAAGGCAAGAAAAATGGAACACATAGGGTCTATTGGGAAGATGGACTCCTGTACACTGAGGCAAGAGATCCCAAACCTGGTGCCACTAGGAGAGTGGTAGTGCCTCAGAGTTTCAGAGAGTTCATCCTGACCTTAGCCCATGATATTCCCCTTGCTGGGCATTTGGGACAAACCAAGACGTGGGAGAGGTTAATCAACCACTTCTACTGGCCCAATATGTCCCAGAAGGTTAAGGAGTTTTGCCTCTCCTGTCCCACCTGTCAAGCCAGTGGTAAAACAGGTGGGCATCCAAAGGCCCCCCTCATTCCACTTCCAGTGGTGGGGGTCCCCTTTGAAAGAGTGGGTGTGGACATAGTGGGTCCACTGGAACCTCCCACAGCCTCAGGAAATATGTACATCCTAGTAGTAGTGGATCATGCTACTAGGTATCCTGAAGCCATTCCCCTTAGGTCGACTACTGCCCCTGCAGTAGCCAAGGCCCTCATTGGTATCTTTACCAAAGTGGGTTTCCCTAAGGAGGTGGTGTCTGACAGAGGTACCAACTTCATGTCAGCATACCTAAAACACATGTGGAATGAGTGTGGAGTGACTTATAAGTTCACTACACCATATCATCCACAACCTAATGGCCTTGTTGAGAGATTCAACAAGACATTAAAGGGCATGATCATGGGGCTCCCAGAAAAACTCAAAAGGAGATGGGATGTCCTCCTGCCATGTCTGCTTTTCGCTTACAGAGAGGTGCCTCAGAAGGGAGTAGGGTTCTCACCCTTTGAACTTCTGTTTGGCCACCCTGTAAGGGGACCACTTGCTCTTGTTAAAGAAGGCTGGGAGAGACCTCTTCATGAGCCTAAACAAGACATAGTGGACTATGTACTTGGCCTTCGCTCAAGAATGGCAGAGTACATGGAAAAGGCAAGTAAAAACCTTGAGGCCAGCCAACAGCTCCAGAAGTTTTGGTATGACCAAAAGGCTGCAATGGTTGAATTTCAACCAGGGCAGAAAGTTTGGGTTTTGGAGCCTGTGGCTCCCAGGGCACTTCAGGACAGATGGAGTGGCCCTTACCCAATCCTGGAAAAGAAGAGTCAGGTCACCTACCTGGTAGACCTAGGCACAAGCAGGAGCCCCAAGAGGGTGATCCATGTAAACCGCCTAAAGCTCTTCCATGATAGGGCTGATGTAAATCTGTTGATGGTAACAGATGAGGACCAGGAAGCTGAGAGTGAACCTCTCACTGATCTCCTCTCATCAAACCCTAAAGATGGCTCAGTGGATGGAGTGATCTATTCAGACACCCTCTCTAGCCAACAGCAAGCTGACTGTAGGAAGGTCCTACAACAGTTTGCTGAGCTCTTTTCCCTAACCCCTGGTCAGACACACCTGTGTACCCATGATGTGGACACAGGAGACAGCATGCCTGTCAAAAACAAAATATTCAGACAGTCTGATCAAGTTAAGGAAAGCGTCAAGGTGGAAGTCCACAAGATGCTGGAATTGGGAGTAATTGAGCACTCTGACAGCCCCTGGGCTAGCCCAGTGGTCTTAGTCCCCAAACCTCACACCAAAGAAGGAAGAAGAGAGATGAGGTTTTGTGTGGACTACAGAGGACTTAATTCTGTCACCAAGACAGATGCCCATCCCATTCCTAGAGCTGATGAGCTGATTGATAAATTAGGGGCTGCCAAATTCCTAAGTACCTTTGACTTAACAGCAGGGTACTGGCAAATCAAAATGGCCCCTGGAGCAAAAGAAAAGACAGCATTCTCCACACCTGATGGGCATTATCAGTTCACTGTTATGCCCTTTGGTTTAAAGAATGCCCCTGCCACCTTCCAAAGGTTGGTGAATCAAGTCCTTGCTGGCTTGGAGTCCTTCAGTGCAGCTTATCTTGACGATATTGCTGTCTTTAGCTCCAACTGGCAGGATCACCTGGTCCACCTGAAGAAGGTTTTGAAGGCTCTGCAATCAGCAGGCCTCTCTATCAAGGCATCCAAATGCCAGATAGGGCAGGGAACTGTGGTTTACTTGGGACACCTTGTAGGTGGAGGCCAAGTTCAGCCACTCCAGCCTAAGATCCAGACTATTCTGGACTGGGCAGCTCCAAAAACCCAGACTCAAGTCAGGGCATTCCTTGGCTTGACTGGGTACTATAGGAGGTTTGTGAAGGGATATGGATCCATTGTGACAGCCCTCACAGAACTCACCTCCAAGAAAATGCCCAAGAAAGTAAACTGGACTGTAGAATGCCAACAGGCCTTTGACACCCTGAAACAAGCTATGTGCACAGCACCAGTTCTAAAAGCTCCAGATTACTCCAAGCAACTCATTGTGCAAACAGATGCCTCTGAACATGGGATAGGGGCAGTTTTGTCCCAAACAAATGATGATGGCCTTGACCAGCCTGTTGCTTTCATTAGCAGGAGGTTACTCCCCAGGGACCAGCGTTGGAGTGCCATTGAGAGGGAGGCCTTTGCTGTGGTTTGGTCCCTGAAGAAGCTGAGACCATACCTCTTTGGTACTCACTTCCTAGTTCAGACTGACCACAGACCTCTCAGATGGCTGATGCAAATGAAAGGTGAAAATCCAAAACTGTTGAGGTGGTCCATCTCCCTACAGGGAATGGACTTTATAGTGGACCACAGACCTGGGACTGCCCATGCCAATGCAGATGGCCTTTCCAGGTTCTTCCACTTAGAAAATGAAGACTCTCTTGGGAAAGGTTAGTCTCATCCTCTTTCGTTTGGGGGGGGGGTTGTGTAAGGAAATGCCTCCTTGGCATGGTTACCCCCTGACTTTTTGCCTTTGCTGATGCTATGTTTTGAATTGAAAGTGTGCTGAGGTCTGCTAACCAGGCCCCAGCACCAGTGTTCTTTCCCTAACCTGTACTTTTGATTCCACAATTGGCACACCCTGGCATCCAGATAAGTCCCTTGTAAGTGGTACCCCTGGTACCAAGGGCCCTGATGCCAAGGAAGGTCTCTAAGGGCTGCAGCATGTCTTATGCCACCCTGGAGACCCCTCACTCAGCACAGACACACTGCTTGCCAGCTTGTGTGTGCTGGTGAGAACAAAACGAGTAAGTCGACATGGCACTCCCCTCAGGGTGCCATGCCAGCCTCTCACTGCCTATGCAGGTATAGATAAGTCACCCCTCTAGTAGGCCTTACAGCCCTAAGGCAGGGTGCACTATACCATAGGTGAGGGCACCAGTGCATGAGCACTGTGCCCCTACAGTGCCTAAGCAATACCTTAGACATTGTAAGTGCAGGGTAGCCATAAGAGTATATGGTCTGGGAGTCTGTTTTACACGAACTCCACAGCACCATAATGGCTATACTGAAAACTGGGAAGTTTGGTATCAAACTTTGCAGCACAATAAATGCACACTGATGCCAGTGTACATTTTATTGTAAAATACACCCCAGAGGGCACCTTAGAGGTGCCCCCTGAAAACTTAACCGACTATCTGTGTAGGCTGACTGGTTCCAGCAGCCTGCCACAACCGAGACATGTTGCTGGCCCCATGGGGAGAGTGCCTTTGTCACTCTGAGGCCAGTAACAAAGCCTGCACTGGGTGGAGATGCTAACACCTCCCCCAGGCAGGAGCTGTCACACCTGGCGGTGAGCCTCAAAGGCTCACCCCTTTTGTGCCAGCACCGCAGGACACTCCAGCTAGTGGAGTTGCCCGCCCCCCTCCGGCCACGGCCCCCACTTTTAGCGGCAAGGCAGGAGAAAATAATGAGAATAACAAGGAGGAGTCACTGGCCAGTCAGGACAGCCCCTAAGGTGTCCTGAGCTGAAGTGACTCTAACTTTTAGAAATCCTCCATCTTGCAGATGGAGGATTCCCCCAATAGGATTAGGGATGTGACCCCCTCCCCTTGGGAGGAGGCACAAAGAGGGTGTACCCACCCTCAGGGCTAGTAGCCATTGGCTACTAACCCCCCAGACCTAAACACGCCCTTAAATTTAGTATTTAAGGGCTTCCCTGAACCTAAGAATTTAGATTCCTGAAACTACAAGAAGAAGAAGACTGCTGAGCTGAAAAACCCCTGCAGAGGAAGAACAGAAGACACCAACTGCTTTGGCCCCAGTCCTACCGGCCTGTCTCCTGCCTTCCAAAGAAACCTGCTCCAGCGACGCTTTCCAAAAGGACCAGCGACCTCTGAATCCTCAGAGGACTGCCCTGCTTCAAGAAAGACAAGAAACTCCTGAGGACAGCGGCCCTGCTCCAAAAGACTGCAACTTTGTTTCAAAGGAGCAGATTTAAAGACCCCTGCAACTCCCCGCAAGAAGCGTGAGACTTGCAACACTGCACCCGGCGACCCCGACTCGACTGGTGGAGAAACAACACCTCAGGGAGGACCCTCCGGTGACTCCGAGACCGTGAGTAACCAAAGTTGTCCCCCCTGACCCCCCACAGCGACGCCTGCAGAGGGAATCCCGAGGCTCCCCCTGACCGCGACTGCCTGAACCTAAAGTCCCGACAGCTGGAAAAGACCCTGCACCCGCAGCCCCCAGCACCTGAAGGAGCGGAACTTCTGTGCAGGAGTGACCCCCAGGAGGCCCTCTCCCTTGCCCAGGTGGTGGCTACCCCGAGGAGCCCCCCCCCCCTTGCCTGCCTGCAACGCTGAAGAGATCCCTTGATCTCTCATTGATTTACATTGAAAACCCGACGCTTGTTTCTACACTGCACCCGGCCGCCCCAGTGCCGCTGAGGGTGTACTTTTTGTGTGAACTTGTGTCCCCCCCGGTGCCCTACAAAACCCCCCTGGTCTGCCCTCCGAAGACGCGGGTACTTACCTGCTGGCAGACCGGAACCGGGGCACCCCCTTCTCTCCATTGAAGCCTATGCGTTTTGGGCACCTCTTTGACCTCTGCACCTTACCGGCCCTGAGCTGCTGGTGTGGTAACTTTGGGGTTGCTCTGAACCCCCAACGGTGGGCTACCTTGGACCCAAACCTGAGACTTGTAAGTGATTTACTTACCTGACAAAACTAACAAAAACTTACCTCCCCCAGGAACTGTGAAAATTGCAGTGTCCACTTTTAAAACAGCTTATTGTGTTTCCTGTAGAAAGTATACATGCTAATGTAATGATTCAAAGTTCCTAAAGTACTTACCTGCAATACCTTTCAAATGAGATATTACATGTAGAATTTGAACCTGTGGTTCTTAAAATAAACTAAGAAAATATATTTTTCTATAACAAAACCTATTGGCTGGATTTGTCTCTGAGTGTGTGTTCCTCATTTATTGCCTGTGTGTATGTACAACAAATGCTTAACACTACTCCTTTGATAAGCCTACTGCTCGACCACACTACCACAAAATAGAGCATTAGTATTATCTCTTTTTGCCACTATCTTACCTCTAAGTGGAACCCTTGGACTCTGTGCATACTATTCCTTACTTTGAAATAGTGCATACAGAGCCAACTTCCTACATGTTGTCATATCACCAACATCTGTAAAATTAATATCTATAGGTAACAGTAAGTAGGGGAATAAAGTGGGTAATGCCAGCATGCCAATGCCACACAGAATACACCAATAGTCATAGAAATGTAAAGTTGCACTGTCTCACCTGTGTGTCATTGGAAGTACTGATGTATCACCAATGTTTTGTTGTCCACATCCTCATCCTCTGCCTCCTCATCCTCACTGTCCTCAGGGTCCACTGCTACCACAGGGGCATCTCGAGTCTCCTCCACTTGGAGAAAAGGGACATGGCGTCTTAGGGCCAGGCTGTGCAACGCAGCATGCCACTACTATCTGGCAGACCTTGTCGGGTGAGTAGCATCTGTCAGATGGAAGCACCTGAACCTGGCCTTCAGGAAGCCAAAGGTCCTCTCAATGATCCTTCTAGTTCAACCATATGCCTCATTATAACGTTCTTCTGCCCTTGTCCTGGCATTCCTCACAGGGGTCAGCAGCCATGATAGGTTTGGGTAACCAGAGTCACCTGCAAATACTGAGGAATAATATTTAGCCACACACTATCCTATATGGCCAACAGCATAGGCATACACCAACATATACTGGGTGGGAAATAAGGCTCACCTATTAGCCACACCCTGTGTCTCTGTAGTTGGGGCATCACATTTGGGATGCTACTATTCCTTAGGACAAAGGCATCATGCACCGACCCAGGATACTTAGCATTGATGTGGGAGATGTACTGGTCCTTCAGGCACACCATCTGCACATTCATAGAGTGGAAAATCTTACGATTCCTGAACACCTGTTCATTTTGCCAGGGGGGACAAATGCAATATGTGTTCCGTCAATTGCCCTAATTATATTGGGGATATGTCCCATTGCATAAAACCCTGCCTTCACAGTGGCGAAATCCTCCACCTGGGGGAACCGAGTAAGGAGGGTGGATGTCCTTTTGGTGGTGTACATGTGCGCTGGGCTATGTGTGTGCCAATGGTGATGGAAAAGGGTATGGTGGGCCATCTGTGTGACAGGCTGGACTGTTTGTCTAATTGTGTTAGCAACACAAAAGGATGATGGACGGAGTGCTGAACAATGGAAACACTCACCCCCAGTCACAGATCTGGGTTTAATCCATCGTTCTTTTGCTCACCATGCCACCCCAGTTTGGACCCAGCCATATGCAAATCAGTCTTGACCCTGTTCCTCATGGGAACAGTCCAGCCTGAACTGCCAAGCAAGGTCCTCACTGGACTGGAAACAAGCATCCTGGGACCGGTTTCAGCTTGAATCCAGTGGCACAATGAGCAAGGGTCTAATTGTGTTTCCTGTCTGTATTGCCTCTGCAGGTCAGCGCCCATCAAAAGAAGAGAATATGGCGTGCCATCGCCAAGGACGTGCGGACCCTGGGGGTCTATGGCAGGCGGAGAACCCACTGTCGAAAACAGTGGGAGGACCTGAGACGCTGGGCATGAAAGACCGCAGAGGCCCAGCTGGGGATGGCCTCCCAATGAGGAAAGGGTGCCCCTCACACCCTGGCCCCCCTGATGGCCCGTATACTGGCGTTGGCCTACCCTGAGCTGGATGGGCACTTGAGTGCATCAAAGCAGCCACAAGCGAGTGAGTACAGTGGCTATCATTACAACTTACGGCTGGTGGAGTGGTATCCGGGTCGTGGTTATATGTCAGTGAGTGCCCCTAGGCCAGACCAGACATACCAGCGTAGGTCCTCTGGAGGCTAAGGGTTTGAATGGAAAATACTGGTTACCTAGTTTGTTAGTATTCTCCTCTGGGCAGGGCTGCGTGGGTCCCAGGTGTGCTGCAGTTGGCAGTGTGTGCCCCTCCTCATGCCTCGATGACTAGCCATTTCACTGGTAGTGCAATGCATAGTGCGTAGGCCTGTTCACTGGGTGTGAGTGTGCTGTGTATGCCAACGGTGGTGTTGGTGCAGTCATTGACCCAGTGTATCCTTTGTCTCTCTCCCCCCCCTTCTTGTTTTGTCATCCTGTCCTTATGTGCATTAGGACCCAGGAGGCAGAGTCCACTGACGCCGAGGGAACCAGTGGGATGGAGTGCGAGGGGAGGACCACTGCGGAGAAACGAGGGGACAACACAGACTCTGATACCTCCTCCGATGGGAGCTCCCTGGTGGTGGTGGTGGACACCTCTGTGATCACCCCAGCTGCAGGTACAGCCGCCACCCCCTGTACCAGCACTGCCCTCCCAGCAGCCCCTCACGAGTTGCCCGCTTACCCAGGAGGGTGGGCCTCTCCTTTGCCCCAGGCACCTCAGGCCCTGCCCCAGTGAGCACTGCTGCCCTGAGGGAGGAGGCTATTGACCTCCTGAGATCCATCTCTGTAGGTTAATCAACCATTGTGAATGCTATCCAGGGGCTGGCATCCCAGATGCAGCAATGCAATGCATTCCTGTAGGGCATTCACAGTGGATTGGGGGCCCAACAGAGATCGATTCAGGCTCTGGCCGCCTCTCTGATGGCAGCCATTGTCCCTGTTTCTACCGTCCCCCCTCCAACTTCCACTTCACAGTCCCATTTTCCTTGACCCCAATCCATCCCAAGCACACAGGCAGACAAGCATGCACACAAGACAACACACAAGAGTGTCACAGGCAGACACAAGCACCACACTTCATCCCACACGCACTCACACAAACAACATACTGTTGCAGACACGACAACATCCACTGTCTCCACTGTCTCCCCCTCCTCCTCCTCCTCCTCTTCCACCTCCCACCCAGTTACATCCACTCTCACACCTGCATCAATATCCACTACCAGCATCATAATCACACCAAGTAGAACACACACCTCACTGGCAGACACCTCCACCACATCCATGCATGCGTCCCCTGTGTCCTCTCCCACCATGTCTGTTCCCCCCTCCTAAAGGACACAAACGCAAGCATTCAGACACCCAACAGCCATCCACCCCACAACAGCATACAACCCATGCACCTGCACCCAACTCCAGCAGACATACAACTCCGACAACCACTCCCTCATCCTCCACTCCCATAACTCCTCCCTCCTCCGACCCCAACTTCCCTAAAAAGCTTATCCTTTCCCAGATTGGCCTCTTCCCTACCCCTCCCCCCGTCCTGCACGTATGGGCAGGGTGCCAAGGACACAGCCCAGCACCTCAGCCAAACAGTCCACGGGGACAGTGGTAGCACCACCTAATCGTGGTAGTAGGGATACCAGACCAACAACACTGAAGGGGAAGGAGGCAGCACAACCTGGGATGAAAGGGAAGAGTCCGGCACCAGCTGTGAGGAAGAGGAAGGAGCCTGCACCAGCTGTGAAGAAGGGGAAGGAGCCTGCACCACCAGGCAGAGAGGGGAAGAGCCCATCCACCCCTGCCAGGAAGGGTAAGGGATCCCCAAACCATGACCAGGACGACAAGAAGCACTCCACGCCAGTGGAAGCTGTCAGGCATACACCGCCACAACCAGCAGCTGTCACAGGGCCCCCACCGCCAGCTGTGGATGTGCTCCCATCACAGAGTGCAGGGGCTGCCCAGGAGCCTCCCCCAACCACCACCAGCATGCAGCCATCACAGAGTGCAGGGGCTGCCCAGGAGCCTCCCCAACCACCACCAGCATGCAGCTATCACAGAGTGCAGGGGCTGCCCAGGAGCCTCCCCCAACCACCACCAGCATGCCGCCATCACCGCCAGCGGACGCCATGTAGTCCACCCTCAAGGGGCTACTGTGCGGGCTGCCTCCTCCAGAACCGGGGTCAATTTTTTTTGTAGTGCAGCTGGTTGTGAGTGTGGTGTGTGTGAATGGTGAGTGTTGTGCGTGTGTGTGTCACTCTCTTTTTTCTCCCACCCTTCCTTGTGTTTTAGGTGGCTGTACTCACCGTCTTCATCGGCATTGGTGTTCCAGGTGGACCATAACGTAGAAGATCATCAGGAAAACTTGCAGTGCGGGTTCCATGGCGGTGTGGTTCTCCAATCGTGAGTCCTTTTACTTTTGTGCTCTGTTTCCGCCAGGCTTTTGTTGGCGTTGGTACCGCCCCGGAAAAGGTGGCAGTTTGCAGGGTCTTAATATGGTGGTCGGAACTTTGGCATCCGTCTGGCTGTAGGCGGCTACCGCCATGGTGGCTGTTGTTTCCACCCTGGCGGTCGGTGTGGTACATTGGTTGTCTATTGGAAATATCACCGCCATGGTCATAATTTGGCGGTACTTACCACCAGCATGTTGGCGGTATTACCGCCACTTTATCACCCATCGTCAGGGTCGTAATGAGGTCCTATGTGTCAGATTTAAAGATGTAATACATGCGTAATATATACTTGTGGTACGTGGATGAATCATGTGATTCGGTGAGTGTGGTAAGTGAGTAAAGCAGGATGAGAAGTATGCTAAGAAGAGTTGTGTAAATTAATAACACTGCAGTTTGGAAATCTTATTAGTGTACATTTATTTAGCAAAATAAAATGTAAAACAGATTATTTATATAATGTTAGCATTGTGTTTTTCTCACTATCTAGTTTACTAAACAATTGTACATTAATTCGGACCTGAGGTGTGAGTAAAAGTATATTAGGAGACTAGTTAACATTTAATATAGAAATGTAGTGTGAGACACGTGGCCAGACAGTGAGATGGGGGTAACTTGTTATTAAATATAGTTTGGTGTATCTAAAGGTTATTACCATTGGTACTTAACGTAGTGCATTCAAAATAGTTCAAAGAGTTGTACTTATCTTCTATATTGTTGTGCTTTTTTTTTTGTTCATCCACCACTGCCAGATAGTGTTCTAGGGCTTAGAGTAGCAGAAACATGTAGATAAAATAGTTTTTGTGGTTGTTCTGGGCTGAGTTTGGTAATTTATGCTTTTTTTCTTCACCACAGGTGCGGAGGATGAACCACTATATGTGCATCTGCAGAAATTATACTCCAAATACGGTGGACAGAGTAGTGGCTTCCCTTTGCTCCATCTGTTATGTTTCAGATATACCCCTTCGACAGAAGATGCAAAATGCGATGGACGGTTGATGGTAGACCTCCATGGTGGCAGGCGGGTAAACTGATGATTTTTGATGGTCCATCAACATTCCCCAAACTCTAAATCAGGCCCTGGTCTGCTATAATTTAGGTTGGTGGGCCCACACAAGCAATGAATGGTTTAAGCCACTTGAGCTGTAGTAACACCTCTCATAGGGAAAGTTTATGAATTACTGTTGGCAAAATCCACAATAACAATTGTCAGTGGCCTCTCCGTGATGCATCAAATCGACCAACAATGTCCATACCATTCCTCTGAAATGAGCTTTAATCACAGGTAAGGTTTGCATTGTTGCTTTTTGGATAGCATGTACTTTCTTTTGTAAGACAAGGCATTGTTGACAGTGTCAAGTTACCTCAGCATACAAAACAGGCCAGAAAAATCTCTTTAGTATTAGTTGTGTTTTCTCAGCTCCCATATGCCCTCTTGACAAGCAGCTGTGAGTTACTTTCAGATCAAACTCTTTCAAAGATTCGTACCAGAAGTTGCTTTTCCTGTTTCCGTGGCACTACCTGATACGCCAATCCCATCTCTTGTTAAGAATATGGGCATGTGGATAAAGGACTGGTGTCCTCGTCCCATTTAGCTCGCATTAAGGCATACTGTAGTACTGGATCTTTCCTTTGTCCTTACTAGAAGGTTGTATAGTTATGCAGGCGCCAATCAACCTAGCCTCATTCTATACAAGAGGAGAGCAAAAGTCTAGCAAACCCCGGGTCTGATTACAACTTTGGCGAGGGGGTTAATCCGTCCCAAATGTGACGGATATCCCGCCCCCCGTATTACGAGTCCATTATATCCTATGGAACTCGTAATACAGTGGGCGGGTTATCTGTCACATTTGGGACGGATTAACCCCCTCCACCAAAGTTGTAATCAGGCCCTCTGTCTTTTTCTTGTTTCTGATTCCAGGTTTTCCTTGCTTTAGTTTCTTTAGTGTTGAGAAGACAATGTCTGAATGGAGACATGCCTCCCTTATTCACTCTTTCACAGAATCAGAATTAAAGAAAACAGGCTGGAAGGATGGAGTATCAGTTACTAATAACATGTTTGTGACAATGCAGCAAAAAGCCCGCTATCATGAAGTAACCATGACCTTTCACAATGTGGTTCACTTGGGCTAATAACTCGGTGGCAGAAGAGATGTCAGCGAATGATCCCCCATGATGAAACCTGTCAAGGTCCTGCAATGGAAAAATCCACAGTTCCACCAACTCTAAATATGGTGAGGAGCTGCAAATTTGGTAGGTGGGAAATTTGGCAAACTTAAGGCACTTATCGCACCCTGCCTAAATGACCTCCTACGTCTCTACATACTCAGAGGAGATGGAAGGTAGTTACAATAATAAACATCTGATAACAACAAAAGAAATAATACGATTCTAGCACTTACCAGGGGCAACGTACAACCGTCAAACATATTTATATTACTTACAGGTTAAGCCACCATATTCAAAACAACAATAGAACTATGGACAATATTATGACACGGTAGAAGGATTGGAGAGCTCTTCACAAACACTCAAGCCTCACTTTTCTTAATTGTGGTGTTTTTTACAGGACTCTTTTGATCTGTGGCACACGCCCACCAGTGTGTGTGCCAGGCAGGGACGGAGCCATAAACCTCTGACCTTCAATAGTGATCAATTCTTCTGCTGTAGAGGAGGTAACCAAAGGCTAGGTGATGCTGTGTGTGAGGTTTCACCGATGAGATGCCTGCACTAGGTGAAACATGCATTTGGAGTCACAACAGTCAACATTTCTCAGACCTCCATAGCGCTCCTGAGACCTGCATTGGTGGGCAACTTATATCCATCAAGTATATGTTTCTCATGGTTCAGAGCAACCCTCGTTAGGGAGTTGCACCAGCCAGAATCTTGTTACCAGGAGATTCGACTTCATTATGCCTTCATTGTGCATTTTCAAGAGCTTTGTTCTCAGAGAATTGTTCTGCACCAACATTAGAAACCAAGGGATGGCATATTTACAAGAAAGTGGTGCATCTGTCCCGATGCGCCACTTTCTTGCGTCCCCCGCCCCACCTAACAACACCATGGTTGTACCGTAGTTACAATACAGAGCACCATGGCATTGGTTAGGATTTTTGACGTTACTGTGGCACTTTGCTGCACTGGAGTCAACAATTTTGACACTAGTGCAGCAAAGCAGAGGGAGGCCCACTGATTAAAATGGGTGTGTCATTGTAACGCCTGCTCTGATAGGCATTACAAATTATAGAAAAAATGGAGCACTGAAATGTAAATTTCAATGCGCCATTTTTTTGGGCATCCCTGCATCGGAACACTCCCCCCCCTTGCATACATTATGCCTGACTCAGGCATCATGTGGTGCAAAGGGTTGCGAAGTGGCGCAATGCAAGCATTGAGCCATTTAGTAAATATAGCGCAGGGGAAAAGCCACCTTAACGTGAAGAAAACGTTACGGTGGCGCTAGGGGCTTATAAATATGCCCCCAAGTATTTAGACTCTGATTTGCACTTTATTATTGGAGTTATACTTTCAAGGATTATTGATTCTATACATCGGAGATATCCATATTAGGATTATGAACTCTACAGAACCTATTCAAGGGAAAAGATAGTCAATCGTCTATATTGTACTGAATTTAATCACATTTGGTATTGAGGTATTGCCAGTGGTGGATAAGTGAATATATATTGTTGGAAGAGAAAGCTCAGTTCTGATGAGAATTCTAATGATTTTGCAGGTGATGAACTATGTGTAATGAGAATCATTCAGATCATAGACTTGATTTCTTTCTCATATAAGATAGTTATAAATATAAGAATGTGTGTTGCAATTTAGGTTATACCATACATTACTTACTAAGATTATTTATATCTTTCAGTTCTATGTAGTCAGGAACCATAGAGAGTGGGTTATACACAGATCGCAACAAAGGTATATTAGATTCCATAGTAGAAATAGTGAACTATAATACCATTGATCACCTACTAAAATAGTTAATTCTTGAGACAAGCAGTAAGGACAGGTAAGGTGAAGATATCCAGTGTCTCTATTTCTCTCTTATCTAATTCCCCTAGCCCTCATCTATTGTTAACCAAGATAGATATTCTTTGCATGGTCGTTATTGAGTTCAGGGAAGTGTGGACACTAGCATCGCTCCTTATGAATCAGAATTGCCAGGTTAATGCACCCATTACAAGCACTGGTCAATGGAACAAAAGGTGCAGACATAGGGCCTCATTTGGACCTAGGTACCGTCGTGCTGAAGACCGCCAGGGCAGACGGTTTTCCACACAGCGTATCATGACTGCTGGCAGCCCTCCGCCCTTTTCCGGATGGAGAGCCGCCAGCAGCCATACTGGAGGTCGGAGGTGAAGTGGAGGCTGCTCCACCTCCACCGCCACATCATCAGAACACCGCCCACTGAATCACGTTCCAGGATTCGGTGTGGCGGTGTTCTGGTGCTGGGGAGCTGGTGGCGGAGCAGCCCCCATGGACCCCGTTCCCTCCCGGAGGATCACCGGACCAGGTAAGGTGATCATCTGTTAGGGGAGGAGGAAGGGGAGGGTGTTGTGTGTTCTGTGTGTGCATGGGGGTATGCGTGTGAGTGTGTAGAGGGGGTGTGTGAGTGCGTGTATGCATGCGGGGGGATGAGAAAGTGTGTATGGGAAATGTCTGCGTGTATGTCTGTGTGCATGTGTGCGTGTATGTGTAGTAGGTGTGTGAGTGTGCGTGTAGGGGGTGGGGTGTGTGTGTGTGTAAATGTTTTGGGGAGGGGGGTTTGGGGAGAGGGTTCCTGCCACCTTTGGGGGGTGGTAGGGGAATTGTGGGTTTGCGGGGAGGACTCTGTCGGGAGGGGGGGTGGGGTAGAGACCCCTATCAGTGCCGGGGAACTAATTCCCTGGCACTGATAGTGCCTACCGCCATGGATTTCGTGGCAGTACAGATCCCCACGAAATCCATGGCGGTATGCGGGGTTGTGATACCGCCGGCGGTCTAGTGACGGCCGCTGGGCTGGAGACGAAGTCTCCAGCCCAGCGGTCGTTACCACCCTGGCAGTCGGAGTGGAGAAGTGGCGGTTTGGCATGGCGGTAACCGGCATGCTTGTAAGTTCATTTTTTTTACCGCCGGCCTGTTTGCGGTATTACCGCCACTTCTGTACCAACCGCCAGTGTTGTAATGAGGGCCGTAATGTTATAAAGTATCAAGTATAACATGATGTTTCGTTCTAATTTCTTAGTGGCATTTGGTACAAGAGTGGTCAACTTAATGGATTTTGGTCCAGACAACTAAGAATCTGCCATACATGTCAAATCAAAGGTGTTGTGGAGTGGTTTACTAGTAGGAGTTGGTAGGTACCCACCACTAGTAATAAGGCCACAAACACAGTATAAGTACCAGTCAAGGTCTCAATAAATGAATCCCTTGCTCCACCCTTGGTAGCTGGCAACAAGCAGGCAGGCTTATCTTAGGAGACAGGTGTGTAAAGCATTTAAAAACACCAATAAATTAAATAAGTAAGGCACAACACAGAATAAAACTCCAACACCAATTTATAAAAATAGGACTTTTTATCTTTAAAATGACACCAAAACAACAAAACTCCAATGTAGGAAACCAAAGATATGAATTGTTAAAGCTTAAATGTAAAAAGATGCTTTCTAGTACCTAAAAGAAAAAAGCGCCAACCGTGGACATCTGGTCGCAGTTCACTGGGGCAAAGTCAAAGTTTGAGGCTGACAGTGATGGAACCCAAGTAGGATACACTGAGCGGTAGGCCTAGGACAAAGTTTTACCTTTGAACTTGGTCTTTTTTCTGGAGCTTTTTTTCTCATCATCAAGAGAGGCTCCTCTTCAGGCTGGCTTTTGAAGCTGCAATGGAAGCTTGGCTCAGTGCAAGGTCCCGGTCAACTTCTCGAAGTCTTGCCGATGGGGAAAAGCTCCAGATCTTCAGTGGGATGAACCTGAAATTCAGGCTGGGTCGCAATTCGACATTGGTGGCTTGACTCTCGTCGATGGGTCAGTCACCTGATTGAGCTTTTTTCCAAAATTGCTTCAAATTTCTGGATCTTTTTTCAGAAGCCCCCCTTTGGGTCTCCAGTGGTCCACAACTCCAATTCAAGGGTCTAGAAGCTCTGAGATGGTCCTTGAGATGCTGGGTCTACGTTTCCCAGAATATATCTGTCAAATCCTTCAAAGTCTAATTGAAACTGGTCAGCTGGGTTTTCTTGGTGGGGATGATACAGGTGAAGCTCTTTTAACCTGTTGCTTTCAGGGCGTCCACTCCTGTAGTTCTGGAAGCCAGGCAAAGTTCTTAGAACTGTAGTTCTTCAGTGTGCAGCAGGTGCAGTCATCAAAAGTGCAGTCCTTTGGGGTGCGGGTCAGAATTCTAGCAGGACAGCCCTTCTCCTTGTAGTTTCAGGCAGGGATGTGACTTGATGGGCAACTCTCCCATATTTATTCAGTGTTCCTGGGCTGGCAAACTGGGGGCACCCCTGACCAATGGGGTACAGGATGCCACACTCTGGGGGTGATCACTTCTTGCAAAATGTGGCAAAAGTCAATCCCAGAAAGCACTATTCTTTAAAAATCCCAAATGGAGAAACTTTCTCCTGGAGGGCAAGATCTGGCTAAGCCCTTACACTGGTGTGGTCAAGTTTCTTTAACACTCCACTTCTAGCCCCTCTGCTAATCTAACTACTGGGGCTCCCATCTGGCTGGGGTGGCAGGAAGTGGGGGTAAGCCTGTGTCCTGTCCTAACTGGCATTCCCCATTTGAAGACCAGCTTGGCTACTCAGCCCCCTTCCTGCCTTTTGCTCTGCAGCTTGCAGATCTCCTCCCACCAGATGTCCTTTTGTCTCAATGCAGATCACTTCACACCTAAGAAAAGGTAGATTGGCACATCCTGGCCAAGGCAGGCCAATCAGAGAAGAGCTGCTGGAAAACTGGATTTTGCCTCATCAGAAAAACAAGTTCTATACCTAATTGGATTTATTCTATCATTGTAAGTCCTAGATTGACATTTTAGCTCTTTCCTAGCAATAGTTATACTTTAATGACGTATTCCCATGTTAGCCTATGGGGCTAATGTACTACAAAGGGTAAAACAAAATTAAATTGGCAGTTTTTCCCTAAACACCTAACCAGAGCCTATAAAACATATTTTATAATGTCCCTGGTTATAGTTACAAGGCACCCTACCCCTGGGTCACTTAGGGGAGACTCTAGGGCTGACTTATATGTCATAATAAGGTAGTTGGACACTTTGGAAGTATCTTTAATTCCAAAGTCAAATTTGCATATATAAATGTAATTTAAAAGCAGCATGCAGAGCAGGGCTGGCTTTTAAAGTGACATCAGGCCACTCAGCAGTGCACACTTAAGTGCATTAAATCTGCACGGCCTCTAAACCTACATGCCCTACCATGTACTAGGGACTTACAGGTAGGTTGGCATGGCAATTATAATTATGCCTAATTTGCTTATACCTTTTAAACAGAGCACCGACCCTGGAGCTGGTTAGCAGAACCCAGGGCACAGTCAGAGTCAGAAACCACCAGTATCAGTCAAAACAATGGGGGTGATCAGTGCAAAAAGGATGACTTTCTCACCCCACCCCCTCCCCCACTTGACGAAAGGTGATGGGTCACTAACCTGCACCCTGGTAGGCCTCATCAGCTATGTGGAAAAATCTGGAAAGTCCATCTGCACTGCCATGAGCAGTCCCCGGCCTGTGTGCCACTGTAAAGTCCATCCCTTGTAGGGAAATAGACCACCTCAACAGTTTAGGATTATACACCTCATATGCATGAGCCATTTGAGAGGTCTGTGGTCACTTGAACGCAGATGTGAGTACCAAACAGGTATGGTTTCAAGCTTCTTTGGGGACCAGAACACAGCAAAGACTTCTCTCTCAATGGCATTACATCTTTGTTCTTTGGGGAGTAGTCGCCTACTAATGAAGGCAAGTGGCTGATCTAGGCCCTCTTCATTTATTTCTGCCAAAACTGCCCCAATCCCATGTTCTGAAGCATCTATCTGAACCACAAATTCCTTTGTGTAGTAAGGAGCCAGTAACACTGGTGCTGAACGCACAGCCTCCTTCAGAGTGTCAAAGGCCTTCTGACATTCTGGAGTCCAAATTACTTTCTTGGGCTGTTTCTTTGAGGAGAGTTCTGTCAGGGGACCCATAATGGTATCATAGTTTTTCACAAATCTTCTGTAATACCCAGTCAGGCCAAGCAAGGCCCTGGCCTTTGGGTTTTAGGGCCCTTCCAATCCAGGATGGTCTGGACTTTGGTTTGGAGAGGTTGTACATGGCCTCCACCTACAAGGTGGCCCAGGTACGCCACTGAACTGTGCCCTATTTGGTACTTGCTAGCCTTAATAGTAAAGCCTGCCTGTTGCTGGGCCTGAAGCACTTCTTTCAGGTGGGCTAGGTGATCCACCCAAGTGGAACTGTAAACAGGTATATCGGCCAGATAAGCTGCACTGAACTGTTTCAAACCAGATATGACTCCGTTCACCAACCTTTGGAAGGCAGCAGGTGTATTCTTTAAACTAAAGGGCACTACTTTGAATTGGTAGTGCCCCTCTGGTAGGGTGAATGTTGACCTCTCTTTTGCTCCTTCACTGAGGGCAATCTGCCAGTACTCTGCGGTCAAGTCAAATGTACTACGATACTTTGCAGCCCCCAACCTGTGAACATCAGTCTTAGTGAATGCATTCAATCATCTATAGCCCATACAGAACTTTAACTCCTTCTTACCCCCTTGGGGATTAGGTGTGGACAGCAGCACCTCTGGGCTGGCCCATGGACTGTCAGAGGGCTAAATTACCCCCAATTCCAGCATCTTAGCTACTTCAGCTTTGATGCTGGCTCTGACCTGGTCAGACAACCTGTACTACTTCTTGACAGGTAGGCTGTCACCAGTGTTAATGCATGTGCATACCAGTCAATGATACCCAAGGTCAAAGAAAACAGATCCAGCACCTGCTTCCTGTCTCTGTGCTGCTGGCCTGTCAACTTAGGCGATAGTACAATTCACTCCACTGACCCATCTTGTGCACTGCTGGAGAAGAGGTCTTCTCCTCCTTCATCAGTGACCATCAGCATGGTCATGTCTGCCCTGTCTTGGTGGGGTTTCAACCTATTGACAAGCAGGACCATGTGAGGGTTCCTGGGGGTTTTAAGGTCTTCCAGGTAGGTAAACTTACCCTTCTTCTCTAGGATTGGGTAGGGCCAAGTCCACTTGTCCTTGATGGCCCTGGGAGCCACAGTTTCCAACACCCAACACCCACACCAATTGTCCTGGTTTGTACTCAGGCGTAGTAGCCTTCAGGTCAAACCACAGCTTCCTGAGCTCTTATCTGGCCTCCAGGTCCTGCTTGCTTCGTACATATACTCTGCCATACAAAATTACAGACCTAGTACAAAGTCAATCACTTTGTCCTTGTCTTCCTTGAGAGGCTTTTTCGCAATACTTTTTCACCAGGCACTTTGGGCCTTTTACAGGGTACCCAAACAATAATTAAAAGGGGCTAAAGCCAACCTCTTTTTGTGGGACCTCCCTATATGCAAACAGCAGGCATGGGAGGAGAACATCCCATCTACTCTTGAGTTTGTCAGACAAACCCTCGATCATACCTTTTGGGGTCTTATTGAACATTCATTAGACCATTAGCCTGAGGATGATATAGGGTGTGATGGTGAACTTGTAGGTAACACCACATTCTTCCCACATTGCCTTCAGATAGCGAGACATGAAATTTGTGCCACTCTGGTGAACACACCAAGTAGGGCCCTAGCCACTGAAGGAGCAGTGATTGTCTTGAGGGGGATTGCCTCAGGATATCTTGTGGCATGGTCTACTACCACAAATATATATCTGTTCCCTGATGCAGTTGGTGGGTCCATGGGACCAACAATCTCTTAAAGGGTGTCCAAACCAATGACAGTGGTATCAAGGGAGGCTTTGGTTTGCACCCTGTCTTGCCACTGGCCTGACAGGTTGGACAAGAGCTACAGAACTCCTTCACTTTGGCAGACATATTGGGCCAGTAGAAATTGGTAACCAACTGGTATTCTGACAGAAATGTCTAGCCAAGGGAATGCCATGGCTCAATATGAGGAAGAATTCTCTATACTTTTGCGGGAACACCAACCTCCCGGTTGCTCACTCATTGAGGTCTCTGACCTCACTGTATAGGACTCCCCCATCCCAGTAGGCTTTGTGGAATCCACTAACATCAGCCTCCTCTTCCTTAGAGGCTGTTTGCCCGAGGCCCTCAAGAGTGGGTCAGCCTCTTTGTCCCTAACACAACTCCTCCCTGGTGGGTTCACCAGCTCCTGTCAACTCTGCCAAGTCCAACAGATCTTGCAGGGGTGGAATCCAACCCTCAAAGGTCAGATCCTCCCCCTCAGGGTCAGATTCCTCCTGCACCTCTGGAATTCTCTGGGTCGACTCACCAGACCCAGTGCCCTTTCTCTTGTCATTGGATGCTTGGCCCATTATTCTAGTGTCAAAGTGTCCAGCCTTTCCCTGCTGGGCAGCATGTGACATGGTCACAGCACATACCAACTCAGGAAGATCCAGCATACATGCATGGACCATTCTCTCCGCCCCTGACCAGTCAAATGCATCAATATCATTTCCCAGTAGACACTTTACTGGGAGTGCAGGAAACACAACTACCTTTTTTAGGACCTGTCACACCTCCCCATTGGAATTTGGCTCCGCTGTGTGCATAGGTTACCTGGTGATACACACCAAGTTTGATCTGCTCTGTCGAATCCAGTTTCTCTGTGACTATAGTCATACTGGCTCCTGTACCTCTCAGAGCCCCAAGCTCAGTCCCACTGATTTTAGGCCTCTGCCTGTACCTCTCCAAACTGGGAGATAAGGCAGCTGGGGTTGCAATTTCTACCCCACGCAAGGACACTAAGGTTGCCTCTGTTAAACCCTACCCCATCTCTGGGACAATCTCCACCCCCACACCTAAACTGGCAACCCATGTGGACTACCCACCAGTGGGAAGCTTCTTTGTGCAGACAGCATTTCCTCTCTTGTGTCCTGACTGATGACAGTCATAACACTTCCCTGCTTTCAAAAGCTCAAGGAACTTCCCAGTTTTTGTAGGATCAAAGTTCTTTCCCTGATTCCTCCTCTCATTGGAAGTAGATGGAATCATGGTCCCTCCCTCCTGCATAGGTTCTTGTGGCTCTTGTGAAGACTCTTGATTTTTTGTCATCTTTTCCCTGGGCTTTCCCTTGGGAGGGGACCTGTCCTCCTTTCTTTTGATCACCTCGCTAGTAATGGTTGGAAAACCAGATTCTCACCCACTCATAAGCTATCTCCCCCAGTTCCCTAGGATCAGACAACTTTGAGTCCACTAGATACTGGCATAACTTATCTTGTACACAATGAGTCAGGATGTGCTCTTTAAGAATTGAATTATAAGGCCCCTCATAAGTACTCACCTGGTTACCCTTAATCTTGCCACACTGAGACATCTACAAAGTCCATCCAGGGCTGTGTGTTTACCTTCCGGGTGTCCCTGAACTTCATCCTGTACTGTTCTGGGGTAAGACCATATTTTCTGACATGTGGGGGGTAGGATTCTGCTTCATCTCCCTCTTGGGTCAGGAGCCTATCCCTCCCAGCTACTGGGATCAGATCCCACAGGAGTGACCCCAATATCTAGAGTGGACCCTTCTCACCCCAAGGACACTTTCAAATGCAGTCAGCCATTTGTCAATGCCACCCCTCTCTACATACATGGGAACTATTCCTTTAGAAAGCCTATAATTAAATCTACCATCCCTGGATATCTCAGCATCTTCTTCATTATCGCTGCCACCATTTCTGCTCTCTTCCTCTCTTGCCCAGTTCTTCTTAGCTAGTTCTAGTTTCTCCTTCTCTATAGCTAGGTGTGCCAACTGAGCCTGACGCTTTCTCTCTTCAAGGGACAATTCTGGTTCCTCTGTGAGGGAGTCTCCCCTCCCTCCTCTAGCTGGAAGTGTACACCTGGTACTAGACATAATGGACATGTTGTCATCCTCCTCCAGCTAGAGATGGTCAGAGGGGTCATCCCCTCCTTCCCTTCACTCTCTGGAGCTGCCATTGTCCAGGTTTTAAGAGACCTAATCAGTTCTGCTTTCCTAATTCTATTAGCAAAAGGTACCCCCCTGGCCCTACACTCAGCTACTGTGTGTTTGGACAGGTTAGCCAGATCCAGCTCCATGGTATCCCTAGTTTTGGGTGACAAAAATCTTTGTAAATCAGAGAGAGGGATAGAATAAATTAGAAAAAAATAAAAAAGAATTAAAACAGTTTAGTCCAAATTTTTGAAAATTCAAAAATCAATGGTGTTCTTAGTCATTGCAGAGGATTTTTAGAGATCCTCAATTATAGTATGGTGTAGTTAAACACAGGTCCCATCCTCACCGCTGAACACTAAATGTTGGAAAATGATTTATTGGTGGGGGTTGGTGGGTACCCACCACTAATAATAAGGCCACAATCACAATATAAGGTCCAGTCAAGGTCTCAATAAATTAAGCCTGCCTGCTCGTTGCCAGTTACCAAGGGTTGAGCAAGGGAATAATTTATTGAGACCTTGACTGGATCTTATATTTTGAATGTAACCATATTAGTGGTGGGGGGTACCTACCAACCCCTACTAATGAACCAGTTTCCAACAGAAAGGGATGTGGCTGAGGTCAAACTAACATTTACATATGTCATCAACGGTGCATTGGCTGACACTGAGTTCATTATTTCTCTCTTGCATTGGCAGCAAAAGAAGATTTTCAAATTAATGTATCATTTCTAGCTGCACATTTGTCTGCAAGACTCTAATCCCATTTCAGAAAATTTCTGCTTCTGTTTTCAACCAACTTCCTCTCTCTCTGCCTCTTGCTTAAGATTGTTCCTGTGTTTAAATTTTCTTGCTCCTGTGCAACTCTTGTATGGAGTCCCCAACGCTGCAATGCAGGTTATTTCCTGGCAGTGATGTCATCAGTTTCTGCGACATTCATTTACTGCCACTACCTATATGCAATTTGTGACAGTTAATGATTCACTGTTACAATCTCAAATTAACAACTGTGAATTCCAGAGAACAGCAAATAGCAGACAAGAAGTATTAGTACACATGTATTTGTGATTCAAAATTGTGATTCGTTATTTTAAATACCAAGTCAGAAAGACACATGTAGTTTCATCAGGACCCTATTTCTATAATTCTTCAAGACAACTTGGATTCAGTACTTCAAACTATTAAAATGTGTCTGTTTCTCATTGTAACCTAAATCCTTAGAATACTACTCTGTTTTATGCTTCATCTTCAAACCCCATTTTCAAAAGAAATGAAACAATCTGCAAGGTCCTAGATGCAGCAACAAAGTATCTTGTACTTATACCTAATAACTTTAAAATGACAATGGCTATTTCCAAACACACTGAGAAATCAGCAGAATCATGATAAATGTAGTTTGCGTTTGGATACCGGTTTTCAGTGTGCCCTCCAAAGAATCTAGGCCTTTCTTCAAGCAGTGCTAATGTTCTTGGACCACTGTCTTTTCTTCCTCGGAATACACTTAGTCCAAGCGAGTTTAGAGCAGAGGACTTCATGCCTTTTCGCTCTGTACTAAATTATGTTAATAAATAAATACTTTGAAAGCACTTCTTTCATTTGAAACACTAAATCATTTTGTGGCAGCCTATCTTATAATGCTTGTAATACAGCTTTAAAATAATGATTTACGTATTCATATTGCTTTCTGTTACAAGCAGGGAACTTGTAACACCATACATACACAAGCCCCTGTTCCCCTCTGTGCCAACCATGATTCAGTTCTGTGACTCTCTGCTCACACACTGAGATAGCAGTGATTGTGTTAACCAACTGAAAATTCATAATGTAAAAGTGTGCATTTTCCACTGATTAGTTTCTAACTTGCATTTATTTTTTAATTAAGGTGTGTGCGTTATTTTATCTGCAATTACCTGAAGGAGTAAAAACTCCAAAAAATAGTAGTTGACAAATACTGAGGTTTTTGTGCCCCTCAATCTCCCTATCCCCCTAGGTAAGACAGCCATGGACCCCACATGGGCACACCCCACAGCTTGAAGACCTCTGGTTTAGAGTATTGCACTTGTGTCCCTGCGAACGCTGGAAGGTAAGCCACAGCTCATGCCAGGAACACTCTGCCCAGTAGCGCACAGAGCACTTGGAATGTCTTGACACTGCTCTTGGCACGGATGTATCATAACCAGACATTCAAACAAGATCTCAGCTGACACCACATTGCAAGTCCTTAACAACAAGCCTGGCACACGTTTTGTACAAAACATGCATCTACAACTCCAATTCATCCTCAAAACAGATAACCTACCCCAATGACTCATCACTAGAACCAAGGACCAGAGGCCACCTGCAGCGAAAGGAGATCCGTGGAAACAGGTAAGTTGAAGTCCAAGTTTATTGTAAGAAAGGGAGCAAATGTCTAGTGCTAGCAGCCTGTAGGACACCCAGGGACACCCAGCTCCAACTGATACCAGTGGAACCCAAGTGATACCAGCGTACTGAACCAGAACATGGAAGCCCAAATAAGTTTAACCAATAATATTCTACTGGAATCATTTAGCAATAAACATGGGAACAGCGTGCAAGTACAATAGCATGACACTAAGCATGACACTACATCATTTTCCCCTTTTTACAAAACAAAACAATAAATTAAACCAAAATAAGAATGGGAAAGAATAACATAACTTACATGCTAAACAAAATACATGTGGATGACAACACAACTGGGACAAATTGAACTAAAAGCAAAAGGTTTATGAGAAGCAGTACTAATGCATATCAAAATCCTTGAACCTAATAGGTACATTTGTTTTGCATACCGGTCTAGAAAAAGTAATGTATTAGTTTTCATTGTTCAAATCTGTACCACATGACTCCGTTATGACCTGATTTGTGTGCAAGGTTCTATCATTGCCAACAGTGGGTCTAGCATTAGAAACACTCGACATTTGTTTTATAGGTGAACTATTGGTTGACCAACCATTCCTAACAGGAATGCTAATCCACCTAGAACACCCAACCTCATCTTGTCCATCATCAATTTTAGAATTTAATAGTATGTTGGCTTGTTCAGGTGATACTTTCGTCATATGTCCTCTACTCCACCATCCCTTTCCCACAATAAGGAATGCTCCTTTGGAAACTTGGACAATTCTTTTGAGTGACATCAATTTGGATTCTTCTTTCTTAATTCTGTAGGGTTTTTTAATTAGCACCCAGTCTCCATCATTAAGTACCATGTCTTTCACACTATGCTTTTTGCCAAACAATTCTTTGTAATATCTCTGCGGAGACTGAACATTAGCTGTGACTTTTTTTCGTAAGACTGTTTCCCGAATCAATTACTGCAACATTACCTTTCAACCAATCAGGACACAAAGAAGGTCGGAGTTTTCCTTTTCTCAATAATGTGATTGGAGAAACCCCTGTGGTACTTTGAGGTGTCTCAGGAACACTTCTACATCAATGCCCTTTGTCAAAGCAGTCTAGATGCCCTCCTTTAAAAATCTATTCATCCTCTCTGTGAGGCCATTGGAAGCGGGCGAATATAAGGCTACTTGAAGATGAGTGATGTGATGTAATTCAAATAACTGTTTCATTAAAAACGAGGAGAAGTGTGTCCCTTTGTCAGTCGCAAGGACAGAAGGGGAACCTTCCATTTGGAAAACTATTTTTTTTAAATATATCACTGTAACAGTATTGGGATTAGTTACCAACTCAAAATATACAAATTTCGAGAAGTAATCCACCAAGACAATTAAAACATTTTATCAGCTTGTAGCAACTCAAAAGGTCCTGCAAAATCTAAGGCAACTTTGTCCCCGGGATTCTTGGGCAGAGAAACCACATGCAAAGGTGACTCAACAGTTCTCCACTGCTTGTCAGAGTTAAGACCCACCCACCAACAATTTATCCATTTAGTTACTTGGCTATCCACCAGTAATACTGCTTCAGGTTTTTGCATGTACCACGGATGCCCAGGTGCCCCTCGTGTGCTAAATTGATAGGTTTAAATCTAATGAAAGATAGGAGAATACATAGATCTTGACGCATTAGACAACCGCTAACTATGGACAATTCACCTGAAATCTTTGCAAATGTCTACATCCAAGTTCCTCACTTGAGGCCAACCTTTCCTCACATACTTCAATACTTTCTTCAAATCTTGATCCAAATAAAGAGCTTGTAACCAATTGGCTTTTGATATGGCCCCTTTGTCATCCAATAAGTCTTCCAGTGATGCCACTACACAATCAACATCAGCATCCTGAACAGTTGAATCATTAACTGCCAATGGCATTCTGGAGAGAGAGTCAGCCCTGCTGTTTTTATCTCCTGGGATATACTTTATGGTAACTGAAAACTCCTGCAGTCGCACTAACAGCCTGACCAACCTAGCTGATGCTATTTCCATTCAACAAATAAATAAGAGGTTTATTGTCAGTAAAAAAATCGAAGTTGGTACCCCACAAAAACGTTCTGAACTTCTCAGTTGCCCAACAACATGCAATCACTTCACGCTCTATGGAATTGTAATTGGTTTTGGACTGCCTTAGGGTCCTAGATGCAAATGATACAGTGTGTTCTTTACAACCCACCTACTGTGAGAGGACAGCACCCAGCCTAATTTGGCTGACATCAACCGTTACAAAACATTTTTTATCAGGATCAAATGGGGCTAGTGCAGGAATAGAAGTGATAAGTGTTTTAACTTTAGAAAAGGCCTGCTCAGCATGTGTATTCCAAATGAACTTTTTTCAACAGACAGCGTAGTGGTTGAACAATAAAGGCATACCCCTCTATGAACCAGGAGTAGTATTCACTCAGCCCTTAAAAGAAACAAAGGGTATCTTTATCTTTAGGAAGAGTAGTATCCAGGATTGCTTGCACTAAGGAAAGTTCGGGTTTAATCCCTTCACTGGAAATATGATGACCCAAATAATCCAGATTTTGTACTAAAACTGACATTTGTCGTTCCTTAATGTGATTCCAACATCTTTAAACATTTTAAGAACCTTTCTTAAAATTTAATTATGTTCTTGAACATTTTCAACAAAAATAAGACCATTGCCCTGGAAAGCTTGTACACCTACAGTACTTTCCAGGATGACATCCATGAATCTTTGAAACATGCTAGCAGCGGAGGCTAGTCCAAACAGAAGGCGTAGAAACCTAAATACACCAAAAGGTGTAATGAAGGTGGTTAAAACCTGAGACTCCTCTGCTAACTGAATTTGGTGGTACGCTGATAGTAAATCAATTAGGGAAAAGAATTTGACCCACCCCAAATTTGCTAATAATTCCTGCACCCTGGGAAAGGGTGGCAGTCAATGATAATGTTTTTGTTTATGGTGAGTAGGACCACGCACAAACGGAGTTCCCCAGACTTTTTACGATCTAAAACAGTGGGTCTTACCCATTCAGCAGAATCAGTTGATGGATTGAGCAAGTTGTTGTGCTCAAGGTAGTCCTTGAGCTGGCAGTTGATGGCCTTTTCCAAGATCTTGGCAGGGAACGGGAGGAGCGAGATGGGGTGGTAGTTCTTGAGCTTGCTGGGGTTGCCTGAGGGTTTCTTGAGGAGGGACTTGACCTCAGTGTGCTTCCAGGAGCTGGGGACGGTGGCTGTGAAGACTGAGGTGTTGAGGCGTTCAGTGAGTGCGGCTCCAATAGTGTCTCCTCCTAGGATGCAGATACGGTGCAGGCAGGGGTTTGTGGAGGATCCAGAGTGGATGGATGCTGTGATGGAGATGCTGTCCTTGGTAGTAAGTTGCTTCCATTCAGTGATACTGTGAGGGGGAGAATGGTGGGATGGGGTGCGAGGGTGGTTGAGGTCAGTGGGTTGGGGGTCAAAGTTGCTGTAGATGTCAGCGACCTTGTAATGAAAGTAGTCTGATAGAGTGTTGCACAGGCCTTGTGAGGTGTGAATCGTGTTCTCTGTTGCAGCGGGGAAGGAGAATTCTCTAATGATGCTGAGGAGTTCTCTGGCATGGTTGGTGCTTGCCTCCAGGTGGGTGGTGAGTGCTTCTTTCTTGGTCTCTCTGAGTTGTTGGTGGTATATTTTGTGGACGGACTCGAAGGCGTTGAGGTTGAAGGTGGTTTTGTTGGATCCCCAGTGTCTCTTTAGTCTTCTGTAGTGTTGTCTGAGGGTCTGAAGTTCTGATGTGAACCATTTGGTTTGCTTGGTGGGCTTGCTCCTGGTGGTTTCCTTTAGTGGGGGGACGGTGTCGGCAGCTGAGGAAATCCAATTGGAAAAGTTTTGCACCCGGCGTTCCAGGTGTCCGCAGGGATGGGTCTGCTTTCTTTGAGGGCAGCGATCGAGGGACTTTCTGTGAAATGGCTCCAGTTGTGGCAGGGGAGGGTGTTGGCAACCATCTTGGGACTCGGAGTCCCAGAAAAAAGTGAAGAAAAAGAAAAGGAGCCAGGGTGGAGACACCCTGAACCCTCAGCTCTGGTGCTGGGTCCCTGAGGGACCCCGCCAGGGCAAAAAAGCACTTTTTAAAAAACATTTTACCACGAATACACAGCAATGTCACAAATTCACAACAAAAACTTAGAAAAAAAAACAAGGTCAGGAGACTGAATTTGTAAGATTTTTTAACATTCTATTTCCTAACCAAATCGTCCCTGTAACCTTTGTTTTTTTCAGGGAATATATATATATATGTTTTGCAAATAAATTTGCAGCTGTTTGATGAACCTTCACAACGCTCATGTCAGCTGCTGTCTGGGAAGTTTCGGGGTGATCCATCAAGCGGGCCCGAGAAAAAGGGGGTTCTCAAAATGCTTTTTTCCCATGCATTTTTCCATGGGGATTTTGAATAGGAATAACGGCTGAACCACTGGACAGAATTACAACCAATTTGGCAGAAAGGTAGCTCTTACCCCAGAAAGCGTCCTTTTTGTTATTTGGTGTAAATCCAAAGACTCCCCAAGTGGGACTGGTGAAGTCCTACCTGACCACAAGAAGTCCTAACGAGTCAGGCAGCTGTTAAGCATGAGAAGGCGGCTCCTCTGCTAACAGAAGAGAGAGTGGAAGAAGGGGGTAAGCCATAGGGTATAGTAACCCCCCTACTCTTAAACAGCAGACAGGCTACCTGAACCCAAAGAAGCATGTGGGTTATCCCCTTCACTTGTCAGTGAGGCGCTAAAGGTGTGGTTTTGGGTACTGATAGTTATCAGTGGCCTCTGTTGGGTGTTATCCTTTATGGCTGCACAATCCTTGGCATGGTGGTCTGACCCATGTCAAATAGCAAACTAGGCCCCTTGACTCTGTTGGCCTTGGTGGGGTTACTCAAGTTGTGGATGACCTCTTTTGGTAAGCTACGGGTTGCCCTGTCTAAGATAGGGTTAGCAGAGGTGGACAGCTCTCATCCCATAGAAGAGACAATGGGCGGGGAAACTAAAGAGCAAAGTGCATTTTAAATGGGGTCTTGACACTGTTGCGGTAGGTCAGCTTCCCAAATGACCTGAAGAGGAGGATGTAAGGCATAGTAGGCCCTGCGAAAATCCAGCCTATTTACTCACTCTTACTCACCCGACAGACTAGGAAGACTCTCCCAGGTTGTGACTGAGTCTCCTGGTCTGTTGGCTGGGGGGCTGTGTAGGAAGCTGAGTTTTGGTTGCAGTAGTCCCCCACTTTTTGCCTGGCATTTGATGCAACTTTTACTAAAGTGCACTGGGTTACTGCTAACTAGGTCCACAGTGACAGTGTTTCCCAAAACAAGACAATTGGTCACTTGATCTCCAAGTGACAGGGCCTTTAGCACCTCTGTAAGTCCCTAGTAAGTAATACCTCTGGTACCTGAGGCATAGGTACTAAAGAGGGTCCCCTAAGAGCTGCAGCATAACTTTTGCCACTCTAAGAGACCCAGCACCAACCAAGGTGCTCTAAAAAATGAAAACACAACATGATACACACCTGTGTTTCATGTCCCGTAACACTGCATGTAATATTTGTAAGTCACCCCTACAGAAGGCCTTACAGCCCTAGGGCAGGGTGCATTATATTACAGTTGAGGATATATCTGCATGAGCAGATATGACCCTGCTATGTCTTTGTCGATTCTTTAACATAGTAAGTGATCAGGGAAGCCATTTTAAGCACATGTGCTGGACACAGTCACTAGCTACATGATGCATTCACTGAAACTAGGGATGTTTGGTATCGAATAGCTCATATTAATAAACCCTCACTGATTCCAGTAATCGAGTTATTAATACATGCTCCCAGAGGGCATCTTAGAGGTCCTCCCTGAAAACCTGCCAACTGATGGTGTGCTGACTGAGTGGTTTCCACCAGTCTGCCACGAACAGACGAGTTTTTGACCCCCAAAAGGTGAAAGCCTCTGCTCTCGGGCGGTCAGGAACAAAGCCTTTTCTAGCAGGGGTTACACACCCCTCCCAACAGGATGACCTGCAACTCTGCATTCCAGGGCAGGGGGCTTCAAAGAGGCCAGCGTCTTTGGTATGCGGATCTGGCTTCCCTCAGAAGTGAGGAGATGCTGACCTCCCACTCCCGACCAGGGTCCATTTGTTGCCTGGACAGGCAGGAAAACCGGCTATGCAGGATGCGTGTTACACTTGCATGCTGGACACACCTCTAGGGTGAGCAGCCTGTAGTTAACACAACCATCTTGTGTATGGTGTAATTAGGCATTCTGTGAAAGGGTGATGCCCACTCCGCAAAGGGAGTTGTTATCTAGAGGGCATAGTGACCTCAGCAGTAAGTATCTCATTGGCTATTACCCCTCACTCCCCTTAACACCCCTAGATTGAGTATTTAGGGGACACCCTGATACCAGGACTTCAGATTTGCTGGACTACCGAAGAAGAAGGATCTGAAGAGCTGCAAAAAGCAAGAACTGAGGAACAGAAACTGACTTGGCCCAACCCCGCAGTCCTGTCTGCTGATCTTGACAATTGTGTCAGAGACGACTTGTCCTGCAGCTGTTCTGCCTCCAAAAACCTGGAAGGACTGGCAGCACTTTGAGAAGTAACCAGGATCTCCAGTGGAGTAGCGAAGCTGCTTCCCTCCACCATGCAGGCACCAAAGAAGACTCACGAGGACTCTGAACTGCCAAAGCCCAGCACCAAACAGCACCACTGCACCCATGCCCCCTAGTCCGAGTTGAAGTGGGCCAGCAGAGCCAGTGGTCCTCAGGCCCTTCAGAGCCAAAGCCCACCTTGGGTTTGCCAACAGTGGACTTCCCAACACTGCGTTAGGCTTCTTTCTGCAGGCCTCCTGCAACAGAGAGCATCCCCTGCACCAGAACCTGACACCAAAAGACACCACTACTTCTGAGCCCCACAGCCCAAGGAGAAGTGGGCCAACAGTGTCCCTACATGCCTGAGGATCTCAAGGGTTGAGTCCTTGTGGTTTTCCATGGACCGGACCCCAAGTCCCTGCTAGCAACCTCTTTCTGGCCAGACCGATCGCCATTGAATCGGGCACCCAACGCTGTAATACACCTCTGCGCCCGGATGCCCCAGAGCCCCCTGAAGTGAACTGTTGCTGTGGCCTTGGACCTTGCCCCACACACACCTCAAGTCCAGAAGTACAGTCCTGTAAGTCATTGCTAAGTACTTGCATGCAGTTTCTGTTTTTTCCCATAGAATAACATTAGGGCACCCAAGGCTGAAAAGCACCTCTGCACATGGATGCCCCAGTGCCGCCCGAAGTGACCTGTTGGTGGTCCTTTGGACCTTGCCCCATACTTACCTTAACTCTAGAAGATTTGTCCTGTAAGTCGCTGCTTATTACCTGTATGCAGTATATGTTTTTCCCCCACAGGATAACATTACTGCTCCTAAAATTGCATTGTCAGCTTTTGAAAACTGTAAAAATGACCTGATTCCGATTATCTTGGTATCTAAATATATATAAAAGTATGTGTTATTTTTATAAATTGGTATCCAATTTCTTTATTGAGTGTGTGTCTCACTTACTGCCTTTGTGTGTGCAATACATGCTTAGCACTACCCTCTGATATGCCTAACTGCTTGCCCGCACTACCACAAAAGAGAGCATTTGGGGTCTCATGTGTGCCTCTGTAATTCCTCTGAGGTTAGCTTGGACTCTTTACATACTGTACGTCTTTTTGGTCCGCTATATAAAGAGCCAGCTTCCTACAACAACTCCATGTGATGGCCCAGGTCCTCTTAGTCCCCGTAGAGCCAATCATTCTGGACCACGAGCTGGGAAGCCCAATCACAGAGATGTAGCACTGCCACCAGACCGCTGTCAAAAGTGGATTGCATACATTTGCGAAAGGCGATCTGTGCAACCCAGTGGGCCCACAGGAAGGACCACACCAAAGCGTGAATGGAGTGGAACCAGGACCTGGGGATGGTGTAAAGAGAGTTTTGAAATACGTATAAAAAACCTGGCAACACCATAATTTTAAAGAGAACAATTCTCCCCAAAGTATTAAGGAGTTAGGGTAGACCATCGCTACAGATCTTTATGCATACGCAAAAAAAGGGCGTCAGGTTCAGGGACCAGACGAGGTCAATGAGAAGGCAAATATAGATGCCAAGATATAGGAAGCATAATCTATGAAGGAGTATACAAACCCACCAGTCATGGTTCTGCTCAGCCCCCATAAGCAGAATCAGCAGGTACTTTGAATGCTTAATCAATAATTTGGATGCCTGGCTATAAAGATCAAGCATGTGGAGCACCCCAGGGCCGTCTTGTCAGGAAGAACATTACATCGTCGGCACATAATGTGATACAGTCTTCTTCCACCTACTCCCCCCCTTTCAGACCCCTGCAATTGTCAATCGCAGCTCAACCACGTAGCTACAGGTTTGACCACAAGGATGAAGAGAAGGGGTGGGGGACAGCGGACATCCTTTTTCTGGTGCCCCGCTGTATCGGAAATGCTGGTGAGAGGACCCCATTGACACGGATCCGAGCTGCGGGCCCGGCATAAAGGGTGCGCACATAAGAAATAAAAGGAGGGTGTGACGGGCCGACACTGCCTCGGTCGGACCCGCCATACCCATGGGGCACCGGCACTGTGGAGATTCCCGACCTGGATATCCTCCGGTCGGGAACCAATTGGGTTGAACTTCTGGGTGACGGCAGGCAGAAACAGGCCCTTCGCACCGTCACCAAGGAAGAGAAGGCGGAGAAGAACTCAGCGGCAGCGGAAGAGAAGGCGGAGAAGAACTCAGCGGCAGCGGAAGAGAAGGCGGAGAAGAACTCAGCGGTGAAAGAGGAAGAGAAAGCAGTGAAGAACACGGCGGCGGCAGCGGAAGGGAAGGCAGGAGAAGTCTCGGCAGCGGTTTTGGCAGTGAAGAGCGAGGAAGACACCGGGACCACCAGCGGCACCACGAGACGCAGCAGAGGACCAGGAGGCAGTACACCCGAACTCCGGCCACACTCTGGGGAGAGCGTGGCCTCAGCAGGTGTGTGGGGCAGGTCTCACTAGTAGTAGGGAGGTGGAGGGGAAAGAGGAGGGAGAGTAAAACCGAGGAACGGTTACCGTTTGGGACATTGGAGTTCTTTGTTGTCTGTTTTTTTTGTTTGTGTTTGTTTTCCCCTCCGGCACAATTAATTTTAATTTCCTTTCACCAGTAGTATTATTATTTATTTATTTTCGCTACAAGACCAGGAGAGGGTTAGCTCCAGATAGTCAAGAGTAGCATAGGAAGAGAGCGACATCCCTGAAACAAAAGGAGGGTAACTAAGACCATCTCCCAGTATAAGTCTTGTTCTACGACAAAGGAAAGGAAGGAAGATAAGGTAAGGAAGGCTCAGACAAAGAAAAACAGGCCCAGAGAAAGATAGAAAGAAGGGAAGAAAAAAAAGAGAAAATAAAACCCCAAAGAGCAGAGGGAAAAAAAAGAAGTAAAGAAAAGAGGAAAAAGCGAGGAAACAGAATAGAAAGGAAAGACAAAAAAAGAAGAAGAAAAAACACTCACCAGGCCACTTACCGTTGTCTGTCTCCATTTTCTTCCCACATGTGCCTCCTGGGAGTCCACCTGGAAAGAAGAAGACGAGAGATGAACACCAGAGGAAGAGTGGCCGAACAACGTAACATATAAGCAAAGAGTTACCTGTAACCTTAAATAAAGACTTTGTGTTTACTATCTGACCACGGGCTTTGGCCCATATTTATACTTTTTTAGCGCCGCATTTGCGCCGCTTTTTGACGCAAAAACGGTGCAAACTTACAAAATCCAATTGTATTTTGTAAGTTTGCGCCATTTTTGCGTCAAAAAGCGGCGCAAATGCGGCGCTAAAAAAGTATAAATATGGGCCTTGGTGTCATCCGTGTGCAACCCCTATTACCGAGGGCCAAAGCCCATCCGAGTGAGTGTGTCCCACAAAAATGCCAGTTGAGGGAATCAAAAGCCTTCTCAAAGTCTCTCATTATCCAGGACTTTAGCGAAGACTTTTAGCTCAAAGTTAATGAGTGAGACAAGGTTGTAAGGGGTAAAGTCTACATGGGGACTGTCCTGCTTTGTGTGTGACCACTATGGATGCCTCGTTCAACTCTGCTGGGAAGTGGCCCTTGGCTATGGCCTTGTTGTAAGGCACCAGAAAGTGGGGTAGCAGTGGCTCTCAAAGTTTCTTGTAATATTCAACAGGGAAGCTGTCTGGGCTCAGAGTCTTGCCAGAGTTCATATCGGAAAGGGCCTTGTCCACTTCAGCCATTTTAATGGGTACCCCTAGGTGTGCACTGTCCGCTGCTGCCAGCGTATGCAGTGGCAGGTCCGCAATCAGCAGGGAATAACATTTGCGGGGCAACCATGGATGATATGCATATAGGGTACAATAGTATTCAGTGAACACTGAGGCAATATCTTGAGCGCCTGTGACCTGTACCATTCAGGAACCTTGACACCAGGGACCACCGTGTCTGCCAGGTTGTTAGTTGCCAGCCAGTATAAAAGTGTGCTTGATTTATCTTCCTAGCCATAAACCCTACTCTGGGAGGCCATCCAGCATAGTTACGCTTTCACTAAGACAAAGCTGCTGCAGAGTGAGCCTATCCAGCGTCATTTGACGCGGTTCAGCTGCTTCCTCAGCAGACTTCCACATCCTCTACCTGTAACATTTTCTGCCAGTCTCGGGCAGCGAAATGAGTACAAGCGACCCCAATCATTAATGCCTTCCCAGCGGTCCAACGAACCCAAGGGGATTCCACTGACTCTGCATTAATTCCTAAATAGGCATCAAGCTCTTGGAACAGGAACTCTACATCATCCCTATCTATGAGACACTAAGGGGCATATTTATACTCTGTTTGCACCAAATTAGTGTCATTTTTTTTTAACTCTAATTCGGTGCAAAACTAACTCCATATTTATACTTTGGTGCTAGACCCCTCTAGCACCAAATTTATGGAGTTAAAGTCATTTTTTGAAAGTGGAGTCCTACTTTGCCTTAATGAGATGCAAGGTAGGCGTTCCCGTGCAAAAAATGACTCTATGGCCTTAACACCATATTTAGGGGCATATTTATACTCTGCGGCGTATTTATACTCTGTTTGCACCGAATTAGTGTCATTTTTTTTTACTCTAATTCGGTGCAAAACTAACTCCATATTTATACTTTGGTGCTAGACCCATCTAGCACCAAGGACCTGATTTAAACTTTTTTTGCACCGCATTAACGTCATTTTATGACACAAAAGTGGCGCAAACTTACAAAATATTGGCCCTTATTTATACTTTTTGCTGCAAAACTGCACTAACTCAGTTTTGCACCAAAAAGTTGAGCACCAGCTTGCACCATTTCTGTGCACCAGCCGGGCACCATATTTATGGAATGGTGCAAGCCGGTGCAAAGGGTAGGCTAGAGTTTTAAAAAATGACTTTAGTCGGGTGGGGCTGGCAGTATAGAAGAAGAGGGTTTAGCACCAAAAAATGGCTTTAGGCAGGTTAGAGTAAAAATAAATGACTCTAACCAGATTAGCGTCATTTTATGGTGCTAAACCTACCATGCCACATGACTCCTGAATTAGGAAAGGCAGGAGTCATGCCCACCACCCCAGTGGCCAGCACAGAGGACAGGGGTCCCCCGGGCATGGCCATTGCACCCGGTGCCATATATGGGGGCCCATTTCAGGGCCCCCTGTGGCACTTTCAAAAATAAAATGCACTTACCTGTACTTACCTGCAATGGGGTCCCCCATCCTCGCAGTCCCTCTAGTGTGGGTGGGGGTGCCCCTAGGGCCTAGGGAGGGCACCTCTGGGCTTATTCCATGGTGTTCCACCATGGAAATAGGGCCACAGGTCCCCTAAGACCTGCCCTGACCCAGGTCTTAAAAATTGGGGCAAAGCAAGCTTTGCCCCATTTTTTGACCCTTCCTCCCTCCTTTGCACCATTTTTACATGGGAGTATAAATATGGTGTTAAGGCCATAGAGTCATTTTTTTGCACGGGAACGCCTACCTTGCATCTCATTAAGGCAAGGTAGGTTTCCACTTCCAAAAAATGACTTTAACTCCATAAATTTGGTGCTAGACGGGTCTAGCACCAAAGTATAAATATGGAGTTAGTTTTGCACTGAATTAGAGTAAAAAAAAAATGACGCTAATTCATTGCAAACAGAGTATAAATACGCCCCTTAGCGTCAAAAAATTATGCTAATCTGGTCAGAATCATTTATTTTGACTCAAAACTGCCTAACGTAATTTTTTTTTTAAGCTAGCCTACCCTTTGCACCGGCTTGCACCATTCCATAAATATGGTGCCCAGCTGGTGCTAAAAAATGGTGCAAGCCGGTGCAAAACTTTTTGGGGCAAAACTGCCTTAGTGCAGTTTTGCACCAAAAAGTATAAATAAGGCCCTAAGCACTGAGGTGCCATATTGGGCACTCTCTTTGGGCACCTCTACCCAAGTAGGCAATAAATGGAGTGTGGTCCTAGGAAGGATTGCCGATCCTGTAGTGAGAAGAAGGTTGGTGGCAGGCATAAAGTAATCGATGAGTGTCCTAGTCTTGGGTGCCGCTGAAGTGTAGGTACCAGCACACGTTAGGATTCCAGGTGCGCCAAACATCACAGACGCCTAGGCAAGCGGTTCAATCCATCAGACGAGAAGCCGCTGACCGAGGAGCTTCTAAAGTCTTTGAGCCATCTATATCAGGGCACACCATCATGTTAAAGTCTCCCCCAACTATGGTGACACCCCAGGCCACTCCATGGGACCCTCTACTATAGGCCGCGAGGTATACGCAACCATAGCCATAGCGGGACAGGAAAAGGAAGCGGGTACCTAGGAGGTGTGTCTTTTGCAATAGGAGCACATCAGGGGACTTGCATTTCGCGAAGCACAACACAACACTTCGCTTAATATGGTCAGGCATGGCCAGATAACTCCTTCAAATGGGACAACAAGGGGTGCCAGCAGCTGGATGCAAGTGAAGTCTCATCTGGGGAGCAGAAGCTCATGGGGGTACATTTGTCATCTTGGCCACCCAGGCCACGCCCCCTCTCATTCCTATTTTTGTATGTATTAATATTTTTGTGATAGCCAGAATCGTAATTTGCCTTGTTGGTTTCTTTAGGATCATGAGCTTGTTGGAACGAATCTTTTTTTTCATCCAGTCTTATAAAGGTTATTATTGTGCTTCTGCTTCATTTTCTAATCCTTTTTTTTGCTCAATCACTATTATACTTACATTTTTTTACCCCCTGTTTCTTCATCTTCTTTATTCCCTCCCTCCAGGTATTTTTCCATTTTTATATCTTCTTTACTTCACAGGTTTCTTACCAATGCCACAATCTCATATAAAGCTAGACTTTGTGATCCCTAGTTGGTCCTTGGTTTCAACGATTTTTTTAGGGTACATTTTAGCACACCTCTTTTTATTGCTCTATTCCTCCAGGTTCTGATCCTGTACTCATCTGTTTGTGTTTGCAGTAGACCATATTTGTCTCAGTCTTTTTCTGTTGACATTCCAAGTTTTAGGTTCTTGGCTTTCAACATTTATGCTACAAGCTGTATATCACAGAGGAAAACTATCTCTGCATCTGCTACAGCCTTGTGGCTACAGCTACCACTGACATGGTAAATTGTTCTCTTTATCTTGTTTCCTCTATGAGAGACTCCACCTCGAGGTGGCTCTCCATCTTCAAGGTAAACACCACTCAAAAGCGTGAATTCCACAAACCAGTTACTGTAGTGTAGTGGAAAACTGTGGAAAACTGCAAACTATAAGCTAGTGTACAGCGGATCAAATGGCAGCATAGTTTAGATCTACAAATCACAAAATCCAAAAATTCATAGACAGCGAACCTGTATCATTATACACCCTGGGATACACTCAAGGGAGTGCGACAAATAGGACCAAGCATTCCCCTGCCTGTCCATGCCTCGCCACACTCAGCACCTCTACAATGCCTTAGCATTTAACTCTTTGGCAGTTAGGACTGTGGGCGTAGAGACGTGCAGTGTTTGTGGTTCAAGCAAACGCAGAACACAGGACAAGGACATGTGCACGGGTGGCTGTCCAAATGGTTCTCAGGTGAGCTGTAAGCGTTGATAGCACACTCCAGATTATGAAACAATAAAAAATTAGATGTTAAAACTTTCTTTCACAATAAAAGTCAGTTTTTCATCGCATTACAGTGCAAATCATGGAAATAGAAGACATACTTCAGTGATATGGTATTCATCATCAATGTAATAGTTTCAGTATCATTCTTCATATATTTGACAATGCCTCTGTGAACACATTTTTTATCCTTCGCAGGAATCAAATGCACAACAGGGTCGTCAAAACTTTTAACCCAGAAAGATTTGTGGTGAACCATAAACAATTTCTTCTGCACCACCCCAACAAATTTGACACCATGACCAATGTGGCCACCGAAGGAGGACTCCAATCAGGAATATAGTTCAAATCTAAATATAAAAACATTTATATCAAATATAATGACTTCAAATTCCCCATTGAATTCCCTGCGTTAACCAAACTGACCTGTATCAGCGATGAGATCAGGTGCTTTCAGGGTGGAATGGGTGTGAGCAAACTTAGATTATATATTAAATATATTAGATTATATTAAGTTCCTAACTGGGCAAGCTGTTAGTATTCTTATATATTGGATTCGGGTGAATCATACTAAGAGGAAAATTCTAAGTAATATAAATATATGGATACAATGAGTAAGTAAAAAATAGTTGAAATAAATATATTGTTCTTAATTATGATATTTAGTTTAACCACAATGATTACATATTCGACAATGTAATGTTGGTGGGATAATATGTGAGACACCCTAGGATTGAAATAATGTAGTATGGACTTTTTCCTTGTTCCTTTTTGGAAAGTAAATGGATTGGAATAAGTATTGTTTTTCATTTTATTATTACTTCAAATTTCAAATTATGTTAATTCATGATTATGGCACCCAAGTCTGTATAATTTTTATTTTTTTGGGTGATGCACAGAGGGGCCGTGTATATAGAGGACTGTTTGTGTATATACAAATATATTGGTTTATTTATATTATGTGATATAGGGGATTATTTGTTTGTTTTTATTACTTAGTTGTGTAAGATTTTGATGTTTGATTTTAAATTTACAGCCCTGATGAAGTCCTTTTATGGATAAAATGCATTGGCTGGGCTGTTGTATGCGACAAAGAAAATTTTATAGAATATTAGTGTGATACTATAACATGGCCCCTCGTTGGATCTTTGGCTGATGAACTGGATGAAAAGATTTTTTTTCATTATATAAATGGATCTTGTCTCTTTGGTTGGATTACCATTACCCACAGGGGAAGAACTTTTCTCTATGATCAAGTGCTCCTCTTCAGTGTTTTTTTAATGTTCATTTATCTGCTCTACCAGACCTGAGGCTTCTGGTCTGTAACTGCAATGCAATTTTTGTTCAACTTGTAATGCCGCACACAACAATTTAAGGATCTCCTTATCAAAATGAGTTCCTCAGTCTGATTCCAGAGAAGTCGGAAAACCGAGTCGAGGTATGAACTCCCTCAAATACAGTATTGCAACTGTAAGGCTATAATTTCTTCTAGTTGGGTATGCCTCAACCCAATGGGAGAAAACACACACCACCAACAACACATATCTCAGCCCATTACACACTGGCAATTGAATGAAATTGAGTTTCAGTTAGTTAAAAGGTTCTCCTGATCTGCCTATATGGCTCATTGCGACAACTGTGTCTTTTCCTACATTAATCTGCTTACATGTTACACATCTGTGACACACTGCTTCTGCAACCAATCTGAATCTAGGATTGTGCCATGTTTGTCTAAACGTTCTAATAATTTCAATGTTGGCCTGTCCATGGTAGTATTTTGCCATTGGGTACAATAAGCTATTTGGCAGCACTGCTTTACCCTCACTTGAAACCCAAACATCATCGCTATTCCTCTAGACACATTGGGCCATATTTATACTTTTTGACGCACAACTGCGCCAACGCAGTTGTGCGTCAAAAATTTTAACGCCGGCTAACGCATTGCAAAGCCCCATGCGGGCGCCTTATTTATTGAATGACGTTAGCCGGCGCTGCGGACTGGTGTGCGTAAAAAAAAATGACTCACACCAGGCAGCGCCAGCGTAGGGGAAAATGGAGCTTGGGCGTCAAAAAATGGGGCAAGTCAGGTCTGAGGCAAAATTTTGGCCTCAACCCGATTTGCGCCATTTTTTTTGACGCCCAACCCCCATTGAAATGACTCCTGTCTTAGCACAGACAGGAGTCATGCACCCTTGCCCAATGGCCATGCCCAGGGGACGAATGTCCCCTGGGCATGGTCATTTGGCATAGTGGCATGTAGGGGGGCACAAATCAGGCCCCCCTATGCCACAAAAAAATAACGAAAACTATACTTACCTGAACTTACCTTAAGTTCCCTGGCATGGGTCCCTCCATCCGTGGGCGTCCTCCTGGGGTGGGCAAGGGTAGCAGGGGGTGTCCCTGGGGGCATGGGAGGGCACCTCTGGGCTCCTTCTGAGCCCACAGGTCCCTTAACGCCTCCCCTGACCAGGCGTTAAAAAATGACGCAAAAGCGGCTGGACGCCATTTTTTAAGGCCCGCCCACTCCCGTGCGTCATTTTTGCACAGGAGTTTAAATAAGGCGCACATGCCTTAGAGTCATTTTTTAGAAGGGAACGCCTACCTTGCATATCATTAACGCAAGGTAGGTGTCCACGCTAAAAAATGACGCAAACTCCAAGATCTTTGGCGCTAGACGGGTTTAACGCCAAAGTATAAATATGGAGTTAGCTTTGCGTCGGATTTGCGTAAAAAAAAACGACGCAAATCCGGCGCAAACATAGTATAAATATGCCCCATTGTGTTCTAGCCCAACCTTGCTTCTCTTCATCTGTCACTTCATCCTGCAATCTTTTGACTTCTTCCCAAGTATCATAGGCTGTCATACAGAAATTTTGACTTATCTCATCGTCACTTCCATACCTCACTTCTTCATTAATGAAAGTGAAATGCAAGGCAGAATACATCTCAACTTTGTCAGCCTACGTAATTCCCAATGTTATGTAATCATTTGCTTTCTGGTTAGCTGCACATTTTACAACTGCAATTTTCTGTAATTAACTGTAATGCTTTCAGTAATTGATATACTTTGTCAACGTTTCGGAAAGGAGATCCAGAAGAGGTCATGAAGCCTCTCTGGGTCTTCAACTGTCCAAAATCATGAACAACATCAAATCCATATTGACTAATAGTGAATTTGGTCACTTTGAGCTGTTCAGAAATACAGCATGCTCTGGTAAGAGCACTCAATTCGCCTTCATGGGCAGAAAAGACTCCTCAAAGCCAAGAAGCTTCTATCACACCTGAGACTGTGCAAACTGCATACCGAGCTCTCAGGGCACTTTCAGGATCTCTTGAAGAAAAGGACAGTCATTTTCGTCCGGGGGGACAGCTTCAATATCGGGTCTTCGTTTGGTGCACAGTTCAGTCACATCAAGACAGTCATGCTCAAACTCATCCTCACAGTTGCTTGCATTTTCAACAGGATCTGGCAAAAGAGTTGCAACATTCAAAACATTACAATGCTTAATATTTACATTTGTGGATCTAAGGATCACTTGTTCATAGCGGGTCAAACAAGCACACATAAAATGCGGTGTTTTAGTACGGGTAAGTAAAATCACCACTGAATGGGGAATATAGACGTTCAGGGGTAGCACATAACAATGCCTTTGCACCTCTCAATGCTAACACTTAGTGCCACCACAGCTCTTAAACAGCCGGACAACGCGCCAGCTACAGGATCAAGTGTAGCTGACAAATAAGCCACAGGCTTGTTAGCTCTTCCAAATAACTGTGCCAAAACAGAGAGAGCACATCCATCCCTCTCACAGCAAAACAAAGAAAAATATCTATTGTAATCAGGCATTCCAAGAACTGGGGCCCAGCATAAGCTTCCTTTCAGCTCAGTGAAAGCTCTCATGCATTCATCAAATGGTACCGATCAAACACATCCTTGTGTGACAGTCTCTGTAAGGGCTTAGCCAAAAGGGAAAAATTCACAATCCATTGGTGGCAGTAGCCAACCATTCCCAGGAACATTCTGACTACCCTCTGAGTAACTGGGGAATTCATCTGCATGATTGCTGAAATTCCCTCTTGGGACTCCTTTCTTGCATCGTTCTCAATGTGGTGACCTAAGTATTGGACTTCCTCTTAATACTATTGCAACTTTGCTGGAGAAACTTTATGTCCATTTTCTCCTAAATGATTTAGAAGAGCTATGGTATCTCTTCCGAATGCTTCTTCTGTATTTGACGTAACAAACAGGTTGTCAATATAATAAACTAAAACTGAATGACAGGGCATTTTAAGGGACTCTAAGTTCTTCAGAATCTGATTAAAGATTGATGGCAATTTCGTATACACCTCAGGAGTACAAAACCTTGTTGAAATACGACTGCCAAATCTGAATGAAAAAAGGAACTGACTTTCCTCGTGGAGGGGAATGAAAAAGAATGCTTGGCACAAGTCAATAACCGTAAACCATTTAGCTTCACAGGGAATCTGGAATAAAATCACTCTGAATTCAGTACCACAGGACAACGCGGAATTACAATTTTGTTCACGTTTCTTAAATCCTGAACTATGCAGTATTTTCCATTGGGCTTCCGCAATCCTAAAATAGGAGAATAACAAGGGCTTCTCAACATTTTCTTCAGAACACCTTGCTCAATCAGACTCTCAATTAAGGGTGTTATTCCTGAAACTATCTCTGGTGTCATGTTGTAAGATGGTATTTTCGGATACTCTGCTTTTGGCCTTACTGTGATTCTGGCTGGCTCAACTCCTTTTATGAGACCAACAGCCTTTCCTGAAAAATCCCAAACATCAGGGATGACTGTTTCCTGCAATTCTTCTGGTAAATCAATACGTCAGCAGTAGATACAGGGTAACAAGTGGGTACTGCTCTACAGTTTTACATGGAACATCTTCTTCCTCATTTGTTTGTATTTCAGTCCCTTTGGGGTTGCAGCTAATGGTACAATTTTCTTTGTACAACAGGTCACGTCCTAACAGATTTACTGGACTTGAATCGCAAACCAAAAATTGGTGTTTGAATTAACATATTTTTAATGGGACATGTTCTGTCACAGGGTTTGTCAATTGCTTGTTTGCTGTTCCTATAACCTGAATTCTTCTTCCTGATAGGGGCATATCTGGCATTTCTGCTGTTCTGACAGTGGAACGTGTAGTTCCATTGTCAACCAAGAATGACACATTGTGTCCTATAACACTTGCGTTTACATATGGACCACGTTGATCTACTCTAAGGATGTGGCTAACATGCAATTCTCATCATCAGAACTATCATTGCAAAATGTTTCTAGGAATACCTCATCACTTAAGTCAATTAAGGGAAACTGTGAAGCTATGTGATTTACATTTGCCCTTTGTTTGTGTTTACTTTTGTCTTCTGATGCATGCTTTGCTGAGGAACAATCACCTGCTGCTGTGGCACTGGGGCTTGTGAAACTTGCATTTGTTGTACTGGCGACACTTGTACATTTGGACTTTGGGATATTTCGATTCTCTAAATATGAACCTGATTGTTACATTAAGTCGGGGCAACTCCAGCAGTCTGTACCACATTATGATAGGGACATTCCCTCCACCAATGTCCATCATTTCCAGAAGCATGACATGGACTTTTTTTTTCTTCAATGACTGAACGTCAACTAAATTTCCAATCCGATCTACATGAACACCACGTCCTCTACCTCTTGGCTGAACCATATTGCTAACTTGCTGTTTCACACCTTGCATTCCACATGTATTCACCATCATCAGTGCATTCTGATTTCCTTTACTCGCTGATTTCAATTGCACAGCCATCAATTTCTCCCTCAACTTTTAATTCAATTCAGTTTCATCACTACAGTACCTTGCATACTGCAGTATCTCATCAACGGGCTTGTTCTGCCAACCAATTAAATGCTGCTGAATCATCATGCTAATTTTGGCTTTTAATCCTTGCACAAATCTGAATACAAAATTACTCGTATATTTCGGCTCAATATTTTCAGTACCGCTGCGCTGTTTGAAAGCTTGTAACAATCTCTCATAATAGGCATAAATCAACTTTTTTGTTTCCCTTGCTGTCCTGTCCATTTTCTGCCAATCATCATCTTTCGGGGGCACTTTGGCCCTCATTATGACATTGGCGGTAAATCCTGCTTACCGCCGAGCTGACAGCCGCCAACTTACCACCGGGCTGGCGAATATCCGTTCACCATATTATGACACACACACATAAATCCAACAGAATACAGCCACATACACATATCCGCCAGCCCTAAGGTCAGTGATAAACTGGCGGTCGCAAAACCCACACCACTACGTCAACAGAAAAACGCTCATCACATTATGACCCACGAATCACCACAGCAGGCATTCAACAGCAGTAAACCATTGGCGGTACATACTGCGCTCACAATGGACGCCCACATACAAAACAACACCACATTAGCTTATACCAAAAACTCATACCTGACAACCATACACACAGCACACCCACGCACCCACACCACTATAAAACACACACCCACATTACCCACAGCCCTTTACAAACATCCACCAGGAGACTGAGAAGAAGAGCACAGAGACAACTAGACAAACACACACCACATACAGCCATACACCCCTCACGCACTCCACATCACACACCCCACCACATCACACACCCCACCACACTGTCACCAACACACATCACACAACAACCATGGTACCACAAAGGCACCCCCATTTCACCGAGGAGGAGTTAAGGGTCGTGGTGGAGGAAAGCGTCAGGCTAGAGCCACAGCTCTTTGGAGCACAGGTGCAGCAGATATCAATAGCAAGGAAGATGGAGCTATGGCGGAGAATCGTGGACAAGGTCAACAGCGTGGGACAGCACCCAAGAACAAGGGACGACATCAGGAAGAGGTGTAATGACCTACGGAGGAAGGTACGTTCCATTGTAGCAAGACACCAGATCGTCATACAGAGGACTGCTGGTGGACCCCCACCTCCTCCCCCACAACTCACAGCATGAGAGGAGGAGATACTGGCAATACTGCATCCTGAGGGACTCGCCGGAGTTGGTGGAGGACTGGACACTGGTAAGTCAACTTTTAACAATTATCACCCCTCATACCTGCATGCCATCACACACTCTCACCCTCACTCCCATCACTCCACCACATCCCACACGCTCCACCAACACATCTCACTAATCCCAATGCCAGGCCCTGCATGCTGTACCAATGCATGGACACCCCTCCCAGCCCTGCATGGACACTCATCCCTAAAGCATGCACAGCCTAGGGAAACTAACAAACCCACAATACACCAGAACACATAAGCACAAGCTGGCTGGGTAACAACAACCACAGAGGGGAATCTACAGAAGTACAAATGTCATACACTTGAAGCATAATACATCATTTACATCCCCACAGGTACCCCAGCCAATGTCACTGGAGAGGAGGTGCCACCACTATTCAGTCCCCCAACAAAAGAGGCCCACAGTGATGACAGTAACTCTGGACTTCTGGATCTGGACGACCTACCTGGCCCATCAGGGACCACTGGACAGCCAGTCACCCAAGCCCGCTCACAGACCACCATAGAGCCTCATCCATCAGGAACCAACACCACAGCACCCACCCAGCGTACCAACGCCTCTGTCCCCAGGACACGTCAATCAGCAGTGTGCCCACCTGTACAGGGACCCCAGGACATACCTCGCACACAAGACAATCAGGGACTTGGGGTCAGTGGCAGTGGGCACACCGTTCAGGGGACAGATGCACAGGCCAACAGGGAAACTGGGAGGACTGCTGTGCACCAGAGGGAGGACAGGAGCAGGGAACCGACTCTCCAGGAGGCACTCTCCGAGATACTGGGAGCCTACCAACATTCCCAGGACACGATGGGCCAGATCCTAGACAACGTGCAGGAGAACAGGCGGTTGCAGGAGGGACAGTATCAGGGGATCAGGGAGGACTTGCAAGCCATCAACACCACCCTGATCTCCATAGCAGGGGTGCTGGCAGACATGGCAAACGTCATAAGGGATGCAACAGCACACCAGCGGACCCCTGCCACTAGCCAGTCATCTGAACAGCCCTCCACTTCTGCTGCTGCTAGTGGCCAGGAGGCCCTGATACAGGACCAACAGGCCACAAGCACCCCTCTCCATGCAGAAGGTGAACCACCCACAAATGTTCCCTGCGAACCAGACATAAGCTAGAGACACTTGTCAACGTTTACATGGCTCCTCTCGCCAACATCGCAAGATCCCACCACATCAATATGGTATCCTACGCAGGCGACAACCAGCTGATCATCTCCCTCACGGAAGACCCTACAACACCAAGAAACAACCTCCACAATGGACTCCATACCATCGCCAACTGGATGGAATCAAGTTGCCTCAAGTTAAACACAGACAAAACAGAGATCCTCATCTTCGGCAGTAACCCCTCCGCTTGGAACGATTCCTGGTGGCCTACCTCCCTAGGAGAGGCACCCACACCTACCACCCAAGTACAAAACCTGGGAATCATCTTGGACTCAGCATGACTCAGCAGGTCAACGCAGTCTCCTCTTCCTGCTACAACACAGTTCGCATGCTCCTCAAGATTTTCAAGTGGATTCCCATCGACACCAGAAAGACGGACACCCACGCCCTGGTCAGCAGCCGACTGGACTACGGCAACGCACTCTATGCAGGAACCACGGCCAAACTACAAACGAAAATGCAACGTATCCAAAATGCCTCCGACCGACTCATCCTCGACGTCCCACGCCGCGACCACATCTCTGCCCACCTCAGAGACCTACACTGGCTACCCATTTCGAAGAGGATTACCTTCAAACTACTCACCCACACACACAAAGCCCTCCACAACACAGGCCCGGTCTACCTCAATGACAGACTCACCTTCCACACTCCCGTCCTGCCAGCTCTGCTCCGCTAGCCAGCCTCGCCCTCGCCTACGTCCCCTGCATCCGCCGCACCACCGCCGGAGGAAAATCCTTCTCTTACCTCGCCGCCAAGACCTGGAACTCCCTACCGCTCCACCAACTTTCAGGAAACGCCTCAAGACATGGCTATTCGACGAAGTAGTTCTCCCCCCACAGCGCCTTGAGACCCTGACGGGTGAGTAGCGCGCTTTATAAATTACATGATTGATTGATTGATTGAAGACCACTGCCAGGAAATGAGACTCTCCTGACTGTCCCCCTGGTGTCCCACTCAGTCACCTTGTCCACCTTGAACTGCCATTGCTACCCTGCCTATGTCCCCATGGACAATGCACCTGTGCTACAAACAGACTGGAACAGTACCCTGGACTTTCCTCCATCATCACCCCATTCCATTGCACTTTACCCTCTATATTTTAGCACAACAATAAACACCCTTGGATAAAACTCGACTACTAGTATTTCATGTAGTGCAAATTTGTATTGTTTGAAACTGCTACAACCATTTCAAATGTACTGTAAATAGTATGAGCATAGAATTAATGACCTGTTGCTGGCAGTTGTGATCACATCAGGACAATGTTGTCATATCACTAACATCTGTAAAATGAATATCCATAGGTGTCAATGCCACACAGAATACATCAATAGTCATAGAAATGTGAAGTTGCACTGTGTCATTGAAAGTACTGACGTATCACCAATGTTCTGTTGTCCACATCCTCATCCTCTGCCTCCTCATCCTCACTGTCCTCAGGGTCCATTGCTGCCACAGGGGCATCTCCAGTCTCCTCCTCCTGCAGAAAAGGTGCATCTTAGGGCCAGGTTGTGCAACATACAGCATGCCACTATTATCTGGCAGACCATCTGTAGCACAGGGATCCACCTGTCAGATGGAGGCACCTGAACCTGGCCTTCAAGAGGCCAAAGGTCCTCTTGATGATCCTTCTGGTTCGCCCATGTGCCTCATTATAACATTCTTCAGCCCTTGTCCTGGCATTCCTCAAAGGGGTCAGCAGCCATGATAGGTTTGGGTAACCAGAGTCACCTGCAAATATTGAGGGACAACATTTAGCCACACACTATACCATATGGCCAACAGCATAGGCATACACCAACATATACTGAGTGGGAACCAAGGCTCACCTATTAGCCACAACCTGTGCCTCTGTAGTTGGGACACCACATTTGGGATGCTGCTATTCCTTAGGACAAAGGCATCATGCACCGACCCAGGATACTTAGCATTGATGTGGGAGATGTACTGTTCCGCCAGACACACCATCTGCACATTCATGGAGTGGAAACTCTTACGATTCCTGAACACCTGTTCATTTTGCCGGGGGTGGGGACAAATGCAATATGTGTTCAGTCAGACACCCCAATTATATTGGGGATATGGCCCATTGCATAAAACCCGGCCTTCACAGTGGCCAAATCCTCCACCTGGGGGAAAGCAATGTAGCTGCACATGTGTTTTATCAGGGCAGACAAGACTCTTGCCAGCACGACTGGGAACATTGGGTGTGACATTCCTGCTACCAAGCCCAATGTCACTTGGAAAGAACCAGTTGCCAGGAAATGGAGCACTGATAGAACCTGCACAAGAGGGGGGATCCCAGTCGGATGACAGATAGCTGAGATCAGGTCAGGTTCCAACTGGGCACACAGCTCTGTGAAGATAATGTGCCTGTCCTCCAGTGCAGCCAAGTCCACCAGAGGTCTGTACACAGGGGTATGTCTCCATCTCCTATTCATCCACAGCGGTAGATATCTAAGGGACAGAAGAGTCGGAAGCCTGTCACAATTTGAACAACTATATCACAACAGCAGTCCACATTGTGCAATCATGTTTTGGGACAGTAATTTCAAAGTATGTGCGTATTTATCTTGTGACGCAGCAATTATCGATTGGCCTGTTCACCACCCCTGAAATGGCGAACGCCTGTCCTGTGTGGAGGGACTTGTGGAAGTGAGGTAGTTCTGCTGATGTTGTGCGCCGTGGCGGTAGGCGGTCGTGAACCACTGTGCAATTCCTCATTGGATAATATGGGGCCATATGGGGTACTGTGGCCAATGGGGATCTACGCCGGCGGTGACAGTATGCACCGCCGTGGATGTGACCGCCATCTTATTTCATATTCCTCACTTGTTTCGTGACCTTCCACTGGAGAGGACCTACACTGCATGTGCTGCTGTGACCTGTGTCTGGAACGAACCTACCATGGCCCGTGTGACCGGGGAAAGGGCCCCAGTCTTCACTTCTGTGGAGTTGGAGTGCCTGGTGGATGGGGTTCTACCCCAGTACGGACTGCTATATGGGCCTCCAGACCAACAGGTGAGTACACTGTGGGCACGATGCATGTTGCATTATGGCATGGAGATGTGTGTGAAGGCATCGTGTAAGGGTGGGTGGGGATTGGGAGGATTGTATGTTGGCAGTGTACATGTTGTGAGCTGGCCTATGTGTGTGCCATTGGTGATGGGATCGGGTATGGTGGGCCATGTGTGTGACAGGCTGGACTGTTTGTTTAATGGAGTTCTCCTGTCTGTATTACCTCTGCGGGTCAGCGTCCTTCAAAAGAAGGGATTATGGCGTGCCATCGCCAAGGACATGCGGACCCTCGGGGTCTATGGAAGGCGGAGCACCCACTGTCGGAAACAGTTGGGAGGACTTGAGACGCTGGGCACGAAAGACCGCGGAGGCCCAGCTGGGGATGGCCTCCAAACGAGGAAGGGGTTCCGGTCAGACCCTGACCCCTCTGATGGCCTGCATACTGGTGGTGACCTACCCTGACCTGGATGGGCGCTTTAGGGCATCATAGCAGCCACAAGGGGGTGAGTACAGTGGCTATCATTGCAACTTACGGCTGGTGGGGTGGTATCCGGGTGGTGGTTGTGTGTCAATGGGTGCCCCTAGGCCAAGCCAGACATAGCAGCATAGGTCCTCTGGAGGCTAAGGGTTTGAATGGAAAATACTGCTTACATAGCTTGTTAGTATTCACTTCTGGGCAGGGCTGCGTGGGTCCCAGGTGTGCTGCAGTTGGCAGTGTGTGTCCCTCCTCATGCCTTGGTGACTAGCCATTTCACTGGTAGTGCAATGCATAGAGCGTAGGCCTGTTCCCTGAGTGTGAGGGTGCTGTGTACGCCAACTGTGGTGTTGGTGCAGCCATTAACCCAGTGTTTCCTTTGTCTCTCTCCTCCCCATTCTTGTTTTGTCATCCTGTCATTATGTGCATTAGCATCATCTGGCGAAGTAGCAGAGGTACCAGCAACAGAGGGAGCTGCATCTCACAGGACCCTGGAGGCAGAGTTCACCAACGCCGAGGGAACCAGTGTGACGGAGGGCGAGAGGAGAACCACAGTGGAGACTGGAGGGGACAACACAGACTCTGACACCTCCTCCGATGGGAGCTCCCTGGTGGTGGCGGACACCTCTGTGACCACCCCAGCTGCAAGTACAGCCGCCACCTGCCGTACCAGCACCGCCCTCCCAGTAGCCCCTCAGTGAGTTGCCCTTGTCTGTGCCGGCTCACTCAGGAGGGTGGGCATCTCCTTCACCCCAGGCACCTCAAGCTCTGCCCCCAGTGAGCCCTGCTGCCCTGAGTGAGGAGGCTATTGACCTCCTAAGATCCATCTCTGTAGGGCAATCAACCATTGTGAATACCATCCAGGGGCTGGCATCCCAGATGCAGCAATGCATTCCTGGAGGGCATTTACAGTGGATTGGCAGCCCAACAGAGATCGATTCAGGCTCTGGCCTCCTCTCTGATGGCAGCCATTGTCTCTGTTTCTACAGTCCCCCCTCAAACTTCCACTTCCCAGTCCCATTCTCCTCAACCCCAACCCATCCCAAGCACTCATACAGAGGAACATGCACACAAGACAACACACAAGAGTGGCACAGGCAAACACAAGCACCACACTTCATCCCACAGCAACACCATTCATCTCACACAAACACCATTCAGTTGCAGACATGACAACATCCACTGCCTCCACTGTCTCCCCCTCCTCCTTCACCTCCCACCCAGTTACTGCCACACTCACACCTGAATGTACTACATCAATATCCGCTTCCAGCATCATACCACACCAAGCAGAACACACACCTCACTGGCAGACACCTCCAAAACATCCATGCATGCATCCCCTGTGTCCTTTCCTGCCTTGTCTGTCCCCCCCCACTTCCTAAAGGACACAAACGCAAGCACTCAGACACCCAAAAGCCATCCACCTCACAACAGCATACAGCCCATGCACCTGCACCCAAATCCAGCAGACATACACCTCCAACAACCACTCCCTCATCCTCCACTCCCATTACTACTACCTCCTCCCGCCCCAACGTCCCTAAAAAGCTTTTCCTTTCCCAACTTGACCTCTTCCCTACCCCTCCCCCACCCTGCACGTATTGGCAGGGTAGCAACGACACAGCCCAGCACCTCAGCCAAACAGTCCATGGGGACAGTGTTAGCACCACCTATTCATGGTGGTAGGGATACCAAAACAACAACACTGAAGGGGAAGGAGAGAGTACAACCTGGTATGAAAGGAAAGGTCCGGCACCAGCTGTGAGGAGGGGGAAGGAGCCTTCACCAGCTGTTAAGAAGGGGAAGGAGCCTGCACCAGCTGGGAAGAAGGGGAAGGAGCATGCACCACCAGGCGGAGAGAGGAAGAGCCCATCCAACCCTGCCAGGAAGGGTAAGGTTTTCCCAACCCATGGCCAGGAGGAGAAGAGGCACTCTACACCAGCAGAAGCTGTCAGGCAAACACCGCCACCACCACCAGCTGTCACAGGGCCCCCACCGCCAGCCATGGATGTGCTGCCATCACAGAGTGCAGGGGCTGCCCAGGAGCCTCCCCCAACCACCACCAGCATGCAGCCATCACAGAGTGCAGGGGCTGCCCAGGAGCCTCCCCAACCACCACCAGCATGCAGCCATCACCGAGTGCAGGGGCTGCCCAGGAGCTTCCCCCAACCACCACCAGCATGCAGCCATCACCGCCAGCGGATGTCATGTAGTCCACCCTCCAGGGGCTACTGTGCGGGCTGCCCCCTCCAGAACCAGTGGGCAAGACACACACTTGAGAGACTGTGGACTTGCACTCCCCAGGACAAATAAATAGGCATGTTGCCCCCTCCAGAGCCAGTGGGCAAGTCACCCACTGGAGAGACTGTGGCCTTGGACTCCCTAGGACAGAGAAAAGGGCATGTTGCCCCCCCCAGAACCAGTGGGCAAGTCACCCACTTGAGAGACTGTGGTCTTGCACTCACCAGGACAAAGCAGTGGGCATGTTGCCCCCTCCAGAACCAGTGGGCAAGTCACCCACTTGAGAGACTGTGGCCTTGCACTCCCCAGGACAAAGCAATGGGCATGTTTCTCCCTCCAGAACCAGTGGGCTTGTTCCCGCATCCGGCTGGGGTGCCCCCTTCCCCTGAGGTGCCTGCCTATTTGCAAGCTGATGCCCCTGCAGTGTTCTATCCGGATGTGGTCAGGTTTTGACTGTGCCCTGTGTCCATGTGGCCCCTTTGAACTTTGGACTGGACGGTGTCCCTTTTCTATACAAGTGTACGTGTCTGTTTCATGGCCAAATCGGATTATTAATTTTGATGTTGAACTGATTACAATCACTTTCGTCAAGTCCTGTTGTCCTTGTATTATTCTGCCGATTTTCGGGGTCAAATTGCTTTTGTATTGCATCTGGTTGTGTGTGTGAATGGTGTGGGTTGTGTGTGTGTGTGTGTGTCACTCTCTTTTTCCCCCCATCCTCCCTTGTGTGCTAGGCAGCTGTAGTCACCGTCGTCGTCTTCGTCGGTGTTCCAGGTGGAGCATTACAAAGAAGATCATCGGGAAAACTTGCAGTTCGGGTTCCATGGTGGCGTGGTTCTTCCCTGTGTCTCCAATGGTGAGTCCTTTGACTTTTGTGCTCTGTTTCTGCCAGGCTTTTGATGTAGTTGGTACCGCCTCGGAAAAGGTGGAGGTTTGCAAGGTCTTAAAATGGTGGGCGGAACTTTGACCTCCGCCTGGCTGTAGGCGGCTACCGCCGTGGTGGCTGTTGTTTCTGCCCTGGGAATTGGTGTGGTACATTGGCTGTCTATCGGAGATGTCACCGCCATGGTCATAATTTGGCGGTACTTAACGCCAGACTGTTGGCGGTATTACCGCTACTTTATCACCCACCACCAGGGTCGTAACGAGGCCCTTTGTTTTTCAGGGATTCAATTGCCTTATAATATGTTTTCATCACCTCTGTTACTGAATCTCTCAGAGGTTCACCTTCTGGCCAATCAATGCATCTTTTCCACTCAGTCCACACTGGAACCACAATGTCAAACAATGTGTTCAAACTTCCCACAGGCATTTTGAAAGTTTCACAAATCTCTCTGTCTGCTTGCACCACTCCACTTTTTTCTCTCTCGATTTTGGGTAATAATTTGTGAATTAAAGTATGTCACTCCTATTCTAAGGTAGATGTATATAACCTCCACCTGGTATTTTTCTCATCTGCATCTTTTTTACATGTCTTCAGGCTGATTGGCTCCAACTGGAGACAAATTCTGCTTTGCTTTCTTCTGATCTCTTTTCTTTGCCCATCTGGCTCCCCATTTATTTATGCTCTCCATGTTTAAATGTACGCAATAAATTCCTTAATGTGCATTCTCATTCCAGGAGACCTCATATTCTTAATGTCTTTGCTAATTGTAGTAAGTTGGCCCTGTATATACTATCTCAAAGTGAGAGTTAGTGTGCACACAGTCCAAGGGTTCTCCTTAGAGGTTGATAGTGGCAAAATTAGATAATACTAATGCTCTATTTTGTGATAGTGTGGTTGAGCAGTAGGCTTATCAGAGGGCAGTGTTAAGCATTTGTTGTACACACACAGGCAATAAATGAGAACACACACTCAAAGACTTAACTCCAGGCCAATAGGTTTTTTATATAGAAAACTATTCTTTTCTTAATTCACTTTAGAACCACAAGATTCAGAATTCAAGTAAGTACATAAATTGTAAGGTACTTGGCATAGGTAAATATGGAACTTTGAATTAAAACAGTAATGTACACAGTTTTGGCAAAAATGGCAATAAGCTATTTTAAAAGTGGTCACACTGCAAAAATCAACAGTTCCCGGGGGACGTAAGTATTGGTTAGTTTCTCAGGTAAGTGAAGCACTTACAAGTTCAGTCCCCAGGGCATAGGCAGCCCACCGTTAGGGGTTCATGTCAACCCCAAACACCCAGCACCAGCAACACAGGGCCGGTCAGGGGCAGAGGTCAAAGTAGGGCCCAAATAACATAGGTGCCTATGGAGACGGGGTGCTCTGGTTCCAGTCTGCTGGCAGGTAAGTACCTGCGTCCTTGGGAAGCAGGCCAGGGGGGTTTAGTAGAGCACCGGGGGGGTCCCAAGTAGGCACACAAAGCACACCCTCAGCGGCACAGGGGCGGCCGGGTGCAGTGGGCAAACAAGGCATCAGGTTTGTAATTGAAATCAATAGAGAGACCCGGGGGTCACTCTGGCGATGCAGGCAGGGCACAGGGGGGCTTCTCGGTCCAGCCACCGATTGGGCAAGGATGAGGGCCGCCTGCTGGTCACTACTGCACCGGTAGTTGGTTTCTCTTGGGCCTGGGGGCTGCGGGTGCAGTGCTTCTTCCAGGCGTCGGGTTCTTTGTTACCTGGCAGTCGCGGTAAGGGGGAGCCTCTGGATTCTCTCTGCAGGTGTCGCTGTAGGGGTGCAGGGAGGTCGTCTCAGGGTGTCCATGTCGTGGAAGTTGCCTGGGGGTCCTCTCTGCATGTTGGTTCTTCTGGACACGAGCCGGGGGCGTCAGGTGCAGAGTGTTGGGGACTCACGCTTCCGGAGTGAGGGTAGAGTCTCTTTAAAGATGGTTTCTTTGTTGCTGTTTTGGACAGAGCCACTGTCCATGGGAGTTTCTTGGTCCTTTGGTTGCAGGGCAGTATTCTGAGTCCTCAGAGGTGGCTGGTCGCGCTGGATGCGTTGCTGGAGCAGGTTCTTTGAGTCTGGAGACAGGCCGGTAGGGCTGGGGCCAAGTCAGTTGTTGTCTCCGTCGTCTCTGCAGGGCTTTCAGGTCAGCAGTCTTTCTTGTTGTTGTAGGTCATCAGGAATCTGGTTTCCTGGGTTCAGGGTCACCCCTAAATACTCAATTTAGGGGTGTGATTTAGGGGTGTGTTTAGGACTGGGGGGCAGTAGCCCATGGCTACTGTCCTTGAGGGTGGCTACACCCTCTTTGTGCCTCCTCCCTGTGGGGAGGGGGGCACATCCCTAATCCTATTGGGGGAGCCCTCCAAAACAAGATGGAGGATTTCCTAAGGCAGGGGTCACCTCAGCTCAGGACACCTTATGGACTGTCCTGACTGGAGGGTGACTCCTTGTTGTTCTCATTATCTCCTCCGGACTTGCTGCCAAAAGTGGGGGCTGTGTCCGGGGGGTGGGCATCTCCACTATCTTGAGTGCCCTGAGGCCTGAGACTTTGAGGCTCACCACCAGGTGTTACAGTTCCTGCAGGGGGAGGTGTGAAGCACCTCCACCCAGTACAGGCTTTGTTCCTGGCCACAGAGTGGCAAAGACACTCACCCCATGTGGCCAAAAACCCGTCTGGATGTGGCAGGCTGGCAGAAACTGGTCAGCCTAGCACTAGTAGTTGGACTGGTATACAAGGGACATCTCTAAGACGCCCTCTGTGTGCATTTCTCAATAAATCCCACACTGGCATCAGTGTGGATTTATTGTGATGAGAAGTTTGATACCAAACTTCCCAGTATTCAGTGTAGCCATTATGGAACTGTGGAGTTTGTGATTGACAAACTCCCAGACCATATAGTCTTTATGGCTACCCTGCACTTACAATGTCTAAGAATTGGCTTAGACACTGTAGGGGCATAGTGCTCATGCAACTATGCCCTCACCTGTGGTATAGTGCACCCTGCCTTAGGGCTGTAAGGCTTGCTAGAGGGGTGACTTACCTATGCTACAGGCAGTGGGTTGTGGGCATGGCACTCTGAGGGGATTGCCATGTCGACTTAGTCTTTTTCTCCCCACCAGCACACACAAGCTGTCAGGCAGTGTGCATGTGCTGAGTGAGGGGTCCCCACTGTGGCATAATACATGTTGCAGCCCTGAGAGACCTTCCGTGGCCACAGGGCCCCTGGTACCAGGGGTACCATTTACAAGGGACTAATCTGTATGCCAGGGCTGTGCCAATTGTGGAGACAAAGGTACAGTTTAGGGAAAGAACACTGGTGCTGGGGCCTGGTTTGCAGGGTTCCAGCACACTTTCAATCATAACAAGCATCAATAAAAGGCAAAATGTTAGGGGGTAACCATTCCAACAGAAGCATTTTCCTACACTAATTAACTGGTTTAGATTTTTCTAAATCTACTTCATATTTCTCAACCAATTCTGCTAACTTCTCACAAGTCAGTCACACACGTTGGGTAACTTCTTTACAAATTAATCACAATTCATATTCTCTGTATGTTTTTATTTGCTCCATCTCTAGTGTTCCCATGAACAATTTATTTAATTGTAATTTTAATCTGGGCACATTCACTGTTCTGTCTCTCTCCGGTGTCTCTTCTAATCTAACGTTATTGTTTGTTACACCTGTCGCTCCTTGTGGGCTCAGATTGTTCAACCAATCAGGTAACTGTTTTGCCAAAAGACTTTGCAAACTAATATTATTTTTTGGGGGCACAATTTGCAGGGTACTGCAATGAACATTTGAAATCTGATCTCGTGTGGGCATGTAAGGAAGTGTGGTTCCTTGAGGAACCCTCACATCAAGAAATGGTCCTGCTTGACTTAACATCTGGTTAGGGTCTGCAATTCGTGTAGGGGTCAAAGTTGGGACAAAAGAAGATATTCTCTCCATCTCCGAATTGTTTGAATATATTGATCTCTGCTTATTAACTAGTGCCATCCCTGCAGATATACCTGGAATTTCAGGGACTGCTGATACATTAATTGACGGTGCATTACTTCCATGGTTACCTGAAGTATACAGTGGAACAACTGGACCTATAGTCACAGGAACTGTTAGTGCATCAGGACCCATCAAATTTGTCTGACTCTGCGGAATTTGCATTTCAGTACCAGTCGCGGCTCGCGCTAATTAAAAGGGGCGGTGCAGCATGCGGGGGGGATTATATTAAATAAAAAAATATTTAAAATTTTTGTTAAAAAAAGCACTTACCTCTGCTCCCGCGCCGTCTCACTGCAGGCAGGAACAGGCTCCCCGCCTGCCCTGCACCAATCCTGACGCTGCTTAGAGCAGCATTAGGATTGGCTGGGAGCACCCAGCAAGGGCACTCCCAGGTGGACTGGGAGCCTGTGCAGGCTCTCTCTAGCCCAGCAACTATGTTGCTAGGCTGGAGGGAGCCCTGTGCGCATGTGTGTTTGGCTGACCCTAGATGGCCAGCCAAACACACATGCACTCTGAGGGGGAGTGCTGAGCACTCCCCCTCACTGCTCGTCACCCCAGTGGCCCTGCCTCTTTTCCCAAAAAACAATCATAAATACAGTTTATGATCGTTTTTTGGGAAAGGTTTGCAGCTGCCACCGCTGGCGGAGGGGCGACGCTCCTCCGCCCTTATGGAGGAGCCGCTCCTGTCCGTTATTTTGGACTTAAAACAGTACTGAAAGTCTGTCCTGTTACGATTCATCAAAAGCTGATTTATAAGCTCATCTTCTAAATCACTCTCATATATAGCTGTCTTTTTACCCTTGTCTTCTGTTTTTACTGTCTACTTCTTTCTTGTCTTAGGTTTTGTACTCCCATCACTTTCTTCTGTGATGGTTGGAAACATTGTCACTCCATCTAATATCGCTACTCTCCACATGTTTTGTTCTTCATCCTGTCCAGCTTCCTCTAATGTCTTAAGTGATTTCTGCATTCTGTTCTCAAATGTTTCTGTTTCTTTATATCTTGTAGCAAGCTCCCAAATAGCAAGAGCTTCAATTTGTGCAGGTCTTGGAGGAGGCTTTGATTTGCACATTACTCTCCTCGTTTAAAATTCTGGGATTAAAGGTTCCATATAAGGAAAAGCTAATGGACCTTCATTCTTAGTGATCTTACACCATTGTTTAACCCATAAACATGCTAAAACTCCTTTAGTTTATGACACTTCGTAAGCTGGTGCTCTCGCAGGTGCTACTTTTTCACCTTCTCTAACTGGAATAAACACCGCTTCTCTTAGCGCATTGCTTAAGGCTATAAAAAAAAAATGTTTTGCTTAAATTCAATTAACCACAACAAGTTTCAATCAAATCAGGAAGCAAATTAAATCCCAATTTCATTTTTGCAATATGTCCTCAAACAACAGCAATGTGGTACTGTCAACCTATGTCAGTGCGGCTTCACACTAACCAACCTATCCCAGTGCGCCACAAAATTACATCCCACTCAATTCTTGCAGCGGCTGCAATCACTTTGCAATTGTCTCCCACACAATCGCACACTCAAACCTAATGCAAAATATTGCGAGCAAAGAACCAATGACCTCTCTGCATACTACGGGTAGGAACTCAAAAACCCTGAAAGCTGTACGGGCTACACTTCCAAATATGGCTTTCACAATTACACAATGAGTGAAACTTGTCCTGCAATTCTCACTCCAGGTTGATATAGATCCTTCATAAGCCTTTCGCATTCATCAGATACCAACCACAACGCACGCTCCCTCAAGGAAAACTATTGGCACTGCCAATGGCGCCTCATGACACATACCCCACTATAGACAATAAATTAACCAAGTGTCTTCTACACTTGTGAGTTATCCCAGGATCTTAGGCCATGATGGACTGGTCAACAACAACTTAGTCCTAGTGAAAGAGAACTGGTAGATGTATCCAAAGGTGGTTCATCATAAATGATTCCATTCGTTTGAGTTGCATTGGAAAATTGCAGATTCATATTTTGGACATTTCTTGTTGATGCAGAGGTGACATGAATCAACAAAAGTTCATTCTCCACTCTCCCCAACCTTGGGGAAACAATTTCAGTGTTGTTTAATGCTTGAAGAGGTATATCCTTTAAGGTAGTGACAGGGGTAAGGGAACTACCCAGGAATCCTCTTGGTCTACTGTGCATGATCAGTCACATGATTCAATTTGACGTGGTCAATTGGGACAAAACGGTTGTCTTTGGAACCAGGCAACTGCGGTAGGTTGACAGTTCTGGTACCCTGTATTCCAAGAAGCTGTACTGGTGCCTGGTAGGATGGACCAAACTCCTTCTTCCCAGGTATCTTTTCTCAAATTAGATCCCCCACTTTTGGAATCCAGCCTGTGGATGTTGTTAGATTCCTCATTCCCAAGGTACTGGTATGTGCTAGGGAGAGTTCCTATCCCAACCTATGTGGTTGCAGTACAGTGCTGGAGCCTGCACCAGAGCCCAATCTGCGGCATAGGCTTTCTTTACTGGATCAGGAAGAAGGACTGAGAAAAAAGGCAAAATTACATCTTCCTTTTGTGAGAGCTTATGGACAAACTCTAGATGCCAATCTTTTTCTGTCAGTAGAATGTCATAGCTTAGTGTTAATCTTTCCCGGAAGATTATTTTAATTGTGCGCTGAATGTTCCCCTCAATTTGTATTTTTAATTTGTATACCCTGTTGGGTGAGGCAATCGTCTATCTGGGGTTTCGACTTCAAAGTAGTTGCTGTCACCTCCAGAAGCTCTTGAAGAGACTGCAGATCCGAGAGACCTCAAGCTGAGGTCTGATTGGCTGCCAACACTTCAACCAGGAAGTGTTGGCGGCCGTTTTGGGACTCAGACTCAGCCGAGACCCCCAAAAAAACATTAATATTAAAGAAAATAAGACTGGGCAGGAATACCTTAACCCCTAAAGCCTGGTGCCGGGGTCCCCTAGAGGCTACGCCTGGTCCAAACAGCATTTGTTTTTAATTTTCACAGTGAAATTTGTGGTATCCCGGGTGGGTCAGGTCCCGGGGGCATGCAGATCTGTAAATAAATAGGGAGGTGCGCACTGGCCCACCTCCACAGGCTCTTTAGAGTCCCAGGGACCACCACCTTCTGGTGGCCATAAATACAAAAGTAAGGGGGCCCTCGGGCCGTTTTCGGCACCGGGGACCATCACCTCTCCAGGACTGGCTCTACAGAACAAAGGAGGGGGCTGGGCGGCCACCCTCCTGGCGCCACTAATGGCTCTGGGGACTGCTACCCCCCAAGGCCGGCTCCCTTTCTCCCAGGGTGTAGTAATTTTCTGTCACTAGGCAGTCAAGGCGCTTGAGAGAGAGGAGGGGATGGGGGGGTTACTGTTCGAACAGCCAGGTCTTGAGACTCTTTCTAAAGACCAGGAGGTCTTTGGTTTTGCGGAGGTTTGTGGGTAGGGAGTTCCAGATTTTGGGGGCGAAGTAGGAGAATGCCCTGCCTCCAGTGGTGGTTCGTTGGATGCGGGGAACTGTGGCTAGTGCGAGGTCGGCTGAGCGGAGGTTGCGGGTGGGAGTGTGGAAGTTCACTCTTTCGTTGAGGTAGGTCGGGCCGGTGTTGGGGAGGGATTTATGTGCGTGGATGAGGATCTTGAAAGTGATTCACTTGTCTATGGGGAGCCAGTGAAGGGTTTTGAGGAGTGGGGAGATATGTTCGTGGTCGGGGAGGTCCAGGACGAGGCGTGCGGCCGTGTTTTGGATTCTCTGCAGTTTGTGTCTGAGTTTAAGCATGGTGCCGGCGTAGAGGGCGTTGCCTTAGTCTAGCCTGCTGCTGATGAGTGCATGGGTGACTGTCTTCCTGGTCTCGGAGGGGATCAATTTGAAAGATTTTTTCAGTATGCGGAGTGTGTGGAAGCAGGAGGAGGTGACTGCATTGACTTGCTGAGTCATGGAGAGGGAGGGGTCCAGGATGATGCCGAGGTTGCGTGCGTGGTTTGCGGGGGTGGGTGCGGGGCCTAGGGTTATGGGCCACCAGGAGTCATCCCACATGGTTTTGTTGGGACCGAAGATGATAATTTCGGTTTTGTTGGAGTTGAGCTTGAGGTGGTTTGTCGTCATCCAGTTGGCGGTGTCGAGGAGAGCTGCATGTAGGTTGGTTTTGGCGGTGGTGGGGTTGCGGGTGAAGGAGAGGATGAGTTGGGTGTCGTCTGCGTTGGAGAGGATGGAGATTCCGTGTGGTCGGAGAGTGTTGGCAAGGGGGATCATGGAAACGTTGAAGAGTGTGGGGCTAAGGGAGGACCCTTGGGGGACTCCGCAGATGATTTTGGTGGCGGTGGAGTGGAAGGGTGGGCGGCGGACTTTTTGTGTCCGGTCGGTGAGGAAGGAGGTGAGCCAATCTAAGGCTTTGTGGCGAATTCCTGTGTTGTGGAGACGTGTGCAGAGTGTGTGGTGACAGACAGTGTCAAAGGCTGCGGAGAGGTCTAGGTGGATGAGTGCGACGGTCTCGCCTTTGTCGACTCTGGTCCTGATGTCATCAGTGCATGCGATGAGGGTCGTTTCCGTGCTGTGGTTCTTGCGGAATCCGGATTGTGAGGGGTCGTTAGTGCTGTTTTCCTCGAGGAAGTGAGATAGGCGGGCGTTGACTAGTTTCTCTGAGACTTTGGCGGGGAAAGGGAGGAGGGAGATGGGGCGGTAGTTGGAGAGGACTTCCGGGTTGGCTTTGTTTTTTTTTTAGGAGAGCGTTGATTTCTGCGTGCTTCCAGGGGTCTGGGTAGGTGGCGGAGTTGAAGGAGGAGTTGATTATGTCACGGAGTATGGGGGCGATAGTTGGGCTTGCTTTGTTGTAGATGCGATGTGGGCATGGGTCGGAGGGGGATCCGGAGTGAATGGAATTCATGGCTTTTTCGGTTTCTTTGTGTGTGGTGGGGGCCCAGGTGGTAAGAGTGGTGGGGGGATTGGGAGTGGGGGTGGAGTTGGGCGGGTGAGGGGTGTGTGTGGTGGGTGTGGGTTGGATGAAACTGTTGTGAATGTCCAGGATTTTGTGGTGGAAGTGGTTGGAGAGGGCGTCACATAGGGGTTGTGTGTGTTTGAGGTCCATGTTGCTGGCTTTGGGTATGGATAGCTCTTTAATGATGGTGAAGAGTTATTTGCTGTTTTGAGAGTTGTTGTCCAGGCGTGTCTTGTAGTGAGCTCTTTTGGTGATGCGTATGAGTTGGTGGTGGGTGCGGATGGAAGTTTTGAGGGTGGAGAAGTTGGTTGTAGAGGGTTCTTGTCACCAGATTTTCTCCGATTGGCGCCATTTGTGCTTGGAGTCTTGGAGTTAGGGGGTGAACCAGGGGGCACACTTAGGGGGTCATTCTGACCCCGGCGGTCTAAGACCGCCGGGGCCAGGGTCGGCGGGAGCACCGCCGACAGGCCGGCGGTGCCCCGCAGGGCATTCTGACCGCGGCGGTTCGGCCGCGGTCAGAAGAGGCAAACCGGCGGTCTCCCGCCGGTTTACCGCTGCCCTTAGAATCCCCCATGGCTGCGCAGCTTGCTGCGCCGCCATGGGGGATTCTGACACCCCCTACCGCCATCCTGTTCCAGGCGGTTCGCCCGCCAGGAACAGGATGGCGGTAGGGGGTGCCGCGGGGCCCCTGGGGCCCCTGCCGTGCCCTGCCAATGGCATGGGCATGGCAGGGGCCCCCGTAAGAGGGCCCCGAAAAGTATTTCAGTGTCTGCTAAGCAGACACTGAAATACGCGACGGGTGCAACTGCACCCGTCGCACCCCTGCAACTACGCCGGCTCAATTCTGAGCCGGCGTCCTCGTTGCAGGGGCATTTCCTCTGGGCCGGCGGGCGCTCTTTTGGAGAGCGCCCGCCGGCCCAGAGATAATGTCTGAATGGCCGCCGCGGTCTTTTGACCGCGGTGCGGTCATTCAGCGGCGGTACCCTGGCGGACGGCCTCTGCCGTCCGCCAGGGTCAGAATGAGGCCCTTAATGTTGCAGGTAGCAGTATGTTTTCTGAGGGGGGCAAGTGTGTCTGCGCAGGTAGTGATCCATATAGAGAGGTTGTGCGCTCCTATGTTGGGGTCCTTGGTGTGGAGTGGGGGGTTGTGAGCCAGTTCGGAGTTGAGGCGTTCTGTGGGGATCTTGTCCCACATGCAGTAGGGTGTGGTGTGTTATCGGTGGTGTGTAGGGGGTTTGGTGAAGGAGAAGTGGACGCAGTGATGGTCGGTCCAGTGGAGTTCGGTGGTGGTGTGTAGGTTATGTGTTGGCTTGAGGTGAAAATTGCGTGAGTGTGTGTCCTGTTGAGTGGGTGGGTGCAGTGACCAGTTGTTTGAGTCCGAGGTTGGTGAGGTTGTCTATGAGGGAGGTGGAGTTCTGGTCTTGAGGGTTCTCCAAGTGAAAGTAGAAGTCACTGAGGAGGATGTAGTCTGAGGAGGGGAGGGCGTGCGAGCTGATGGTGTCTGCGATTGTGTCGCAGAAGGTGGGGCGTGGTCCAGGTGGTCTGTAGATTAGTGTGCCTCTGAGGGTGGAGTTGTTGTTAATGTGGATTAGGAAGTGCATGTGTTCTGTGCTGTCGATGGTGTCTTGGGAGTTGGTGGTGACTTTAATGGTGTCTTTGTGTAGGATGGCGATGCCACCTCCTGGCTTGTTAAGGCGGTCTTTGCGTTGGAGTTTGTATCCCGGGGGTGGCAGTGGCTATGTCGGGTTCTGAGGAGGGGTTGGTCCAGGTTTTTGTGAGGAAGACGATGTCAGGTGAGTGTGATGTGATGAGATCCCAGAGTTCTATGGCGTGTTTGTGAAGGGAGCGGGTGTTGAGGAGCAGGCAGTTGAGGTGGTTGTGGTGGGTGGCGTTGGTGTGTGGTGTGGTGGTGGTGTTGTTGCAGGATGTGTTCAGGTTGTGTGGTGGTATGCGGTCGGGCTGGTTGGTGGGCGTGGGGGCAGAGCAGGTGTCTGTTGCGTTGGGGGTGTTTTGTTTGTTGGGGGGGTCGCTATGGTCGGTGTGTGGTGTGGGGGTTGTGGAGCAGGAGAAGTGACAGGTGTAGCAGGTAAATGGCCTTGTGTGTGTGGGGCTGGAAAGGGGGCATGTGGGGTGGGGGCCTGGGTTGAGTGAGTGGAGGGTGAGGGTGGAGTAGCGTTGTCCAGGGGGACCAGGGGGACTGGCGCTGGGCGTGGTCCAGGTGCGGACGGGCACAGACGGTCTTGCCTGGCGCACCAGCGGTGCGTCCGCACAGTGGCCACCATTAAGAGGTTGGGGTGGAAGGATGTGGCAGCTGGGAGGAGGGAGGGGGCCAATGGGTGGGGCCGCAGGGGAGGCAGCGGCAGGGAGCTGGAGGGCTTGGAGAAACGGGGGGAGGGAGAGCGAGGTGAGTGAAAGCGCGGGGGCAAGAGGTGGAAAGAGCACGGGGCACAGAGGAAAACAAAGAGGCAGAGGCACAGGGAAAACAAAGAGGCAGAAACAACGGCACAGAATAAAATTCAAAATACAGATACACGATTCAAATACAAATACCAAAATACAAAGCCATAGAAACGCAGACGCAAGGAATAAAGAAAAGCACTTACACGATATTATAGAGGCCTACCACTAGGCACCAGGGATGAGGCGCAGGAGCAGGGGCCTGTGGGTGGAGGAGGGCCTCGAACTGCTGTCCGGGCGGCAGATGTGGGGGCAGGATCACGGGGGCAGGCTGCTGGAGCCGAGTGGACTCCTGGCCAAAACTAGGTCAGGGAGTCACACGAGACTCCGCGCAGCGGCCGCCATGAAGAGGGTGGAGTGGGAGGGAGTGGCAGCTGGGAGGGGGTCAATGGGTGTGTGCGGGGGCGGGCCGCAGGGGAGGCAGCTGCAGGGAGCTGGAGGGCTTGGAGAAACGGACGGGGAGGGAGAGTGAGGTGAGTGAAAGCGCGGGGCAGGGGGTGGAAAGAGCACGGGGCACAGAGGAAAACAAAGAGGCAGAGGCACAGGGAAAACAAAGTGGCAGAAACAACAGCGCAAAATAAAATTCCAAATACAGATACACGATTCAAATACAAATACCAAAATACAAAGCCATAAAAACGCAGACACAAGGAATAAAGAAAAGTCAGAAAAGCACTTACACGATATTGTAGAGGCCTACCACTAGGCACCAGGGATGAGGCACAGGCGCAGGGGCCTGCGGGTGGAGGAGGGCCTCGAACTGCTGTCCGGGCGGCAGATGTGGGGGCAGGATCACGGGGGCAGGCTGGTGGAGCCGAGTGGACTCCTGGCCAAAACTAGGTCAGGGAGTCACACGAGACTCCGCACAGCGGCCGCCATTAAGAGGGTGGGGTGGGAGGGTGTGGCAGCTGGGAGAAGGGAGGGGGCCAATGGGTGTGTGCGGGGGTGGAGCTTCAGGGGAGGCAGCGGCAGGGAGCTGGAGGGCTTGGAGAAACGGGTGGGGGGGAGCGAGGTGAGTGAAAGCGCAGGGGCAAGGGGTGGAAAGAGCGCGGGGCACAGAGGAAAACAAAGAGGCAGAGGCACAGGGAAAACAAAGAGGCAGAAACAACGGCACGGAATAAAATTCAAAATACAGATACAAGATTCAAATACAAATACCAAAATACAAAGTCATAAAAACGCAGACGCAAGGAATAAAGAAAAGTCAGAAAAGCACTTACACGATATTGTAGAGGCCTACCACTAGGCATCAAGGATGAGGCGCAGGCGCAGGGGCCTGCGGGTGGAGGAGGGCCTCGAACTGCTGTCCGGGCGGCAGATGTGGGGGCAGGATCACGGGGGCAGGCTGGTGGAGCCGAGTGGACTCCTGGCCAAAACTAGGTCAGGGAGTCATATAACAGCTCCCGCCAAAGTGAAAGTTGTAGGAAACTGGCACTTGTTACAGTTACCCCTCCCTCACTTTTTGCCTGATATTGATGCTGACTTGACTGAGAGTGTGCTGGGATCCTGCTAACCAGGCCCCAGCACCAGTGTTCTTTCCCTATAAATGTACGATTGTTTCCACAATTGGCACACCTCTGGCACTCAGATAAGTCCCTTGTAAAAGGTACCAGATGTATCAAGGGCCCTGTGACCAAAGAGGACCCCTAAGGGCTGCAGCATGTGTTGTGCCACCCTAAGGGACCCCTTACCTTACACATGCACACTGCCATTGCAGATTGTGTGTGCTGGTGCGGAGAAAAAGGAAAAGTTGACATGGCATCCCCCTCAGGGTGCCATGCCCACAAAACACTGCCTGTGGCATAGGTAAGCCACCCCTCTAGCAGGCCTTACAGCCCTAAGGCAGAGTGCAGTGTGGCCATATTAAGTATAAAGTCTGGGAGTTTGTCATTACAAACTCCACAGTTCCATAATGGCTTCATAGAATTCTGGGAAGTTTGGTATCAAATTTCTCAGCACAATAAACCCCCACTGATGCCAGTATGGGATTTATTAAGAAATGCACACAGAGGGCATCTTAGAGATGCCCCCTGCATTTTACCCAGTCCTCTAGTATAGGACTCACTGCCACTAGCAGACAAGTTTCTGACCCCATGGGGAGAGGGCCTTTGTGCTCTCTGAGGCCAGAAACAATGCCTGCTCTGGGTGGAGGTGCTTCACACCTCCCCCTGCAGGAAATGTAACACCTGGCAATGAGCCTCAAAGGCTCAAGTCTCATGTTACAGTGCCCCAGGGCACTCCAGCTAGTGGAGATGCCCACCCCCCAAACAAAGCCCCACTTTTGGTGGCCAGTTCGGCGGGAAACTTAAGAAAAACAAGAATGAGTGACCACTTCAGCTAAGGTGTCCAGAGCTGAAGTGACCCCCTCCCTGTAGAATCCTCCATCTTGGTTTGGAGGACGGGGACCAATAGGGATAGGATTGTGTCCCCTCCCCAAAGGGAGGGTACACAAGGAGGCTACTGCCCTCTGACCCCTGAAACGCCCCTAAATCTTGTATTTAAGGGCTTCCCTGAACCCAACTCACCAGATTCCTGGCGACCTACAAGAAGAAGAAGGATTGCTAAGCTGAAACCCCCAGCAGAGTAGAAGGAAGACGACAACTGCTTCTTTGGCCCCAGCCATACCTGCCTGTCTCCTGATTCAAAGAACCTGCGAAAGACCAGCAATGCATCCAGTGGGACTAGTGACCTCTGCCCAACTCCAGGGGACTGCCCTGCACCAAAAAGGACCAAGAGCTCCTGAGGACAGCAGCTCTGTCTGAAGAAACTAACAACCAAGGACTCCCACCTCACCCCGGATGCGTGAGTCTTGAACCCTGTGCACCTGACGCCCACGGCCTGTGTCCAGGTGGTCCACCCAGCAAGAGAGGGTCCCCAGGTGACTGCGAGCAAGTGCCCACCCTGGGTTGACCTCTTCACCCCTCCACGATGCTGCCTGTAGAGGGAATCCCAAGGACCCCCCTGACCACGAAACTCTGGACAAAGATATCCAACGCCTAAGAACACACTGCACCCGCAGCCCCCAGGCCTTGGAGGAACTGACCCCCGGTGCCTCAATGTTCAGCAGGCGGCCCATCTCCCTTTCCAACCGGTCGTGTGCCCGGGACACCCCCCTGGACCTCACCTGCAGACTCTGAGTGACCCCTGGGGTTTCCTCATAGACCAGCATTGGAACCCCGACGTCCTATTTACACCCTGCACCCAGCCGCCCCTGTGCCGCTGAGGGTGTGTGTTTGGTGCCTACTTGTGGCGCCTCCAGTGCTCTTCTAATCCCCCCTGGTCTGCCCTCCGAGCCGCGGGTACTTACCTGCAGGAAGGCCTGATTCCAAGTACCCCCTGTCTCCATAGGAGCCCACGTTAAATGTGCTCAACTTTGACCTCTGCACCCGGACGGCCCCGTGTTGCTGGTGGTGGGTGTTTGGGGTTAGCTTGAACCCCAACCTGTGGACTTCCTAAAACCCAGAGACTGAAACTGTAAGTGTTGTACTTACCTGTGAACCAACCTAATCTTTCTTTATCCCAGGAACTGTATCCGAAAATTATACTGTGTCCATTTTTAAAACAGACTATTGCCAATAATTCAAACTGCATTACTCACCTATTTCAAACAAAGAACTATGGATACCTGTGTGAAATAGGAAACTTTTAAGGTACTTACCTGCAACTTGAATTTTGTTGTTCTAAAAATAAATTAAGAAAATATATTTTTGTTATATAAAAAACATTGGTCTGGAGTTAACTCACTGAGTGTGTGCTTCTTCTATTTTCTGTGTGTGTACAACAAATGCTTTGTACTACTCTCTGATAAGCCTAACTGCTCCACTACGCTACCACAAAAGAGAGCATTAGTATTATCTACTTTGGCCTTTGTTAAGCCTCTGGGGAACCCTGGACTCTGTGCACACTATGGCCCTCATTACAACATTGGCGGTAAAAGCCGCTTACCGCCGTGCAGAAGACCGCCAATACACCGCCGCGGAAATCCGCCACAGCTATTATGACCCACATCTCGGAATCCGCCGAAATTCAGACACCCACACAAGTCCGCCACACCAAAGGTCAGTGATAAACTGGCGAAAACAAAACCTCCACCATCACAGTAAACAGAAACACGCCCATGCTATCACGACCCACGAATCCACGCGGCGGTCTTTCAACCGCGGTATTCCATTGGCGGTACACACCGCCGCACTCAAAATACACACACATCTCCAAAACACCGCCACATTGGACAATTCGAAATACACACACCTGATACACATACAAACACCACGCCCACACACCCAACACAATATAAAACACACACCCACATCACCCACAAACCCCTACGACCAAAAATTATTGACGAAGGCCAGAGAGACTGCACAGCATAGACAACCCCACCACACAGAGGCACACAACACCATCACCCACACTACTTCCACGCACAAAACACCACACACCACTACACATCACCACACTCATCACCACATACACCACGCACACATCACCTACACCACCCCAAGGCACGGCAAAGACACCCCAGGTTCTCGGAGGAGGAGCTCAGGGTCATGGTGGAGGAAATCGTACGGGTAGAGCCACAGTTATTTCGATCACAGGTGCAGCACACCACCATAGCTAGGAAGATGGAGCTATGGCGAAGAATAGTTGACGGGGTCAACGCAGTGGGACAGCACCCAAGAAATCGGGAGGACATCAGGAAGAGGTGGAACGACCTACGGGGGAAGGTGCGTTCCGTGGTCTCAAGACACCACCAGGCGGTTCAGCGGACTGGCGGCGGACCCCCACCTCCTCCCCCACAACTAACAACATAGGAGGAGCAGATCTTGACCATTATGCATCCTGAGGGCCTCGGAAGAGTCGGTGGAGGAATGGACTCTGGTAAGTCAAATCTTAACTATCATATCCCCCACCCTACCTGCAGGCTATCACAGACCCCTACCCTCACCCCCTCCCCTATCACTCCAACTCCTCACTAATGTACTAATAACACAAACCACACATCCCAACACCAAGCCCTGCATGACACAACAAAGCATGGACACCCCTCACTAAAGCATGCCCACTGCACATACCCATAACACCCCCCCAACCATCATCACACAAGCCCCCACACAGGAATGCTAGCACTGGGGTACACGCTCACCCACCCATTGCACACCATGACACACACAGATGCAATAATCATGCTTTTACACCCCTGCAGGACCACTACCCAACGTCACCAGACAGGAGGGTCCAGACATCTCTACCCTACCCACAGAAGAGGCCCACACTGATGACAGCAGCTCTGGCCAACTGGATCCAGATGACCAGCCCGGACCATTGTGGGCCTCGGGACAGTCGGTTCCCCTCGCACAGGCACAGCCCAACACAGACCTTCCACCCTCTGGAAACACCAGCACAGCACCCACCCAGCGGGCCCATACCTCCGTACCCAGGACACGTCAATCAGCTGTGTGTCCACCACTACAGGGAACCCAGGATAACCCACCACCCCAACAACAACAGGGACCTGGGGGCAGTGGTAGTGGGGACACGGTCCAGGGGACGGAGGCACAGGAACACAGGGGAACTGGGAGGGCTGCTGTGCGACAGGGGGCGGACAGGCCAAGGGAACCCACTCTCCACGAGGCCCTCTCCTCCATCATGGGAGCATACCACCACTCCCAGGAGACGATGGCTACGGTCCTGGCCAAGTTTCAGGAGACCCAGCGCATGCAGGAGGAACAGTATTTGGGGTTCAGGGAGGAACTCAGAACCATCAGCTCCACCCTGGGCACCATCGTAGGGGTGCTGAAGGACATACTGAACACCATGAGGGACACCGTGGCACTCCAAGGGGCCCCTGACACTAGCATGGACGATGAACTGCCCACCACCTCCGCCGGCGCTAGTGGACAGGACGCCCCGCCACAGGACCACCACACCAGCACCCCACCCCCTGCAGACGGAGAACCACCCCGCAAGCGGTCCCTGAGATCCAGGAACAGGACAGAGCACGATGGCAAGACCCCCGCCAAGAAATGAGACCACCCTGATTGTCATCCCACTGTCCCACTTTGTAACCCTGTCCATATTGGAACTGCCCCAGCTCCACTTCCTATGCCCATATGGGCAGTGCACCTGTGTGACTAATAGACTGGACTCTGCCATGGATATTCCTCCACCATCACCCCTCACCATTTTACCACCCTGTAGGAAGTTGGCTCTGTATGTGCTATTTCAAAGTAAGGAATAGCATGCACAGAGTCCAAGGGTTCCCCTTAGAGGTAAAATAGTGGTAAAAAATAGATAATACTAATGCTCTATTTTGTGGTAGTGTGGTCGAGCAATAGGCTTACCCAAGGAGTAGTGTTAAGCATTTGTTGTACATACACATAGACAATAAATGAGGTACACACACTCAGAGACAAATCCAGCCAATAGGTTTTTATATAGAAAAATATCTTTTCTTAGTTTATTTTAAGAACCACAGGTTCAAATTCTACATGTAATATCTCATTCGAAAGGTATTGCAGGTAAGTACTTTAGGAACTTCAAATCATCAACATTGCATGTATACTTTTCAAGTTATTCACAAATAGCTGTTTTAAAAGTGGACACAGTGCAATTTTCACAGTTCCTAGGGGAGGTAAGTATTTGTTAGGTTAACCAGGTAAGTAAGACACTTACAGGGCTTAGTTCTTGGTCCAAGGTAGCCCACCGTTGGGGGTTCAGAGCAACCCCAAAGTCACCACACCAGCAGCTCAGGGCCGGTCAGGTGCAGAGTTCAAAGTGGTGCCCAAAACACATAGGCTAGAATGGAGAGAAGGGGGTGCCCCGGTTCCGGTCTGCTTGCAGGTAAGTACCCGCGTCTTCGGAGGGCAGACCAGAGGGGTTTTGTAGGGCACCGGGGGGGACACAAGCCCACACAGAAATTTCACCCTCAGCAGCGCGGGGGCGGCCGGGTGCAGTGTAGAAACAAGCGTCGGGTTCGCAATGTTAGTCTATGAGAGATCTCGGGATCTCTTCAGCGCTGCAGGCAGGCAAGGGGGGGGTTCCTCGGGGAAACCTCCACTTGGGCAAGGGAGAGGGACTCCTGGGGGTCACTTCTCCAGTGAAAGTCCGGTCCTTCAGGTCCTGGGGGCTGCGGGTGCAGGGTCTCTCCCAGGCGTCGGGACTTTGGATTCAAAGAGTCGCGGTCAGGGGAGCCTCGGGATTCCCTCTGCAGGCGGCGCTGTGGGGGCTCAGGGGGGACAGGTTTTGGTACTCACAGTATCAGAGTAGTCCTGGGGTCCCTCCTGAGGTGTTGGATCTCCACCAGCCGAGTCGGGGTCGCCGGGTGCAGTGTTGCAAGCCTCACGCTTCTTGCGGGGAGCTTGCAGGGTTCTTTCAAGGCTGCTGGAAACAAAGGTGCAGCCTTTCTTGGAGCAGGTCCGCTGTCCTCGGGAGTTTCTTGTCTTTTCGAAGCAGGGGCAGTCCTCAGAGGATGTCGAGGTCGCTGGTCCCTTTGGAAGGCGTCGCTGGAGCAGGATCTTTGGAAGGCAGGAGACAGGCCGGTGAGTTTCTGGAGCCAAGGCAGTTGTCGTCTTCTGGTCTTCCTCTGCAGGGGTTTTCAGCTAGGCAGTCCTTCTTCTTGTAGTTGCAGGAATCTAATTTTCTACGGTTCAGGGTAGCCCTTAAATACTAAATTTAAGGGCGTGTTTAGGTCTGGGGGGTTAGTAGCCAATGGCTACTAGCCCTGAGGGTGGGTACACCCTCTTTGTGCCTCCTCCCAAGGGGAGGGGGTCACAATCCTAACCCTATTGGGGGAATCCTCCATCTGCAAGATGGAGGATTTCTAAAAGTTAGAGTCACCTCAGCTCAGGACACCTTAGGGGCTGTCCTGACTGGCCAGTGACTCCTCCTTGTTGCTTTCTTTGTTCCCTCCAGCCTTGCCGCCAAAAGTGGGGGCCGTGGCCGGAGGGGGCGGGCAACTCCACTAAGCTGGAGTGCCCTGCTGGGCTGTGACAAAGGGGTGAGCCTTTGAGGCTCACCGCCAGGTGTTACAGCTCCTGCCTGGGGGAGGTGTTAGCATCTCCACCCAGTGCAGGCTTTGTTACTGGCCTCAGAGTGACAAAGGCACTCTCCCCATGGGGCCAGCAACATGTCTCTAGTGTGGCAGGCTGCTGGAACTAGTCAGCCTACACAGACAGTCGGTTAAGTTTCAGGGGGCACCTCTAAGGTGCCCTCTGGGGTGTATTTTGCAATAAAATGTACACTGGCATCAGTGTGCATTTATTGTGCTGAGAAGTTTGATACCAAACTTCCCAGTTTTCAGTGTAGCCATTATGGTGCTGTGGAGTTCGTGTTTGACAAACTCCCAGACCATATACTCTTATGGCTACCCTGCACTTACAATGTCTAAGGTTTTGTTTAGACACTGTAGGGGTACCATGCTCATGCACTGGTACCCTCACCTATGGTATAGTGCACCCTGCCTTAGGGCTGTAAGGCCTGCTAGAGGGGTGTCTTACCTATACTGCATAGGCAGTGAGAGGCTGGCATGGCACCCTGAGGGGAGTGCCATGTCGACTTACTCGTTTTGTCCTCACTAGCACACACAAGCTGGCAAGCAGTGTGTCTGTGCTGAGTGAGAGGTCTCCAGGGTGGCATAAGACATGCTGCAGCCCTTAGAGACCTTCCTTGGCATCAGGGCCCTTGGTACTAGAAGTACCAGTTACAAGGGACTTATCTGGATGCCAGGGTCTGCCAATTGTGGATACAAAAGTACAGGTTAGAGAAAGAACACTGGTGCTGGGGCCTGGTTAGCAGGCCTCAGCACACTTTCAATTGTAAACATAGCATCAGCAAAGGCAAAAAGTCAGGGGGCAACCATGCCAAGGAGGCATTTCCTTACACAACCCCCCCCCCAAACGAAAGAGGATGAGACTAACCTTTCCCAAGAGAGTCTTCATTTTCTAAGTGGAAGAACCTGGAAAGGCCATCTGCATTGGCATGGGCAGTCCAAGGTCTGTGTTCCACTATAAAGTCCATTCCCTGTAGGGAGATGGACCACCTCAACAGTTTAGGATTTTCACCTTTCATTTGCATCAGCCATTTGAGAGGTCTGTGGTCAGTTTGAACTAGGAAGTGAGTCCCAAAGAGGTATGGTCTCAGCTTCTTCAGGGACCAAACCACAGCAAAGGCCTCCCTCTCAATGGCACTCCAACGCTGCTCCCTGGGGAGTAACCTCCTGCTAATGAAAGCAACAGGCTGGTCAAGGCCATCATCATTTGTTTGGGACAAAACTGCCCCTATCCCATGTTCAGAGGCATCAGTCTGCACAATGAACTGCTTAGAATAATCTGGAGCTTTGAGAACTGGTGCTGAGCACATTGCTTGTTTCAGGGTGTCAAAGGCCTGTTGGCATTCCAGTCTAGTTCACTTTCTTGGGCATTTTCTTGGAGGTGAGTTCAGTGAGGGCTGTCACAATGGATCCATATCCCTTCACAAACCTCCTGTAATACCCAGTCAAGCCAAGGAATGCCCTGACTTGAGTCTGGGTTTTTGGAGCTACCCAGTCCAGAATAGTCTGGATCTTGGGTAGGAGTGGCTGAACTTGGCCTCCACCTACAAGGTGGCCCAAGTAAACCACAGTTCCCTGCCCTATCTGGCATTTGGATGCCTTGATAGAGAGGCCTGCAGATTGCAGAGCCTTCAAAACCTTCTTCAGGTGGACCAGGTGGTCCTGCCAGGTGGAGCTAAAGACAGCAATATCATCAAGATAAGCTGTGCTAAAGGACTCCAAGCCAGCAAGGACTTGATTCACCAACCTTTGGAAGGTGGCAGGGGCATTCTTTAAACCAAAGGGCATAACAGTAAACTGATAATGCCCATCAGGTGTGGAGAATGCTGTTTTCTCTTTTGCTCCAGGTGCCATTTTTATTTGCCAGTACCCTGCTGTCAAGTCAAAGGTACTTAAGAATTTGGCAGCACCTAATTTGTCTATGAGCTCATCAGCTCTTGGAATTGGATGAGCATCTGTCTTGGTGACAGAATTGAGCCCTCTGTAGTCCACACAAAACCTCATCTCTTTCTTTCCATCTTTGGTGTGAGGTTTGGGGACTAAGACCACTGGGCTAGCCCAGGGGCTGTCAGAGCGCTCAATTACTCCCAATTCCAGCATCTTGTGGACTTCCACCTTGATGCTTTCCTTAACATGGTCAGATTGTCTAAAGATTTTGTTCTTGACAGGCATGCTGTCTCCTGTGTCCACATCATGGGTACACAGGTGTGTCTGACCAGGGGTTAAGGAGAAGAGTTCAGGAAACTGTTGGAGGACTCTCCTACAATCAGCTTGCTGTTGGCCAGAGAGGGTGTCTGAGTAGATCACTCCATCTACTGTGCCATCTTTTGGGTCTGATGACAGAAGATCAGGGAGAGGTTCACTCTCTGCCTCCTGATCCTCATCTGTTACCATCAACAGATTGACATCAGCCCTGTCATGGAAGAGCTTAAGGCGGTTCACATGGATCACCCTCTTGGGGCTCCTGCTTGTGCCCAGGTCCACCAGGTAGGTGACCTGACTCTTCCTTTCTAGTACTGGGTAAGGGCCACTCCATTTGTCCTGGAGTGCCCTGGGAGCCACAGGCTCCAGAACCCAGACTTTCTGCCCTGGTTGGAACTCAACCAGTGCAGCCTTTTGGTCATACCAAAACTTCTGGAGCTGTTGGCTGGCCTCAAGGTTTTTGGTTGCCTTTTCCATGTACTCTGCCATTCTAGAGCGAAGGCCAAGTACATAGTCCACTATGTCCTGTTTAGGCTCATGGAGAGGTCTCTCCCAACCTTCTTTAACAAGGGCAAGTGGTCCCCTTACAGGATGACCAAACAGAAGTTCAAAGGGTGAGAATCCTACTCCCTTCTGTGGCACCTCTCTGTAAGCGAAAAGCAGACATGGCAAGAGGACATCCCATCTCCTTTTGAGTTTTTCTGGGAGCCCCATGATCATGCCCTTTAATGTCTTGTTGAATCTCTCAACTAAGCCATTAGTTTGTGGATGGTATGGTGTAGTGAATTTATAAGTCACCCCACACTCATTCCACATGTGCTTTAGGTATGCTGACATGAAGTTGGTACCTCTGTCAGACACCACCTCCTTAGGGAAACCCACTCTGGTAAAGATACCAATGAGGGCCTTGGCTACTGCAGGGGCAGTAGTCGACCTAAGGGGAATAGCTTCAGGATACCTGGTAGCATGATCCACTACTACCAGGATATACATATTTCCTGAGGCTGTGGGAGGTTCTAGTGGACCAACTATGTCCACACCCACTCTTTCAAAGGGAACCCCCACCACTGGAAGTGGAATGAGGGGGGCCTTTGGGTGCCCACCTGTCTTACCACTGGCTTGACAGGTGGGGCAGGAGAGGCAAAACTCCTTAACCATGTTGGACATATTGGGCCAGTAGAAGTGGTTGACTAACCTCTCCCACGTCTTGGTTTGTCCCAAATGTCCAGCAAGGGGAATGTCATGGGCCAATGTTAGGATGAACTTCCTGAACAGCTGAGGCACTACCACTCTCCTAGTGGCACCAGGTTTGGGGTCTCTGGCCTCAGTGTACAGGAGTCCATCTTCCCAATAGACCCTATGCGTTCCATTTTTCTTGCCTTTGGACTCTTCAGCAGCTTGCTGCCTAAGGCCTTCAAGAGAGGGACAGGTTTCTTGTCCCTTACACAGCTCCTCCCTCGAGGGTCCCCCTGGGCCTAAGAGCTCAACCTGGTAAGGTTCAAGCTCCAAAGGCTCAGTTCCCTCAGAGGGCAGAACTTCTTCCTGAGAAGAGAGGTTCCTTTTCTTTTGCTGTGTTGCAGTTGGTTTCCCAACTGACTTTCCTGTTCTCTTGGTAGGCTGGGCCATTTTTCCAGACTCCAGCTCTACTTTTTCACCCTGTGCCTTGCACTGTGCTCTTGTTTTCACACACACCAGTTCAGGGATACCCAGCATTGCTGCATGGGTTTTTAGTTCTACCTCAGCCCATGCTGAGGACTCCAGGTCATTTCCAAGCAGACAGTCCACTGGGATATTTGAGGAGACCACCACCTGTTTCAGGCCATTGACCCCTCCCCATTCTAAAGTAACCATTGCCATGGGATGTACTTTTCTCTGATTGTCAGCGTTGGTGACTGTGTAAGTTTTTCCAGTCAGGTATTGGCCAGGGGAAACCAGTTTCTCTGTCACCATGGTGACACTGGCACCTGTATCCCTCAGGCCCTCTATTCTAGTCCCATTAATTAAGAGTTGCTGTCTGTATTTTTGCATGTTAGGCGGCCAGACAGCTAGTGTGGCTAAATCCACCCCACCCTCAGAAACTAGAGTAGCTTCAGTGTGGACCCTGATTTGCTCTGGGCACACTGTTGATCCCACTTGGAGACTAGCCATACCAGTGTTACCTGGATGGGAGTTTGGAGTGGAACCTTTCTTGGGACAGGCCTTGTCTCCAGTTTGGTGTCCATGCTGTTTACAGCTATGACACCAGGCCTTTTTGGGATCAAAGTTTTTACCCTTGTACCCATTGTTTTGTGAAGAGGCTCTGGGCCCACCCTCCTGTGCAGGTTTTTGGGGGCCTGTAGAAGACTCTTTACTATTTTTAGTTTTGGTTGTCTCATCACCCTTCCCCTGGGGAGTCTTTGTGACCCCTTTCTTTTGGTCAACCCCTGTTGAAGTCTTGGACACCCTTGTCTTGACCCAATGGTCCGCCTTCTTTCCCAATTCTTGGGGAGAAATTGGTCCTAGGTCTACCAGATGCTGATGCAGTTTATCATTGAAACAATTACTTAACAGGTGTTCTTTCACAAATAAATTGTACAGCCCATCATAATTACTTACACCACTGCCTTGAATCCAACCATCTAGTGTTTTCACTGAGTAGTCAACAAAGTCAACCCAGGTCTGGCTCGAGGATTTTTGAGCCCCCCTGAACCTAATCCTGTACTCCTCAGTGGAGAATCCAAAGCCCTCAATCAGGGTACCCTTCATGAGGTCATAAGATTCTGCATCTTTTCCAGAGAGTGTGAGGAGTCTATCCCTACACTTTCCAGTGAACATTTCCCAAAGGAGAGCACCCCAGTGAGATCTGTTCACTTTTCTGGTTACACAAGCCCTCTCAAAAGCTGTGAACCACTTGGTGATGTCATCACCATCTTCAAATTTTGTCACAATCCCTTTGGGGATTTTTAACATGTCAGGAGAATCTCTGACCCTATTTATATTGCTGCCACCATTGATGGGTCCTAGGCCCATCTCTTGTCTTTCCCTTTCTATGGCTAGGAGCTGTCTCTCTAAAGCCAATCTTTTGGCCATCCTGGCTAACAGGAGGTCATCTTCACTGAGAGCATCCTCAGTGATTTCAGAAATGTGGGACCCTCCTGTGAGGGACTCACTATTTCTGACTAACACAGTTGGAGACAGGACTTGAGGGGTCCTGTTCTCCCTATTTAGGACTGGAGGAGGGACATTGGCCTCCAAGTCACTAATTTCTTCCTCTGTGAGGTCATCATCAGAGGGGTTGGCTTTTTCAAACTCTGCCAACAGCTCCTGGAGCTGAATTTTGGTAGGTCTGGAGCCAATGGTTATTTTTTTGATATTACAGAGAGACCTTAGCTCCCTCATCTTAAGATGGAGGTAAGGTGTGGTGTCGAGTTCCACCACATTCATCTCTGTATCAGACATTATTTTGCTAAAAGTTGGAAGACTTTTTAAAGAATCTAAAACTGTTTCTAGAATCTAATTTCAAACTTTTAACAAACTTTTAAACTCTAAAAGACAATGCTAAACAGGGACTTAACACACAAGGCCCTAGCAGGACTTTTAAGAATTTAGAAAAATTTCAAATTGCAAAAATGAATTTCTAATGACAATTTTGGAATTTGTCGTGTGATCAGGTATTGGCTGAGTAGTCCAGCAAATGCAAAGTCTTGTACCCCACCGCTGATCCACCAATGTAGGAAGTTGGCTCTGTATGTGCTATTTCAAAGTAAGGAATAGCATGCACAGAGTCCAAGGGTTCCCCTTAGAGGTAAAATAGTGGTAAAAAATAGATAATACTAATGCTCTATTTTGTGGTAGTGTGGTCGAGCAATAGGCTTACCCAAGGAGTAGTGTTAAGCATTTGTTGTACATACACATAGACAATAAATGAGGTACACACACTCAGAGACAAATCCAGCCAATAGGTTTTTATATAGAAAAATATCTTTTCTTAGTTTATTTTAAGAACCACAGGTTCAAATTCTACATGTAATATCTCATTCGAAAGGTATTGCAGGTAAGTACTTTAGGAACTTCAAATCATCAACATTGCATGTATACTTTTCAAGTTATTCACAAATAGCTGTTTTAAAAGTGGACACAGTGCAATTTTCACAGTTCCTAGGGGAGGTAAGTATTTGTTAGGTTAACCAGGTAAGTAAGACACTTACAGGGCTTAGTTCTTGGTCCAAGGTAGCCCACCGTTGGGGGTTCAGAGCAACCCCAAAGTCACCACACCAGCAGCTCAGGGCCGGTCAGGTGCAGAGTTCAAAGTGGTGCCCAAAACACATAGGCTAGAATGGAGAGAAGGGGGTGCCCCGGTTCCGGTCTGCTTGCAGGTAAGTACCCGCGTCTTCGGAGGGCAGACCAGAGGGGTTTTGTAGGGCACCGGGGGGGACACAAGCCCACACAGAAATTTCACCCTCAGCAGCGCGGGGGCGGCCGGGTGCAGTGTAGAAACAAGCGTCGGGTTCGCAATGTTAGTCTATGAGAGATCTCGGGATCTCTTCAGCGCTGCAGGCAGGCAAGGGGGGGGTTCCTCGGGGAAACCTCCACTTGGGCAAGGGAGAGGGACTCCTGGGGGTCACTTCTCCAGTGAAAGTCCGGTCCTTCAGGTCCTGGGGGCTGCGGGTGCAGGGTCTCTCCCAGGCGTCGGGACTTTGGATTCAAAGAGTCGCGGTCAGGGGAGCCTCGGGATTCCCTCTGCAGGCGGCGCTGTGGGGGCTCAGGGGGGACAGGTTTTGGTACTCACAGTATCAGAGTAGCCCTGGGGTCCCTCCTGAGGTGTTGGATCTCCACCAGCCGAGTCGGGGTCGCCGGGTGCAGTGTTGCAAGCCTCACGCTTCTTGCGGGGAGCTTGCAGGGTTCTTTCAAGGCTGCTGGAAACAAAGGTGCAGCCTTTCTTGGAGCAGGTCCGCTGTCCTCGGGAGTTTCTTGTCTTTTCGAAGCAGGGGCAGTCCTCAGAGGATGTCGAGGTCGCTGGTCCCTTTGGAAGGCGTCGCTGGAGCAGGATCTTTGGAAGGCAGGAGACAGGCCGGTGAGTTTCTGGAGCCAAGGCAGTTGTCGTCCTCTGGTCTTCCTCTGCAGGGGTTTTCAGCTAGGCAGTCCTTCTTCTTGTAGTTGCAGGAATCTAATTTTCTACGGTTCAGGGTAGCCCTTAAATACTAAATTTAAGGGCGTGTTTAGGTCTGGGGGGTTAGTAGCCAATGGCTACTAGCCCTGAGGGTGGGTACACCCTCTTTGTGCCTCCTCCCAAGGGGAGGGGGTCACAATCCTAACCCTATTGGGGGAATCCTCCATCTGCAAGATGGAGGATTTCTAAAAGTTAGAGTCACCTCAGCTCAGGACACCTTAGGGGCTGTCCTGACTGGCCAGTGACTCCTCCTTGTTGCTTTCTTTGTTCCCTCCAGCCTTGCCGCCAAAAGTGGGGGCCGTGGCCGGAGGGGGCAGGCAACTCCACTAAGCTGGAGTGCCCTGCTGGGCTGTGACAAAGGGGTGAGCCTTTGAGGCTCACCGCCAGGTGTTACAGCTCCTGCCTGGGGGAGGTGTTAGCATCTCCACCCAGTGCAGGCTTTGTTACTGGCCTCAGAGTGACAAAGGCACTCTCCCCATGGGGCCAGCAACATGTCTCTAGTGTGGCAGGCTGCTGGAACTAGTCAGCCTACACAGACAGTCGGTTAAGTTTCAGGGGGCACCTCTAAGGTGCCCTCTGGGGTGTATTTTGCAATAAAATGTACACTGGCATCAGTGTGCATTTATTGTGCTGAGAAGTTTGATACCAAACTTCCCAGTTTTCAGTGTAGCCATTATGGTGCTGTGGAGTTCGTGTTTGACAAACTCCCAGACCATATACTCTTATGGCTACCCTGCACTTACAATGTCTAAGGTTTTGTTTAGACACTGTAGGGGTACCATGCTCATGCACTGGTACCCTCACCTATGGTATAGTGCACCCTGCCTTAGGGCTGTAAGGCCTGCTAGAGGGGTGTCTTACCTATACTGCATAGGCAGTGAGAGGCTGGCATGGCACCCTGAGGGGAGTGCCATGTCGACTTACTCGTTTTGTCCTCACTAGCACACACAAGCTGGCAAGCAGTGTGTCTGTGCTGAGTGAGAGGTCTCCAGGGTGGCATAAGACATGCTGCAGCCCTTAGAGACCTTCCTTGGCATCAGGGCCCTTGGTACTAGAAGTACCAGTTACAAGGGACTTATCTGGATGCCAGGGTCTGCCAATTGTGGATACAAAAGTACAGGTTAGGGAAAGAACACTGGTGCTGGGGCCTGGTTAGCAGGCCTCAGCACACTTTCAATTGTAAACATAGCATCAGCAAAGGCAAAAAGTCAGGGGGCAACCATGCCAAGGAGGCATTTCCTTACACACCCCCTCCAACATTTAGCACTTCAATAAACACCCTTGAAGCACAAAACAATCTGGAGTCAGTCTGTGATTTTGAAAATGTGTAATAGCTATGACAGTGACAAAATCTGTTCTCAAATGTAATATCAACATACCTATGCCACACATCACAAGTCCATGAAGAATGCAAGCAGATGACACACGTTGGTAACCACACCTGTGAAACCGTAATGGAAATGTACAATTCAGTTACCAAATACTGCTTGAAATTGACAGACAGGATAGAGGTAGAAGTGTGAAAGTACTTGTAGTAGGCAAGAAAGTGTTCTCACCTGTGTGTCATGGGAAATATTGCTGGATCACTGAGTCCCTGTTGTCAATGTCTTCCTCCTCTGCTTCCTCCTCATCACTGTCCACAGGCTCCACAGCTGCCACAACACCGTCATCTGGACCATCCTCCTGCAGAAAAGGCACCTGGCGTCGCAAAGCAAGATTGTGAAGCATACAGCAGGCGATGATGATCTGGCACACCTTCCTTGGTGAGTAGAATAGGGAACCGCCTGTCATATGGAGGCACCTGAACCTGGCCTTCAGGAGGCCGAAGGTGCATTCGATAACCCTCCTAGTCCGCCCATGTGCCTCATTGTAGCATTCCTCTGCCCTGGTCCTGGGATTCCTCACTGGGGTCAGTAGCCATGACAGGTTGGGGTAACCAGAATCCCCTAATAGCTACACCCGGTGCCTCTGGAGTTGACTCATCACATAAGGGATGCTGCTATTCCGAAGGATGTAGGCGTCATGCACTGAGCCAGGGAACATAGCATTTACCTGGGAGATGTACTTGTCTGCCAAACATACCATCTGTATACTCATCGAATTATAACTCTTCCGGTTCCTGTACACCTGTTCACTCCTGTGGGGGGGGACCAAAGCCACATGGGTCCCATCAATGGCACCTATAATGTTAGGGATATGTCCAAGGGCATAGAAGTCACCTTTAACAGTAGCCAAATCCTCCACCTGAGGGGAAAACGATGTAGCTCCTCATGTGTTTCAGCAGGGCAGACAACACTCTGGACAACACGTTGGAAAACATAGTCTGGGACATCCCTGATGCCATGGCCACTGTTGTTTGAAAAGACCCACTTGCTAGGAAATGGAGCACTGATAGCACCTGCACTTGAGGGGGGATCCCTGTGGGATGGCGGATAGCTGACATCAGGTCAGGCTCCAACTGGGTACACAGTTCCTGGATTGTGGCACGGTCAAACCTGTAGGTGATGATTAAATGTCGCTCCTCCATTGTCAACAGGTCCACCAGCGGTCGGTACACCGGAGGATTCTGCCATCTCCTCACTGGGACAATGGGATGTGAGGTAACTGCGCTGGCGTTGTACACCGTTGCGGTAGGCGGTCAAAGACCGCTGCGCAATGCTGCATTGGTTAACATTGGACCCTATGGGTCCAAGGAGCCAATGACGAAGTGTGCCGGCGGTGATGATACGCACCGCCGCGGACGTGACCGCCATTTTCTATCTGTTGAATCACTCGATACCTGATCTTCGACAGGAGAGGACCTATACTGCAAGTGCTGCTGTGACCTCGGTCTGGAAGAGACAATGGCTCGTGCGTCCGGGGAAAGGGCCCCTGCCTTCACTGCACAGGAGTTGGAGAAGCTCATGGACGGGGTCCTCCCCCAGTACACGCTACTCTACGGTCCTCCAGACCAACAGGTGAGTACACAGGGAGCAAGTTGTATGGGCTATGCCTGGGTGGAGAGGGCTGGTTGTAAGAAGGAAGGGGGCAGAGTTCTGCGAGCATGAAGGTCTGTGAATGCATGTGCCACATGGCAAGGGTAGGGATGTGTGCCACTCACTTCGACGGTGCAGTTGGTAATGACTTCTCTTCTTCCCCTATACATGTCATATAGGTCAGCGCCCACCAGAAGAAGGATATTTGGCGTGCCATCGCCAAGGACGTCCGGACCCTGGGGGTCCACCAGAGACGGAGCACCCACTGCCGTAAAAGATGGGAGGACATTCGCCGCTGGAGCAAGAAGACGGCGGAGGCTCAGCTGGGGATGGCCTCCCAACGTGGGAGGGGTGCCCGTCGCACCATGACCCCCCTGATGTTCCAGATCCTGGCGGTGGCCTACCCTGAGTTGGATGGGTGCTTGAGGGCATCACAGCAGACACAAGGGGGTGAGTACAACATCATTCTGCTGACTTTGCGCGCAGTGAAGGTGTCTGGGTGGGGGAGGAGGGCTGTGGGTTTCCCTAGGCCAGGGCGAGTTCCGTAGCCTAGGCCCCTCCGTAATGCAGGCCATGTGGCACTCCACCCCACCTCTGTAGAGTGACAAGTACAGGTATACATGCCCCTGTGTCATCTATGTGTGCTGATGTCCACCATAGCCATGTAGGCCATATCCCAGAAACTGCATCAGTAGAGCCCAACAGCGCGGCGTAGTGCAGGGGGCTGCTGTGTCTTTATTGTCCGCCAACTGTAGCGGTAAGCCATGCACTCAACCTGTCTTTCTTCTGTCGTCCCCCCCCCTTTTTGTGGTCTCCCTGTTCTTTTGTGCATCAGCATCATCAGGCGGAGGTACAGTGGCACCGGAGCAGGAGGGAGCTGCATCCCACATGGCCATGGAGGGCCACACCACAGACTCTGAATACACCAGTGGGACGGAGGGCGAGGAGAGCTTCACGGCGGGGACAGGATCAGCAACCAGCGACACGGACTCGTCCTCCAATAGGAGCTCCCTTGTGGTGGCGGCAAAATCTGTGCCCCCCACTTCTACAGGTACAGCCGCCACCCCCCCTACCAGCACCACCCTCCCAGCAGCCCCTCAGCCTTCGGCCCGTGCCCGCTCACCCAGGAGGGTGGGCATCACCTTCGCCCCAGGCACCTCAGCCCCTGCCCCTGTCACCTCTGCTGCCCTCAGTGAGGAGGCCCTTGACCTCCTCAGGTCCCTCACTGTTGGGCAGTCTACCATTGTGAATGCCATCCAGGGTGTAGAAAGGGAGTTGCAACACAGTAATGCATTCCTGGAGGGCATTCATTCTGGTCAGGCTGCCCTTCATCGAACCCTGCAATATCTGGCCTCAGAACTGATGGCAGCCATTGTCCCTGTCTCTAGCCTCCCCCCTCCAACTTCCTCCACCCAGACCCAATCCCCTGTACCCCATCCTATCCCAAGCACACCATCAGACCAGCCTGCACACACGTCAACACACAAGGGAAGCTCAGGCAAACATAAGCACCACACTCCACAGGCACTCACGCAAGCATCACACACATACAGACACAGCAACATCCACTGCCTCCATTGTGTCCCCCTCCTCGTCGTCTCCCTCCTCCCTCCCAGTGTCGTCTACACTCTCACCTGCATGCACTACCACTACAGCCACTAGGTCCCGCACCGGCACACCCACCACCACACCACGCTCACCTGCACTCACCACCCCCACTACCATTTACACATCCCCTGTGTCCTCTCCCAGTGTGTCTGTGACGCCCCCTCCCAAAGTACACAAACGCGGGCACACACCCACCCAACATCCATCCACCTCACGACAGCCTCCAGCGCATGCACCTGCACCCAAATCAACAAAAGTTACACCTCCTACCACCGCCTCTTCCTGCACTTCCAGACCCCCTCCAGCTACCCGTCCCAGTGTTCGTAAGCAACTTTTCCTGAGCCACCTTGACCTCTTTCCCACCACCCCTCCCCCCCTCCAATTCGTAGGTCCCGTACTAGCACCTCAGCCAAAAAATCTCAGGTACCAGTGGTGCCTGTTAGAGGTATGTGGAGTGCACCAGGCACCAGGGCAGCCAGTGTGACACGGAGCCACAGCACAGCCAGTCCCCCCCCTGTGAAGCACCAGAAGTTGGACAGTGCCCGACGTGATAGGGGGAAGACTCCAGCCGGCAAAGCCGCCCACAAGGGTCCCGGGGGGACTGTCCACTCAGCTGTGACTCCTCCCAAGGTGGGCAAGGGTCAGAAGAAAGCGCCAAAGTCTGGGAAGAGCAGCACGGCGGAGAAGCCCGCCATCATCCCCGCTGCCCAGGAGGCCACCGCCAGCCCCATCGTCACTGGCCAGGAGGCCAGAGTCAGTGCCCAGGAGGGCAGTCCCATCGTCACTGGCCAGGAGGCCACCGCCAGAGTCAGTGCCCAGGAGGGCCCCGGCAGCCACAGCCCCGCTGGGCAATGAGGGACCGCCATGGCAAACACCGCTGCACAGGTCAGAGACAGCAAAGTCAAGCACCGCTGAACAGGGCAAGCACCGCTGAACAGGGCAAAGACCGCCATGGCATGCACCGCTGAACAGGTCAGAGACAGCAAAGTCAAGCACCGCTGACCAGGGCAAAGACCACTGAACAGGGCAAAGACCGCCATGGCATGCACCGCTGAACAGGTCAGAGACAGCAAAGTCAAGCATCGCTGAACAGGGCAAAGACCGCTGAACAGGGCAAAGACCGCCATGGCATGCACCGCTGAACAGGTCAGAGACAGCAAAGTCAAGCACCGCTGAACAGGGCAAGCACCGCTGAACAGGGCAAAGACCGCTGAACATGGCAAAGACTGCCATGGCACGCACCGCTGAACAGGTCAGAGACCGCAAAGTCAAGCACCGCTGAACAGGACAAGCACCACTGAACAGGGCAAAGGCCGCCATGGCATGCACCGCTGAACAGGTCAGAGACAGCAAAGTCAAGCACCGCTGAACAGTGCAAGCACCGCTGAATAGGGCAAAGACCGCCATGGTATGCACCGCTGAACAGGTCAGAGACAGCAAAGTCAAGCACCGCTGAACAGGGCAAAGACCGCCATGGCATGCACCGCTGAACAGGTCAGAGACAGCAAAGTCAAGCACCGCTGAACAGGGCAAAGACCGCCATGGGAAGCACCGCTGAACAGGGCAAGCACCGCCAACTCAAGCACCGCTAGCCCATGTGCGGCAGGGGCAGTGACGGAACTGGGACCGTCACGGGAGAGTGATGCACTCTGGGCACCAGTCCCCCTCCAGAACCAGTGGAGAACAGCATCCACTCCGTCAGTCCTTGGCAGGATGAAGCACTCTGGGCACCAGTCGCCCTCCAGAACCAGTGGAGAACAGCATCCACTCCGTCTGTCCTTGGCAGGATGAAGCACTCTGGGCACCAGTCCCCCTCCAGAACCAGTGGAGAACAGCATCCACTCCGTCTGTCCTTAACAGGATGAAGCACTCTGGGCACCAGTCCCCCTCCAGAACCAGTGGAGACTGTTATCGACTTGAGAGACTGTTGCTTTGCACTCCCCAGGATGGTACAGTGGGCAACCCACCCACTGTAGAGACTTGAGAGACTGTGGCTTTGCACTCCCCAGGATTGAACAGTGGGCAACTCACCCACTGTAGAGACTTGAGAGACTGTGGCTTTGCACTCCCCAGGATGGTCCAGTGGGCAAGCCACCCACTGTAGAGACTTGAGAGACTGTGGCTTTGCACTCCCCAGGATATGGCAGTGGGCAACCCACCCACTGTAGAGACTTGAGAGACTGTGGTTTTGCACTCCCCAGGATTGAACAGTGGGCATGCCACCCACTGTAGAGACTTGAGAGACTGTGGCTTTGCACTCCCCAGGAGTGAACAGTGGGCAACCCACCCACTGTAGCCCACAGAGTGCTTCATCCTGCTAAGGACTGAGGTAGTGGATGACAGTCTCCACTGGTTCTGGAGGGGCATGGTGCCCAGAGTGCTTTATCCTGCTAAGGACAGAGGTAGTGGATGACAGTCTCCACTGGTTCTGGAGGAGGCATGGTGCCCAGAGTGCTTCATCCTGCTAAGGACTGAGGTAGTGGATGTGAATCTACACTGGTTTTGGAGGGGGCATGGTGCCCAGAGTACTTCATCCTGCTAAGGACAGAGGCAGTGGATGACAGTCTCCACTGGTTCTGGAGAGGGCATGGCGTCCAGAGTTCTTCATTCTGCTAAGGACACAGGTAGTGGATGACAGTCTCCACTGGTTCTGGAGGGGGTATGGTGCCCAGAGTGCATCATTCACCCCGTGACGGACTCAGTTGCGTCAGTGCCCTTGCCGCTCATGGGCCAGCGGTGCTTGAGATGGCGGTGCCCTGTTCAGCGGTGCGTGAGATGGCGGTGCCCTGTTCAGCGGTGCTTGAGATGGCGGTGCCCTGTTCAGCGGTGCATGAGATGGCGGTGCCCTGTGCAGCGGTGCTTGAGATGGCGGTGCCCTGTGCAGCAGTGCTTGAGATGGCGGTGCCCTGTTCAGCGGTGCTTGAGGCAGCGGTCCCCATTGCAGGGAATCAGTTGCTGGCGGTCCTTCATGACCCAGCGGGGCTTTTGCTGGCGGTCCTTCATGGCCCAGCGGGCAGCTGGGCTTGTGCTGGCGGTCCTGTCCTGGGCAGCTGGACTTGTGCTGGTGGGCCCCTCCTGGGCAGCTGGGCTTGTGCTGGCGGTCCTGTCCTGGGCAGCTGGGCTTGTGCTGGCGGGCTTGTCCTGGGCAGCTGGGCTTGTGCTGGCGGGCCCCTCCTGGGCAGCTGGGCTTGTGCTGGCCGGCCTGTCCTGGGCAACTGGGCTTGTGCTGGCGGGCCTGTCTTGGGCAGCTGGGCTTGTGCTGGCGGGCCCCTCCTGGGCAGCTGGGCTTGTGCTTGCGGTCCTGTCTCGGGCAGCTGGGCTTGTGCTGGAGGTGGCCTCCTGGGCAGCGGGGATGATGGCGGTCTTCTCCGCTGTGCTGCTCTTCCCAGACTTGCCGGGTTTCTTGTGGCCCTTCCCCACCTTGGAAGGTGTCACAGCTGACCCCACACTCCCACCGGGACCCCTGGGAGCGGCTTTGGTGGCTGGAGTCTTCCCCCTCTCCCGCCGGGCACTGGCCAACTTCTGATGCTTCACAGGTGGGGGACTGTCTATGCTGTGGCTCTGTGCCACACTGGCTGCCCTGGTGGCCGGTGCACTACAGATTCCGGTGACTACAGGCACTACTGGTCCCGGAGATGTTGTGGCTGAGGTGCTAGTTCGGGACCTATGAGACGGACAGGGTGGGGGAGGTGTGGGAAAGAGGTCAAGGTTGGACAGGAAAAGTTTTTGGGACACACTGGGACAGGTAGCTGGAGGGGGTTTGGGAGTGGAGGAAGAGGTAGTGGTTGTAGGAGGTGTACGTTTGGTGACTTTGGGTGAAGGTGCATGCGCAGGAGGCTGTCGTGAGGTGGATGGCTGTTGGGTGGGTGTGTGCCTGCGTTTGTGTATCTTGGGAGGGGGCGTCACAGACACACTGGGAGAGGACACAGGGGACGTGTGAATGGTAGTGGGGGTGGTGACTGCACGTGAGCGGGGTGTGGTGGTGGGTGTGCTGGAGAGGGACGTAGTGGCTGTAGAGGTAGTGCATGCAGGTGTGAGTGTAGACGAGACTGGGAGGGAGGAGGGAGACGAGGAGGAGGGGGACACAGTGGAGGCAGTGGATGTTGGTGTGTCTGCATGTTTGTGATGCTTGCGTGAGTGCCTGTGGGATGTGTGGTGCTTATGTTTGCCTGAGCTTCCCTTGTGTGTTGAGGTGTGTGCATGCTGGTCTGTAGGTGTGCTTGGGATAGGCTGAGGTACAGGGGGTTGGGTCGGGGTGGAGGAAGTTGGAGGGGGGAGGCTAGACACAGGGACAATGGCTGCCATCAGTGCTGAGGCCAGAGTCTGAAAAGCTCGCTGAAGGGCCGCCTGACCAGAATGAATGCCCTCCAGGAATGAATGGGTTTGTTGCAACTGCCTTTCTACACCCTGGATGGCATTCAAAATGGTAGACTGCCCAACAGTGAGGGACCTGAGGAGGTCAATGGCTTCCTCACTGAGGGCAGCAGGGTTGACTGGGGCAGGGCCTGAGGTGCCTGGGGAGAAGGTGATGCCCACCCTCCCGTGTGAGCGGGCACGGGGCGTAGGCTGAGGGGCTGCTGGGAGGGCGGTGCTGGAAGGAGGGGTGGCGGCTGTACCTGTAGATGGGGGTGGCACAGATGTTGCTGCCAACACAAGGGAGCTCCATCAGAGGACGAGTCCGTGTCACTGGTCTCAGCTCCTGTCCCCACAGTGGAGCTCCCCTCGCCCTCCGTCCCACTGGTGAACTCGGAGTCCGTAGTGTGGCCCTCCATGGCCATGTGGGATGCAGCCCCCTGATGCTCCGGTGCCACTGCTCCTCCGCCTGATGATGCTAATGCACACAAGAACAGGGAGACCACAAAAAGGGGGGGGACGACAGAAGAAAGACATGTTGAGTGCATGCATTACCGCTACTGTTGCCGGACACGACAGACACAGAAGCCCCCTGCACTACGCCGCACTGTTCAATTCCTGGGAAATGGCCTACAAGGCTATGGACGACATCTGCACACATAGATGACACATGGGCATGACTAGGTGTAGTTGTCACTCTACAGAGGTGGGGTAGGGTGCCACATGGCCTACCTTACGGAGGGGCCTTGCCTACGGAACTCGCCCTGACCTAGGGAAACCCACAGCCCACCTCTCCCACCCAGACCCCTCCACTGTGCGCAAAGTCAGCAGAACAAGAGTGTACTCACCCCCTTGTGGCTGCTGTGATGCCCTCAAGCGCCCATCCAACTCCGGGTAGGCCACCGCCAGGATCCTGAACATCAAGGGGGGTCATGGTGCAACGGGCACCCCTCCCACGTCGGGAGGCCATCCCCAGCTGAGCCTCCGCCGTCTTCTTGCTCCAGCGGCAAATGTCCTCCCATCTGTTCTGGCAGTGGGTGCTCCATCTGTGGTAGACCCCCAGGGTCCGGACATCCTTGGCGATGGCACGTCAAATATATTTTTTCTGGTGGGCGCTGACCTACATGAAATGTACAGGAGAAAAAGAGAAGTTATTACCAACTGCACCGTCAAACTGATTGGCCCCCATCCCTACCCTTGCCATGTGGCACATGCATTCACCGTCTTTCATGCATGCAGCACTCTCCCCCCTTCCTTCTTACATCCAGCCCTCTCCACACAGGCGTAGCCCATACAACATGCTCCCAGTGTACTTACCTGTTTGTCTGGAGGACCGTAGAGTAGCGTGTACTGGGGGAGGACCCCATCCACAAGTTTCTCCAACTCGTCCGATTGAAGGCAGGGGCCCTTTCCCCAGACACTCGAGCCATTGTCTCTTCCAGACCGAGGTCATAGCAGCACTTGCAGTGTAGGTCCTCTCCTGTCGAAGATCAGGTATCGAGTGATTGAACAGATAGAAAATGGCAGTCACGTCCGCAACGGTGCGTACCGTCACAGCCGGCGTACATCGTCATTGGCTCCAATGTTAACCAATGCAGCATTGCACCGCGGTCTTTGACCGCCTACCGCGATGGTGTACAACGCCAGCGCAGTTACCTCACATCCCATTGTCCCACTTTACAGGTCAGGCAGCCGCCATTTCAGGGGCCCACATGGCTTCATTTTCAACTGTGTCACACATGCCTAGGCCTATACTCAACACACATACAGGCCACCTTTTGTGTATGAATGGTGTTCTGTGTAAACTGGGGGTATGTACCTCTTGAGTTTTTTTACTCTGTGCTCGCTGTTGTCCTTCATAGGCACCGTCCACTGGGACATGTGAGGAGATGGCGGCATCCTCCGGTGTACCGACCGTTGGTGGACCTGTCGACAATGGAGAAGCGACATGTGATTATCACATAAAGGCTTGACCATGCCACATTCCAGGAACTGTGTACCCAGTTGGAGCCAGACCTGATGTCAGACCTGATGTCAGCAATCTGCCATCCCACAGGAATCCCCCCTCAAGTGCAGGTGCTGTCAGTGCTCCATTTCCTTGCAAGTGGGTCTTTTCAAACACAGCCTATGTATTCCAACGTGTTGTCAAGAGTGTTGTCTGGCCTTCTGAAACACATGCGGACCTACATCGTTTTTCCTCAGGTGGAGGATTTGCCTACAGTGAAAGGTGATTTCTATGCCCTGGGACACATCCACAACATCATAGGTGCCATTGATGGGACACATGTGGCTTTGGTCCCCCCCCCACAGGAGTGAACAGGTGTACAGAAACCAGAAGAGTTATCATTCTATGAATGTACAGATGGTATGTTTCGCAGACCAGTACATCTCCCATGTGAATGCCATGTTCCCTGGCTCAGTGCATGACGCCTACATCCTGCGGAATAGCAGCATCCCTTATGTGATGGGTCAACTCCAGAGGCACCGTGTGTAGCTATTAGGTGAGCACCTGGAAGCTAGTCAGTGGGAATGATTGTCAGGGTCTGGGGATATCCCTACAGGTTAGTGTGTGTCTAACAGTTGTCCCTCGCCATTTGCAGGTGACTCTGGTTACCCCAACCTGTCATAGCTACTGACCCCAGTGAGGAATCCCAGGACAAGGGCAGAGGAACGCTACAATGAGGCCCATGGGCGAAGTAGGAGGGTGATCGAGCGGACCTTCGGCCTCCTGAAGGCCAGGTTCTGGTGCCTCCATATGACAGGTGGATCCCTATTCTACTCACCAAAGAAGGTGTGCCAGATCATCGTGGCCTGCTGTATGCTTCACAACTTGGCTTTGCGACTACAGGTGCTTTTTCTGCAGGAGGATGGTCCAGATGGCGGTGTTGTGGCAACTGTGGAGCCTGTGAACAGTGAAGCAGAGGAAGCAGAGGAAGAAGACATGGACAACAGGGACGCAGTGACCCAGCAATATTTCCAGTGAGACACAGGTAAAAGTACAGACCTGCCTACTACATGTACTTTAACACTACTACCTCTCTACTGTCTGTCGTTTTCACCCAGTGTATGGTCACTGAGTTGTCACTTTCCCTTACGATTTCACAGATGTGGGTCCCACTGTGTGACATCTGCTTAGATTCCTCATGGACTAGAGCTGTGTGACATAGGTATGTTGACATTACAATTGAAAGAGCATTTTGTCACTGTAATTGCTAATATACTATTTTGAAATCACAGACAGACTCCAGATTGTTTTGTGCTTTAAGTGTGTTTATTTAAGTGCTCAATATTGGAGGGGGTAGTGAAATGGTGAGGGGTGATGGCGGAGGAATGTCCATGACAGAGTCCAGTCTATTAGTCTCACAGGTGCATTGCCCATATGGGCATAGGAAGTGGAGCTGGGGCAGTTTAAGTATGGACAGGGTGACAAAGTGGGACAGTAGGATGACAATCAGGGTGGTCTCATTTCTTGGCGGGGGTCTCGACATCGTGCTCTGTCTGGTTCCTGGATCTCAGGGACCGTTTGCGGGGTGGTTCTCCCTCTGCAGGGGGTGGGGTGCTGGTGTGGTGGTCCTATGGCAGGGCGTCCTGTCCACTAGCGCCGGCGGAGGTGGTGGCCAGTTCATCGTCCATGCTAGTGTCAGGGGCCCCTTGTAGTGCCACAGTGTCCCTCCTGGTGTTGACGAGTTCCTTCAGCACCCGTACGATGGTGCCCAGGGTGGAGCTGATGGTTCTGAGTTCCTCCCTGAACCCCAAATACTGTTCCTCCTGCAGGCGCTGGGTCTCCTGAAACTTGGCCAGTACTGTTGCCATCGTCTCCTGGGAGTGGTGGTAGGCTCCCATGATGGAGGAGAGGGCCTCGTGGAGAGTGGGTTCCCTTGGCCTGTCCGCCCCCTGTCGCACAGCAGCCCTCCCAGTTCCCCTGTGTTCCTGGGCCTCTGTCCCCTGGACCATGTGCCCACTACCACTGCCCCCAGGTCCCCCTTGTTGTTGGGGTGGTGGGTTAGCCTGGGTTCCCTGGAGTGGTGGACACACAGCTGATTGACGTGTCCTGGGGACGGAGGTATGGGCACGCTGGGTGGGTACTGTGCTGGTGTTTCCAGAGGGGGGAAGGTCTGTGGTGGCCTGTGACTGGGTGAGGGCAACCGACTGTCCAGAGGTCCCCGATGGACCGGGCTGGTCATCTAGATCCAGTTGGACAGAGGTGCTGTCATCACTGTGGGCCTCTTCTGTTGGTGGTGTGGACATGTGTGGACCCTCCTGTCCAGTGACATTGGGTAGGGGTCCTGCAGGGGTATAAAAGGATGGTTATTACATCTGTGTGTGTCATGGTGTGCAATAGGTGGGTGACCGTGTACCCCAGTGCTTGCATTCCTGTGTGGAACCTTGTGTGATGATGGTTTAGGGGGTTGTATGGGTTATGTGCAGTGGGCATGCTTTAGTGATGGGTGTCCATGCTTTGTTGTTGCATGCAGGGCTTGGTGTTGGGATGGGTGGGTTGTGATTGTGAGACATATGTGAGGAGTTGGAGTGATGGGGTGAGGGTGAGTGTGGGGGTATGTGCTGGCATGCAGGTAGGGTGGGGGATGTAATAGTTAAGATTTGTCTTACCAGAGTCCATTCCTCCACCTACTCCTGAGAGGCCCTCAGGATGTAGAATCACCAAGACCTGCTCCTCCCATGTTGTTAGTTGTGGGGGAGGAGGTGGGGGTCCGCCGCCAGTCCTCTGAACCGCCAGGTGGTGTCTTGAGACCACGAACTCACCTTCCCCCGTAGGTCGTTCCACCTCTTCCTGATGTCCTCCCGATTTCTTGGGTGCTGTCCCACTGCGTTGACCGTGTCCACTATTCTTCGCCATAGGTCCATCTTCCTTGCAATTGAGGTGTGCTGAACCTGTGCTCCGAATAGCTGTGGCTCCACCCGGACGATTTCCTCCACCATGACCCTGTGCTCCTCCTCCGAGAACCTGGGGTGTCTTTGCCGTGCCATGGGGTGGTGTAGGTGATGTGTGGGGTGGAGTGTGTGGAGATAAGTGTGCTGATATGTAGTGGTGTGTTGTGTGATGTGCGTGGAAGTTCTGTGGGTGATGCTGTTGTTCTTGCTGGTGCTGTCTCTCTCTGGCCTGATTTAGGGAATTTTTGGTAGTAGGGGTTTGTGGGTGATGTGGGTGTGTGTTTTATATTGTAATGGGTGTGTGGGAGTGGTGTGTGTATGTGTATCAGGTGTGTGTATTTTGAATTGTCCAATGTGGCTGTGTGTTGTATGTATGTGTGTATTTTGAGCGCGTCGGTGTGTACCGCCAATGGAATACCGCGCTTGAAAAAACGCTGCGTGGATTCGTGGCTCGTGATTGTGTGGGCGTATTTCTGTTGGCGTGACGGTGGAGGTTTTGTTTTCGCCAGTTTATCACTGACCTTTGGTATGGTGGACTTGTGTGGGTGTCTGAATTTTGGCGGATTCCGTGCTGTGGGTCATAATAGCTGTGGTGGAATTCCGCGGCCGTGTCGGTGTTTTGGCGGTCTTCTGCACGGCGGTAACCGGCTTTTACCGCCAATGTTGTAATGAGTGCCTATATCTCATATCCTACGGTAACAAAAACTTGTGCCCCCGCCATGCACACTTTTTTCATCAAAAATGTTACTGCAAATATTACACTGATATCATCAATGATGTTATCAACGATGTCATGAGTGCCCTAATTTGTAGGATAATTAGTGCATGGCGAGGGTGCAAGTTATGGTTACCTTTGGGCACGAGTTAAAGTTACATGAGATATGTGCTATAATACTATTTTTTAAATGTGGGTTTATTATTGTATTATTTCTGGCTGTGTAATGTGCTAAAACCTGACAGGCATCAAAGAATGAGTGCACGTTTATCCATTAAATAAATACAAAAAGATACAAGTTATCACCTCATCTGTCACAAAATAAATATAGATAAACACCAATAAGGCGGCCAAAAAACAATATGGATAAATACAGATGGAAATGTCAAAAAAATAAATACCATAAAACCGGGAGCCTTAGTCATAAGTCAGTTTCTGTCAATAAACTGCCACTTTTGGAACTATCCCCATGAGTGTGATCTATGCTTTCTGGCCTGTAACCGTCATGGTCAATATAGAGATATATCTTGCACAAACCGCTCCTGAACTCCAAACCCTGCGTGAGTGTTGGGTCAGAACGGCAAAGCTGACAATTATTCCATGAAGAAATATTCTTGTCAGAGGAATAAGAGATGTGCTCTCAGCCTATTCAGACTGCTGCAGTAATGATTCCAAAATGGCTCATGGAGTGTTTCAACTGAAAGATAGTCTTGTTCCTGATAATGGCAGTACATCATGGTTGCAAGTATACTGTATACAGTGAAAACATAGAAAATGGACTAACACAAGAAAACAGAACTTTATCATATCGCCATCTTTAACTGGTGTCTCACACTCTCGAAATGTGACAATTCTAACCATGAAAGGAAAAAGATAAAAAGGAGAAAATGGCAATGCACAGCAAAATACTATTGCTTCAATGGGCTTTTCTTATTGTCCTCTAAAGCAGTAATTCTCGCAATGCAGATTTGTCACGTCTCATTCTAGTGTGTTGGATTCAACTGCCAACCACACACTATGCACCTTATCAAATCACTGCAATATGCCATACTACAATTCACATTTATAAGTAGTGTAAATACAAGTAAATACAGTGAAATGTAAAACAAGAACAGCACTCACTAATGTTGTCATCCCTGAGTGGTATCTAAAACAAGATGCATACTCTGTGGTTGATACCTTGGGAGTTTTCTCTCTTTCTGTTTTCTTTTTGGCTTTTCCTGGTGGACTAGAAGAGAAAAAATTACATCAGGCAGACTGCTCTAAAGAGGATGGATGGTCCAATATACTTTGACGCCCCAAAGTACATCTGGCCGTCGGTGTAAGGTTTCTGCTTGAAAGGCCAACAGGAGCTGCCAGGTAGAAACATCACTGTCCGTTTGATTCTAAATACATCAAGTAACAAGTCAGTTTGGTGGACAGGGGATTCCACCATGTTTGTTGAAAAGTACCATGTCAAACTCTAAATCAGACCCTAAGTTATGGTTCTGGCTGAAAATTGTAAAACCACAAAAAAACACTAGTTATATTTATGAAAGCTGACAAAGCATGACATGACTTGTGCTGCCCTCTAAGTTGTTCACTAGATAGCTCTTTTCATTTGCGGTCATGGGCCAATCCTTTCTGGGTCAATAAGTCGTTCTCTGTAAGTACCCGCTGCACTTTGACGACACTCCCCGGTTCAGAGAACTCCAGTGCAACTTTGTGCATCGTGCTGGTCACTCATGCTACACAGCAGTGGTTGGTAGTGCTAGCGCAGGAATTTTAATAAACATTATTAACAAGTGTTCATGTATTCTGAGTAATGGATTTGCATAGAAAATGTAATAACAATAGAAAAATAATGCACGCATTTGAAAATGTGATAACGATGGGTGGTCACCAATGCTCACGAAGTGTACTTATTAATAGTCTACTAATATGAAATGTTGAGTATATGTTTGACTAATGTAGTAATGTGTCATGTAAAGGGTTATGTATTATGTATTAGCTTTATTAATTGTAGGCCTTAACTTAGCGGAAGTCTTGGCTTAGTTGCCAGACCTCATGTCAAGCTGTATTTCATAACGTCTAATAAAATGGCTGTCCTAGAGAGTTAAACTGTGCTTTTCCATTGTATTGTGTAAATGTGTTCATAGCTGAAAATCTTTTCTCATGAGAATTGACTGCTAGAAGCTGCTGTTCTTGCTAAATGTAACAATATGAGTGTAATGGTTATGAGACTGACTATCTCAGGAGAAAAACAAAGGAGACACTGACTGGAGTATAAGCTGCAACAAAATTGTTAGCTGACAAGCCGGATGATGAGGACGTTGCAGGAGAAACCAATGAGCGACATGTGAATGGAATAGTGGTAGAATTCATAGATTTGAAGCTTTAGTTTTATTGGACAAAGTGTGAACATGCAATCCCTTGACCAATAGGCACTTGGGAAGTAGTTTTAGGGAATTTAACTTAACAGGACTGCACCAAGAGGAGACAAGCATTTTTCTCTCTATTCTTCTTGAGGGTTTACCTCTATTCTTTCGAGTTGCTTAAAGACTTTGCTTTTCTGAACTTTGATGCTGAATCCTGAATCCTTGCTGACCGAACTGATGTCCTGATGACGAAGACTATCTTAGCTTGCCGATCCAATTGAGGAGAGGTATTATTGTACCCATCTGTTTGTTATGCCTATTTGCTTTTTCTTTCTAGTTACTAAGCACACTGTTTTGATAGAGCCATAGTTAGATGTTTTCCAAATTTGTGTTACTAAATTGTTTTGCATGAAGCCCAACATGCTGATGCTAATCTGATGTTAGATAAGGGTTCTCACCCAAAAACATCTGCCAATAGGGAATAATGTTTGATGAATTTCTCTGCTGAATCTAGATGTATGTGATATAGTTTGCGCAATTGATCTTGTTATTAATTTGCACCTTGATTTTGAGTTTATTTACATGAGGTTAGCATTGTTAATATAGAGAAATAAATATTCTAACTTTTACTAAAAAGTGTGGTTATTCATGACTGAAAGGTTATGGTGTGTGACGATTACTGACTCCAATGATTATTAATGTCATTTCGTTTTGCCCTTTTATATTGGAAAACAGTTTTTTTGGGTAAGGGCAAGTTGTATGCAGCTTTTGTGGATCTAAGATCTGCATTCGATTTGGTCCCTAGGTCTAAATTATGGGATTGCATACTGGAACAGGGAATGCCCAGGGCTCTAGTGCGACTCTTAATGAATCTTCATGCATACACTTATGCCCAAGTCCGCTGGGGTAAGCCTGGCGAGGTTACGGACAGGTTCCATGTTTTGAAAGGTGTTAGACAAGGATGTGTCCTGGCTCCCACTTTGTTTTCCCTGTTTATTAATGGGGTTACCAAATATTTTGCAACACATCCCACGGATGCTCCCCAGATAGCGGGAATGAAAGTACCATTGCTCATGTTCGCGGATGATACCTTGTTATTATCAAAGACAAGGCAAGGGCTCCAGCAGGCCCTACTCAGATTTGAGTTATTTTGTGACGAGCATAAGCTAGAAGTAAATGTTTCTAAAACAAAATTCATGGTACTAAGAGGTCGAACACAAACTGTGGCAAGGGTTAAAATGGGTGGTGCTATTTTGGAGCAAACTAATGAATTTACATATCTGGGTGTGCATTTTAGTGATAATTTTAGTTGGAAACCCCAGATCGATATCCAAGCACTTAAACATGTTCAACTAGGCGGTGCCCTTCTTAAGGAATATAAAAGATAATTTACCCGCCCGATGTCCCCACTTATGGAAATCTATGGGTCAAAAATTCTTCCCTCAGTCTTGTATGGGGCAGAGCTTTGGGGTTATAGCAATCTGGACCGACTGATGCTGGCCCAAAATAGATTTACAAGAGGGGCGGTTGGTCTTCCGAGGTCATCCCCACGTATCCCGCTCCTTTATGACCTTGGGCTCCAACCGGTGGAAGATCAAGCCAGATTTCGGCCCTTGGCCTTCTGGCAGAGGTTGTGGTCTACCCCAGAGCTGTTATTATATGCGAAAGCATGCCTCGAGGTAAGGGACACCCTAGGATCCGATAAGATTGGTTGGTTTAAGGGTGTTAGAACCACCCTTTGTGCCATGGGTCTAGGTGCCCTTTGGCACAACCCAGACTCAGCTACTTTTCCTTCAAAAAAAGAGCTGAAACAACTATATTGGGAATGGGTGGTAGGCATAAGACACTCATCCCTTATAGGTAGTTCCCTTACAACAACCTTTGTACACGTGAAAGATGTCTCTGCAATTGAAAAGTACTGGGATGCTATTACAAAACCTCTGGACCGCAAATTATATCACCAAGTTAGAGTGGGCTCAATTGTCGCGCCGCGTGGTGCGGCGCGAGCCGAATGTTCGGCACAAGCCGGGCGTTCGGCTGGGGCCGCACAGCGCGTTTCTAAAACGCGGCGCGCCCCCAGCCTTTCATGCACTTTTCGAGGCCCCAGGCATTGCATGGGGCCTCGCTCTATCGTTTTCCACCGCCTTGCTGGGGTCTCCTGACCCCCCTTACCTGTTCTTCTTTCTTCCTTCTTGTCCTCTTTCTTTTCTTCTTTCTGGGGTCTTTTTGTTGTACTTTTTTTATGTCTTCTTCCCTTCCCAGGTTACCTTTCTCTTCCCAGCATTCATTGTTCCCTATTCTCTATGGTTTCTATTCTGTTTTGTTCTATGTACCTCTCCCTGTCTAATATGGTGTCCTTTTACTTCCTGTGGGTCACTTCCTGTCTTTTGGTATATAAGGGCTGTGTTTTCTTCATTTCCTTGCGCTGCAACACTTTCTGCTCAGTTAGTGTCTTCGCTCCTGATTTCCTCCCCTTTTGGTTCTGGATTTCAGCATTCTGTGTTTCCTGACCTTTGCTCCTTTTGGATTCCTGTTTGTTTGTTCTTGTTTTTTCCAGGAATCTTCCTGTTTGGAGGTTTTTCCCCTTTTCCTAAGGGTTTTTTTCCCTCTGGCGCTATTTTCTGAAGGGCACGGTCTGTTCTTGGCGTCTCCATTGCCTACAGCACCGTGGCTACCAGAAAGAGTCGCCCCTTTTTGGGCCAAAGTCGAACATTGAAGATCCACGCCACCAGATCTGCAAATTCCAGGCGCAAGCAGCACGTGAGTCGTGACAGATTGCAGCGCCCAACCATTCCGACGTCCTCAAACACCATGGATGACTCAGTGGCGGCTGCTGCAGATCCGGAACAATCTCTTTTGACCACGATTCAGCAACAAGCTCAGGAATTGCAACAACTACGCAATGAAAATGCTGCGTTACGACAGGCTTTGGCTCTCCGCACCAGTGATGTTCCAACTATCTCCGCTTCCACCCCTTGTTTCTCTGGTGAACCAACCAAGCTTCGCGAGTTCCTGGATGCATTAACAGTGTACTTCGCCTTCCGACCTACCCAATTCTCCCACGACAGGACCAAGGTGGGTTATCTTATCAGTGCCTTATCCGGTCCAGCCTTGGCCTGGGCAACCCCGATGGTGTCCTCCAACGACCCGGTACTGTCGGACTATTCCACCTTTGTGAGTCGCTTCAAACAGATGTTTAGCCGTCCTGGATTGGAAGCCTCTGCTGAAGAAGCCCTATGTGACATCCAACAAGGCTCGCAAGACGTCCTGCAATATATAACCCGTTTTCGTCAGCTGGCGGCAGAGACCACTTGGGTGGAACGTACTCTGGTAACTTTATTTCCTAGAGGACTCAAAGAAGAAATAAAGGATGAACTAGTACATTCTACCAGAGCAGAAGAGCTTCGTGGCCTGATGGATCAAGCACTGTCCATCGAATATCGTCTTCAGGAACGGAGATCGGAAAAGAAAAGGAGTAGAGGGTTTTCCCAGCCAAGTAGCTCACGAGCTTGCCTACAGCGTTCCGAGGAACCTCGCACTCCTGCTAGAGACATCGAAGGGGAACCCATGCAGGTGGATACTACCCGAGGTCCGCTCTCTGCTAGTGAACGAGAAGACAGACGCAAGAGAGGGTTGTGCCTGTACTGTGGTTCTGCTGGTCACATGCTTCGTACCTGTCCTGTACGTCCGCCCAGGCCTTCGGGAAACGCCACCTCCCGTCCTCTGTAAGAAGGGAGGGGACGGGATCTACAGCTATACCTTCCATCAGCTCCTTTAATGACAATACAACCGCCTTGTTCATTTTTCCTGTCCTGTTACAACTTCCTGACGGTCGTCAAGAAAAGACTATGGCATTACTAGATTGTGGTGCTAGTGGTATATACATGGACAAGACGTGGGCTGCTGCTCACCAAGTTCCTACACAAGCAAAAGAAGTACCCGAACAGGTACACACCGTGGATGGATCCTTGATATCCTCGGGTCCTGTAGACACCACTACCCTGATGTTAAGTCTACAGGTGGGAAACCATCAAGAACACATTTCCTTCGATCTTATCACGTCCCCCAACCATACCATCATTCTTGGAATTCCGTGGTTCATCAGACATAACCCGTATATAAATTGGGTAACCCGGACAGTTTCTTTGTCTTCGCAATTTTGTCATGAGAACTGTTTTACTTCCGACAAGTATTGGTCTCCGAAAAGATCTTTAGATACTGAAGGTGCCACTGGTATGTCCATTAATACGGTCCAAGGGGTCCCAGACCACTATTTGGAGTTTCAGGATGTTTTCCAAAAACCGTCGAAACCTGTGCTACCTCCACATCGAGAATATGATTGTGCTATTCCATTGGAACCCGGCACAATTGTTCCTTTTGGGAGGATGTACTCTCTCACGGAACCCGAAAGAGAAGTTCTAAAAGAGTATCTGGACGAAAATATACAGAGTGGTCTTATTGTTCCATCGTCGTCTCCGGCTGGGGCTCCTCTCTTTTTTGTGCCCAAGAAGACAAAGGATCTTCGTCCTTGCCTGGATTTTCAAGGTCTGAATAAAATAACAATTAAAGATCGTTATCCTTTGCCTCTTATCAGGGACATACTAGAAGCTATCAGAGGGGCTCAACGTTTTACTAAATTAGATTTACGAGGAGCTTACCACCTTTTACGCATAAAAGAAGGCGACGAATGGAAGACAGCTTTCAGGACTCCATTTGGCCATTTTGAATATAGGGTTATGCCGTTTGGCCTCACTAACGCCCCCGCAATCTTCCAGAGATTTATGGACTCAGTGTTTTCAGACCGTCTGAATCAGACAGTCGTGATCTACCTAGATGATATTCTTATTTATTCTAGAAATCCTGAACTCCATTCTTCCCATGTGAAACAAGTTCTTCAAAGACTTCGTGCTCATCAACTATTTTGCAAACCAGAAAAATGTGAGTTCGACATGACGGAAGTCAAATATCTGGGCTATCATTTAAGTCCCACTGGCATAGCTATGGATCAAGAAAAGGTACAAGCTATCCTAGAGTGGCCTTCTCCTTCTTCCATAAAAGAAACACGTTTCCTAGGGTTAGCAAACTTCTATCGACAATTCATTCTAGACTTTGCCAGACTGACTAGCCACATAACTCACACCTTAAAAAAGGAAAATTTAAAGAAAGGGTTTGTCTGGACTGAGGCGGCTGAAGCAGCCTTTCAAGAATTAAAGAGAGTCTTCACCCAAGCCCCCATCTTGAGACATCCAGATACCACCAAACAATTTATAGTCGTTACTGATGCTTCTGAGAGAGCCATCGGAGCTGTCTTACTCCAACAACAAGAGGATGATGGTCTTGAACATCCTGTTTTCTACTTGTCTCATATCCTTTCCACAGCTGAACAACACTATTCTGTACTGGAAAGGGAATTATTGGCTCTGAAAACAGCCTGCCTTGAGTGGAGACAGTTTCTGATGGGTTCCAAGGAACCATTTGAGGTGAGGACAGACCACCGTAACCTACAATGTTTACGAAATTTTGTATGCCAGAATAGTCGTCAGGCCCGCTGGGCCTTTTTCTTCAGTCAGTACGATTTTTTTATCACATATATTCCTGGATCTCAAAACATTCTGGCTGATGCTCTGTCTCGCCGATATCCAGAGTGTACTCCTTCCTCATCTCAGTATCTTCTGGAACCCCGTAAGATCATTGGAGTGGCTCAGTCTTTCCTGGAAGAAGTACAACTGGAATACGCCAACCTATCGGACCACGACATTGAAGATCTAAGACCATTAATACATAAGAAACAAGGATATTTTTATTATCAAAACCTGATATTCCTCCCCACTAACAAGGTGCAAGAAAAGGCATTACAAATGTGCCATGATTCACCTGTAGCTGGTCATAGAGGCATCAAGGCCACACAAGAACTTCTTTCACGATTTTTCTGGTGGCCTACCTGGAAGCTGGATGTGGAAAGATACGTTCAGGCCTGTCCCATATGTGCCCAAATCAAGATACCCCATACCCGACCGGCAGGATTACTACAGCCTTTGCCTGTTCCACCGGCCCCATGGCATACCATCTCTACTGATTTTATGTGTTCACTCCCACCATCAGCAGGAAACCGGGTCATCATGGTCACGGTGGATTCTTTCACGAAGATGGCTCATTTCACTGCCCTGAAAAGGCTACCCACTTCTCAAGAACTAAGTCAAATATTCATTGATCATATCTTCCGTCTCCATGGACTTCCACATACCATAATATCTGATAGAGGACCTCAGTACATTTCCTGATTTTGGAGGCATTTTTGTAAAACACTAAATATTAATAGAGCCCTGTCTTCAGGATTCCATCCTCAGACCAACGGCCAGACCGAGCGTCTGAACCAAGGACTAGAGCAATATCTTCGATGCTTTTGCAATTCTACCCAAAGTAACTGGAACACTTACCTCTCTATAGCAGAATTTTCCTACAATAACTCAGTCCATAGTGCCTCCAAGGTCACTCCCTTTTTCTGTTCATATGGTTTTCATCCTACCTCTTTTCCTACTTCTCCACAATCCAACTCTCCTCTACCCGCTATTACCTATTTCTCCAAACGCCTTCTCCAAATCCATAGACTAATTCGATCTAATTTGTTACATACCAAGAGATATATGAAGAAGGCTGCTGACAAGAGACGTGCTACCAATCCAGACTATCATCCGCAAGATAAAGTCTGGCTCTCCTCCAAATTCTTACCCTCACGTCTTTCTCAAAATAAGTTCACACCTCGTTACTATGGGCCTTTCCGTATTCTTCAGTTGGTCAATCCTGTCACTGTCCGTCTTCACTTACCTCATACATGGAAGATTCATCCGGTCTTTCATGTTTCTCAGCTTAAACCTTATGTGCCTGACCCTTACTCACGTCAGTTTCCTTGTCCACCTCCTGTACTCGTGGATGATGTTCCTGAATATGAAGTACAGGAAATTTGTGACTCTCGTCTTTTTCACAAACGCCTTCAGTATCTGATTCATTGGAAGGGTTATCCTCTCAGTGAATGCTCTTGGGAAGATGCATCTTCTGTTCACGCTCCTCGCCTGATTCAACGCTTTCACCGTTTATTTCCTCTCAAACCTGGCCCTTCGGGAGGGGGACCTACTGTCGCGCCGCGTGGTGCGGCGCGAGCCGAATGTTCGGCACAAGCCGGGCGTTCGGCTGGGGCCGCACAGCGCGTTTCTAAAACGCGGCGCGCCCCCAGCCTTTCATGCACTTTTCGAGGCCCCAGGCATTGCATGGGGCCTCGCTCTATCGTTTTCCACCGCCTTGCTGGGGTCTCCTGACCCCCCTTACCTGTTCTTCTTTCTTCCTTTTTGTCCTCTTTCTTTTCTTCTTTCTGGGGTCTTTTTGTTGTACTTTTTTTTATGTCTTCTTCCCTTCCCAGGTTACCTTTCTCTTCCCAGCATTCATTGTTCCCTATTCTCTATGGTTTCCATTCTGTTTTGTTCTATGTACCTCTCCCTGTCTAATATGGTGTCCTTTTACTTCCTGTGGGTCACTTCCTGTCTTTTGGTATATAAGGGCTGTGTTTTCTTCATTTCCTTGCGCTGCAACACTTTCTGCTCAGTTAGTGTCTTCGCTCCTGATTTCCTCCCCTTTTGGTTCTGGATTTCAGCATTCTGTGTTTCCTGACCTTTGCTCCTTTTGGATTCCTGTTTGTTTGTTCTTGTTTTTTCCAGGAATCTTCCTGTTTGGAGGTTTTTCCCCTTTTCCTAAGGTTTTTTTTCCCTCTGGCGCTATTTTCTGAAGGGCACGGTCTGTTCTTGGCGTCTCCATTGCCTACAGCACCGTGGCTACCAGAAAGAGTCGCCCCTTTTTGGGCCAAAGTCGAACATTGAAGATCCACGCCACCAGATCTGCAAATTCCAGGCGCAAGCAGCACGTGAGTCGTGACATCAATACCTTTAAGGTGTTTAACCTCAACCTGGGGCACTGGAGGCCCAGATAAATGCCCATTGTGTACTGAAATGCGGGAAAATGTGAGCCATTTGTTCTTTGTCTGTCCATTATATGCTGCCCCAAGGAAGAAGTGGTTGGTACCCCTATGCAAAAGTCTGGGCACACAATCGGCCGAGACTGCTTGTAGGATCCTTAAAACTGATCTTTCACCTACTATAGCAATAGGGGTGGCCAAATTCCTGGGGTGGGCATGGATAATTCGTTCTGAACTACTAAAACAGCTATATGTTTTAGATAAGTAAATTATCTTGAACTTTAGAACCGAGTTTTTAAAGTAATGTTCTTCTTTTTTTTTTAATATGTTAAAATATTTAACAAATTAAGCATTAGATAGATTTAATACGTTCTTAGTAGCTTTTATGAAATATTGTATTTATTATTTTAATCGTTAGCACTGATAATTTTATAAGTATTATGACGTGTAGCATGTCTTTTATGATGAAATATCGAATAAAGACTTCATTGACTTGACTTGACTTGATTATTAATGTCATTGATTATTGTTGACAATTGATATTGTCTATTGACTATTGATCATTATCTACAAGTACTGGAGTTATGGTGGGATCATTTTAATTGTGATTCAAAAGGTTCATAGACCTATTTGCGTCCCCTTGTAAGTTTACTTGTTAAGGTTAGACGCGCTAACAGACATGGTTGCAGAGACGGATGGTTTGTCTCTTTAAGAGCTCACCATAGACGTCCAGTATAGAATAACAGACACTGACAGAGAATAAAGCAGAGATGGATGGTGTGGTAGGCTGTGGTGGTGCACGAGCACAGTAAGACTGAGTCGGATAAGTATGGTTTGTGGGTATTATCGTATGCTTTTATTATTTGTTAAATGTCTATAAAGAAAGTATAGTGTTCCGTATTTCTGACGTGGATGTAATTGATTCTTCCTTTCGCTCTTTGTTAATATTCTTCTTTCTTCTTATGTCCTTTTGTAGGGTTGGCTGTGACGGTGTCGGATGGTGGACCACTCGGGCGGTTTCCGGGACCATAGGAGAGCAGGGAGAGAAACAGCAGGTAAGTCTTTCTGTGGGATCTGGGTATTGCTATTTCTATTCAAAGGGGGAAGGGAGCAAGCAGGGTGGGTTGGTGAGGATATTCCACTGTGAAGGGTTTTATTGCTGGTGCCCGTTCGGTTTCTCGCCCCCCCTTAGTGGTTTAGTGCACCTCTACTTCCCCTCTCCCGCCTCCCTGGTTCCCTTCCCCGGTGCCCGTGTTTCCCTGTGATCCCCTTCCCCCTAGGAGGGACCGTACCTTCGAGAGCCACGACCCTCCAGGGTCATGGCAGGCGTCTCGCGTCCTCGTCGTTTCCTTGTCCGCTGTAATCGGCGTCTTCTCGTTAGCTCCGTGGGAGGACTCGTCCGAATTCAGCACCGCTGTCTCTGACACTGCAACTCCACCGACTGGGTTCTTCTCCGTGGCGTTCGATTCGCCAGGAATGTAGTCTGTCTTCTCTTGTACTTCTGAAACCAGGAAGTTGTTGCTGGTGACGCGACGTAGCGTTCTCTCGTTGTCATGAGAACGCAAAACCGTATTGAGGGAACTTGTGGAATGATGTCGGCTACGAGGGAGAGAAGACGCGGTTGCAGAGACCCGTCTACAGTCCCCTTTCCATGATCGGGACTGCTCGAGGACCGAGGAGGAGGAAGGAGGAAACCGAGACAGGTAATCGTCGGGACCCTGTTGTGTGCCAGGAATGTGGCGGACCTGGAAAGTAAAAGGTTGTAGTTCTAGGAACCAGCGCAACACTCTAGAATTAGAGTCCTTGTGAGAGGCGAGCCATGTAAGAGGGGCATGGTCAGTGTACAGGATAAAGGACCTGCCCAAAAGGTAATATTGCAGAGATTCAATCGCCCATTTAATGGCTAAACACTCTTTTTCAATAGTAGGGTAGTGGGTTTCCCTTGGAAGAAGTTTCCTGCTTATAAAGACAACCGGGCGATCGAATCCTTCATCATCGGGTTGGGTGAGGACGGCACCGAGACCAACGCTAGAAGCATCAGTATACAGGTGGAAAGGTCTGGAAAAATCAGGACATTTCAGTATCGGATCAGTGGTCAAGGAATATTTTAACTGTTCAAAACTACGATTCTGGGTTTCGGAAAATGGTGCGAGTATCGTGGGACGGTGTTTAGTCAGCAGGTCAGTCAGAGGGGCAGCGATGGCCGAATAGTTGGGGATAAACCGTCTATAGTAACCTACCAACCCGAAGAATGATCGTAAATCCCTCTTAGTTTTAGGTTTAGTAGCTTGTAGTATGGCCTCGATTTTGTTTTTTTGTGGTTGAAGGACGCCATTACCTATCACATGACCTAGGTATGAAATTTCTGTGTTCCCCAATACACATTTCTTGGGATTGGCTGTTAGTCCGGCCTCTGTTAGAGCAGTAAAGACCTCATTAAGATGTAGTAAGTGATTGTGCCAAGTGTCACTATAAATGACAATGTCATCTAGATAGGCTGCGGTAAAGTCCTGAAATGGTTTTAGCACTTGATCCATCAGGCGCTGGAATGTAGCAGGGGCGCCGTGAAGACCGAAGGGTAAAACCGTGAACTGATAGAGGCCGAACGGTGTTGAAAACGCTGTCTTTTCCTTGGCGTCCAGGGCGAGAGGGATTTGCCAATACCCCTTTGTCAAATCAAGGGTGGATAAGTAGTTTGCTTTCCCTAATTTTTCTAAGATGTCATCTACTCGAGGAATGGGGTACGTATCAAACAGGGAGATATCATTACGTTTGTGAAAATCGATGCAAAACCTAATAGATCCGTTGGGTTTCGGAACAAGCACTACGGGGGAATTCCATGGACTATTAGAGGGTTCAATTACACCCAGGGCTAACATTTTCTTAATTTCCTCCTCAATTACAAGTTTCCGTGCCTCAGGTATACGATAAGGGCGAAGGCGGACAATCTGTCCTGCAGGTGTTTTTATATTATGGTAGATTAAAGGAGTTTTACCCGGTTTCTCTGAAAAGAAATTCGGATGTTGTTTTAAGAGTGTGTACAGCTGTTGTTTCTCAGTTTCAGTTAGAGCCATATTGATACAGGGGTTCCCTTCTGGGTTTGTTTTTATTAAAGGACATAATTCTACATCTAGCTCTTTGGATGGCGAGATAAAGTAGCCAGTGGCTGTTTGATTCTCTGTCTCTTCTACTGGTCTCCATTGTTTTAGTAAGTTGATATGGTAGATCTGGGTTCTTCTTGGGTGAGTATTTAACTCTATGAGGTAGGTAACGGGAGTGACTGCTCTAATGACTCTATAGGGCCCTTGCCATTTAGCGATTAATTTATGTTCAGACGTGGGCCTCATTATGAGGACCTGTTCATTCGGGAGAAAAGAGCGTAATTTGCTTCCTCTATCATAATAGGTTTTTTGATTAGTTTGGGCTGTCTCTAAATGTCTATGAACATCCTCCCATAAGTTCTGTAACTGAGTTTTTAGTTGATGGACATAGTCAAGAAAGGGTTTCCCCTCTTCTTCTTCCTCTTCCCATGTTTCTGCTGCCATATCCAGGAGACAACGGGGTTGTCTCCCAAATACCAATTCAAACGGACTGTGACCCGTAGAGGACTGTTCGTATGGCATAAAGGACCAAGGGTAACTTCTGATCCCAATCTCGACCGGAGTCGTCTACGGTTTTTCTTAACAATGTCTTTATAGTGCGGTTATAGCGCTCCACCAACCCGTCTGTTTGGGGGTGGTATACAGAGGTCTTTAATTGTGTAATTCCTAATATCTGACATATCTGCTTCATGAGTTTTGACATAAAAGGTGTACCCTGATCTGTCAGTATCTCCTGTGGAAAACCTGTTCGAGAGAAAACCGTTATCATGGCTTGGGCCACTGTTTTTGTCGTCACACTGGACAAGGGGATTGCTTCGGGGTATCTGGTCGCGTAGTCCACTACAACCAAGATATAGGTGTGTCCTTTGGAGGAGGGCAGTAGAGGACCGACCAGGTCCATACCCACCCGGCTAAAGGGGACCTCAATAATGGGTAAAGGGTATAAGGGTGCTTTCCTAGGTATTCCTGGTTCGGTAAGTTGGCATCTAGGACATTGCGAGCAATATCTCCTGATCTGGGCATAGATCCCTGGCCAATATAATCTCCGCATGAGATATTCTTCTGTTTTTTCTCTGCTGTAATGGCTCCCTCCTGGTTGGTTATGGGCTAAGAACAGTACTTGGGTTCGATATGGTTCAGGAACAACTAGCTGTTGTTTAGTTTCCCCTGTGACAGTCGTGGTTATTCTATAGAGGAGATTTTTCTGAATCAGAAAATAAGGACCCACCTCATTCGTGACCTCTGTTTTGTCCGAGTTCCAGGCGTGTGCTAGAGTAGGGTCTTCCCTCTGGCTGGTTCGGAAGGATATGGGTGCGTTGCTAATTTCCGCCACTATCTTATTGTCCCCCATATTTTCTCGGGCTTCCTGATATCGTAATTTCCCTCGTCTTTTTTCCTTTCAAGTGAGTTTCTTGCGGTTGGGAGGGCATTCAATACTTCAATTGGAAAATGGTGCTTCCGTCCACCACTCTGGAACCGCTGTTTGGAGACGGGTGTGATCTAAGAGATTATAGAACCGGACATAGTCAGTTCCTATAATACAGTCCTCTATTAATCGATCCATAACCCCTATTGGGATAAGATCTTGAAATTGTCCCCATTCAGCCTTACCCAGTGCTAGTGGGTAATTTCCTTTATCTCCATGTATACAACAGATAGAGACCCATTGATCTGTGGCCAGGTTATTAAGGTCTATTAGGTCTTTCCGGATTACTGACTGACTGCAACCCGAGTCTATTAATGCAGAGATGGGCTGTCCGTTTATTTTGACAACGTGTTTAAATTTCGCATTTCCTTTTCCGGTACATAGGACTCTACGACGAGTGACCCCGATCTCCATGGGTTCAACCCCATCTGTTTTCCTAGGACATACCCTTGCAATATGACCCCATTCTCCACAGTTGAAACATTGTGGTGATTGCATAGGGTGATGTTCCCCTGGTTTAGGGGACCGGGATTCTTCCGGAAGGTATCTGGGAATTGGTTTTGGCGGAGGCGTTATGGTCTTTAGGACCGTTCTTGGTTGTAGTAGTTTGACATCCGTAGATCGATGGTATGCACAGGCCAAATCTATAGCGACCTCAGTGTCTACCTTTGGGTGTTGTCTAATCCAATTCTTGGTGCTAGGAGGTAAGGAATCCAAGTATTGTTCCAGAATAATAGTTTTGATCACGTCTTCTCTGGTTGTTCCTATAGGACCCAACCACTTCAAGGCTAAGTCCTTCACCCGGAAGTAGAAAGTGCGAGGGTCTTCGTTCGTACCCCACTTTACTTTCCGGAACTTCAATCGATAATATTCCGTATCATGACCTACATGTTCAAGGATACTCCTTTTTATGTCTTTGTAGGGAGTGGTGCCGTCAGGGTTGGCGGCTTGGTATGCCGTTTGTAGGAAACCGGTGAATAAGGGCGCAATGTACTGTCCCCACCGATCTTCCGGCCATTGAGCGGAGGAGGCTACTCGCTCAAAGTTTGTGAAAAAGGAGTCTGGGTCCTCGCCTTCCTGGAATTTTTGTAAGACCGAGCTAGGGACGTTGGGATGAACTTTACTGGCTGCTATGGTGTCTGTTAATTTTTGTAATGCTGTTTCATGCACAAGTTGGTTATTGGCCAAAATCGTAGCTTGACTCTTTAAGGCAGATTGTAAAGCCTCCCTGTCCTCCTTGGCCTCTCTTTGATGTGCTTCCCACACTAGTTGCAAATGTCATTGGCCTTCCGCTAGCTGTTTAATCATGTCCTCAAGGGTCGGGGTTTCGCTCATGATGTATACCGCCCGTTAGCCTACAAGAGAGTACAAGATCCCACTTCTGACACCACTGTGGTAGGCTGTGGTGGTGCACAAGCGCAGTAAGACTGAGTCAGATAAGTATGGTTCGTGGGTATTATCGTATGCTTTTATTATTTGTTAAATGTCTATAAAGAAAGTATAGTGTTCCGTATTTCTGACGTGGATGTAATTGATTCTTCCTTTCGCTCTTTGTTAATATTCTTCTTTCTTCTTATGTCCTTTCGTAGGGTTGGCTGTGACGGTGTCGGATGGTGGACCACTCGGGCGGTTTCCGGGACCATAGAAGAGCAGGGAGAGAAAGAGCAGGTAAGTCTTTCTGTGGGATCTGGGTATTGCTATTTCTATTCAAAGGGGGATTGGAGCAAGCAGGGTGGGTTGGTGAGGATATTCCACTGTGAAGGGTTTTATTGCTGGTGCCCGTTCGGTTTCTCGCCCCCCCCCTTAGTGGTTTAGTGCACCTCTCCTTCCCCTCTCCCGCCTCCCTGGTTCCTTTCCCCGGTGCCCGTGTTTCCCTGTGATTCCCTTGCCCCTAGGAGGGACTGTACCTTCGAGAGCCACGACCCTCTGGGGTTGTGGCGGGCATCTCGCGTCCTCGTCGTTTCCTTGTCCGCTGTAATCGGCGTCTTCTCGTTAGCTCCGCGGGAGGACTCGTCCGAATTCAGCACCGCTGTCTCCGACACTGAAACTCCACGGCTGGGTTCTTCTCCATGGCGTTCGACTCGCCAGGAATGTAGTCTGTCTTCTATTGTACTTCTGAAACCAGGAAGTTGTTGCTGGTGACGCGACGTAGCGTTCTCTCGTTGTCATGAGAACGCAAAACCGTATCGAGGGAACTTGTGGAATGTTGTCGGCTACGAGGGAGAGAAGACGCGGTCGCAGAGACCCGTCTACAGATGGTTTGTTTCCTTATGAGCCCATCATAGCGTCCGGAATAGAGACAATAGCAGAAACCGCCATAGGTGTTGCCAGAGATGGTAGCTAGACATCTGGAACAGAATAACAGGTATTAACAGAGATAATAGGATTGATGGTCCCAGAGGTAGTATCAGGAAGACATAAAGATCAACGGGAATGGAAGTAGCTTGATGATTTGACCTTTCGAGAGTTCATTATTACTGAGATTTGGATTTTGTTTTTCAATTATGTTAGCTGGAGAGAAAATGTTCCCTTAAGTCCAGAAATGACTCTCCCAGAATCTCAGATCTTGCCAATCGTAGTTTGAGAATGTTCTTGGCGTTCTAGTGAATGAAGTAGGGTTTTGCGCTTGCACAGCTTATGCAAAGCGCAGGTGAATTGTAATATAAGAGAAGGGTGTTGCGCCATGTCTTTGGCTAAAGCAATAGTGCAAAGTGACAGAGAAGGATGGGAACTTAGCATTTCCCGCAAATGGGACTTTCAATTTGAGGGTTCTAGAGCATTTAAGTATGGTGCTATGTGAATCAAAGTCCCTTTCGAGACCAGTACAGTTTGAGGCATTAGCGATTTGGGAGCTAGTAGCCAGACAGCAACAGCAACAGAAATTCGAGAGGAGAATGAGAAAGGCAGAAAAGACTTTAACAGAGGCTAGGTGGGACAGTGCTCAGAGAGTTTGGAGGATGGAGACTTTACATGGAATTAAGTTGTTTCCAGTGATTATGCAGGACAATGAGAAGGAAGGGAGGAAATCAACTAGAAAAACAGAAGCACGTCTGAAAACTTTGAATTTAATGGTGCCTATGGAACAGGTTTTCCTGAGACCAATGTTGGTTCCGACTGAACTAACTCCACTTTTACTGCCCCAAGTGCAGCCACAAGTCATGCAGAGATTCACTCCAGTAACAGGGACACAGTTAGAACTTACTCCAATGATGGATCAAAACATGGGAGTTACTCTCCCACAGAACTTAAGTACCAGAACAACCCCAGATGCTATGGCTCTCATTACAACCCTGGCGGTCAGTGATAAAGTGGCGGTAATACTGCTAGCAGGCCGGCGGTTAAAAAAATGGAATCACGACCATGGCGGAAACCGCCAACACAGACAGCCACTTTAACACTCCGACCGCCACTGTGGTAGCAACAAACACCACAGCGGACACTGCCAACAGACAAGCGGAACACAATGTACCCCCCACACTATGACAAGGCCCCAATCCGCCAGCTTTTCTGGGGCGGTACCAACGCCATCAAAAGCACGGCCGAAACAGTACACAGAAGGGAAACCTCTCACCTGTCGACACTCGAAGAACCAGGACACCATGGAGCCCGAGTTACAGGTCCTGCCCATGTTGCTGTATCTATTAATACACCACGAAGTGTAAAGAAGGCGGCGGCGGCGAAGACGATGGTGAGTATTGCACCTAGCACATAGGGGATGGGAGGAAGGAAAAGAGAGTGACACACACACGCAAAACGAAACACCCCCACCCACAACAACACACACACACATATCCAATAAGATCACAGATACACCCTGTCACCCCCTGGAAGAACGCAAGAACCAAATGAAATGAGTTTAACTAGTGTAATATTTGAACAATCAGATAGCCCAAGAGAACAGCAAATAATCACTATACACAAATATTTACAGCAAGTACACAAGTCCGTACACTGTCCCATGAAATGTCCGTGGACCAGTGGTCCCAAAAAGCATGGGTGAAGCCCACACATGACACCTGCCTCAAAACGGAGAGAACACTGCAGGGGTATCAGGTCGGAAAAAAAACACGCACCTCAGGGGAAGGGGATGGGGCACCTCAGCCGGATGATGGTACAACGCCACTGCTCCTCGAGGGGGCTCCATGCCCACTGCTTGGTCCTGGGGAGTGCAAAGCCACAGTCTCTCAAGTGGGTGGTTTGCCCACTGCGTGCTCCTGGGGAGTGCAAAGCCACAGTCTCTCAAGTGGGTGGGTTGCCCACTGCTTGGTCCTGGGGAGTGCAAAGCCCCAGTCTCTCAAGTCGGTGACATGTTCCACTGGTTCTGGAGGGGGCTTTGTGCCCAGAGTGCTTCATCCTACCAAGGACTGTGTTAGTGGATGCTTTTCTCCAGTGGTTCTGGAGGGGGCTTTGAACCCAGAGTGCTTCATCCTGCCAAGGACTGGGTTAGTGGATGCTTTTCTCCACTGGTTCTGGAGGGGGCTTTGTGCCCAGTGATGCTGCACCTGGGGTGTGGCAGTTCACTTAGTCTCACCCGGGTGTCACAGCCACGCGATGTACCTGGAACAGGTAGCATGATACTCCATGGAGGCAGACCCACTCTCCATCCTGCGGCAACTTAGGCTGCCAATTGCTGTTTCGTGTCAGTGCTGGAGGTGGTGTCTCAAGTGTCGTGTCCAGGGTCCAGGACCTCACCTGCAGACTGCGGCGGAGATGCTGCCAGTGCTGGCCGTGGTGCAAGTGACTGTTGCAGTGGATGGAGACACCATACCGTCTCCGGCAGCTTCGGATGGCTGATCTTGGGGAGGATGCTGCAGACTGATGTTGTGGCAGCAGCGGTGCAGGTGGCGGTGCAGGTGGCACTCGGATCGGCGGTGGTGACTGTGGTGTATGTGGTCACCAGCCCCTCACCAGGTGACATCGTGCCCAGAGGTGATGTGCCCTTTGGCTTGTGGCCCTTCCCCACCTTGACAGTCGCTGCAGGGACTTTGGCACTGTCCACTCAGTGTTTGTGCGAGGCCTTGCTGGGTGGGTGGTCTGACTGTCCCCTGCTGGTAGCCGGTCCCTTTTTGAGCTTTGCAGGTGCTGGAATAGGGTGGTCCTTCTCTTCTGTCGGTGGCACACTGGCAGCTCTGAAGGGTGCCCCCTTTGACCGTACTGGAATATCAGGGACCGCAGCAGATGCAGATTTGCTGGCTGAGGTGCTGGGCTGGGATCTAGACATCCTGGCCCTAGGAGAAGGACGGGGGGAGGAGTAGGGAAGAGGTTCAGGTTAGCTAGGTAACGTTTTTTGACACACTGTGACGGGAAGATGGAGGGGGTTTGGGAGTGGAGGAAGAGGTAGTGGTTGTAGGAGGTGTACATCTGCTGAGTTTGGGTGAAGGTGCATGGGTTGGAGGCTGTTGTGAGGTGGATGGCTGTTGAGTGGGTGTGTGCCTGCGTTTGTGTACTTTGGGAGGAGGGCTCACAGACACACTGGGAGAGGACATAGGGGACGTGTGAATGGTAGTGGGGGTGGTGATTGCACGTGAACAGTGTGTAGTGATAAGCATGCTGGTGATGGAGGTAGTGGCAGAGGATGTAGTGCATACAGCTGTGAGTGGAGACGAGACTGGGAGGGAGGTGGAGGATGTGGAGGAGGGGGACACAGTGGAGGTAGTGGTTGTAGGTGGTGTACATCTGCTGAGTTTGGGTGAAGGTGCATGGGTTGGAGGCTGTTGTGAGGTGGATGGCTGTTGAGTGGGTGTGTGCCTGCGTTTGTGTACTTTGGGAGGAGGGCTCACAGACACACTGGGAGAGGACATAGGGGACGTGTGAATGGTAGTGGGGGTGGTGATTGCACGTGAGCAGTGTGTAGTGATGGGCGTGCTGGTGATGGAGGTAGTGGCAGAGGATGTAGTGCATACAGCTGTGAGTGGAGACGAGACTGGGAGGGAGGTGGAGGACGTGGAGGAGGGGGACACAGTGGAGGCAGTGGATGTTGGTGTGTCTGCATGGGTATGGTGCTTGTGTGAGTGCCTGTGAGATGTGTGTTGCTTATGTTTTCCTGAGCCACTTTTGTGTGTTCATGTATGTGCATGCTGGTCTGATGGTGTGCTTGGGATAGGCTGAGGTAGAGGGGATTGGGTCTGGGTAGTGGAAGTTGGAGGGGGGAGGCTGGACACAGGGACAATGGCTGCCATTTGTGCTGAGGCCAGAGGCTGAAATGCTCTCTGTTGGGCCGCCACGCCAGAATGAATGCCCTCCAGGTATGCATTTGTTTGCTGCAAATGCCTCTCGACACCCTGGATGGCATTCAGAATGGTTAACTGCCCAACAGTGAGGAATCTCAGGAGGTCAATAGCCTCCTCACTGAGAGAAGCAGGGCCTGAGGTGCCTTGGACGAAGGAGATGCCCACCCTCCTGGGTGAGCGGGCACGGGAAACACACTGAGGGGCTGCTGGGAGGGCGGTGCTGGTGGGGGTGGTGGTGGCTGTACCTATTGTTGCGGTGGGCACAGAGATGCCTGCCACCGCAAGGAAGCTCCCATCAGAGGAGAAGTCGCTGTCGCTGGTGTCCCCTCCTGTCCCCGTCGTGGAGCTCCCCTCACCCTCCGTCCCACTGGTGCCTTCACCCTCCGTGGATTCACCCTTCTGGGCCATGAGGGATATAGCTCCCTCCATCCCCGGTGCCTCTGCTCCTCCGCCAGATGATGCTAGTGCACACAAGGACAGGATGACAAAACAAGAGGGGGGAAAGACAGAGGAGACACATGGTCAATGCCAGCAACACCACTACCGTTGGAGGACACAACACACAGGGAGCAGCCCTATGCAGTAGGCCATGCACTAGCAGTTAGTAGGAAAATCACCTGCCCATGGGGGACTATACCTAACACCATTTGCTGCACACCTGGAACCCACAGGAGCCTGACTAGTTGTAAATGCCCACTAACACTATTGGGGTTGGAATGCCTCAGAGCATGCCCAACAAGGGACCTACCCTACCAAGTTTGCCCTGGCATAGGGGAACCCACAGCCCACATCCCCCACCCAGACACTACGTAAAGCGTGCAGAGTCAGCTGAATGACACTGTACTCACCCCCTTGTGGCTGCTGTGATGCCCTCAAGCGCCCATCCAACTCCGGATATGCCACCGCCAGGATCTGGAACATCAGGGGGGTCATGGTGCGACAGGCACCCCTTCCACGTTGCAAGGCCATCCCCAGCTAGGCCTCCGCCGTCTTCTTGCTCCAGCAGCACAGGTCCTCCCATCTCTTGCGGCAGTGGGTGCTCCATCTATGATAGACCCCCAGGGTCTGCACTTCCTTGGCGATGGCACGCCAAATACCCTTCTTCTGGTGGGCGCTGACCTAGAGGAAAGGTACAGGATGAAAGGAAATTACTCTCCCGTCCGGGCCGTCATACTCATTGCCCACCAGTTCCCACCCATGCCCTGACGCACATCCACTCACCATCCTCACATGCAGGTCTCAGCCCCCCACATGTATCTTCCATCCACACCACTCCAAACAGGCATTGCCCACGCATCATGCTCACTGTGTACTCACCTGTTTGTCTGGAGGACCATGGTGTAGTATGTACTGGGGGAGGACCCATCCACCAGTTTGTCCAACTCCTCCGTGGTGAAGGCAGGGGCCCTTTCCCCAGACACATGAGCCATTGTCACTTCCAGACTGAGGTCACAGCAGCACTTGCAGTGCAGGTCCTCTGCTATTGAAGGTCAGGTATCAAGTGAGTGAACAGATAGAAAATGGCGGTCACGTCCGCGGCGGTGCGTACTGTCACCGCCAGCGTACATCGTCATTGGCTCCAGGAACCCATAAGGGCCCAATGATAACCAATGCTAAATTGCGTGGCAGTCTTCGACCGCCTACCGCAACACTGCACAACGCTGTAGTGAATCTTAGTTTGTTTTAATGGGATAACAGGAGTTAGCTTATCCTCTGGCTTGTAGACTCGTGCCCCCGTCACCTAGTGACTTTTAACCTACTTAGCTTGCTCTGTCTTAGCCCATTTAATTATTTATCTCTTCTAAGATGGCTGCCTTGTTTATAGTTAGGCCACTTGTTATGGGTAACATTATCAGTGTCACCGCGCCAAGGCGTCAAGATCAAGCACCAAAGACAAACAAACAGGTGTTCACACTTAGGGATTTTCCCTCTCTATACTTTCGAGGGATTGTTGATATTAATTGCCGTCCCAAGCATGTCTGTTATCTATTGTTTAGGAACACACCTACGTCAGGGGACCTTGTAGATCTGTATAAAGACATCACACTTTAGACAGATAATCAGAGGGATTCCGATCAGAGGGCATCGCCACCATCGCTGATACCGATGCTGCAGTCGTCTTGACGCTGACCCAGTCTTCTGCGGAGTCTGAGATAGAGACCTCATTCCAAGGTAACGAGGATTGGGGGCTCCTCTCATGGACATGACATTGGCAGATTAGGTTTAACAAATCCAGCTCTCCTTTAGGTAGGAGGTTAGGCCTTTTCACATTAGGGTATTAGGGCATATTACATCTCATATAACGTTTCTATGTATTGCAAGATGGTGGGGTTGTTTGTAATAATGACTCTTGTCTTCACAATACTGTTTCTTGCTTTATTCATTATCCTAATCATTTCAGCCCATGCAACTTATCGCAAATTGCCGTTATGTTAAATAAAAACTATTGTAACTTTACTGCATCTGTGTCATTGCCTGTGTTTGTATGAGACATAATATATCTGTAAGAAAAGGGTAATCTCCGTTTAACCACGACACTCCCTGAGATATCTTATTTTCGAGTCCATGCGTAAACGGCTGCCATAAATCACCTTTTACTATTGTGTTTCTGGTGAGGTGCTGCTAGTGAGCCGGTAAGGTTGGGACAACAGTTGCGACTTGTTGTAGGAAAGACGCAGTCGCCTACAAACAAAAGTACTGTCATCCTTAAACCAGCAGTCTTGCTCAGAGCAAGAGTCCAAACTACGACAACGCCAGCGCAGTTACCTCATTTCCCCTTGTCCCTCCTTACGGGTCAGGCAGCCGCCATTTCAGGGGGCACATGGCATGGCACCTAACTGCGTCACAGCACATTTTGTCCGAAATACAGACAAACTACGCCACACACAGATTTACTCACATTACTGCAAAAACACTTATGCAACCTATGTGATACATGACCCTCTGCTCACCATTCTCCTCCACATGGCTCATCCGCTGGGGCAGATGATGAGATGGCGTCATCCTCCGGTGTACAGACCCCTGGTGGACCTGTCGACAATGGAAGACAGGCACATCATTATCACCTAGAGACTTGATCGTTCCACAATCCAAGACCTGTGTGCCCAATTGGAGCCAGACCTGATGTCAGCTATCCGCCATCCCGCAGGAATCGCTCCTCTAGTGCAGGTCCTATCAGTGCTCCATTTCCTGGCAAGTGGCTCCTTTCAAACTACAGTGGCCATGGCATCAGGGATGTCTCAACCAATGTTTTCTAACGTGTTGACGAGAGTGTTGTCAGCCCTGCTGAAACACATGCGCAGCTACATCGTTTTCCCCCAGGTGGCGGATTTGCCCACAGTGAAAGCTGACTTCTATGCCCTGGGACATATCCCCAACATAATTGGTGCCATTAATGGTACACATGTGGAATTTGTCCCCCCCCCGCAGAAATGAACAGGTGTACAGAAATCGAAAAAAACTACCATTCTATGAATGTGCAGATGGTGTGTTTGGCAGACCAGTACATCTCTCATGTGAATGCCAAGTATCCTGGCTCTGTTCATGACGCTTACATTTTGGGGAATAGCAGTATCCCTTATGTGATGGGCCAACTCCAGAGGCACCGGGTGTGGCTAATAGGTGAGCCCAAGGTCCCCACACAGTATGAATACGTGTCTGGGTATGGGGTAGTCACTAAGGGTTAGTGTGTGTCTAACAGATATCCCTCGACATTTGCAGGTGACTCTGGTTACCCCAGCCTCTCATGGCTACTGACCCCAGTGAGGAATGCCAGGACAAGGGCAGAGGAACGCTACAATGAGGCACATGGGCGAACTAGGCGTATTATTGAGAGGACTTTCCGCCTCCTGAAGTCTAGATTCCGGTGCCTCCATCTAACAGGTGGCTCCCTATATTACTCACCGAAGAAGGTGTGCCAGATAATCATGGCATGCTGCATGTTGCACAATCTGGCATTGCGATGCCAAGTGGCTTTTCTGCAGGAGTATGGGCCTGATGGTATTGTGGCAGCTGTGGAGCCTGTGGACAGTGAGGAAGAGGAGGCAGAGGAAGACGATATTGACAACCGAACCAACATCATCATGCAGTACTTCCAGTGACACACAGGTAAGAGACTAGCACTGCTCATCTCATATCTGACTACTGTACGACATTGTATAAGTCAGCCTCTTAACCTCTGTCTATGGACACTGACAGTTTACTTTGGCTTTCCATTTCACAGATCTGGGTACCTCATTCTGCCTTTTGCTATATTTACTGCTGCCCAACAACTGTCATACATTGGTATGACATTGATATTTGTGGATGTTGTAATTATACATTTGTGAAAGTATAGACTGACTCCAGATTGGTTTGTGATTCAAGGGTGTTTATTTATGGGCTGATGTGTATATGGGTATGTGGAAGGGGCTAGGGTGATTGTGAGGAAGGTCCATAGTAGAGTCCAGTCTCTTGGTATCACAGGTGCATTGTCCAATGGGGCATAGGAAGGGGAGTAATGGCAGTTGAAGGTGGACAGGGTGACAGAGTGGGACAGAAGGGTGACAATCAGGAGAGTCTTTTTTCCTGGTGGGGGTCTTGGCAATGTTCTCTGTCTTCTGCCTGGATTGCAGGGACGGTTTGCGGGGTGGATCTCCTTCTGCAGGGGGTGGGGTGCTGGTGGCCTGTTGGTCCTGTGGCGGGACCTCCTGTCCACTAGCGCTGGCGGACATGGAAGGCTGTTTATCGTTTGGGCTGGTGTCAGGGGCCCGCTGGTATGCCACTGTCTCCCTCATGGTGATGGCCATGTCTGCCAGCACCTCTGCAATGGTGACCAGGGTGGTGTTAATGGACTTCAAGTCCTCCCTGATCCCCAGGTACTGTCCCTCCTGCAGCTGCTGGGTCTCCTGAAACTTAGCTAGTACCGTGCCCATGGTCTCCTGGGAATGGTGGTATGTTCCCATGATGTTTGATAGTGCCTCGTGGAGAGTCGGTTCTCTGGGCCTGTCCTCCCCCTGTCGCACAGCAGTCCTCCCAGCTTTTCTGTTATGCTGTGCCTCTGTCCCCTAAACCGTGTGCCCACTGCCACTGACCCCAGGTCCCTGATTTGCTTGGGTTAGTGGGTTTGCCTGGGGGGTCCCTGTAGTGGTGGACACACTGCTGATTGACGTGTCCTGGGGACAGTGGCATGGGCCCGCTGGGTGGGTGCTGTGGTGGTGTTTCCTGAGGGGGAGGTTCTGTGGTGGGTTGGGGCTGTGGCAGGGGAACCGACTGTCCAGAGGTCCCTGATGGGCCGGGCTGGTTATCTAGATCCAGGCGTGCAGATCTGCTGTCGTCACTGTGGGCCTCTTCTGTGGGGGGACTGGATTTGGCTGGCACCTCCTGTTCGGTGACGTTGGGTAGGGGTCCTGTTGGGGGGTAAATGCATTGTTATTTTATCTGTGTGTGCCATCTTGTGCAATGGGTGCGTTTCCCTCTATTACTTGCAATATCTCCTTGGCCCTTGTGTGAGTGGTGATTGTGTGCCCTGGGTGAGTCTCTCCCTTGGACATGCTTTGGTGATGGGTGTCCATGCAGGTCTGTGATGGGTGTCCATGCATTGGTTTAACATGCAGGGCTTGGTATTGGGATGGGTAGGTTGTGATAGTGGGGTATATGTGAGGTGTTGGAGTGATGGGTGTGAGGGTAGGGGTAGGAGTTTGTGGTGGCATGCAGGTAGGGTGGAGGATATACTAGTAAAGATTTGACTTTCCAGAGTCCAGTCCTCCTGCTACTCCTGCAAGGCCCTCAAGATGCATTATCGACAAGACTTGCTCCTCCCATGTTGTTAGTTGTGGGGGAGGAGATGGGGGTCCACCGCCAGTCCTCTGTATGGCTACCTGGTGTCTGGATACCACGGAACGTACCTTCCCCCGTAGGTCTTTCACCTCTTCCTGATGTCATCCCTTGTTCTTGGATGCTGTCCCACTGCGACAGGACCGGAGGCTCAGATTTGCTTCTCTTTGTATGCTTTATTTTTACAGCAGCCAATCAAAAGTAACCACAACAGTAAACGACATTTCCCAAAAGTGCCATCAACACGTGATGACCATAGAGGAGGACTCCTATAAAGCGCTGCCTCACACAGTTCAACTCCTCTTTCTTTGCTGCTTCACAGCCAGTTAAGTGCATTTTTGCTTTTATTGTATTTGGTGATAATGTATGCGTGTAGCGTCTGTTGATTATTATATTGATTTCCTTGTTGCCGGAGCGTTTTTCCCTCCCAGGGGCGACCGCTCGGTTCGCACCCTTTCTTGGTGGAGTGGGAGCAGGGGAGCGAGGACGCTCGGCTTGCCGCACAGTCCTCTTTCAATTTCAGGCATTTGGTTTTGTTTCTATTTTTAGTGCTCTTGTTGCCGAGCGTCTTTCCTGCATGTGAGGCGTCGCGTGTTCCCGGCTCCTCGAGTTCTGAATTTAGCACGCTTGTGATTTCAGATTGCTTGCCTGCACACGAGGAGACGCGTGTTTCGTCTCACGGGCCTGATTTATTGCTCCCTGTTTTTACACCCCAGTGCCTGTACGCTTGGGGTTGCAAAAGATCTGTACTCAAGCTAGACCTGATGTTTTCCTGTTTTTTCTAGGGCAGCTCCCTCCACACCTTAATTGCAAATATATATATATGACTCTTGATATATTTTAGTGAGCATACATATACTGTTTTTGTGCCCTATCCCATATATTTTCCTATATTACTGCTCCCTTGGAGCCCTTTTTCTGCTGGATTACAGCGTGGCTGGTTATGAAGACCAGGCTGGTGAAGAGTACTACTTAGATGACTCCGCTGGTTCTTTTGAACAGGATTTAGTTTATGCCTTGGACGCTGGGGTGCGTCATACAGTTAACCAAGCCTTGGCACAGGCGATCAGACCAATTAAGCATCACCTTATTGGTTTTGCGGAACAGCAGGGATGGGTAGCCCCTTCGGGTGTCCAGTCTATAATAGAACCCTCCCTATCTGGTGGTTCCCAATCCATCAAACAGAGTCATAACCCGCACTCAGCGGACATTGAAAGCCTTATTAGGGCAATGGCTAAGGAACTCAATTATAATGCATCTGCTCAAAAGGTTAAGTCCACTGATGATCTAGCTTCCTCCTCTTCTGATCATTCATCTGAGCAAGGGGATGATCCTCCCCGTAAACGCAAAAATAAATCTCATCATCAAGAAGAACACCTTCCTACTCCTAAGGTCCTAACTTTTGAGCCGGAGGACATTGTCCATCCCCGATCTTCATTGTGGTTGCCACCTCCGGAGGTGGCAGATTATGTGGAATCCCACATTAGGCAAGGTTTTGACAAGGAGGTTCACTCCAGATTGCGGTCTGAGTACCCCAGACCAGATTTTCCTTCCAAGGTGACAGAGACTCCAGAATTGGACCCTACCCTGGTCACTTTTCTGAAAAAATCCTTTAAGGATCCGAAGAAGGGCATAGATAGCGCCTTGCGAGAGTGTCAGGACAAGCTCTTAGACGTTTCTGGTCCCTTGACAAAGATATTGGAATTGGCCTTTCAAGCCAAGGAGTCAGGAGAAGCCATTAACCCGGATGTTTTAGGGGGCTCACAGAGCTCTTTGCTTCCTTGGGAATGCAAATTGTGCCATCTCTTTGGAGCGTCTTCGTTCCATCTTGGTTAAGTTAGACCCCAAGCTGGCAGACCTTGCTTCCTCCGAGTCAGGTCCTATAGCACAGGGCTTACTGTTTGGTTCTCCTTTCCTCAAGGAGCTTTCGAAAATGTGTTGCAACATATGCAAGTTTGGACAAGGCCCATGGTTCTATTAGATGGGTGCTGCGTCCACTTTTTCTAGGGGCCAGACGCAACAGAGGGCGGCCTTCGGCCCCTTCAACCATCAAGGTCCTCAACGTGGATACTAAGACCAAGGAAGAGGGGGCTTTCAAGAGTATGACGCCTCCTCTTCAACCTTCTATCCTTCCTGCCCGAGAGCTGGTCGCTCCAGGTTCCGCAGAGGGAGATCCAAGGGAAACCAATCTTTCTCCCAGGAGTCAAGATCCACAGGTGAGCTTGATTGTTAGTTCAGATGTAATGTTGGGGGGCAGGACAAAGAGTTTTCTGCAAGCGTGGTCTCAAATTACTTACGACGCTTGGGTCCTGGAGACCGTTCAGGGTTTCAAGCTAGAGTTTTATGAGTCCCCTGTCCAGCTTTTTCTTCCCCGTCCAACGTATTTTTCCCTTCAAGAGCGCAGTTTTATTTCCACAGAAGCTTCTGCACTATTGGCAAAAGGCGCTGTTGTCAAAACCTTAAAACACCCTTTCGGTTTTCTCAGTCCCGTGTTTCTGGTGGACAAAAAAGGGGGTGGTTCACGTCTTGTCCTGAACATAAAAGAATTAAACAGTTTCTTAGTTTATCAAGACTTCAAGATGGAGGGTATTCACTTACTGAGGGACATCCTCCAGGAGGGAGAGTGGATGGTTTGCTTAGACCTAAAAGATGCTTTTCTGACCATTCCTATTTTTCCTCATCACCGCAGATTTCTTCAATTCCAGTGGGAAGGCATTTATTACGAGTACAGGGTTCTTCCCTTTGGCCTGTCATCAGCAGGTGATGCGACCAGTGGTAGAGTCACTGCGCGCTCGGGGGGTGCGTCTAATAATGTATCTAGACAACATTTTAATTATGGCTCAAGACCCTCTTCTTCTTCATTTTCATCTGGATTGGACCGTCTCCCTGCTTCAGAGTCTGGGTTTCATAATCAATGTCCAAAAATCAATTCTAGTGCCATTTCAACTGACACATTTTCTGGGCTTCCGGATAGACTCCATCCGGTCTCAGTTAGTCCTTCCCCCTCAGAAGATTCATTCAGTCAAGAGGGAAATGAGATCACTATTGTCCAAACCGACTATATCATTCAGGGCGATTGCCCGCATGGTGAGCCTGCTCTCTTGCTCTATCCAAGCGATTTTTCCGGGTCCTCTCCATTACAGAGCCCTACAGAGGTTAACGATCTCCCATCTGCAGAAGGGCCTCAAGTATGCGGACCAGGTTCCCCTCTCGGAGGAGGCTTGTACAAAGATGAATTTGTGGTTGGACCACATGGAAGCATGGAATGGCAGAGCTATCTTCAGCTCTTCCCTGGATATAATGATAGAATTCGATGCCATACGTTGGGGCTCCGGGGCCCGTTGCGGTTCAGTCTCCACAGGAGGCCGATGGTCCAATACAGAACTGAATCTTCATATCAATTGTCTGGAGCTTCTAGCGGGCTCCTTTGCAATCAAGAGTCTGTCCCTGCTCAAGGCGAACTGTTGTATCCTTCTGCGTATGGACAATATCTCAGCGGTGAGATATGTCAACAAATTGGGGGGGGACCAGATCCCGCATTGCCAAGGATTTTTAGCATTTCTGTCTGAAGCACAGGATCTCGGTGATTGCGGACTATCTGCCAGGGAGCAGCAACCTGGTCGCGGACTGGCATTCTCGGCATCTGAGAGATTTCAGCGAATGGAGGTTTCACCCCAAAGTCTTTCGGGCACTTTCTGCCTCGTGGGGCACGTTTTTGTTTGCTTCACGCCTCAACCGGCAGATCAAGCGTTTTGTCAGTTGGTGGCCGGATCCAGAAGCATCAGCTACGGATGCATTCCTTCAGGACTGGTCTCAGGAGCGGGGGTATGCCTTTCCCCCCTTCTTGATGATTCCCAGGGTCTTGGCACAGATCAGGCGTCAGCAGGCGGATCTTGTTCTAGTGACGCCTATGTGGAGGTCCCAGGCCTGGTTTCTGGTGGCCATGGAGTTGAGTTGCAATCATCCGTTTCTACTCCCTTTCAGGAGGAATCTCCTTCAGGATCCGCTGAGCCTTCCTCATCCGCTGGGGTCAGTTGTCCCTTGTAGCGTGGCGTCTTTCAGGGAAAGATGGAGTTTCCCAGGGCTTTCGCAGGAGTCTTCCGCTTTCATTGTGGGATCCTGGTCCTCCAATACGCACAAGAGATATGGTTCCGCTTTTAAACGATGGAGTTCTTGGTGCAGTGCTGGGAACGCAGATCCTTCTTCAGCAGATTGCAGTTTGGTCCTAAACTTCTTATCCCTCTAGCTGTGTCAGGTCTAGCATATCAATCGATTAATAACTATCGGTCTGCAATATCGGCGGACACTTGCCAATTGAGGGCAAACCAGTAGGGGAACTTCCCATTGTTTGCAAGCTTTTGAGGGGTATCAGATTATCCAATCCCCCTCATCCCCATTATTCTACTGTGTGGGATGTAAACATTGTTCTTCGTTTTTTGGAATCTTGGCCTTCCAACAGGCTCCTTTCTAGGAAGCAGCTTTTTGCCAAGCTCACAATATTATTATGTTTAATTTCCTGTAAAAGGGTCTCGGATGTTAGAACCCTGGATTTAGTAGGGAGGGTTTTTTCTCCAGAAGGAGTAACTTTTTTCTATTTCATGTCGTACTAAGTGTAATTTGAAATCAGTTTCCTATCCCAGTTTTGTAGACAATCCCAAACATTTTGTGTGGTGCAGAGTCTCATAGCTTATGAGGTAAGTACAGAAGAATTTCGCTCTGATACGGGGGTCAATTGCTCATTTCCTTGGTTAAACCGTATCACCCTGTTTCGTTGGCCACTCTGGCTAGATGGATGCGATGGTTATTGAATGAAGCAGGCATTGATATTTCTAAATTTGGTGCTCATTCCTCCTGAGGTGCGCTGCCTCACACAGCTCAACTCCTCTTTCTTTGCTGCTTCACAGCCAGTTAAGTGCATTTTTGCTTTTATTGTATTTGGTGATAATGTATGCGTGTAGCGTCTGTTGATTATTATATTGATTTCCTTGTTGCCGGAGCGTTTTTCCCTCCCAGGGGCGACCGCTCGGTTCGCACCCTTTCTTGGTGGAGTGGGAGCAGGGGAGCGAGGACGCTCGGCTTGCCGCACAGTCCTCTTTCAATTTCAGGCATTTGGTTTTGTTTCTATTTTTAGTGCTCTTGTTGCCGAGCGTCTTTCCTGCATGTGAGGCGTCGCGTGTTCCCGGCTCCTCGAGTTCTGAATTTAGCACGCTTGTGATTTCAGATTGCTTGCCTGCACACGAGGAGACGCGTGTTTCGTCTCACGGGCCTGATTTATTGCTCCCTGTTTTTACACCCCAGTGCCTGTACGCTTGGGGTTGCAAAAGATCTGTACTCAAGCTAGACCTGATGTTTTCCTGTTTTTTCTAGGGCAGCTCCCTCCACACCTTAATTGCAAATATATATATATGACTCTTGATATATTTTAGTGAGCATACATATACTGTTTTTGTGCCCTATCCCATATATTTTCCTATATTACTGCTCCCTTGGAGCCCTTTTTCTGCTGGATTACAGCGTGGCTGGTTATGAAGACCAGGCTGGTGAAGAGTACTACTTAGATGACTCCGCTGGTTCTTTTGAACAGGATTTAGTTTATGCCTTGGACGCTGGGGTGCGTCATACAGTTAACCAAGCCTTGGCACAGGCGATCAGACCAATTAAGCATCACCTTATTGGTTTTGCGGAACAGCAGGGATGGGTAGCCCCTTCGGGTGTCCAGTCTATAATAGAACCCTCCCTATCTGGTGGTTCCCAATCCATCAAACAGAGTCATAACCTGCACTCAGCGGACATTGAAAGCCTTATTAGGGCAATGGCTAAGGAACTCAATTATAATGCATCTGCTCAAAAGGTTAAGTCCACTGATGATCTAGCTTCCTCCTCTTCTGATCATTCATCTGAGCAAGGGGATGATCCTCCCCGTAAACGCAAAAATAAATCTCATCATCAAGAAGAACACCTTCCTACTCCTAAGGTCCTAACTTTTGAGCCGGAGGACATTGTCCATCCCCGATCTTCATTGTGGTTGCCACCTCCGGAGGTGGCAGATTATGTGGAATCCCACATTAGGCAAGGTTTTGACAAGGAGGTTCACTCCAGATTGCGGTCTGAGTACCCCAGACCAGATTTTCCTTCCAAGGTGACAGAGACTCCAGAATTGGACCCTAACCTGGTCACTTTTCTGAAAAAATCCTTTAAGGATCCGAAGAAGGGCATAGATAGCGCCTTGCGAGGGTGTCAGGACAAGCTCTTAGACGTTTCTGGTCCCTTGACAAAGATATTGGAATTGGCCTTTCAAGCCAAGGAGTCAGGAGAAGCCATTAACCCGGATGTTTTAGGGGGCTCACAGAGCTCTTTGCTTCCTGGGGAATGCAAATTGTGCCATCTCTTTGGAGCGTCTTCGTTCCATCTTGGTTAAGTTAGACCCCAAGCTGACAGACCTTGCTTCCTCCGAGTCAGGTCCTATAGCACAGGGCTTACTGTTTGGTTCTCCTTTCCTCAAGGAGCTTTCGAAAATGTGTTGCAACATATGCAAGTTTGGACAAGGCCCATGGTTCTATTAGATGGGTGCTGCGTCCACTTTTTCTAGGGGCCAGACGCAACAGAGGGCGGCCTTCGGCCCCTTCAACCATCAAGGTCCTCAACGTGGATACTAAGACCAAGGAAGAGGGGGCTTTCAAGAGTATGACGCCTCCTCTTCAACCTTCTATCCTTCCTGCCCGAGAGCTGGTCGCTCCAGGTTCCGCAGAGGGAGATCCAAGGGAAACCAATCTTTCTCCCAGGAGTCAAGATCCACAGGTGAGCTTGATTGTTAGTTCAGATGTAATGTTGGGGGGCAGGACAAAGAGTTTTCTGCAAGCGTGGTCTCAAATTACTTACGACGCTTGGGTCCTGGAGACCGTTCAGGGTTTCAAGCTAGAGTTTTATGAGTCCCCTGTCCAGCTTTTTCTTCCCCGTCCAACGTATTTTTCCCTTCAAGAGCGCAGTTTTATTTCCACAGAAGCTTCTGCACTATTGGCAAAAGGCGCTGTTGTCAAGACCTTAAAACACCCTTTCGGTTTTCTCAGTCCCGTGTTTCTGGTGGACAAAAAAGGGGGTGGTTCACGTCTTGTCCTGAACATAAAAGAATTAAACAGTTTCTTAGTTTATCAAGACTTCAAGATGGAGGGTATTCACTTACTGAGGGACATCCTCCAGGAGGGAGAGTGGATGGTTTGCTTAGACCTAAAAGATGCTTTTCTGACCATTCCTATTTTTCCTCATCACCGCAGATTTCTTCAATTCCAGTGGGAAGGCATTTATTACGAGTACAGGGTTCTTCCCTTTGGCCTGTCATCAGCAGGTGATGCGACCAGTGGTAGAGTCACTGCGCGCTCGGGGGGTGCGTCTAATAATGTATCTAGACAACATTTTAATTATGGCTCAAGACCCTCTTCTTCTTCATTTTCATCTGGATTGGACCGTCTCCCTGCTTCAGAGTCTGGGTTTCATAATCAATGTCCAAAAATCAATTCTAGTGCCATTTCAACTGACACATTTTCTGGGCTTCCGGATAGACTCCATCCGGTCTCAGTTAGTCCTTCCCCCTCAGAAGATTCATTCAGTCAAGAGGGAAATGAGATCACTATTGTCCAAACCGACTATATCATTCAGGGCGATTGCCCGCATGGTGAGCCTGCTCTCTTGCTCTATCCAAGCGATTTTTCCGGGTCCTCTCCATTACAGAGCCCTACAGAGGTTAACGATCTCCCATCTGCAGAAGGGCCTCAAGTATGCGGACCAGGTTCCCCTCTCGGAGGAGGCTTGTACAAAGATGAATTTGTGGTTGGACCACATGGAAGCATGGAATGGCAGAGCTATCTTCAGCTCTTCCCTGGATATAATGATAGAATTCGATGCCATACGTTGGGGCTCCGGGGCCCGTTGCGGTTCAGTCTCCACAGGAGGCCGATGGTCCAATACAGAACTGAATCTTCATATCAATTGTCTGGAGCTTCTAGCGGGCTCCTTTGCAATCAAGAGTCTGTCCCTGCTCAAGGCGAACTGTTGTATCCTTCTGCGTATGGACAATATCTCAGCGGTGAGATATGTCAACAAATTGGGGGGGGACCAGATCCCGCATTGCCAAGGATTTTTAGCATTTCTGTCTGAAGCACAGGATCTCGGTGATTGCGGACTATCTGCCAGGGAGCAGCAACCTGGTCGCGGACTGGCATTCTCGGCATCTGAGAGATTTCAGCGACTGGAGGTTTCACCCCAAAGTCTTTTGGGCACTTTCTGCCTCGTGGGGCACGTTTTTGTTTGCTTCACGCCTCAACCGGCAGATCAAGCGTTTTGTCAGTTGGTGGCCGGATCCAGAAGCATCAGCTACGGATGCATTCCTTCAGGACTGGTCTCAGGAGCGGGGGTATGCCTTTCCCCCCTTCTTGATGATTCCCAGGGTCTTGGCACAGATCAGGCGTCAGCAGGCGGATCTTATTCTAGTGACGCCTATGTGGAGGTCCCAGGCCTGGTTTCTGGTGGCCATGGAGTTAAGTTGCAATCATCCGTTTCTACTCCCTTTCAGGAGGAATCTCCTTCAGGATCCGCTGAGCCTTCCTCATCCGCTGGGGTCAGTTGTCCCTTGTAGCGTGGCGTCTTTCAGGGAAAGATGGAGTTTCCCAGGGCTTTCGCAGGAGTCTTCCGCTTTCATTGTGGGATCCTGGTCCTCCAATACGCACAAGAGATATGGTTCCGCTTTTAAACGATGGAGTTCTTGGTGCAGTGCTGGGAACGCAGATCCTTCTTCAGCAGATTGCAGTTTGGTCCTAAACTTCTTATCCCTCTAGCTGTGTCAGGTCTAGCATATCAATCGATTAATAACTATCGGTCTGCAATATCGGCGGACACTTGCCAATTGAGGGCAAACCAGTAGGGGAACTTCCCATTGTTTGCAAGCTTTTGAGGGGTATCAGATTATCCAATCCCCCTCATCCCCATTATTCTACTGTGTGGGATGTAAACATTGTTCTTCGTTTTTTGGAATCTTGGCCTTCCAACAGGCTCCTTTCTAGGAAGCAGCTTTTTGCCAAGCTCACAATATTATTATGTTTAATTTCCTGTAAAAGGGTCTCGGATGTTAGAACCCTGGATTTAGTAGGGAGGGTTTTTTCTCCAGAAGGAGTAACTTTTTTCTATTTCATGTCGTACTAAGTGTAATTTGAAATCAGTTTCCTATCCCAGTTTTGTAGACAATCCCAAACATTTTGTGTGGTGCAGAGTCTCATAGCTTATGAGGTAAGTACAGAAGAATTTCGCTCTGATACGGGGGTCAATTGCTCATTTCCTTGGTTAAACCGTATCACCCTGTTTCGTCGGCCACTCTGGCTAGATGGATGCGATGGTTATTGAATGAAGCAGGCATTGATATTTCTAAATTTGGTGCTCATTCCTCCTGAGGTGCTATGGCCTCTAAGTCCTTTGCTTTGGGTTCTCGCCTGGAAGATATTTTAAGAGCAACAGATTGGTCTTCTCCATCTATATTTAAATCATTTGACTGTAAAGCTATTGTTGATATTGCATCGGTGGTGGTGAATCAGCTTTAAACAAGCATAATCTGAGCCTCTGGTCCTGACATAGAATTAAAAAAATTCTAGCATTCGCATCAAGAATTTTTCAATTCTATTAAGGACACGGAGGCGAGGATTATCCTACTGCACTGTTGACATCTATTATCTGTTAATCATTTTAATGACATGTTTTACTGTATTTCAGTGCTTTTCTCCTCTCCCCCGCCCCCTTTTTTTTGGTATGTATAGAATCTTTTCTATGGTTGTTCAGTTTTATGGCCTGATTTTTTCTCTCTTTTAGGAAATGAAGAAAAATAATTTGGTCAGACATTCTTTTCGTTCCTCTGAGTTTTCCAGATGGATGGGATTTTTCTGTTCTGTTATTCCAAGTTGTTAATTCCTTCTTTAGGAGTTTCGAGGTTTCCTGCTAAAAGACTTGGACTGTTCTAGCCTGTTGCAATTTTGTTCAAGCAAAGAAAGAGGAGTTGAACTGTGTGAGGCAGCGCTTTATAGGAGTCCTCCTCTATGGTCATCACGTCTTGATGGGACTTTTGGGAAATGTAGTTTTCTGTTGTGGTTACTTTTGATTGGCTGCTGTAAAAATAAAGCATATAAAGAGAAGCATAATCCTCGCCTCCGTGTCCTTAATAGAATGTGATGTGTGGGGTGATGTTTTGGGGTGTGTGGTGTTTTGTGCGTGGATGGTGTATGAGTGATGGTGTTGTGTGCCTCTGGATGCTGGTGTGGTCTTTGCTTTTCTGTTTCTCTGCTTCTTTAAAACTTTTCATTGTAAGGGGTTGTGGGTAATGTGGGTGTGTGTTTTATATTGGATTTGGTGTGTGGGTGTGGTGTGTGTATGTGTGTCAGGTGTGTGTATTTTGAATTGTCCAATGTGGTGTAGATTTGCAAGTGTGTGTGTTTTGAGCGCGGCGGTGTGTACCGCCAATGGTTTACCCCGGTTGAATGACCGCCGCGTTGATACGTGGGTCGTGATAGGGTGGGCGTATTCCTGTTGGTGTGACAGTGTCGGTTTTGGTACCGCCAATTTATCACTGACCTTTGGTGTGGCGGACTTGTGTGGGTGTCTGTAATGTGGAGAATTTCTCAGTGTGGGTCATAATACCCGTAGCGGATATCCGCCGTGGACACAGTATGTTGGCAGCTGGTGGCACGGCGGTCAGAGTACTTTACCGCCAGGTTTGTAATGAGGGTCTATATCTTTACTTATTACTGTTGGTCCAGCTGTCCCCCTATTTGCACAGAAAAAACCTAGTGTAGGTGAACAGGGTTTCATGACACAGAATGTAATGAGGGAAGGACATAACGACAATGCTCGAGTAGTCTCTCCTGTGGGAGAAACTTTTGACGGGTCAAGATCACTGTTGGACCTTAGTCCATTCGGTGTACTTCCAGATACTAGGGTAGGGTCAAACAGACAGAGTTTGAAATTGTTGACACCGCAGTCCCTGCAGGTGCCGCAAGTACAAGCCAGTAATATTTTGTTGCGAAGATTGACCACTCAGCAGTTGACTGAATGGTTAGAAAAGTTCAATACCCCACAGGGTGCTCCTAAGCGAAAGGAGTGTTTGAATTATGCTAGGCTAAGCATGAAAGTGGGTGAGCTCATTGAAGGAATGATGGGTGTGAATAGGTTAGAATCCTACACAAGGGCAACATTTAGATATTTGTGCTCAAAGATTATGAGGGAAGTAAGTAATGTGCATCAGAAGCTAGCAGACCTGGCAGAGAAGTACGGCATAGAAATAGAGAAAACAAAGCATTTGAAAAGGAGTTACAGATTAGACTTTGAGACTAAAGATTTTGAACACATGCAATCTGCCGGAATGAAGGCACATCTTAAGGAATTGCTTCAAAGTGCCCAGACTTGGGGAGCATTAGACATTTGGGAAGGCAGATCGGTAATGAAAAGAGACAAAAGAAAAAGGGATTCTGTAGAGCTGACTGCAAATGTGCAGCAAGGCCAAGATCCAGTAAAGATTTCACCAATGAAAGAGATTCCAGGAGGGAATTTTGTCATGTCCCTTGGAGCAGAAGTGATATACTATCATTCACAAATGATTATCCAAAATTGAGAGTGAAGCCAGTGGAGTGGTACCAGCAGACAGACAGGTTTGTAAATCTCGCAAAGTGCCTGTGGGAAGACTTGAACACATAACTAGAGACAGTGGTTCCAGCTGATCTGTCAATAGAATGTAAAAGGAGTGTAGATTGGCCAACAAGCGAACCAGAGAGAGACAAGAGTACAGGTGCACCATCTCCCAAGGTAATGAAATATTACTATAAGGTGATCGAATTTTTGAAAACGAGAATTTCGCCCAAGAATATTGATTGGCAGAGGATTGATAGGACAGCTCTGGAAGCAAAAGTGTCGATACATGCGTATTATTAGAGATTGTTGCAAGCGTTCAAGCAATACATTGATACAGAGACAATTGAGGCAAAAGACATGATTCATTTTGTGTTCAGATTTGTGGAAAGATTAAGACCTGAAATTAGTCAGATGATTAAGAGTCATTTTATTTGCTGGCAAGCAAAACCAATTGATGAGGTGTTGCAATTTGCTAAATACTTTAGTGATGAAATTGAGCTGAAGCAGAGAAAGCTGAAAGAAAAGGCGACGGTGATGCAGATTAAAGCTGCTCAAACAGGCATGCAAGGAGATTTTCCATAACAGATACCGCAGCCGCAGCACGAGAACATGATGTTTCAGCCCCAGATGAGAGGTAGAGGTCGCGGAGGAAATGTGAATCGTGATCCAGATTCGGGTACTGTATTGGTTCAGAATGATGTGCAGGGAATGAAGAAGTTATTGCCTTGTCACGTTTGCGGAGCTGTCAGACATTGGGAATGGGAGTGCCCAATGATGGTGCAGGAAGCAAATTCAGATACCTCAAGCCCCAATGGAGCAGCAACAAACGATGCTTTCTCAACAGGTCACAGGTCAGAGGCTTAACCAAAGTAATAACACAATACACCAAGGCCCTCACCGCCGAGATCCGGGCTGGCAGTCAATAGATGACCACCAGCGCGACTACCCCCCGCCAGCCGTATGATGTTTTCCCCGCTGGGCGGAAACATTGTTTCCGCCCGCCAGCCCAGCGGGGAAAAGGGCCGTTACATTGACAGCGGCTCCAAATGGAGCCGCCGCCAATGTTGGTGTGCGGCAGATGCAGCAGCACCCGTCGCGCAGATCACTGCCTGTAAATCGGGCAGTAACCTGCGCGATGGGGCACTGCACGGGGGCCCCTGAGCACCCCTTCCGCCAGCCTTTCCCTGGTGGGGGAACCCGCCAGAGAAAGGCTGGTGGCAAAAGGGATCATTATCCGAGGGCAGCCCTGCTTCCAGCGCTGCCCTGTTAAAAAATGATTCCCTCCACCATCAGGCTGCCTGTCGGCGGCAGCCTGGCTATGCGGCCCTCACTGTGTCCATAATATGGTGGTTCAGACCACCATGCCGGTGGCGGTCTTTGCCGCGGGCATGGCAGTCTGAACCGCTGGGGTTCATAATGACCCCCCAAATCCCTTTACACAGTGAGAATGGAATATATGATGATTGGATGAGTGAAAGTTCAGATGAGGAGCCATGGGTGCTTGCAACCTCCTTAGAAGTAGATCAGAAAGGTCCCTATGAGAAGGGAAAAGTCATGGGTCACAGAGATTCATTTTTGGTTGACACTGGGACTACACGCTCTACAGTGAAAAGTGCGGAAGTTTCAAACTTGCCCCTTTCAGGTAAAACAGTTCAGATTGTAGGAGTAGCGAATCAGTATTTGACTAACCCGATTCCAGAACCGGTTCAGGTTAAAATTGGTAACTTTGAGGGATTACACAAATTTGTAGTCTGTGATTGAAGTCCAGTATCCCTACTGGGAAGAGACTTGCTGTGTAAAACGAAATGATTGATTACTTGTTCAAATGATGGAATTGAGATTCATACAAATAGCGATGAGGAAGATGATCAGGCCCCAGAGATAGAGTGTGAAACTACAAATGAGGAATATCCTCTGATTTAATTTTTCCCAATATTCACAGTGAAGGAGCTTCATCCTGATTTGCAGGGAAGGGTCAAGGAGAAGGTGTGGGATATGACAGGAAAAGAGATAGGACTGATAAAAGGAGTTGAGACAGTTAAAGTTACTGTAAAGCCAAATGCAATTTTTCCTCAGATTCCCCAGCACCACATGCCACAAGATGTCCTTATGAAGATAATTGCAGACTTTGGGAAACGAGGGGTTTTGAAGGAAGTATTGAGCACCCCATGTAATTCACCGATAATGGGTTTGCAGAAGCCCTGTGGGAAAGTTTGAATTGTCCAGGATTTGAGAAAAATAAATGAGATTGTGGTCAAATGTTGTCCTGAGGTACCAAATCCAGCTGTGATAATGTTTCAGATTCCATGTGATGCTGAGTGGTTCACTGTCATTGACTTGTCACAAGCCTTCTTTTCTGTGCCTATTCATGAAGACAGACAATTTCTCTTTTGTTTCAAGTTTTTGGACTGAGTTTATTGTTGGTGCCAAATTCTGCAAGGGTTTTCAGAGTCCCCTTCCGTATTCAATCAGATGTTGAAGAAGAATTTGGAGTCAATGGAGTTACCTTTCAAATCGACTTTGGTACAATACCTTGATGATTTGCTGATTGCGTCCAAAACAAGGGACGAGTGCAAGTATGACACAATTGCCTTACTGAACCATTTGGGAAAGAATGGTCATAAAGTGTCTCCGCTTAAGTTGCAATATTGTCAGAAACAGGTGAAATACTTGTGTCACCAGATTGAGAAGGGATTGAGAAAGATATCCAGAGAAAGGGTTACGACCATTTTGCAAATGAATCCCCGACCACACAGAGAGATGTCAGGATGTTGTTAGGGATGGTAGACTACTGTCGCCAATGGATTCCAAATTTTTCAGTCATTTTGAGACCATTTCAGAAGCTGACTCATAAGGAAGTCATCCCATAGTGTTAGACAAGGCTGGAATGGATGCATTCACTGAATTGAGAGAGAGTCTGTGCAAGGCTCCAGCTTTGGGTATGCCTGACTATACAAAACCTTTCATATTGTTTGGTCATGAGCGTGATGCATATTCTTTGTCTGTCTTGACACAGGTCCATTGAGGTGTAAACCGCCCAGTAGCATATTTTTCGGCTACTTTGAACCCAGTTGCAGCAGCCTTACCGGGTTGTTTTTGTGCAGTTGCAGCGGTTGGTCAAAGCCTCACCTAGTGTGAGGGCACTGTGATGGGATATTCTTTGACTATAATGGTCCTTCACTCTATTGAGATTCTACTTACAAGGACGAAAACCCAATATTTGACTGGTGTGAGATTGACCAGATATGAAACGAGTATTCTAGGGTCACCAAATGTGTCATTGAAGAGAAGTACAGTGCTGAACCCGGCAACCTTACTTCCCAAAGAAAATGTTGAAATTGAAAAGGTAGAAGATGTTGAGCACGATTGTCTTGAAGTAACTGACTTGTGCACAAAACCGAGACCTGACATTAGAGATACCTGATTAGAAGAGAATGACCAAATTATTTTTGTTGATGGTGCTTGCCTAAGAGAGAATAGAGGGACACTGGGAGCAGGATATGCTGTGTGCACAATTACTGGTCTTTTGGAAGCGTCTTGGCTTCGAGGAGTGTATTCTGCCCAAGTAGCGGAACTGGTAGCCCTTACTAGACCGTGCCATGTTTCTGCTCAGCTGAAAGTTACAATCTATACAAATAGTAGTATGGAATAGTCCATGATTTTGGCCAGTAGTGGTCAAAGAGATGTTTCATCACCTCTTCTGTTTCACCAGTGAGAAATGGTGAAAGGATTAAAGAACTGTTACATGCTATCCAAATGACTCTTCAGAATCGCCTTGCTTTAGACATTCTTTTAGCGAAGGAAGGCAGAGTTTGTAGAATGATTAATTCTAGGTATTGCTGCTCGTATATTCCTAATAATATTAAAGAAATTAGAGACTTGATTACTAATCTGACTAATGAAAGTGTTGATCTGAAAGAAATGAAAGAACCAGGTGTTTGGAAAAAGGTTGCCAAAGGTTTTGCTTCAGTGGGAAATTGGCTCAGCAACATTTGGAATGGGACTCTATTGAAAATATTGCAGGAGATATTGAGTATTATGGTTTGTCTAATTGGAATATGGGAAATGCGTAAATTGTGCAAAGGGATTAAATTGAAGAAGTCAAAGAATGATCAGAGGAGGGAAGAAAAGAAAAGGGAAAATTTGTTCAGGGAAAACTCAAAAGGGGAACAAATGTTTGAACGGTTTGAATTGACAGAATTTTAGCTGATGCAAAAATTTGTGGGTGATAGTTTAGTGTGATGAAAATGTAATCATCAGAGGAGGGATTGCTAGCGCAGGAATTTTAATAAAAATTATTAACGATTGTTCATGTATTCTGAGTGATGGATTTGCATAGAGAATATAATAACAATAGAAAAATAAAGCACGCATTTGAAAATGTGATTGCGATGACTGGCCACCAATGCTCACGAAGTGTACTTATTAATAGTCTTCTAATATGAAATGTTGAGTATATGTTTCACTAATGTAGTAATGTGTCATATAAAGGGTTATGTATTAGCTTTATTAATTGTAGGCCTTAACTTAGCGGAGGTCTTGGCTTAGTTGCCAGGCCTCATGTCAAGCTGTATTTCTTAACATCTAATAAAATGGCTGTCCAAGAGAGTTAAACTATGATTTTCCATTGTATTGTGTAAATGTGTTTGCAGCTGAAAATCTTTTCTCATGAGAATCGACTGCTAGAAGATGCTGATCTTGCTAAATGTAACAATTTGAGTGTAATGTGTGTGAGCCTGACTTTCTCAGGAGAAGAACAATGGAGACACTGACTGGAGTATAAGCTGCAATAATTTTGTTACCTGACTAGCCGGATGATGAGGACGTTGCAGGAGAAACCAATCAGCGACATGTGAACAGAATAGTGGTAGAATTCAAAGATCTGAAGTTTTCGTTTTATTGGACAAAGTGTGAACATGCGATCCCTTGACCAATAGGGACTTGGGAAGTAGTTTTAGGGAATTTAACTTAACAGGACTGTACCAAGAGGAGACAAGCATTTTTCTCTATATTCTTCTTGAGGGTTTACCTCTATTATTTTGAGTTGCTTAAAGACTTTGTGTTTCTGAACTTTGATGCTGAATCCTGAATCCTTGCGGACCGAACTGATGTCCTGATGACGAAGACTATCTTAGCTTGCCGATCCAATTGAGGAGAGGTATTATTGTACCCATGTGTTTGTTATGGCTATTTACTTTTTCTTTCTAGGTACCAACCGCACTGTTTTGATAGAGCTATAGTTAGATGTTTTCCAAATTTGTGTTACTAAATTGTTTTGCATGAAGCCCAACATGCTGATGCTAATCTGATGTTAGATAAGGATTCTCACCCATAAAAATCTGCCAATAGGAAATGTTTGATTAATTTCTCTGCTGAATCTAGATGTATGTGATATCAATTGCGCAACTGTTCTTGTTATTAATTTGCACCGTAACCTTACAATGTGTAATAGTTCAAACTTTGATTAGATTACGTTTCTCCGCAAATTTGGACAGCCAGTGTTGTTTCTGTATGTGTATCATTTGATTTTGAGATTAATTTACATGATGTTAGCATTGTTAATATAGGGAAATAAATATTCTATCTTTTACTAAAAAGTGTGCTTATTCATGACTCAAAGGTCATGGTGTGTGACAATTACTGACTCCAATGATTATTAATGTAATTGATTATTGTTGATTAGTGATTATTGATCTGCAAGTACTGGGGTTATGGTGGGATCATCTTAATTGTGAGTCAAAAGGTTCATCAACCCATTCGCGTCCCCTTGTAAGTTTACTTATTAAGGTCAGATGCACTAACAGCAGCGGGTTGACGATTCTGGCCTATCAACTTGCCCCAGCAGGTCTCTCAACTGTTGTATCCATGTACTGTGAACAAGAGGCCAGCTCACTGACCCTTGGGGTCTCTTGGCATTGACTGGGCTCTGTAGACAACTTCTCCCCGAACAAGACACAGCAGACACAGTCCCTCTTCTTAGGTAGTCATCAGGTTCAGGAGGTGCAGTCCACACTGGTGAAGCCTCGCTTTGCCAGTTCCACAGTGCAGCAGGTAAGTCCTTCTTCATGTCCAATCAAGATCTGAGTTCTGGATGCCAGGGAGTCCCCTATTTATGGTAGGATAATGCCCTCAGGATAGCATGTGTTGGTAGCCAATGGGATACTAGGTCCCCTCCCTCCTGATGACCACTTCCTGGGAAGTGTGACATCTGGCAAACCCAGGATGCACCATTCTTCCCATTCCCCAGATGGCAGAACCCCTCTCTCGGAATCCAGAGTTCCCTAACTCAACACAGAGGTGAGTCTACCAAGGGGGCTACACGCCACTGAAAAACAGTTTGACAACAGGTTTCCCCTCTCGCTCCCAGGTACCAGCTTGTCTACCTCAACAATAGAGCAGTCCCTCACCCAAGTGTTCCTCATTTGCCCTTCAAAGGCGGCTTTGCTTTTAAAGCTTGCCTTTTGGGCTAACACCTGTGTGGCTTCCTGCCTGGGGGAGGTAACACTTCCTCCAGTGGCAAGCCTCTATTGTTTTCTTTCCTGAGAGTCATTAGCACGTCTCCCCAAGAGGGTGGAAAGCTGTCTGCAGGACAGACCCAGAGTACAACAGTAAACAGGGACTGGAAACCTTCGGCAACTAAAGTGACAACTTCTAAAGTTGCACTTTGCCCACCAGTGACATTAAATTTGATGTAACCATTAAATCAGGTTTAATGCAATGATTCTTTTTCTATTTTACAGTACCAACTTTAGTAGTCCCAGTCAGAAGCTAGCAGGGCTGAGGTGTCGGAGATAAACTCTGTACTTGCCAATGCGGCTACTAGCCTTCTCATAGTAAAAATGGCAATTTAGGTATCTTACTTGTGGAACATGTAAAAGTACACATTTAATATTTTAACATATAGCACCCTGCCTTATGTCTTGTTAGGCCTACCTTAGGGGTGACATACAAATATTAATAAAAAGGGAAGTTTGTGCTTTGTCATTACCTTAAATGGCAAACTTAAGTAAACAGTTTTAAACTGCCCTTCCAGTCTGCAGTGGCAGACTGGGAGCCATATTTACCTTATCCCACTCAGGGTGGCACAACAAGTGCTGCAGTCCCTTACCGGCCCTGAGTACCCCAGGTACCATATATTAGGGACTAACAAGTAAGTCAGGCTATGCCAATTTGGGACAAGCCAATTAAACATGAACCATTTTAAAGTGTCAAAGCACATACACTGAGTCCTGTTTAGCAGGGCTTGGGCATTTTAGAGCCATTACACCAGAACCCAGTAGTCAAAATGGAAGCAAAAGGTGGGGGTAAAAACTTTCAAAAAGTCTGCTTCCTTAAATTCCCCTTCCCAGAACCTGTTCCCAACCAGCTGCGGGCAGTCTTGTGTTTTTGATGTGTCGAGGTCCCTACTACCTGTGCCCTGGGGCTGGATGATTGTATATTTCTTCCCTTCTCTATAAATATTTTTTCATCAGATAAAAATCACAAATCAGAACTAATATTCGAATCATTCACAAAATGGTGGTGAAATCTGGCACCTAAAGTGGCGGTTGGTAGGATCACAATTGCTTTTTGAGTCGCAAACTGTGCACTGGTTTCTACATTTTCTCCTAGTGTAAAACTCGATTTTTCCACACCTGTGGGTACATCTCAGCACTCCTTTGGGGCTGCACGCCTCTGAGTGTGCCTCCCCCCATGTTTCTGATATTTTTTTCCCCTTAAAGCAAAAAGAGTGAATTAAAATTGATGTGCTTCCAATTTGGGATGTTCATGCAAGCAGAAAAAAATTCAAAACCCTGCAATCACGTCAAAAAATTCAAAATGTGTTTGACAGACTGTGAATCATGATTGCCGATTTTAAAATGTAGAGATGTTCAAGTGCTAAGCCTTTAAAACTCACTCAACACTTTTATTTAAAAAAACTGAATGTATTTACCCACACACACAAACGCGTATTTTCAGAGTAAAGGTCTACTTTCATGTTAGTTTGGCGTACATCTGTTCATTGGTCTGTGCTATTGGTGTTAGCAAACTTTCCTATGGACGGTAAAAAAGAGAAAACAGGTATTTTTCACATTCCCCTTAACCTTTTTAAGTTGAAGCTTACCAGACGGTGTCTGGTTCTAAAAGACTTTTTGGGGGCATTCTGAAAGCTCCCTTGGAATGCATTCTACCCGTTGCTTATTATGGGATCTGTGGTCTGGAATTATTTGGTTGCTTTCAACTTGCTGGCTTTATCTTGTTTTAGGCTGCCCAGCATTTCTTTGTCCCTCTTGTGGAGCATAGTCTGTTAACCATTGCTCTGTTCTTCCAAGAGTGCTCGCTTTCTGGAAACAGGCCTTTACATTTTGTCCTTTTCTTGCCACATTTCATGTGCATTCACAGACAGAGGTCAAATGTCAGACTCTGTCTTCTGAGGGAGTTTGGTGTTTACTTTTCTTTCGCTGATTTCAAAGTGAGAGGATTTATTTGACAACCTTACTGGATACTGGGGGTTGGGAAGGACACTCCATGACACTACACATTTGCCACTTCATTCTAGGCCACTCTAAGCGGCTCCACTCTACGTGACTCTACACCACTTCACTCTACGCCATTTCACTCTATCACACTCCACTCTTTGCCACAATGTGCCATTCACACTGTGCCACTCCACTATATGCCACTTTATACTACGCTGCGCCACTTGGCTCTACAACATTCCACTCTATGCCAGTTCACTCTAGGCCACTCTACACCACTCCACTCTAGAAAACTCTGCTCCACCTTAGTCCACTCTATGATCCTCCACTCCATTCTATGACATGCCACGATACACAAAGCCCCTCCACTCTATAACACTCTGCTCCACTATATGAAATTTCCTCTACACCACTCAACGCCACTTTACTCCACTCTACTATACGACACTCCACTCTATGCAATGTTCTCTATGCCATTCCAATCCACACCACATTACTCCATTTTACACCATTCCACTCTACAACAATCCAGTCTATGACACACTACATGGCACTCTATGACACTCCACTCTACTCACCAACACTCTATGCAATTCCCTCTTAGGAATTCCATGCCTTAGTGAAAGCTACTTTACTCTACGCCACTCCACTCTACGACTGTCCACCACTCTACTGTATGTCATTCTATGACAATACTCTCTACGATACTTTACTTCACTCTATGCCATTCCACCCTAGACCACTCTACACAACTCCCTCTACACCACTTTCCTCCTCTATGCCACTGCAAGACACACCACCCCACTCTATACCATTCTACTCTACTCTACTAACTTTTAGCTATGCTGAACAGCGGCCACGATGTTGTATAACACGGCTAAAATACACTGGAAAAGCTAATAGGCTCTTGCATATGCGAGAACTATTGGATTTGCCAGTGTTTGTTTCCCTCTGCAGGGCTCTGCACGAAAAGTGACGTGCGTTGAGGTTTTGGGCTCCTGGTCTGCAGAACGCTCAAATCGTCTCTTAGCATATGGGAGTAAAGGTGATAGATAGGGTTTGGTTGCAGTGGCGGCCCCGTGTTTTACATATTTTCATGGATTTCGGTTGAATGGGCCCCCCTGAAGAGTCGTGGGCCTCCTGAGCCGCCGGGTGCAGCCGAGGCCTGTGTGGCGCCCTTGTTTGGTTGTGGTTTCACTTCGCCCCCGCCTTCCTTCCCAATGTTGGTGACTGGTGTCGAAGAACAACTAAGATGTGGCGTTCGTTGCATTCTGTGTCCAGAAACAAAAGATGAAATGGAACTCGGTTTTACCCTCTCCTCTGCAATGTATAGTTCCTAATTGGAGGAGATGGGCTGGTAGAAGGGTTATGTTATTCTTGCACCCTTTGGGTGAAGGGGAGGGACCTAGTTTCCGTTCTAAGCGCGCGGTTCCCACTTTGGTAATGCTCTGGTTTAGCACCGTGCGGTGAAGCTGCCCAAAGAACTAAGTTCACTTGGCACCCTGGTCCTGCAGAAGGCCTACTACAGTGGTGGTGCGGGTCACCATATGGAGGGGTTAGCGGATTGTTCACGCTAGTCCCGCTACCCCGAGACAACCCCGTCAACCAACCACTGCCCGCACGGAAGAAGGGGCGTCCGCAGGGTGGTGGGACCCGCCCCCGATAAGGGGATGTGCTCTCTGTAAATTGTGCACGCCCCCAAGGGGGAAGGGGCCTGCTGGTTCCGCCCCTTAAGGTGGGGCTGCCTAACTTCTGGGGCCGCCCTCCAGGAGGCTGTCTGCACGGTAGTCCCGCCCCGGGGAGGCGAACCTTTCTCTCCCACCCTGAGGGCTCCTTACCCGGCATCCAGGTAACAGCTGCTGCCCCTGAAAATACCCGGTACCGGGTGCGCTGGGGTCGCCTCTAACTGCGGGGAGGGAGGATCAGAAAAGAAGGGAGCGGGGGTCAGGCACAGGGGCGTCGGATCACCCTCGGGAGGGCGCAGACCAGGGGAGTTCCGTGGGGCGGGAGTTCGCTCATTCCGATAAAGCGGGGTTCACACTGAGAGGGGAGTCAATGAAGTGCGGCATGTTTACACCAAGGTCATGTTTCAAATCCCGGGCGGCGATGAGGGTGACGGGATTCGGATCGGTAAATGGGGATTCAGACCAGAAGAGGTTTGGATCACACGCGGGGTGCGGGGGGAGTCCAGACGAAAGGGAGACCGGCTCAGCCCAGGTGGTGAGCGGCAGACCGGGCGCTAGGCTTGGGACCCGCGAGGCTGGTGTTGGCAACAGCGGGCACGTGTGCGCCCGTGTCTGAGGGGCGGACGCCTGGCGAGTGGCTTGCAGGGGACGCGTGCTCCTTCTGCATATCCCCGAAGCCCACCCCGGCTTCCGGTTCTCTGTCAGTGGGTCTCCGGGAGTGGAGAGGGTTGGTGGCTGTAAGCCTGTTGCCGTGAGACCCAAGCCGATTCTTCTTTCACCGGTGTCGATCCATCCTATTGATTGATGAAAGGGACGCCGGGACGTGCATATGTATACGGTGGAGCAGATAGTGGGCCATAGTTCCGTGACACACAATATTGGCTACGCATATGTGGCATAAAAAAGTGTTTAAAGCGGGTTGGGATCTGTGTCTCACAGCACTTTTAGCTCGTATATCAGATTGTACTCGAGTGTAGCATTTGTAAGGTGCTTATTACTTCTCTGTTGGGCGCTGAAGCACTTACCTGCATGGATAGCAAGCTACACAGTGAGGGGTGTTTCATTGGGAAGATCGTTTTGTTTTTAGCCTTTATGTGAAGCGTGTTCAGTCACTGTTGTAAAGTGCAACACTATCACCCCTAGAGGAATCTGGGCGCTGAGGTTTCTGCATCTAAGAGCCAGGTATGAATTGATTTCTGAAGTCTGCCAGGGAGGATGATGTTCAGATGTGGACGTCATTCCAAGACTTAGTTGCGATGTAGGCGAAAGCATAGCCGATGCTGGGGACATGTGCGAGGGTGTTAGCGTATCAGTCCTTATTTGGTCTTTATATGTTAATAAATAAAGAGACGGGTTACAGGTCGATGAACCTTGACTACGCTTAGAGTAACTCCAACACAGGTCCACAAACTCAAAGCAGATACATAAACATAATCAATAAACATGACAAATATCTCAAGACTCAATACACTTCACGCACCATGTCCCATTTGGTCATGAATACCTCACCATTTAATGAAGTTAGAATGTTTATTTCCCTAGATTAACAATGCTAAAATCACATAAATCAATCTATTTTATTAATGCGTTAACCGTCAAACACTCTAGAATCACAGTAGGAATCAATAACTGGAGTAACTGTGCATTAGAAATAGCATACATTTAATTTCAGCAAATTAACAAATGCAAATTCTTTTACTAAATAGATTGTCAGCATCTCCAGTGTCTTCTAATCTATGCCTCAGATTAGAATAGCATGTTTCGGCTTTGTGCAAAACTGTTTTAGTCAAAACTAATTTTGAAAATGTCTAACTATGGCTCTAACAAAATAGCGGTTGGTACATAGAACAACTATTTTTATTTAGCCATCAAGCTTCAAAGTTAAAGTTAAGAACAAAATAATCAGGAACTGCTCAGCTCCAAATCAGAATAGAATGATTGCGAGTGTCAAAATGTCAAAGAAGAAGTGAAGTTTCTCCTCCGTGCAGTCAGGTTAAGTCAAAATCACCTAAAGAACTTCCCACATTACCATTGGTCAGAAAATCTTATGTTTGCAGTCAGTCCAGTTAGAGCTTAAGTTCAAATCTATGATGTAACTAAACTATCTTTCACACGTCGATGATTGGTTCTTCTTCTTCTGTTCCCATTGTCCGACTCGTCGGGTAACTTTCTTGTATCCAGCCATACTTTAGCCAGTGCATCCATTGTTAGTTCCTGGGAACACCGCTGTCTCACCCATCAAGTTTACATTTGTATCCATTTTAGAACAGCATGATTCTACAAGCAGTTCTCATGAGAAAGTTAAAGGCTGCTACTACATGTTTGGTCAACTTCGGCCAGAACAATACATCTTTATCCTCTAAATATGAATTCACCATTTTATTCAGACATTGCAGTCTAATATGAGGCTGTGCAATACTTAGGCCCAAACCTCGCCAACTTAAGACCTACAATTTATAAACAAGTACATAGCATCAAATCATCAATATGACATACTACTACAACAAATTATATGTGTATGTTTCTGAACATTAGTATGCATTTAGGGAAACATGACATATTTTATAGTGGCCGCTCAAGTGGGCACATTTTCCAAGTTGCACATTATTTTCCATGTTAACTAAATTTCATGCAAATTCATAACTCGTAATACATAAAATTAATTAGTAGAAAGTTCGGCATTCACAAGGGTGAGTGAAGAGGAGCGCAGATGTCTTGAGGTAAGGTGGAAGTTCAGCCGGCGGTTGATGTAGGATGGTCTCCGTTTGTGGAGGGCTTTGTAGGAGGATGTGAGCGTCTTGAACTGGCATCTTTTCTGGACAGGGAGCCGGTGGAGTTTCCTGAGGTGAGGAGTGATATGGGTACGCTTGGAGCGGTCTAGGGCTAGTCTGGATGCCACGTTCTGCGTTGTCTGGAGTCTTCTTAGGAGCTGGGAGGAGATACCGGTGTAGAGCGCGTTGTCGTAGTTGAGTCAGCTGGTGACAAGGGCTTGTGCAACGATCTTATTGGTGTTTACCAGGATCCATCTGAAGATCTTGCGGAGGGTGTGGAAATAGGAGGAGGCAACTGCACTGATTTGTTGTTTCATGGTCAGTTGGTTGTCCAAGATTATGCTGAGGTTGTGAGCAAGTACAACAATCAAAATATCCAGAAGGAAAAAATAAGTACCCAACTATCCAAGCGAAAACCTCAATTTTTCACTGAAAAATAATTTCTTTAATATTGTTAGAGTAATTTAATCATAGTGTCAACGAATTACCTGTGCACCTAAAAAACTAATACGCAGAATAAAATCTAAGTATATACAAATCCATTACATAAAGAAAACAACCAACAATTCCATTTGGGCACCGTAATACATAAAGCATAGGCTGCTTAACCATCCAGTGGCAAGCAGTCACAATGTAAGGTAGTGACCGTAGTGTAAGGAAAGTATCTGGCCTCAGTGAGAGAAACCAATCACTGAAGAGATGTCCGATACAGTCCGCAAATTATAAGTCCAACAATTCAGGAATTCCAACGGTCACTCCTTCAAAATAAGTCGACGCGTTTCGGCCTTAAAGAATCCAGCCTCCTCAGGACAATGGAAACAGTGCCTTAAAACAATAGATGCATGAATGCATCAACTGTAGAGGCGGTAAGAAATGAATCAAAGCCCGTGTGCTCTTGGTGAATCATGACCCGGCTAACTACATTCCCGGGAGGCAGCTTTTCGGCAGGTTGTGAGCAAGGTCAGTCGGTGTGGGAACAAGTTCAAGTTCTTCCGGCCACCAGCTGTGGTTCCAAGCAGAGGTATTGTTTCCAAAGATCAGTACCTCGGTTTTGTCAGAGTTCAGTTTGAGGCAGCTGTCTCTCATCAGGTCAGCTATGTCAGTCATGGCGTTGCGGAAATTGATTTTGGTGTTAGAGGGGTATTTGGTAAGTGAGAGGACGAGCTGGGTGTTGTCGGTGTAGGAGATGATGTTGAGTCGGTGGGATCTGACGATGTCCGCAAGGGGGGTCATGTAAATTTTGAACAGTGTGGGGCTGAGCAATGATCTTTGGGGCACGCCACATATGATGTTCTTGGGAACGAAGGTGAAAGGAGGTAGGCGGATGCTCTGGGTGTGTCCTGAGAGGAATGAGGTGATCCACTTGAGGGCGTGTTGTTGAATGACAGTTTTGTGGAGTCTGCTGATGAGGATGTGGTGGGCAACAGTGTTGAATGCTGCAGACAGGTCGAACAAAATCAGAGCCACTGTTTCTCCTTGGCCGGGGAGGTTTCTGATGTCATCTGTTGCGGCAATGAGCGAAGTTTCTGTGCTATGGTTAGCCCTAAAACCTGATTATGATGCTTCAAGTGGGTGGTTCCGTTCTAGGTAGTCAGTGAGCTGTCGTTTGATGGCCTTCTCAATCAATCAGTCAATCAATCAAACATTTGTAAAGCGTGCTACTCACTCGCTAGGGTCTCAAGGCCCTGAACTTTGGCTGAGTATGCAAGCAGGGAGATCGGATGGTAGTTCTTGAGGTCGCTGGGGGTCGGCTGAGGGCTTCTTGAGGAGGGGTCTGATGTCTCCATGCTTCCATCCGTCTGGGAAGGATGCTTTGGAGGTGGAAACGTTGAGGAGGTTGGTTAGTTCAGTGCTGATTATGTTGGATCCAAGGTTGAAGCGAAGGTGGGGGCAGGGGTCGGGTGGCGCCCCGGAGTGGATGAAGGACATAATGGCAGCAGTGGTCAGGGCGTTGCGGAGAGACCAGGTGGTTATGGATGGGCTGGGGTTTGCTGGTTGGATGAGGTTGTCGAGTCTGAATGAAGTGAGTTGAGGGCTAAAGTTGTTGTAGATGTTGACAATCTTGCTTTGGAAGTAGTTGGATAGTGAGTTGCAGAGCTGTTGGGAGGGGTGTACTGTGTTCTCTGTGGCAGTTGGGTTGGAGAATTCCTTTATGATCTTGAAGAGTTCCTTGATATGGTTGATTGCAGCGTCAATGCGGTCCATGATGGCTGTTCTGTTGGCCTCCTGAATGCACTGGTGGTAATCATTGAGTGCTGTTCTGTGTGCGGCTCTGTCTGGGGGGTCCTTAGAGATGTGCCATCGCTTCTCGAGTAGAAGACAGTTACGCTTGGTGGATCTGAGCTCTGGGGTGTACCACTGGCTTGTCTTGATGTTCTGTTGGCTTTTGCCAGTTTAAGGGGGGCGACTTTGTCAGCCCATTTGCTGATCCAGGCGGAGAAGTTGTGGATGGCCTGGTCGAGGTTGGTGATGTGTCGGGTGGTGTGGTGCTGAAAGCCTGCATCCATTGGCTCTCAGTTACTTTTCCACACTTTCATGTGGTGCGAGCTTCTACTGAGGTGTGCTTATCGTGTTATGAGACACAGATCCTGGTGGTATTGTGGGCAAGGAAGTGAGGGATAGACAACAAATCAGCTTAGCCACAAGGGAAGCAGGATGCTGTGTGCTTGTACACCAACTGGGGGGTCAATTAGAGAAGGCCCAGTAATCCAGACAACAACATGCTCCAGGTAAAGAGCCTGTCAAATGAGCACAAGGTTGATCTAAGGATTTTGTCTTCTGACTTTCGCCCATTAAGTTCCAATCCACCACAGAAGTAAACTTCCAAAGCCGCACAGTACTTCAGGGGAGACATTTAGAGAATCACAGGGTGACGGTAATGGGCCAGCATGAGGTTCCAGTTGCCACGGGACAGTTGCAGGAAAAGCCTTTTGTAGCTTGTTGTATCCCTGTAGCTTGAATAGGGAGTCATCCTTATTACCCTTGGCGTCCACTTCTTTGTCCTGGTACAAGAAAGAGAGCACATCCAGTCTTCCAGGGCTCTTCTCAGCTTGCAGCCGTCACGTTCAGTCGTCATTTGATCCTCCCCAGCTCCAGGAGTGTTCTCAAGTCAGTGCCTGGAGATGCCACGTTGATGCCTGGCACAAGTTTGTGCATGGAAATGACTCCTGGGATGCCCTAACCAATGGGATAAGGTTCCCGGGGCTAACCCTACCCACTTTGGGTATTTTCGAACTGGCTGAAGAGTACAGCTGCACTAAACTTGGTCTCTGAGTAAGTTGGTATGTGTGGGGAGAGTACTATGGTAATTCTAGTCCACTCCCAAATCTAACACTAACCTCTAGTTTGATGCAGTGCCTGTACCCACAACACTCTCAGAGACTGAAGTCTGGTACAACAAAGCTGTGTTTTTAAAAACCATACAGTGAATATACACAAATTGTTTTGACATTCTGTTTCCATCCTTGTAGTGCTCCCCAAATTTTATATGTTAACCCGGTGCATTAAGAGCAATAAAGCTTATGTAGGAATGCCCCATAACTAATTAAAATGAAGGTTTATTCCTGTTAAAAGGGGTTATTTTGACAGTTCGTACTTGCAATAAAAACGTATGTGCCATGCTACTCGTGGCAGGCCTGCAGTCATGTTTACATTGTCACTGTAGTGGATGGCACAGTAGGGGCTGCAGTCCACTTGTGAGATTAAACTTACAGCCCTGGGTACAACTTATTACCACATAATAGGGACTTGTATGTTATTTAAATATGCCAGTTAGGAGTACACCAATTTTACCATGTTGAAAGCAGGAGCACAAGCACTTCACTGTCAGCAGTGGTAAAGTTGACAGGTCTATAGTCAGCAATAATGGGTTTCAGGCAAAAGGCAAAAAATTCACTGTGACTCTGCAGAAAGGGCAAATTGCGAACAAATGCCAGAAGAAAATTGGTGACATAAGCAGTAGCCATGCATCATTTTTTTACTTACTTATAAAAGGCAGGGTCACTGACTTCTGACAAACAAAAACATCCAAGGAAGGAGGAAGGACATGGAACAGCAATCAAGGCTGGTAACCTGAGAAGAAACTACACAACCTTTGAGAGGCTCAGGTTCCACCTACTCCTGCTATGCTGAAGGAAACCAAAATTAAATTTTGAACAGGGGTGCACTCCCCAAAGCCCCCCACCCAGGATATCAAAGGTAAACAATCCCAAGTTGGGTCGTAACCTAGCCCCCAGCTAGATGGGCATGATGGGCTAGATACACCTGTGAGGTGAAGTACTTGGTAAGTTGCTGCCCTGACAGTGCAAGAGAGAATCGGTTTTCCCTGTGTTTTCCTGCTGTCCTCAGCCCTCCATGTGTGCCTTATACTTTTCTTGGATTCTAGAATATTCTTTCTACTATCCATTATGAGTTATCCTCCTGACCCTCTGGAATTTCCTCCCAGAACAATGTCATTATCAGTAGTGAATGCCATTTCAGGGGGAAAGGGACAATGTGGTGAAAGGAGACTTACCATCTGTCGGTTTGGCTAGGACAGCAGCATGGCACTGATTCTGTAGTTCTCATTTGTCTGAACTGTGAAGGACATCTCTGGCAGACATGGCATGGTGTCAGTGTGTTGGTGGCAGCTTGTCATTATGTGTTTGATTTTAGTTTCTCATGTCTCATAGCAGGGACTGTGAGGTTACGTTAAGTGCATTTGTATGGCATGTTCCAACCATTTTATGTATTCTGGATGCGCTGTCAGAATCAAAGTGGTCTGTTGATATATTTGGGTGTCTTGCATGATATTAGGTGGTGGTCAGCAAAAGAGGAGTAGTCTAAATTATTGTTTAGTAATGGAACATTGACAATGATTAGATTAGAGTATTGATCTGTGTGAAGCCTTTCGTTTATGAGAATGGGTGTATGTGCTAAAGGTCATTGCAGTCTGTTTCATTCAGGACCAGTTTCAGGTGGTTGTTCTGTTTAAGGACATTTTACTCTTTGAGGCTTTGATGCCATTCTATTGGTAAGTAGTTATTCTTATGTGAATGGATTTATCTTTGATGTGGGTAACACATAGACAGCTAGATGATTTGTAACCATGTTTTGCATATGACAGTGCCATGGGTTACCTGTTGTGCTTTATATGAGGAGCAGCCCAGACGCAAATTGCAGGTGCAATGCCCTTTGAAAAAGAAAAGAAAAGCAAGTGTAAAAAAATTAATAGCAGGATGGAAATACAGGGGGACATGTTAGTGCTGCTATGTGGCAGGGAGCAACATTGAAAAGGGGGCAAATGAGGAGCTTTCGGGGGAGGAGTGATAGGAACAAAAACAGTGGGACGTTGAGAGTAGAGGAAAACCTGTAGCACACAGGGGACTGGAGAGTGAATGGGAAGTAACATTGGGTAGAGAAAGCTAGAAAACAAACACACTCCCAATTGAATGCTAAAGGAAAAAAAGTAATTCCCTGGTGTCAGTTGTGGAAGAATATAAGTCATCCATTCAGACGTAGGCAGGGAAGCTATGCCCAAGGAGAGAGACAAAAAGAAGCAAAGAAAGGTAAGAAATAAGACAAAATAAATTGACAGCGTTAAGCAGTGAGCTTACCCAAAGCCCACTGTGTGTGTTGGCACTGTACACAATAGATATTTCAACAGCTAAAGCTGTTTGTTGGTGAGACCTAAAAACCCTTCTTAAGGCCCATACATGACATATATATCAATGATGGAAGGGATAGCGACCATTTAGAATTTGTGATAGCAAGCACCCCCTCTCTCCAAATACAATCCAAATATTGTATAATAAATAGCAAATTTTACAGTTGTTTTAAAAAAGAATTCAGCCATATCAAAATTTAATATGGGAAAGAAAATCGTGCCAGTTACATTCTTTCATAAGGCGATACCTAAATTAGGTCATTTATAACAAAAAGTCATGCGTAATCGGTCTAATACTGCGACAAAAAATTTATAACACCAAAGAAAACTCTTATCCTATCAAACTTTCTGATAAATATTGGGCCACAGTTTGGAAGACAACAGGAATTAGGGTGCTAGGATTACAGGAATACAATTTATCAAACGAGATGAGTGATGATAACATTAATTTAAGTGCTATAAATGGCATACAGGTAAAAAAGTGTATTTATGACTAATTGTAGTTGGCAGCCTTGACAGTGACAACGCTCAGCATTGTATTGTCACCCACCAATGCCGATGGTTACTGCTTCTGAGAACGTATAAGACAAGCTGAAATTTAATCTTTTGAGGCATTTTAGAATACTAGCTTTGGTTCTGTTTTGTGTGTGCTTATGCAAATATGTTTTTACGGATGTAGGATGCGTGAACCGAGCTACGAGCCAGCTGAAGTCTGTAGACAAAGAGGGTTACAAATATGTATTCCAGGAGAGGGTGTGAGGGTAGAGTGAGCCTGGGCTGGGCTGGGAGTGACAGGGTTTACATATGGTTAGTCCCATTATTTGAGAAAATAACCTATACTACGGAATACCTCCCAGATGAATCGCAGTGCTCAGGATTCATTCAAGCATTTCTACAAATCAGTTTTTTACTGCATAGAACAAACAAAATGACACTGGGTTGTCCACATATCAATGGTTTGGTGCAAATGATTAAAAAAATATGATAAAAGGAAGCATTTCTGCTGTCTCCAGCAAGTTGGTTGCCATAGCTGGAGTAGTTTGTAAAATGTAGCTGTTATGTATTAGTACAGAACACCAATATTCCCAGTCAGTTTCTAGGTGCAAGAAAATTAATTCACTAAGCCTGGAGCCTGTGCTTAAGGCTATGGGGTTTAGTAGTCAAGTTCTGAGTTTCTTATGAAACACCAGGTTCTTCTTGTAACACATATTTTGGGGATATTATTTCAGGTTTGGGCCCCTAACATTCGGAATGCTTTCACTCCCAATTTAAGGTTCTTAGATTAAGTGATTCCCAACACTTTTTAAGGTGATATCTATGTTTTTTTCCAAATTAGTTTAATTCTTGTTTCATGAAATAGCTTGAATCCTAAACAAACTGTCTTAAATTAGATTATTTTACATAGGGGCAGCCAGTAAAGTTGGCAAAAGAGGTTGGACATAGCTTCAAATTTCTCGATGGTAAATATCACCTGCACAGTTGTATTTTAAATGTTCTGCAGTCTCTGAATATTTTTCTTTGATATGCCTATTACAGAAGTCAAGAAGTGACTGAACAACTGCATTAGTCACCTCTACCTTTTGGGGAAAAAAAGAGTGAAATGGCAAGATCTGGTAACGTATGCAGACATTTTTTTAATGTATTTATTTGTTCAGGTTTGTGTGGCTTTTAATTCCCAAGGGAGGTCTGACATGACAACAGATTTATTTCAACTAATTATTAGCCCTATATTTTCCATGTATTAATAGGTGGTTACATTGAATCTACTTAGCACATCTGTTAAAGATTTAACATGGATGTTAACATTTAGCGGTGATAAGGCTTATCCTTGAAAAACTCTTTGAGTCAAAGGTTTGACCTTTTACATCAAGGTGCCAAATTGGAGCGCTCGTGTCCTATTCGCAAGGAAGAACGTTACCCGCTTACGGTGGTTCCCTCCTGTTAGAGTTTTCCAGGTGCTGCATTAGAGATATCGAATAAAATAACTGCTTCCCTGCCTCTGACATTGACCATCATCTGCAGAAGATCAGTTGTCAAATGCACAGTGGATTCAATACCCTTAAGCCTGTGCTTCATTCAGAAGATTATTATTTTTACAAAGTTCTGTAATTGAACAGTAACAACTTTTTCTAAATTTTTTACCAAGTAAGATAATAATGAAGTAGGGCTATAGTTAGAAGGATCATCTTGATTAAGATCCATTTTAAAAAATATAGATGGAACAAAGGCTGATTTTGGGGAAGTGGGAATGATCATCATTATAAGGGAATGGTTGATGGTGTCATTAAAAGACAACTACCTGTGACTTAACAGTTTTTACTAAAACTGTTTTACTAAAGAAGCAGGGCAGACATACATTTGTTTAGGGATGTAATAGCTTTAAATAGTGCTCTATGAATATTTAGTGCCTTGAGTTTATAAGGATATTTTTTTAATACTTCTCATTAGGTAATAGTATTTATTTATTTGTGTGAAGTATTCCTTTTTAATGTTTGTTCCAAATTGCATAACTGTTTTTGCTCCATGCAGGGGAGTAGCAAGTATAGACTCGAGCTTTCAAATTAATAGTAAAGTTTTTGCAAGTAGCAATATAATTGAGGGTGGTTTTGAAAATGTTGATGAGAAAATGTACTTTGTCCTAAAAATGTGTGAATTTGCGGGCAGCCTGGGCATAAGGCTTTTTCACTCTTAATTTAGAACTTAATATATTGGGATTGATAAATGTCCACTTCGGTTAAGTGATAAGTTGTTTTGGATTAGAATTATGGTTCCAGTGAAATGACAATAGGATGTTGAATCTGATAAGGACCTGGTCAGCCCATGATAACTCTGTACTACGTTTCACTTTTGTGCCGTTATCATGACTGAAAATCAGATCAAGCATATGACTCGCTCAGTGAGTATGGTTATTCATTTGCTGGGTTAGGCCCATATCCTTCATAGAGTTAGAGTTCTTTGATTATACTCTTCTCAAATGTTAAAGTCACTCATCATTATCACTATTCTACATTGTGTTTGAGCAAGTAAGGTTAGATTTTCTAGCCACTCAAAAGTAATGTGCTTATTTATGGTTGGGGAGGGAGAATATGATAAAATACAACCTAAGGATTGTTCTTATATCTCTCTAAGAGCAGAAATACTGTTCCTTTAAATTGTCCCAAGGGTTTTTTTTAAACTGTTTTTAGAGACTCATGTAATATGGTGGTGACTCCACCGCCTTTGTCCCCAAGCGTTTAAAATGCTGAACTCTATTATTTCCGGGAACTAGATCTTCTATAATCAAGTTGGAATCGTCAGACTAGATTGGTTCAAAAATATATAAATGATCTTCCGCTGATATTTTTAATTTGTTCTTTAGCGGACATAGCTGGCCTCGCATCACAGAGGCCTGCACTCAGTTCATGATTCTCTTTTTATGCTTATTATAAATGTCAACCATGTGATTGAAGATGGTAGTAGCATTTTTTAAGTGGAGATGAATGGAGGAGTTTCTCATCCTCTAATCTTAAAATGGTCTCAGCTGTTGGAGTATGGGGAGAGGTGGTGAAAAAAAATTAACTTTTCAGTAATGTGCTTGCTGTTAGAAAATAGTGGCTCGGGCCAGCATGGCAGGCACCTGGTCGCACACAGATGATGTTCAGACAAACATCCTGTAAAGTCCCTGGGTTTATCAGTGAGTTACCTAAGGGCGTCAACCTGTGACAGGGGTTTTGTCAGGGTGGTATAGTTTTACAGAATCTCTATCGCTGTGCTGTTGCTCAGGCAGTGAGAGCTGCCATGAAAGATACATGCTGTGATTCTATAATATGTGCACAGTGGTGGAAGGCGACCAGAAATAGTGAAGGCACAAGAAAGAGTTGCTTTCTGAGCCTAATACAGCTTAACAAATGGATAGGAATGTAGTGCTATGAGAGGATTGCACATCATAGAGCATGTCGAATCTGCCAAATTTGAGTGGTTCTCTGAACAGAGGTGATGGAAGATTAGATGTGTTAGCTTTGTGGGGTAAGCTTAATAGTGTTTGAGAAGGAGCCCTGGTGGAGCATACAATCAAGAATGACAAATGCCTTGGTGGCTTCCCAAGCAGAATGATAAGTTGAAGACTAATTGAAGGTGTGATTTCTCATAACGGGGTGGTGGATTTGGATGTCAGGATGGAGAGCCCTGCGCATATGTGGGGAGATAAATGAAACATGTAGGAGCTCTGGTTAGTGTCTCAGCATAGTGTGGTGCGAGTGGAGTTATATATCTTAGTTTTTTGTGTGTGAGGGAGAATGTAGTGGTCTTGTTTGGGTTGCATATATTATGTTAGAATGTAAGACAGGTTGCTAAAATGAATACAAAGCCATTTGCAACGGCCTGCAGAGTATGCTGCGTGAGGTTGCAATAGAGACTGGCAGCTTCAAGTGAGAGCTCCCTGCTCTGTGACATCTTTCTGTGATCATAGGCAAATGGGTGGTGTAAATCCAGAAGAAAACTTGCTGCCCAAAGCTTGAACCCGGTGTTACTTGAAGAGCCAGTATACTCTGTGGAACCCTGATCCTCCTCACCTAGGGCCAGATGTATCAAAAGGGTTTTACCCATTCCGTGTCTATGGGGAAATATGTTTGTACATATGCCCACAAGTCCCTTATCATTCAGCTGAACCCACAGGACAAGTAATATATGTTCATTGCCACATCACAAATGCTTTCTTCAGAAATACAGATGGATATTCTGTTGCGACCAGTGCAGATGGACTTCACAGAAAGCAATGCCACACCTGTTTGAACAGTGCTTACTATATCTGTATTCCATGTGTTTAGACTGGTTTCTTTGTAGTAGTGTTTGTATACGTTAAACCTAGGAAATTAGGAAGAGATTTGTGAATTCAGGGACTGTAATTGATGGGATGATAGGACTGAGGAGTTTAGAGTATTGACATTATATTGTCATGTAATGTTTGTATCGAAACATAGGATTACATATAAGCAGGGTTACATGTGCAGGCAAGCACTTTAGCACCCCACATAGCGTTAGTGAGCCGTTTACAGGAGACACATTTAAACAAATGGCCTTACGTTTTGAATACGATGAAATAAGATTGAGAGTAGTTCATGCACAAGAAAATAGATAAAGGGAGAGAAGTTATAGAAAATAAGTCAAATGTAATTTCTGATTTCATGTAGGGATTTGGGGCTATTTTGAGCAAGCTTGCCAATATTAAGTACCATGTCAGGAGAGCAATAACGAATAGAAAGGACTTTTATATAGAGCTCACTAACCCAATGTGGGATGCTATAGTGCTTGCCTGTACAGGTATCCCAGTACACCATTGGAAGAGCTGTGTTGCTGGGTGTATTCTGGTTCTTCTATCCAGGAGCAGTGTCCCCATCATTCATGTTTGGTTTAATCTTTGAGTCTTCTATGGTGTTTGCACATATCACAGGTCTCAATTGACTCTGGGTCAATGCCAAGGGTAGGGTGGACCGGGAGAAAGCAGGAGTAGCTGACATTCGTGTATGTGGGCGCTGCATAACCAAATTAAAAAGAAAAACCCTTCAACCAATTAGTCAGGACCAGCAGTGGGTGGGCTACGTTGGAGTCCTTTGATGGCCAGCAGTGTATAACAGATCTGTTAATGATTCCATAGCCACCCTTTTTGCTTACTTTTTCTGGCAGTACTCTAGTCTAGAGTGACAGCTACCTATCACTTTAGCACTCGCGCTGTATTAAAAGAAAAAAACTGCATTCTAGAGTGGCAGCCACCTATCATTTTTCTTTGTGCCACAGGTAGGCCCCTGCCCAGCCTGTGACATAGTACAATGGCGGACATTATGGGGTTCAAGACGTTACAGGGTTATACCCACATATGTAAGCACTGTCCTGGCGGTAATTCATACTTAACAAAGCGTTGGTTCCCACCGGTCACGTCATCCTGCGACAATTGCACAGAGAAAAACAGATGTTACATTGGCACTTTGTAGTGTGTGGGGGACCAGCAGAACGCTGAAGTAGTAGCTCGCGCGGCGCAAGTGGTGCTGTGAGCATCCGTAGTGTTAGCCATAACGGAGCAGGCGCTTTATCTTTCAGTCAACGTAAATAAAATGCGGCTCGTGGTCTGGTCATATTGGACCCAAGTTTTTATCTAGTGTGGTCGAAGCGCCGGTATCTTAAACGTAGATGTTGGGTCAGTGACAGGTAACGTGATACTAATACGGGTATAGCTCCTGTGCTGAAATAACAACTTTTGCTGCAATAAAACAGTCGTACTTTATGTTGGAATGCATTCGGTGATTTAAATGGGCAGATACTGAGTACCTGCCCTTCTTTCATTTGAAAGGGAGTACTTTCACTTCTCAGCACTGTTGCAATACTTTTAATGGGAGAGTATCGGCTCTTCTTGGGAGCAAACAGGCACTCTGTATAGAGTACTTGCACTTCTACATTTCCGTTTAAAGGACTGCATGGCTTTAACTGCCCAGACTGCTACAACCGTGCTCGGCGATTTTTCCGCCCCTTGGGAGGCCTGGCTATGATGTCACTGAAATGGTGACCACTGGGCCATCTGATTGGAGAACAGCGCAGTAGCGGGTGACGTAAAGTGGACGCTCGACCAGCCCCGCCTTCGCCATGTGGGATTCCTGTTGGTCAGCGAGCGCCGTCCTACCAGTGCTACGTGATCAAGGAAGTGATGTGCTTTTGACTTGATGAGAATGGTTCGGCAATTGCTCCAGAATGCCTCAGGTTCACCGAACTGATGGGGCTCATTAGACTCAAATCAAAGCTGGTTTTGTACCACGATTCCACAACCAACGGATTTATCATGATTTTTGTAACACGACTGTCAGGATGTCGGAGAATGAGAATTGTTGTACTGTAGATTTTGGCGGCCATCTTGGAATGGCAGTGATACTTTTAAACATAGTTTATTAACCTGTCAACTTGGACATTTCCGATAGTCCCGTTCCAGTATTTAAGTTACAGCGAACAGCTGAAGAAACGTAACTCTTTTGGCTGGGAAAGTTTGTACATCTTCTGCAGAGACGTAAAGTAATCCACGCTAGACAAACTCATTTTAGGAGACTTTTTACGTAGGATTAGCGTAGGAAACATCGCTCCAAATTTTAGCAAAGCCAACGTTAATGCAGACCTCACAGAAGGAACAAAAATAAGTCCGTGGTTGACGGGTATTTAGTTCCAGTAAGACAGACCCGACGGGCCGCCGAGCGATACGGAACTTTAAGCTGCAACATTCTGAAGTTGGCCAAGCTCGAACAGTGGATGAGTACCCACACATGCTGTGTTGGCATAGAAAGGTACACCCATGAAGAGGAATCGGGTTCGGGTGGTCATTTATAATGTCGGAACCTGGGTTCTAATGCCCTTGGCAAAAAATGTCCCAACGTTGTTTTAGTCCCTTGTGTCTACACTAGGACAGGTATACAACCACAGAGAGGGAATTAGAAGTAAATGGCCGAGGTCCACAATCTCTTAATAACGAGTTCTCATGGTCGACTGTCAAGGCAACAGAACGTCTGTGTGCAGGTCTTGTTTCAGACCTGCCAACTTCCACAAAAATCACACTGAGGGGGGATGGGTCCTTGTGGCAAAAAGTACCTAAGGCACTTTGCCTCCAGCCAGGCTCCAAGCCGACCCCCCCCCCCCCCCTCCCTTTGGAACAAAAAAAAGCTTGCTGAGGCTTTTTGCCGATGTCCTGGGGTGTTTTCACACACATTAATGGACATTGGCAGTTGAAAGCCGCTGAAAACCACTGTGCACAGTGGTTTTCAGCTAATTTTCCCTGCCACCGTGTGATATTGGCTCCTCACCAGGTGACTGTGATGGGAGCTGATATCGTGTTTCACACCGTGGCACTGTGAGTTGGTAGTTCTGTTATTTTAAAAGCCTGAAGCCACCACCTAGCCCTAAATGGCTGCTTCATCAGTGAGTCTCTCCTCATACTGACTCCACAAGTGGTATTTGTAGCGTCTCCAAACCTGGTACCCACTGAATAACTAGGTCGCACACTGAGCTGTAAATCACAAGTCTTTAGTCCTCTGTGTGTACCTGTGAACTCCAATTCTAAACCAAGCTTTCATACATTCTATTCTCAAGATTAAGTCACACTGATACAAAGTCCTCGGGGAGCCAGAAACATTCCATTCGAAAGCATGCAAGACACTACAGTATTGATAGGGCCAACTTGAGGTGTTGGGAAAACAGCATTGGACCCTCTGTCGGGATAGTTGTGGATGTATGAATAGATGCGACTGCAGACGGAAAACAAATTATTAAAGCTACCTTTTGATGGAGCCTACACACGGTATTCCTGTTCCCAGTGGGTAGAATATAAATAAGCATGGTTTAGTTTAGCCTGATATAAGAGGTCCTCATATTATCAAGTAAACTGCCTGAGGTGTGAAGCCAATCTTCAAGACAATACTCCACTCTGCTAAATCAAAATACAGAATGGAATTAATTGGAAATTAATATAACCAGTAGTAGAGGCGTATTTGTTGGAATCCTCTAGTGCCTGAACCTGTGTTTTTCAGTAGATTAGGAAAAAGCACCCAAATTAAATGACAAGACCTATAACAGTGGAAAGAGTGAGTTGTCTGGGTATCCAGTCGTGGCGACCTGACCCAAGGTGGTACCTTGTGTAAGTGGTGGGTAGACACAGCACACGCAGGACATTAAAAAAAAAAAAAAGCGAGGGTGCTCTTATCCACTTTGATTAAGCTTTCATCCTTTAAAATAACAGGACAACACATCTCAGATGTTTTATCTTCTTGAGATTTGACCATGAGTACTCATTGGACACACGCAGCAGTGTCTGCTGCACACATTCATTGGGTGTGTCGTGCAGGAGTTTGGAAGAGAATTAGAATAAGAAACTTGTTTTCCCCCATCAGTACCAGAGGATCCAAAATGCGTCAACAATTCCTTTCATCTGAGTTGTGCCTGGTTAGGCGCATACCTGACCACTCACAACTGGTTACCAGGGAAGCACAGGTGTGTTAAGCATGTCACTTCACTAGCTGAACCAAAAAATAAACTGAAATATGAACCTGTTTTACTTCCTCAACCTCTGTAAGATTTGTAGGTATATGTGTGTGGTATGTCAAATTTATGATACTTTTCATTTATAGATCTCACTTATACCAAAGTGTCATTCATTTAAATAGTGCTTACTACGTCTGATAAAGTGTTAAAGCACAAGCATGAAACTGCTCAGTAACACAATGTTAGGGATTAATCCAGTGGTTTTACATTATTTTTGGTTGTTGGAATTAGTCTTATGCTCTCAATGAAACCATTCCATACATTTTCTCCAGTTTGTGGTAAATTAAATTAATAGGTGTTAGGTGTGATCATTGGTGGGGTAATGTGTGTGTTCATGCTTATGGTTGGTAGGATTATTAGATGGAGTAATGGAGATTAGGTATTTTTATGTGGTAGAGGCATTACTTGAAAATTCATATATTGTGATCTTTGAGATGAGTTGTTTGGGCAATTTGCAGAAATAAAGTAACAGAGAAGGGGAAACATGCACAGTTTTGAAGAAGGGTTACTCAGAGGTGGCGTGCCGAGGATGTGTGGTAAAGAGGGAGTTATTTAAAAGTAAAAAGGAGAGGTAACAGTCAGAAGTTTAAGTCAAGGTAAATTTTTCATGACAGGTTTAAGGAATTTAGATGATGCCTTTTGAGGTAGCATGCAATCTATGGATGCAAAACTGCAGGGAGAAATTGTAATACTTGCATGTGAGATAATGCTATATTATTATTTTTTTACTTTTGATATACGCTATAATCAGCTGAACAGTCTGCCCGTTGCTTAACTACTGCAGCAAAGACAGCTGATCATCTCAGGAGTTTGAAGCATAAAGTAATGGCTGAACTCATATGCAGGGAGATATCAGGAGCTCAAAGAAATCAGCAACATCATGGTTATAGCAACATGACAGTAAAACAATGCAAACATTGAAAAGGGTTTACTGCAACTGGACCAACTTTCATTGTTCTAAAAGACTGACCGCTAATGCAGCACAACCCGTCAGAACCCCGCACAAAGGGCCACAGGGCAAGCAGGAGCTACCAGGCTCAGGCATGGTGGTTGAGTTCTTTTACTCCAGATGTCCCGGGGCCTGGCCTACTATGGGCTCTGAGCAGCTTGACCAAGTACCCTTAAGTAGGTTGTGCAGGTCAAGCAGACAAAGGCTTTTTGGGTTGGAGGTAGGTTCACGGCGAATACAGGCTCATAACTAAAAATACATACAGCAAAGGCAATAAATGATTTATACAGTCATGTACTTGCTCATATGTATAAGGTAGTATTTATATAAAAACACACAGTATAATATGGCTCACCGTATGAATAAACAGACTGCTGTCCAAATGCGGAGGGTTTTCTTATGAGCAGGATAAGATTTAAGGTAGGGTTGTGGAAGAATAGTGTGATGTCATCTGGGAGCATGTCTCTGTTGAATCATGCGAGGTTCAAGGGACGTGGGAAATAAGATTGTGGAAAAGGGCCAACCTTGCCCTTTGCCTCGCTTGGTGGAGAGGGAGAGGAGGCCGTGAAGGCAGTCATTGTACGGTTGAAGTGAAATAACCTGACCCATCTCGGGATAACCATTGGCATTCTCACTCTGACTAGGGTGGGAAATAGGAAGTACCACTCTAATGAGTGGGATGTCTTGATGGCATTGAGGAATACTGCCATGGCATAGAACTGGGTATCCAATTGGTACAATAGAGCAAATAAACTACGATAGTTATGGGCTGTTTACTTTCAAAATGCATATAGTTGCTGGCATACCTACTGGTGAGCTGCTGATTGATGGCCTTCTCTAATATTTTGGACGGGTAGGGGAGTAGAGAGATGGGTCTGTAATTCTTGAGTTCTTTGGGTTCCGCTGGGGATTTTTTCAGTAGGGGTTTGATTTCCACATGTTTCTATTTGTCTGGAAAACCTTGATGCAGGTCGTGCTGGCCGCTATCTAGGCCTCCTTGAGTTGGTGGTATTTGTTGTGGGCTGTTCTGTCAGATGGCTTCTTAGTGGATTGCATGTTTTTTGAGTTTGTAGCAGCTGCGATTGGTGGCTCTGAGATCCAGTATGTACCAGCTGGCGTTTTGAAGAGGTTTTGTTGTTCTGGCTAGTTTAAGTGGGCCAACTTAGTGAGCTCATTTGGTGTTCTAGGAGGAAAAGTTCAAGATGGCCTAGTGGAGTTCGGGTGAGGCATTGGGTTTGGATGAACTAAAGGTGTGCGTCCACTGTGATTCAGTTACTCTGCTCCAGTTGTGGTAGTCTGCTATGTGGTACCTGGTGGTGGTGTATTGGGAGTCGGCGATGGTGAAGTAGATGATGCTGTGGTCAGACCAGGAGAGTTATGTGATGTGGTTGAATCTGACACTGCTGCTGGATGTGAAGTGCGGGTTGAGAGTGTGTTCAGCCATGTGTCTGGGTATTTTGACTATTTGGGGAGGCCTATGTTGCGCAAGTTCTCGAGGAGGGTGGTGAAGTTGGTGTCAGCCATGTGGAAATTGTGGTTGCTGAGTAGAATGGAGTGGCCACTAACAAAAGTGTCTGCAGCAAATGTGCGCCAGACTGCCCAGAGAAGCGTCATTGCCTTTTGGGGGGACAAAAAATGCCACTTTGCCTGGAGCAAAAAAATCCTTGATTTTCTTTGTTGTAAAAGCTGTTCAGCTGTAATGGTTCTTAAGCAATGGGTAAAGTTTGATGATTAAAAGGGTCATTTTTAGGGTTGAGCGCAAAGCACTCTGCCCCTGTTATCTCTCTACGGGCTTGTAACCACGACCATGTCACGCCAATTAGTTTGGTTAGTATGTGGGCTTGCCTTTTTAAATTTGCTTGATTTCATTAGTGAAAGACATGCATACGTCATGCCTTTTCCGGTGTTTAGCCCGCCTCAAGTGCACCGGCCAACTACTGAAAACATACGAGGCTCTGTTTTCCTTATGGTTTCTGGACTACTTTTCCCTCTTTACTTCATAGGCAGCGCGATGTCACTGGGCGCTGGTTGAGTGCCTTGCATGACATCGACCCTGTTACATGGGTAATTGCACTTTTGCCTGTTACATGGGTAATTGCACTTCTGCTGCCACGTTTCACTGCAAGTGAATTTCTGTTTCCTTTTGTGTGTTTGCTTTGCGCTCATGGTGCTCGCTTATGTGAAACTGTTTTACTTTATGTGGCAAGAAAAGTCCAGTTAGGAGTTTACAACGCTAATAGCTTTAACTCGAGACCCACTGCATTGCAAATGCTTGTTTTGATGGTAGACAGTAATATTTGATGATATGGAGGACCATTTATGAGTGGCGCAGGGTTTGCGGTGGCGGTGATATTTTTTATTTTATTTTATTTTTTTTACAGCAAGCTGTTACAGTGGAAAGATACTATTTGTGGGGGAAATGTAGTACTTAAGCTAAAACGTATTATTATGAAATACTAATGCGCACTATATTAGCACATTTTTGTTTACTACTGCTATGTCTGTCAGAGGCTACTCGGCACACAACACAGGACTAAATAAGTCAAACCCGAAGGTTTGTGCTTTCTACTTTCAGGCCTGCTTTGGTGTAATTTCCAGTCATAAGTTGCCCTGGCAAGGCTGCCCCAAGAGTGTGTCGCGCGTTTCGGACACCGACAGCTCCCACTGATGTTTGAGCCACTGGTGCTCCAGTGCCCGCTCGTTGAAAAACCTTCTGTGGCGAGAAGTAAACATGCCACACAAGGACAAGCGAACCATTGCCCTTTAAGGGACCAGTGGGAGGAGTCCTGTGAAACCACTCCTCGCCACTCCCGACCAGTGCGAATGTACGGTGAGGGCGGAGCGTGTTCAAGATGGGCATTCGAGCTAGTGGGCGTGTCTTTCCCTCCATTTCCTTTACGGACATTTTCCACCACACCAATCGATTGCGACGGCTTAGCGGGGCCTCCTGTAACCAATGGAAATCGCCATAACCAAGATCCTCCCACAGAGCGGCAATGGATTGGATGTATGGATCGAGAGGGATTTGAGTGTCAGGAGCGAAAGCCAACGAGAATCCAGGTTTCATTTGTGTACGGGGGGGCGCTGGAGGAGGAGGGAGAGGCGGGATTTCCCGGGTGACAGTGAAGCGGGCGAGAGACGGTTACTCCATCTTCGCTGTACGGTGCTGCGCCCCGACCCCCACACTGCTGTGTGAGGAGGCTGGGTCCTTGCAGGGCTGGTGGGCTGTGAGAAGACGGCGGCAGCAGCTCTAGGGCTGTCAGCCTCTGGCATGGAGAGACCAGCAGGAGGTGACTGCAGGGTCTGAGGTGAGTGCTTCTTTGCTGCTGTGGAGGTTGCGAGGCACATCTTGGTAACTGGGATTTCTGTATTCGGTTCTGGCACGCTGGATTCGTGGCTGCTGCTTGATACCCGTGCTCCACTTTGCCACAGCTCTTGGTGGGTTTGGGGGGCCGGGCTAGAGCCGTTATTGTGCAGCTGCGAGGGATCGCTGAAGGGGTGGATTCACGCCGAAATGTGGGCGTTGCATCCTCAGTGGGTGGATCTTAATCTCTGTTGTGTTCAATAGGAGGTGGCGGAGCTATGCTACCTCGTGGGCGGAGACTTAGAGTAGGCAAGGCTAGGGTTTGCCATTTGGCAAGGAATGGGCGGTTAAAAGCCCTCCCATGGGCAAGACATCACGAAGTGGGTGGTATTTCAATCGTTCTTACAAACAGGAGAAGGGTTGGACTTAGCATTCGTAAGCAAGCCCTGGGAGGAGCGTTGTGGGTAGGTGCTCTGGAGGGGAGGAAGCCAATGCTTCCGGGGGCTTGGCCCATGTCAGATGAAGGGGGTGTGCTTATGTGGTATAGGCGTGGCTTTCTGGTGTAGGCGTGGTGTTATCTGAATTGTTTAAACGGGTACTGAAAGCGAGCGCTCGTGTTTCCGAGGGTGTGGTTTTGTTCACTATTGGATCGTCCTTCCCGTGGGCGTGGGCTGAATATTCTGATGGTGAGAAGGGAGTCTGGCCCCCAGGGGGCTGAACTAGACTTTATGGGAAGTGTTGTTTTGGGACGGGCCTTTGGTGCAAGTGTTTTCGTAGGTGAAACAAGTTGAAAGAATACGGCATAGTTAAGTTGGTAGGATAATACGCTAGTAAAAGTGGGCTAGATCGGAATCCCGACCCCCTCACCCACTGGCCACGAATCCATAAAGGACCCCATACCGATCCAAGCAAATACTCCTATCCAAACTTTGGGGAAAAAATCTCCACCGTGAAACTGAAAACGCTGCCGTTTCCGTTAACAAACTTGCATGCATTGAATGAGATATCTGAAAACGTCTAATGTTGCATTTATGCAGTTCTCCGACACTGAGCAGAAAAGTTCCCTGCAACCGGATCCCTTTCGTACTTTCTAGAGTTGCCTCATACTAAATGGTAAAATGTAAATACCGAGTACCTTATATGCCACCCCCCCTCTTTGACATCTAGGTGCCATTATATTCTTTTCTTCCATATTAGTTGCATCTCTTCTTAGAAGTCTGCTGTGTTTCGGTTACGCCATGGAAACTAATTGGTACCGTGGTGCATTGTATTGCCCAGTTCTATTATTTTGAGTGATTTAGTCTTAAATTAATTCGTTATTGTTTCATAGGATTGGGAACAAGTGCACCCATAGTGTTTGTTCAGTGGTATTATACCTGACGAAATTGTTAACATAAACTTTGCGTTCGGAATTATTGACCATACATGTTTTCATTGCAGAGAGGTAGTTTGTTCTAGACTGCATACCACTACTTACTTGTTAGTTACTTAAAGGGGCAACTTGGACAATATCGTTCAAAATTAGTTTTGCTACCATTTCTAAGAGTCAGGTTTTTACAACGGGGTTTGCTGGCTTCACCTGCACACACTTATTTGCAGGGACCCATCGGCCACAGAAAAATGCCCACACATCGGGGTCATTGCTGTTTTTCCTATTTGAGGAACATACGCCTTTTTGGGGTGTGTTCCTAAAATAGATATAAATGTAGAGATGGCTGCAACACTGCGGTAGCTTGATTGGCATTCACTTTTGACAAAAAGCTTTTGCTTCCTATGCCGTTTTTGTCAAACTGATCCCCGTCTGTTAGTACTAAGATATTTGGCTGGGAAGAGAGGATTGGGAGCAGCCGGTGGTCTACATTTATGTCCACCAGGTCCTAAGTTTTTTTTTTTTTTTTTTTTTTTTTTTTGCCACAAAACTATAAAACCTTCGTACAATATACGAAATAGCCATACACTTATAGGTAGTCTTATAAATGCTAATATATGAACATAAAGGCCAAGAATATCTGTTCCTAAAACAAAATTAAATTTCTCCCCAAAAACAGTCCAGTTACTATTTCAGTTGGTGACATTCAATCAGCTTAGTCACACAATTGCACACCCTTTTACACACTTGTAAAAATACCGACTCCCACTCGTATCTCATTTCTACCTTTCGTGAGTGATGGTAGTTACAGTTGAATTGACGAGTTAGCGTGGGTGCTTAGGTGAAGGTAGTACCTTAACTGTGATTTCTGATATTTTTAGATTTTGTGTCGCTGTATTCGTATCGTTTTTATTATTTTTTTCTTTTTCAAGCAGAGTCATTAGAAAATTAAACACTTATGTAAACCACACAGTAAACGTTGCTGACCTAAACTTTTATGTTCTTTTTTGTTACTTGCTTTGTTTTCCTACATTTAATTTTGCTCTCCTTGAGTTCAGTAGAGGTGCTTAGTGTGGTGAGAATGAGAAACCAAGCTTATTTTGGAACGAGGAGGGTCTTGGAAAAACTTACAATGACTTTCTCACACAGTAGCTAGATGGCTTGATGGAGATTTCCTTTAAATTCCAGCCTCTGCTAAACGGTGGATAAGGGGAGTGAATCAGGAGATGCTAAGTTTTTGAAATGTGCAAGTAAGGGGGTGGTTGTTTGAGTACTTTTTTTTTTTTTGCCCACGATTAGGCTACCTTTTCCATATCGAAGCGTTAAGGAATTGCCCTCTCACAGTGCAGGGTGAATAGACTAGGGTAGGTTAGCAGAGTCCACTGGGTTAGATGGGCCAGCTATAACGGACAGTCTAATTTCAGGGGGATTGTCTGCCTCCCTGGGTAGGCTGTTAGAAGAAACCATACTCACTAGGTCAGACATAACTTCTTGGCGATCCACCAACTTAGAGACCATAGACTTCAGGGATCTCAGCTTTTCTTTTGGAGGGGCTAGACCCTCAAACGGAGGGGGGTGGGCAGCCTCTGAACAAAAGAAGCATTATAGAGATAACAGGGCTTTGTTTTGAGCAAAAACATGTTATTGCATTTTTAAAAAGGAAACCGTACTTAACTGCAATGTTTAAATAAGTCTAGACATATTTAAACACTGGCAGCTTTAAAAAAATAATTTTGAAAAATTCTGAGGGGGGGGCAGGTATTTTTATTTTTCAACTGGGGGGGGTGCGGCATTAAAGAGTTTGGAGACCACTGAGCTAGACACATCTGAATCGGCACCTTAAATTGCTGAAAGAGGTTATCCAGAATATTTTTGGGGCCATTATCATTAAGAGCCGGGGTGACCTTGTGAAAGTACTTGGCTTCAACATCATTAGCAATGGCAGGTTTTAATTCCCCCTTATTCTTTTTTTAATTTATTTTATTACAAAACCTTTTAGTTTGTTGCTACCTTTTGGGCGGGGGTCTTTCTTCACTTGGTGGATTAATTCAGCAGTTTAGCTCAGCCCCTGACAAAGAACCATCCTCATCCTCAAAAGCTGGACAGGTGCCTGCCACTGAGCCCTCCAGAGAGATAGAGGTACCCCTAGAGGCCAGGGAAAGTTGGAGGCATAAGCAACCTGCTGTTGACTGAGCTCAAGAGAGAGCCTTGTTTCCGTCAAGTCAGTTTCTTTTGAAACCATCCCTACTGCTCTGGCCAGAAAAGAGTCCAGGGTTGTACTAAGAGGCTCCCTCTGTGACCCAACCGAATCCTTAGCCCCCGACAACTTTCTTTTACCCCATCCTAAAAGCTGGCGTTGACTCTATGCGTTGAAGAGAGACTGAACCTAAGGAAAACTCTCACACACCTAAAGCTGTCGCTGAGAGTCGAAGAGACACAATAAATCACCCTGCCGCACACAAGGCAAAGATGGTCTAATGTCAGTCACAGTAATACAAACAAATACTGGTGAGTGGCCATCCTCCTGTATGTCATAAAATCAGCAACCAAGAGGGATGGCCCGTCCAGCTTAAAGGCGCAGATGGGTCCTCTCTTGGCTTGGACTTTGCCTGGGCTCATCCCGCGCCACGGTACACAGCTGGCCTTAAATGACGCCGGATTTGTGCTCTGAGGCTCCCTCCACCTCCTCCTGTTCTCTGTTGCACTCTGGGACTTGTGCATCCCCTCTGAAACTCCAATCAGTGTATACAAATGTATCCTGGCAGTTAAAAACGATATATCCATTAAAACAATATCCTATTTGCTCTGCAGAGCTACAGAGTTCAAGTGCGTTACTTCATTATATTCCTTAATAGTAGTTTCTCATTGATGTCTCAATCTTTTTATTTATTATACACATCGACAGTCATTCACGTTGCCTTGTAGTTAGAATATCTAGTAATGCGTATGTTCCTGCATTATATTTTCTGTATAACCATCTCCTTATCTGTATTGTATTGTCGGCAGGGATATTTCATTTGTATTTCCCTCATTTATATTGTTTTGCTCAGGTTAAAATATTGGTAGTTAATAAATACACGTACTGCAATTTTGGTGGTTGTCTGTTATTGTACTTTTCACTGTGCACTAGTAATTCTCTCCAGTAGGTGTCTAAGAAGGGTGAAATGGGAAGGTTTGCATACTAATATACATATCACACAAATCCATTTCATTCATACTTGTGATATGCCTGTTGCATATTATATCTAAATGTTTCACTGCTTCCACTGATTTGGTCTATCACATTTGTCTAATTCCTTGTATTGTTCTGAATGGAAAGAATAAATGACCATAAGGAAAGTTATATTGGAATCTTCCTTATTTCTGACCTTTTGGAAAAGGCAAATTTATTCTGTTGTTGTGGCTCATTTGTAATTACGCCCTACCTCCGTTTTGGGTTATCCCTGTTGCCTTATTGGTACATATCATTTCCACAGTTATGACATTTTAGTGAATTTAGAAACTATATCTGCATATAAATGTATTCTGCATTTCATGAATAACCTTATTGGGCTCAAGTAGAGACTACATTCATCTTCGCCTGACAAAGTGCAGTGGTAGCTCTTGAGGTAGTTCTTAGAACCATAGATAGGTTAGCACTTATATACATGTAGAACTCTGGAAATAATTATTTGTATGATCAGTTTTCAGGAATTTCCAGTTTAATATTGAACTTCAGAGTTTTTTTATACAGAGAAGTTTAGGTATGTATTTACGCAGTTTTTATTATGTTTAAGTCTCTGAAGGGTAGAACACTTAAGATATCTTTGTTATAAGAACTCACTACCTTCCGCACACCTTATTAACTAGCCATGTGATGAGTCAAAAATGATGTAGTATTGCAATTCTGCTCTCCTTCATATCCCATTTCACCCTTTCTGCTTCTACTGCTAGCCATCATATGTTTGTATATGTGAACAGTGGTGAAAGGTTGACATAAGCATTGCTCCCATTGGGTTCTCTGCTCAAGATTGGTAGCAATATGACAATTAGTCCATCTCCCCTCTCCTTTTTCCTTCATGGTTGTTGTTGACCCACCTATTAGTCTATGATCTTCTCAGGAAAGCCTCCTGTGAGCAACAACAATCTTGTCAGAGAAGTAGTACCGCTATGCTCTGGTGACAACCTTGGCTCCCCCCTCAAAGCCAAAGAGCCCTAGTCAGGCTTCCTGCGATCCTGAAGGAAGCTGCACACCTTTTCTTAGTTCAAGCCCCTGGGCAATAACTATTGGTCCCTAAAATACTGTTTTTCTCAGTGGAAGTACTTTGCCCTTCCACATGGACAAGCATGCAAAATCTTGAAACCTATGTCTAAAAGATATGGTGGTTTGGATGGTCTTTTTGTCAGGTAGACAACTGTCATAAGTGCTAGGTATTGGGCTGCATCTCTGACACACATTTGATTGTTGTTCTTCTGTCCTTCTCGACTATGCCCATGAGATGTATATGTTTTTGCTCAACCTGGGGTCAGATTTTAATTCGTAACGTTTTTGGCATAAGCATCCCGTATTGATATTAAAACTGTTTGTTAGCAAGCAGTTGGTCAATAGGAAGTTATTTGGGTGAAGTGCGTTCCAAAAGTTGAATTTGCCATAAGTTCGGCTTGGAGTTCCTGTGGTAATCGGTTGAGGAAACTATGGTTAGATGGTCTGCTTTGAAACTGTTTTTCCGCTAATCCTACTGCAGTTAAAAAGGTGGTGTTGCCAAAAGTCCTGTAGTTGTTGAATGACCTGTGTAGAAACTCTAGAAGACATATTTTGAAAGGTTTGCTCAGCTCCTCACTAACCTTTTTTATAGGAATATGAACAAGCAAATATTTCACTAAAATGTTGCAATGCCATCTTGCAAATGAGGTTTTGGTCCTCCATGTCCTACCAGCTGCTGTAAGAGCTCTGTTATCCTACAGAGGAGCATTTTTTTTCAAAATCTCTGTACAGTGAGTTAATAAGCTATGTAAAGCTAGAATCTAAATTTGCAGATAGTGAGTCAAGATCATAGCTAGTGTCTCTGAGAACTCCCCCAATATAAGTGTTTTGAGCCTATATCATCCTTTCATACCAAGCTTCTGGCATAGACCTGAGGTGCCACATTGCAAAGAAGTGCTACTCTGGGTATAGAACATACTAGTCTTAAACATTTTCACCAGAGTTAAGTATGTTCTAATGACTTCACAAGGGACCAGCCATGCTATTCTGTATCATTTTAGGAGGCACAGGCCTCTGGATAGGAGTTAAGGCTTTTTTTTAATTGTGGTCTAATTACCTACATTTCCTTTGAATGGTTCCTCTCTGTAGGTTGGAGCAGTTGCGTTCTACAGTTCATCCATCTGCGTGCAGCGCTCATCTACTCCAATCAGTGCTTGATTACGTCAGCTTAGTCCACATTTCCCCTCCTATCTTTCAAGTTGTACCCCCCACCTCGTTCTTCACCTATATAGTAATACTGAGTATTCTTTTTCTTACCCCTTTACCAAATATTAGTAGTCTCCACTTGGGAGCACTGCATTTCTTGCTTAATGTCTGTAGGAAGTTGGCTCTGTATGCACTATTTCAAAGTAAGGAATAGTTTGCACAGAGTCCAAGGGTTCCCCTTAGAGGTAAGATAGTGGCAAAAAGAGATAATTCTAATGCTCTATTTTGTGGTAGTGTGGTCGAGCAGTAGGCTTATCAGAGGAGTAGTGTTAAGCATTTGTTGTATACACACAGGCAATAAATGAGGAACACACACTCAGAGACAATTCCAGGCCAATAGGTTTTTGTATAGAAAAATATATTTTCTTAGTTTATTCTAAGAACCACAGGTTCAAGATTTACAAGTAATACTTTAAATGAAAGGTATTTCATGTAAGAATTTTAGGAACTTTGAATTAGCAAAATAGCATATACAGTTTTCACATAAATGACATATAGCTATTGTTAAAGTAGACAGTGCAATTTTCAACAGTTCCTGGGGGAGGTAAGTGTTTGTTAGTTTTTGCAGGTAAGTAAACCACCTATGGGGTTCAAGTTTGGGTCCAAGGTAGCCCACCGTTGGGGGTTCAGAGCAACCCCAAAGTTACCACACCAGCAGCTCAGGGCCGGTCAGGTGCAGAGGTCAAAGTGGTGCCCAAAACGCATAGGCTTCAATGGAGAAGGGGGTGCCCCGGTTCCAGTCTGCCAGCAGGTAAGTACCCGCGTCTTCGGAGGGCAGACCAGGGGAGTTTTGTAGGGCACCAGGGGGGACACAAGTCCACACAGAAAGTACACCCTCAGCGGCACGGGGGCAGCCGGGTGCAGTGTGCAAACAAGCGTCGGGTTCTCAATGGAAATCGATGGGAGACCAAGAGGTCTCTTCAGCGATGCAGGCAGGCAAGGGGGGGGGCTCCTCGGGGTAGCCACCACCTGGGCAAGGGAGAGGGCCACCTGGGGGTCGCTCCTGCACTGGAGGTCGGATCCTTCAGGTCCTGGGGGCTGCGGGTGCAGAGTCTTTACCAGGCGTCGGGTCTTTGAAGCAGGCAGTCGCGGTCAGGGGGAGCCTCGGGATTCCCTCTGCAGGCGTCGCTGTGGGGATTCAGGGGGGGTCAACTCTGGCTACTCATGGTCTCGTAGTCACCGGGGAGTCGTCCCTGTGGTGTTTGTTCTCTACAAGTCGAGCCGGTGGCGTCGGATGCAGAGTGCAAAGTCTCACGCTTCCGGCGGGAAACGTGTGTTGTTTCAAAGTTGCTTCTTTGTTGAAAAGTTGCAGTCTTTGTGGAACAGAGCCGCTGTCCTCTGGAGTTCTTGGTCCTTCTAGATGCAGGGTAGTCCTCTGAGGCTTCAGAGGTTGCTGGACCCTGGGAACGCGTCGCTGGAGCAGTGTCTTTAGAAGTGGGGAGACAGGCCGGTAGAGCTGGGGCCAAAGCAGTTGGTGTCTCCGTCTTCTCTGCAGGTTTTCGGTTCAGCAGTCCTCTTCTTCTGAGGTTGCAGGAATCTGAGTTCCTAGGTTCTGGGGAGCCCCTAAATACTGAATTTAGGGGTGTGTTTAGGTCTGGTGGGTTAGTAGCCAATGGCTACTAGCCCTGAGGGTGGCTACACCCTCTTTGTGCCCTCCTCCCTGAGGGGAGGGGGGCACATTCCTATCCCTCTTGGGGGAATCCTCCATCTACAAGATGGAGGATTTCTAAAAGTCAGTCACCTCAGCTCAGGACACCTTAGGGGCTGTCCTGACTGGCCAGTGACTCCTCCTTGTTTTTCTCATTATCTCCTCTGGCCTTGCCGCCAAAAGTGGGGCCGTGGCCGGAGGGGGCGGGCAACTCCACCAGCTGGAGTGCCCTGGGGTGCTGTAACAAAGGGGGTGAGCCTTTGAGGCTCACCGCCAGGTGTTACAGTTCCTGCAGGGGGAGGTGTGAAGCACCTCAACCCAGTACAGGCTTTGTTACTAGCAACAGAGTGACAAAGGCACTCTCCCCATGTGGCCAGCAACATGCCTGGTGTGTGGCAGGCTGCTAAAACCAGTCAGCCTACACGGGTAGTTGGTTAAGGTTTCAGGGGGCACCTCTAAGGTGCCTTCCGGGGTGTATGTTACAATAAAATGTACACTGGCATCAGTGTGCATTTATTGTGCTGAGAAGTTTGATACCAAACTTCACAGTTTTCAGTGTAGCCATTATGGGTCTGTGGAGTTCGTGCATGACAGACTCCCAGACCATTTACTTTTATGGCTACCCGGCACTTACAATGTCTAAGGTTTTGCTTAGACACTGTAGGGGCATAGTGCTCATGCACTTATGCCCTCACCTATGGTATAGTGCACCCTGCCTTAGGGCTGTAAGGCCTGCTAGAGGGGTGACCTGTAGGCAGTGTGAGGTTGGCATGGCACCCTGAGGGGAGTGCCATGTCGACTTAGTCTTTTTATCCCCACTAGCACACACAAGCTGGCAAGCAGTGTGTCTGTGCTGAGTGAGGGGTCCCCAGGGTGGCATAAGATATGCTGCAGCCCTTAAAGACCTTCCCTGGCATCAGGACCCTTGGTACCAGAGGTACCAGTTACAAGGGACTTACCTGGATGCCAGGGTGTGCCAATTGTGGAAACAAAAGTACAGGTTAGGGAAACAACACTGGTGCTGGGGCCTGATTAGCAGGCATCAGCAAAGGCAAAAAGTCAGGGGGTAACCATGCCAAGGAGGCATTTCCTTACACAACCCCTATTTCCCCCCCCCCCCCAAACGAAAGAGGATGAGACTAACCTTTCCCAAGAGAGTCTTCATTTTCTAAGTGGAAGAACCTGGAAAGGCCATCTGCATTGGCATGGGCAGTCCCAGGTCTGTGTTCCACTATAAAGTCCATTCCCTGTAGGGAGATGGACCACCTCAACAGTTTTGGATTTTCACCTTTCATTTCCATAAGCCATCTGAGAGGTCTGTGGTCAGTCTGAACTACAAAGTGAGTACCAAAGAGGTATGGTCTCAGCTTCTTCAGGGAACAAACCACAGCAAAGGCCTCCCTCTCAGTGGCACTCCAACGCTGCTCCCTGGGGAGTAACCTCCTGCTAATGAAAGCAACAGGCTGGTCAAGGCCATCATCATTTGTTTGGGACAAAACTGCCCCTATCCCATGTTCAGAGGCATCTGTCTGCACAATGAACTGCTTGGAGTAATCTGGAGCTTTGAGAACTGGTGCTGTGCACATTGCTTGTTTCAGGGTGTCAAAGGCCTGTTGGCATTCTACAGTCCAGTTTACCTTCTTGGGCATTTTCTTGGAGGTAAGTTCTGTGAGGGCTGTCACTATGGATCCATATCCCTTCATAAACCTCCTGTAGTACCCAGTCAAGCCAAGGAATGCCCTGACTTGAGTCTGGGTTTTTGGAGCTGCCCAGTCCAGAATAGTCTGGATCTTAGGCTGGAGTGGCTGAACTTGGCCTCCACCTACAAGGTGTCCCAAGTAAACCACAGTTCCCTGCCCTTTCTGGCATTTGGATGCCTTGATAGCGAGGCCTGCTGCTTGCAGAGCCTTCAAAACCTTCTTCAGGTGGACCAGGTGATCCTGCCAGCTGGAGCTAAAGACAGCAATATCGTCAAGATAAGCTGCACTAAAGGACTCCAAGCCAGCAAGGACTTGATTCACCAACCTTTGGAAGGTGGCAGGGGCATTCTTTAAACCAAAGGGCATAACAGTAAACTGATAATGCCCATCAGGTGTGGAGAATGCTGTCTTTTCTTTTGCTCCGGGTGCCATTTCGATGTGCCAGTACCCTGCTGTTAAGTCAAAGGTACTTAAGAACTTGGCAGCACCTAGTTTGTCAATCAGTTCATCTGCCCTTGGAATGGGATGGGCATCTGTCTTGGTGACTGAATTAAGTCCTCTGTAGTCCACACAAAACCTCATTTCTCTCTTTCCATCTTTGGTGTGAGGTTTGGGGACTAAGACCACTGGGCTAGCCCAGGGGCTGTCAGAGTGCTCAATGACTCCCAATTCCAGCATCTTGTTGACTTCCACCTTGATGCTTTCCTTAACTTTGTCAGACTGTCTGAATATTTTGTTTTTGACAGGCATGCTGTCTCCTGTGTCCACATCATGGGTACACAGGTGTGTCTGACCAGGGGTTAGGGAAAAGAGCTCAGCAAACTGTTGCAGGACCTTCCTACAATCAGATTGCTGTTGGCCAGAGAGGGTGTCTGAATAGATCACTCCATCAACTGATCCATCTTTAGGGTCTGTGGAGAGGAGATCAGGGAGAGGTCCACTCTCAGCTTCCTGGTCCTCATCTGTTACCATCAACAGATTCACATCTGCCCTGTCATGGAAGAGCTTGAGGCGGTTCACATGGATCACCCTCTTGGGGGTCCTGCTAGTGCCTAGGTCTACTAGGTAGGTGACCTGACTCTTCTTTTCTAGCACTGGGTAAGGGCCACTCCATTTGTCCTGAAGTGCCCTGGGAGCCACAGGCTCCAGAACCCAGACTTTCTGCCCTGGCTGAAATTCAACCATAGCAGCCTTTTGGTCATACCAAAATTTCTGGAGCTGTTGGCTGGCCTCAAGGTTTTTGCTTGCCTTTTCCATATAGTCTGCCATCCTTGAACGTCGGCCTACTACATAGTCCACTATATCTTGCTTAGGCTCATGAAGAGGTCTCTCCCAGCCTTCTTTCACAAGAGCTAGTGGTCCCCTTACAGGATGGCCAAACAGAAGTTCAAAGGGGGAAAACCCTACTCCCTTCTGAGGCAACTCTCTGTAGGCGAAAAGCAGACATGGCAAGAGGACATCCCATCTCCTTTTGAGTTTTTCCGGGAGCCCCATGATCATGCCTTTCAATGTCTTGTTAAATCTTTCAACAAGACCATTGGTTTGTGGATGGTATGGTGTGGTGAATTTATTTGTAAGTCACCCCACACTCATTCCACATGTGTTTTAGGTATGCTGACATAAAGTTGGTACCTCTGTCAGACACCACCTCCTTAGGAAACCCCACTCTGGTAAAAATACCAATGAGTGCTTTGGCTACTGCAGGGGCAGTAGTCGACCTAAGGGGAATTGCTTCAGGCTATCTAGTAGCATGATCCACTACTACTAGTATGTATTGGTTCCCTGAGGCTGTGGGAGGTTCAAGTGGGACCCACTATGTCCACACCCACTCTTTCAAAGGGGACCCCTACCACTGGAAGTGGAATGAGGGGGGCCTTTGGGTGTCCACCTGTCTTACCACTGGCTTGACAGGTGGTACAGGAGACACAAAACTCCTTGACCTTCTGGGACATGTTGGGCCAATAGAAGTGGTTGACTAATCTCTCCCACGTCTTGGTCTGTCCCAAATGCCCAGCAAGAGGAATATCAATAGCTAAGGTCAGAATGAACTCCCTAAACTCCTGAGGCACTACCACACTCCTAGTGGCACCATGTTTGGGATCTCTTGCCTCAGTGTAAAGGAGTCCATCTTCCCAATAGACTCTATGTGTTCCTGTTATTTTTCCTTTGGTCTCTTCAGCAGCTTGCTGCCTAAGGCCTTCAAGAGAGGGACAGGTTTTTTGCCCCTTACACAACTGTTCCCTTGAGGGCCCCCCTGGGCCTAGGAGCTCAACCTGATAAGGTTCTAACTCCAGAGGCTCAGTTCCCTCAGAGGGCAGAACGTCTTCCTGTGAAAAGAGGTTCTCTTTTTCTTGTTGTGTGGAAGCTGGTTCCCCAGTCTTCTTTCCTTTTCTCTTGGTGGGTTGGGCCCTTTTTCCAGGCTCCAACACCACTTTTTCACCCTGAGCCTTGCACTGTGCCCTTGTCTTGACACACACCAGTTCAGGGATACCCAGAATGGCTGCATGGGTCTTCAGTTCTACCTCAGCCCATGCTGAGAACTCCAGGTCATTTCCAAGCAAACAGTCTACAGGGATATTTGAGGAGACCACCACCTGTTTCAGGCCATTGACCCCTCCCCACTCTAAAGTTACCATAGCCATGGGATGTACTTTAGTCTGATTGTCAGCGTTGATGACTGGATAAGTTTGTCTAGACAGGTATTGACCAGGGGAAACCAGTTTCTCTGTCACCATGGTGACACTGGCTCCTGTATCCCTCAGGCCTTCTACACTTTGCCCATTAATTAAGAGTTGCTGCCTGTAGTTTTGCATATTAGGGGGCCATGCAGCCAGTGTGGCTAAATCCACCCCACCCTCAGAGACTAGTGTAGCTTCAGTGTGAACCCTGATTTACTCTGGGCACACTGTTGATCCGACTTGGAGACTGGCCATTCCAGTGTTAGCTAGAGTATAGTTAGAAGTGGAACCTTTCTTGGGACAGGCCTTGTCTCCAGTTTGGTGTCCAGGCTGATTACAGCTACGACACCAGGCCTTTTTGGGATCAAAGTTTTTACCCTTGTACCCAAAATTGGATTGTGAAGAGGCTCTGGGCCCACCCTCCTGAGCAGGTTTTTGGGGCCCTGTAGAAGACTCTTTACTATTTTTCCCTTTGGATGTCTCAACACTCTTCCCCTGGGGAGGCTTTGTGACCCCTTTCTTTTGGTCACTCCCCTGTGGAAGTCTTGGTCACCCTAGTCTAGACCCAATGGTCTGCCTTCTTTCCCAATTCTTGGGGAGAAATTGGTCCTAGGTCTACCAGATGCTGATGCAGTTTATCATTGAAACAATTATTTAACAGGTGTTCTTTAACAAATAAATTGAACAGCCCATCATAATCATTTACACCACTGCCTTGAATCCAACCATCCAGTGTTTTCACTGAGTAGTCAACAAAATCAACCCAGGTCTGGCTCGAGGATTTGTGAGCCCCCCTGAACCTAATTCTATACTCCTCAGTGGAGAATCCAAAGCCCTCAGTCAGGGTAGCCTTCATGAGGTCATAGGATTCTGCATCTTTTCCAGAGAGTGTGAGGAGTCTATCCCTACACTTTCCAGTGAACATTTCCCAAAGGAGAGCACCCCAGTGAGATCTGTTTACTTTTCTGGTTGCACAAGCCCTCTCAAAAGTTGTGAACCATTTGGTGATGTCATCACCATCTTCATATTTAGTTACAATCCCTTTAGGGATTTTCAACATGTCAGGAGAATCTCTGACCCTATTTATTTATGTTGCTGCCACCATGGATGGGACCAAAACCCATCTCTTGTCTTTCCCTTTCTATGGCTAGGAGCTGTCTCTCTAAAGCCAATCTGTTGGCCATCCTGGCTAACAGTAGGTCATTTTCACTGAGGCTGTCCCCTGTGACCCAGAGTTGCTGGACCCTCCTGTGAGAGAACCAGTATCTCTGACTATCGCATTTGGAGTCAGGGTTTGAGGGACCCTGTTCTCCCTAACTAGGACTGGAGGTGGGACTTCCTCCACATCACTAGTTTCCTCCTCTGGGAGGTCATCCTCAGAGGGGTTGTTTTTGGCAAACTCTGCCAAAAGCTCCTGGAGCTGTAATTTGGTAGGGTTTGAACCAGTTTTAATATTTTTTAATTTGCAGAGAGACCTTAACTCTCTCATCCTAAGATGTAGGTTATGGGTGATGTCGAGTTCCATCACATTCTCTTCTGCATTAGACATTATGTTTCTAAAAGTTGGAATCCTTTTTAAGAATCTAAAACTATCTCTAGAACTTAATTCAAACTTTTACAAAACTTTTAAACTCTAAAAGAAATGCTAACAGGGACTAACACAAGGCCCTAGCCGGACTTTTAAATTTTTTGAAAAATAGCTAAAATTTCAAAAATCAGTTTCTAATGACAATTTTTGGAATTTAGTCGTGTGATCAGGTATTGGCTGAGTAGTAAATGCAAAGTCTTGTACCCCACCGCTGATCCACCAATGTAGGAAGTTGGCTCTGTATGGACTATTTCAAAGTAAGGAATAGTATGCACAGAGTCCAAGGGTTCCCCTTAGAGGTAAGATAGTGTAAAAAATAGATAATTCTAATGCTCTATTTTGTGGTAGTGTGGTCGAGCAGTAGGCTTATCAGAGGAGTAGTGTTAAGCATTTGTTGTACACACACAGGCAATAAATGAGGAACACACACGTAGGGACAATTCCAGGCCAATAGGTTTTTGTATAGAAAAATATCTTTTCTTAGTTTATTTTAAGAACCACAGGTTCAAGATTTACAAGTAATACTTTAAATGAAAGGTATTTCATGTAAGAATTTTAGGAACTTTGAATTAGGAAAATAGAATATACAGTTTTCACATAAAGGACATATAGCTATTTTTAAACTAGACACAGTGCAATTTTCAACAGTTCCTGGGGGAGGTAAGTGTTTGTTAGTTTTTGCAGGTAAGTAAGCCACCTACGGGGTTCAAGTTTGGGTCCAAGGTAGCCCACCGTTGGGGGTTCAGAGCAACCCCAAAGTTACCACACCAGCAGCTCAGGGCCGGTCAGGTGCAGAGGTCAAAGTGGTGCCCAAAACGCATAGGCTTCAATGGAGAAGGGGGTGCCCCGGTTCCAGTCTGCCAGCAGGTAAGTACCCGCGTCTTCGACGGGCAGACCAGGGGAGTTTTGTAGGGCACCGGGGGGGACACAAGTCCACACAGAAAGTACACCCTCAGCGGCACAGGGGCGGCCGGGTACAGTGTGCAAACAAGCGTCGGGTTCTCAATGGAAATCAATGGGAGACCAAGAGGTCTCTTCAGCGATGCGGGGGGGGGGGGCTGGGCTCCTCAGGGTAGCCACCACCTGGGCAAGGGAGAGGGCCACTTGGGGGGTCGCTCCTGCATTGGAGGTCGGATCCTTCAGGTCCTGGGGGCTGCGGGTGCAGAGTCTTTACCAGGCGTCGGGTCTTTGAAGCAGGCAGTCGCGGTCAGGGGGAGTCTCGGGATTCCCTCTGCAGGCATCGCTGTGGGGGCTCAGGGGTGTCAACTCTGGCTACTCACGGTCTTGTAGTCGCCGGGGAGTCCTCCCTGTGGTGTTTGCACCCGATGCCCCCGGCTCGACTTGTGGAGAACAGAGTGCAAAGTCTCACTCTTCCGGTGGGAAATGTGTGTTGTTTCAAAGTTGCTTCTTTGTTGCAAAGTTGCAGTCTTTGTGGAACAGAGCCGCTGTCCTCGGGAGTTCTTGGTTCTTCTAGATGCAGGGTAGTCCTCTGAGGCTTCAGGGGTTGCTGGACCCTGGGAACGCGTCGCTGAGGCAGTGTTTTTAGAAGTGGGGAGACAGGCTGGTAGAGCTGGGGCCAAAGCAGTTGGTGTCTCCGTCTTCTCTGCAGGTTTTCAGTTCAGCAGTCCTCTTCTTCTTAGGTTGCAGGAATCTGAGTTCCTAGGTTCTGGGGAGCCCCTAAATACTGAATTTAGGGGTGTGTTTAGGTCTGGGGGGTTAGTAGCCAATGGCTACTAGCCCTGAGGGTGGCTACACCCTCTTTGTGCCTCCTCCCTGAGGGGAGTGGGGCACATTCCTATCCCTATTGGGGGAATCCTCCATCTGCAAGATGGAGAATTTCTAAAAGTCAGTCACCTCAGCTCAGGACACCTTAGGGGCTGTCCTGACTGGCCAGTGACTCCTTGTTTTTCTCATTATCTCCTCTGGCCTTGCTGCCAAAAGTGGGGCCGTGGCTGGAGGGGGCGGGCAACTCGACTAGCTGGAGTGCCCTGGGGTGCTGTAACAAAGGGGGTGAGCCTTTGAGGCTCACCGCCAGGTGTTACAGTTCCTCCAGAGGGAGGTGTGAAGCACCTCCACCCAGTACAGGCTTTGTTACTAGCCACAGAGTGACAAAGGCACTCTCCCCTTGTGGCCAGCAACATGTCTGGTGTGTGGCAGGCTGCTAAAACTAGTCCGCCCACACTGGTAGTCGGTTAAGGTTTCAGGGGGCACCTCTGAGGTGCCCTCTGGGGTGTATGTTACAATAAAATGTACACTGGCATCAGTGTGCATTTATTGTGCTGAGAAGTTTGATACCAAACTTCACAGTTTTCAGTGTAGCCATTATGGTGCTGTGGAGTTCGTGCATGACAGACTCCCAGACCATATACTCTTATGGCTACCTTGCACTTACAATGTCTAAGGTTTTGCTTAGACACTGTAGGGGCACAGTGCTCATGCACTTATGCCCTCACCTATGGTATAGTGCACCCTGCCTTAGGGCTGTAAGGCCTGCTAGAGGGGTGACTTATCTATACCTGTAGGCAGTGTGAGGTTGTCATGGCACCCTGAGGGGAGTGCCATGTCGACTTAGTCTTTTTATCCCCACTAGCACACACAAGCTGGCAAGCTGTGTGTCTGTGCTGAGTGAGGGGTCCCCAGGGTGGCATAAGATATGCTGCAGCACTTAGAGACCTTCCCTGGCATCAGGACTCTTGGTACCAGTTAGAAGGGACTTACCTGGATGCCAGGGTGTGCCAATTGTGGAAACAAAAGTACAGGTTAGGGAAAGAACTCTGGTGCTGGGGCCTGATTTGCAGGCCTCAGCACACTTCCAAATCATAACTTAGCATCAGCAAAGGCAAAAAGTCAGGGGGTAACCATGCCAAGGAGGCATTTCCTTACAATGTCTCTTTAATTGATCTTATTTTTTGATGTAGATTTTAACCCGTCTTTCTGTAGCTTAGTGTTGAAACTGCATTCCCATGGAGATATAAACTTGAGAGATACTCTTTTGTAACTTCATCTCTTTCTGAACTTGTGAATCAGATACAGCAAACATGTGTTTCACAATTTTGACTTTTTTAAGACTGTAAAAGAAGCATTTGAAAGTGGTAGACCCAAGTCAGACCAGTAGATGGACATGGAAGAACCTTCCACCTAAACTTATTTTCACCCATTGTGTCATGCAGATGGGAAAAGAGTGGCCATGCAGTTGCCCGGTAGAGACATAGAAATTCATGGTTACTGGATTGAAAAGTAGAGACTTAATTCATATAGCCCATTTGGATTACTAATGAAGCTGCAGCAGTCGTGGTCAAAGTGCTTGAAGTAAACAAAGATATAAATACCTATTTCAAGAACGCAAGATATTCTGTGGTACAGTAAGTCTGAGTACCGGTGGAAAAGCGCCTTATTTGTAAGACACTCTGCCTCACATACAAAGCTCTCCCATTGGAAGGCTGTAATTATCTTGGCTCTTCCTTGCAACAATATTCGCCTTGTCATCCTCTCAGATCTTCTGCTCTTAATCTAATTTCAGTGACCTGCTGTCGAAAGGGTGGGGGGGGGGTGGGGTGGGAGGGTGGGGTGGGAGGGATGGGTTGGTGGTGAGGGGTGATGGGAGGGGTGGGGGTGGACAAATCCTTTATTGGTGTTGGCGACAAAACTCTGAAACTTTCTACCGCTGCCCAGTAGGAAGAAAAACTTGTCTCTTTTCTAATTTGGGAGGATGCTTTTTGCAGTCACATTGATCTTTGTTCTCTCCAGGGCTCCCCCTGCATCACTCACTCCTTAGCGCTTCGATGCTACAGTTGGATTGCGCTCTATAAATACAATACAATGATTAGTCACTATGCACAGAAATGGGCTGTAATTTATATTGGTGGGAAAATAAAAGGAACCACATGCAATACCTGACATCCAGTGAAGAGATAGCTAAGTATTGTAGAGAAAATAGAATGGTACTCTCTCAGTTTCTGAATTAGTTGATAATTATCCATGGGCATAATGCTTAGAGGTCTGGTGGTCCTGGTCAAATAAGATCACAGTCTGTGAAAGCAATCTGCAAATAAAAAGTATTCAGTTTAGTATTTCTAAGGTCTATAAACAAGAGTAGAAGCAAATTATTATATTGGGTTGGTTATACTACCAGTAATGAATGTGAGCTTTGTGCACTGCCAATTAAAATACAGTTGGTTAAGTGATGCATCAAACTGAGCGATGATGATGAAAGGCATGAAAACATTGTGTTTTATAAAAGGCATGTGTTGTAATCTGTCTCGAGGATCCTACATGATGTAGGCCTGGAGGCAACAGAATAGAATGTTAAATAAGTATGTGCTTTGCGGCGTTCTCTCCCGAGGCAGTTACTTGCTGACCTTGGGAGAGAGAGCACCGCGTCGGAGTTGTACTGCAATAAAGCTTCCTTTCCGTCTCTGTGGTCGTACGGAGCTTTATTTACTTCATTTTGACGACGAGTTGGCCAGCAAGATTACTCACCTGGTTACAACCCGTCGTGGATGCTCAGGACTCACGCATCACGGAGTCGCGACTTCCAAGTCCAGATCGGAGGTGCGTCCGACTTCATTTCGCCGATCCTGGTCATATGCAAGCATTTCCTTAAACTCTCCGGTATTGACATTATATATATTTTATATCTTCTTCGATTTTTCTGAGGCTGTTTGCGTCCCATACGTGCTAGCTACAGGGAGTGCAGAATTATTAGGCAAATGAGTATTTTGACCACATCATCCTCTTTATGCATGTTGTCTTACTCCAAGCTGTATAGGCTTGAAAGCCTACTACCCATTAAGCATATTAGGTGATGTGCATCTCTGTAATGAGAAGGGGTGTGGTCTAATGACATCAACACCCTATATCAGGTGTGCATAATTATTAGGCAACTTCCTTTCCTTTGGCAAAATGGGTCAAAAGAAGGACTTGACAGGCTCAGAAAAGTCAAAAATAGTGAGATATCTTGCAGAGGGATGCAGCACTCTTAAAATTGCAAAGCTTCTGAAGCGTGATCATCGAACAATCAAGCGTTTCATTCAAAATAGTCAACAGGGTCGCAAGAAGCGTGTGGAAAAACCAAGGCGCAAAATAACTGCCCATGAACTGAGAAAAGTCAAGCGTGCAGCTGCCACGATGCCACTTGCCACCAGTTTGGACATATTTCAGAGTTGCAACATCACTGGAGTGCCCAAAAGCACAAGGTGTGCAATACTCAGAGACATGGCCAAGGTAAGAAAGGCTGAAAGACGACCACCACTGAACAAGACACACAAGCTGAAACGTCAAGACTGGGCCAAGAAATATCTCAAGACTGATTTTTCTAAGGTTTTATGGACTGATGGAATGAGAGTGAGTCTTGATGGGCCAGATGGATGGGCCCGTGGCTGGATTGGTAAAGGGCAGAGAGCTCCAGTCCGACTCAGACGCCAGCAAGGTGGAGGTGGAGTACTGGTTTGGGCTGGTATCATCAAAGATGAGCTTGTGAGGCCTTTTCTGGTTGAGGATGAAGTCAAGCTCAACTCCCAGTCCTACTGCCAGTTCCTGGAAGACACCTTCTTCAAGCAGTGGTACAGGAAGAAGTCTGCATCCTTCAAGAAAAACATGGTTTTCATGCAGGACAATGCTCCATCACACGCGTCCAAGTACTCCACAGCGTGGCTGGCAAGAAAGGGTATAAAAGAAGGAAATCTAATGACATGGCCTCCTTGTTCACCTGATCTGAACCCCATTGAGAACCTGTGGTCCATCATCAAATGTGAGATTTACAAGGAGGGAAAACAGTACACCTCTCTGAACAGTGTCTGGGAGGCTGTGGTTGCTGCTGCACGCAATGTTGATGGTGAACAGATCAAAACACTGACAGAATCCATGGATGGCAGGCTTTTGAGTGTCCTTGCAAAGAAAGGTGGCTATATTGGTCACTGATTTGTTTTTGTTTTGTTTTTGAATGTCAGAAATGTATATTTGTGAATGTTGAGATGTTATATTGGTTTCACTGGTAATAATAAATAATTGAAATGGGTATATATTTTTTTTTGTTAAGTTGCCTAATAATTATGCACAGTAATAGTCACCTGCACACACAGATATCCCCGTAACATAGCTAAAACTAAAAACAAACTAAAAACTACTTCCAAAAATATTCAGCTTTGATATTAATGAGTTTTTTGGGTTCATTGAGAACATGGTTGTTGTTCAAAAATAAAATTAATCCTCAAAAATACAACTTGCCTAATAATTCTGCACTCCTTGTATGTTACCTAGCAACTTGGAAACGCTGTGAACGTTTTTTTTTCTTCTCAAACGCCGCGTGTGCTCTTTTCCTCACAACGCTCGTAGTTTATTTATGCGCTGGTTACGTTGTAACCTCAGTATTCTGCACGCATTTCATCAACGTCCCTGCGTGGCGGCCATCTTTGGTGATGCAAGGCCAGTGAAGTCAATACCAGCTTTACTACATTATACCCCTGTTGGTTATACAGGGTATATATCGTACACAGACTGATTCATTCAATTGAACAATGGGAATTTCGTGCTGTTTCACATATTGAATCTGGTCTTCAACAGTGATTGACGTACTTTATACTTACTTATACTCTGACCTGGAGAATTCAGCTGCAGCAAGCAACTCTCCTCCACTATTTTTGATGCATCCTGGTGCTCCACCAATCGAATGGGAGGAGTGGGTGGAAATATTTGACAATTATCTGGAAGCGCTGGATGGGTCGGGGTTTTCTCCTAACAGAAAAAAAGCGATTTTGCTCAGTTTTTTGGGCAATGAAGGTCACCGAGTGTTTAATATTTACCTAAGGCTGTGATTAATCTGGGCAACCTATAGATGATGTGTTTGTTGAGGCAAGACATAGATTGGAACTGAGATTTGCCAAGACTGAAAATGTGGTTATGCGTAGATTTAAATTCTACACGCAGTCTCAAAAAGAGGGAGAATCTGTAGACTCGGTTGTCTATTAAGTGCAAGTTTGGGCCCATGACGGAAGAGTTAATTAGGGACCAACTTATAGTGCAATGTAGAAGTAGGAAAATGCAAGAAAGGTTGTGGGCTGCTAGAGATCCAAATTTGAAAGAAGCTATTGAGATCGCTAAAGTGGTTGAAGAGTCTGAGTCATGTATGAAATTGATGGATAAGAGGGAGGTTAAATATTCCGATGATGTGACGTGTGGAGAGTGAGGTTGCAGTTACCTCCAGAATGTGGGGAGGAAAGTCGGGTAAAGGGATGCCAGGCGGTAGTGCAGGTGGTAGTCGTTTTGGCAATAAATTGTGTTCTAAATGTGGTAGTCGATATCGCTCTTCTGATTTCAAGAATTGCTTTGCCGTTGGGAAGGAGTGTAGACGATGTGGACGTAAAGGGCATTTTGCCAGAGTATGCAAGGGAAAGGACGTACCCAAAGGGAAAGTAGCTGTGGTGGTTGATGAGGGAGAAAACCTGTACGCGTGTGATGTGGTTGACAGGATACTATGCATATCTGGGTTTGACACTAGTCTAGTAGGGGTAAGGAGAATGCAAAGGCCCAAAGCTACGTTCATTATTAGGAATGTGCCCTTTGAATTAATGGTGGACTCTGGCTCTTTATACACCATTATTCCAAAGGAATTGTTCCCTCTCAAGTGGCCGTCGACTAGATTATTACCCAAGGACATTAACCCGGGGGGGGTACCAAGGAGAACAAATTGATATTATAGGCTACATGCTTGCAGAAATAGCCTTTAAAGGGAGGACGGTCACGGGCAAAGTGTATATATCGGAGTCAGGTCCTCCTATTTTGGGTTGGCAACATCAATTTGATCTGTGCATTACGATTAATCCGTGTGCTCCCAGTCAGGTTATGGTTATTGGTGACACTACACTGGACAATCTTTTGTCCGGTGCAAAGAATGTGTTCAAAGAAGAAATAGGAGTACTAAAAGGTTATGTTCATGAGATCAAATTAAAGCAGGGAGCTGTCCCTGTGCAGTACAAAGTCAGGAAGGTGCCAGTATCAGTCAGAGGTGAAGTCAAAGCACTTTTAAGTGAAATGCTGGACAGTGGGGTCATAGAACCTGTGGAGGCCTCTGAATGGCTGTCGCCTATTGTTATTTAAAAAAAAAAAAAAGATGGAAAGTTAAGATTTTGTGTGGACTTGAGGGGTTTGAATCAAAATATTGTGCCAGATAACTTTACTTTGCCCAATATTAGTGAATTGGTTTTGCTATGCAAAGGAGCTAGATAATTTTCTAAGTTAGATCTTAAACATGCTTATCATCAGATAAAACTTCATCCAGCATCCAAAGCTCTCATAGCCTTTGTTACCATGGAGGGGACATTTCAATTTACCCGGATGCCTTTTGGTTAGCATCAGCTGCAAGTGTTTTTCAAAGGATGATGAGCAATGTTTTCAAGGGGTTGCAGAATGTTTTATTCTTCCAAGATGATATACTTGTTTTTGGGGATTCCATTGCTAACCATAATGTCACTCTGAAAATGTTGTTGGACAGACTCAGAGTGTGGCTTGACATTGCGGAAAGAGAAGTGTCAATTTCTTGTGAAGGAAGTTGAGTACTTGGGCCACACTCTATCCGAACATGGGGTCAAGCCTAAGAAAGATCTCTTGGAGGCCATTAAATCTGCACCGGCACCTAAGGATAAGGATCAGCTCAGATCTTTTTTAGGCTTAGTGGAATACTATTCTAAATTTGTGAAAAACTTTGCAAGCAAAACAAAAAATCTGAAGACTGTACTACACAAAGGTGTGAGTTTTGTGTGGGACAAGGCGCAACAACAATCTTTTCTTTCTATAAAACAAGCTGTGTGTGGTGCTGGTATTTTGACACCGTTCAATACTAAGAAAGATACCATCATTACTGTCGATGCCAGTGCCACGGGAATAGGCGCTGTCATGTCCCAAATGCATGATTCAATTGAAAAGACAATTGCTTTTGCTTCACGGACTTTGACGACCACAGAAAGACATTATGCAGTTATTGAACGTGAGGCATTGGCTGCAGCGTGAGGTGTGGGGTACTTTCGCACGTACATTTGGGGTAGTAGGATCACTCTACACACTGATCATAAACCTTTGCTGAAGATTTTGTTGCCTGGTGGTACTGGCAAAGGTTCAGCGAGATTAGCCAGACTGGCTTCACGTCTGCAGGAATATAACTATAAAATTTAGTATATTCCTGGTTGGAGAAATGCTCAGGCTGATTGCTTGTCACGTCTGGCACTTGATTGGCGTATAGTTGATGAGCATGAGGTTTTGAAGAGTGAGCGTGAAGGTGCAGTTGCTTCTGTATGTGAAGTTACTCATTGGAGTGGCGGAATCGGGAGTGAGCAAGAGTGGCATTCAGCAATGGACGAGGACAATGTGCTGATGTGTGTAATTGACTTTATTAGAAAAGGTGGTAGAAGAGAGAGTACTCTTCCTCCGTTTGTGCGACCATATGGCAAAGTGTTAGATGAACTTTCAGAGGTGAATGGTAAAATGGTTCTACGTGGAGATAAGATAGTTCCACCCATGGGTGTCAGAAAAAAATTGTTTGATATAGCTCATGAAGGGCATCTAGGGCAGACATTTACAAAAAAAAGACTCCGGATGGAGTTTTGGGGGCCAGGCATGGACAGTGATGTGGTAAGCTGGGTAGAAAGGTGTAGCGAGTGTATTCAGAGTGAAAAACGCCTTAAAGTTGGGGCACAGTTGCATGGTGGTAGTATAAGTGATCCGGGAAGGCCATGGCACAGTGTGTGTTTGGACTTTATTGGACCTTTGTCAGGGGTTGGTAGGAGCAAAAGTTTTGCTCTGGTTTTGGTTGATGTTTATTCGAAATGGTTGATTGTCAAATTCATGGCTGAAGTTACCACCTTAGGTACCATTAGTGTATTGCGTGACATTTTCACAGAGGAAGGTTTTCCGGAGGTGTTAATCACAGACAATGGTACTCAATTGACTTCCAGAGAAATTAGAAAATACTTGGAATCATGTGGGATCATACATGCGCGCACTGCTTTGTACAATCCTCATGCTAATGGTATTGTGGAGCGTGCTAATCGTATGATTAAAGTAGGGTTACAATTAGCAAAAGTTAACAATTTGGATGTAGGGCATGTCATTTCTGAACTGATTTGGGTGTATCGCACCACTGACCATGTGAGTACTGGAAGGATTCATTTTGAGGTTATGAGGGACAGGAAACCGGTGGGTAGGATTAAGCCATCGTGGATGCAAGAGTTTATTTTGAGGTGTCAATGTCATCATGGCAAGCTTATTAACACGTTTGATTGTAAAGACAATTCTGAGCGAGTTGATGTCAGAATCAAACCAGGTGATTGGGTAAAGGTTAAATCAGGAAGAGTAAGGGGAGGTATGTCAAAATTTTTAGGGCCATTCAAGGTTCTTGAAGTGCATAAATGGCATGTTGTTCTCTCTAATGGCCAAGGATGGAATAAGAGGAGGGTGGCTAAGTTTGCATCGAATTGGGGCAATGGAGAGAATGGAGAAAGTTGTACTGGTTACCTGTTGATGGGAGATGGTGAGGTTGTGAAAGATCAGTTTGAAGATCAAGTGTTGGATGCTGGTGGTGGTGATGGTTTTTCTGTGCTTGATAGTGGCGTTACGAACGAGGATACTAGGAATGCACACTCCAGGGGTGTGAGTACAAGGCCGGTCAGTCTTAGGCCTACTCGGTCTAGGAGACCACCTGTTTTTCTTAATGATTTTGTGTCTTGAGTTTCTTTTTCTTTCGTTCATTACAATTATTACTGTAATTGGTTTGTTGGTTTCATTTTTTTTTAATGCTTATGTTTTTACATGTGTTTTTCCTCTTTGTAATATTAACGGGAAGAGATGTGTTGTAATCTGTCTCGAGGATCCTACGTGATGTAGGCCTCGAGACAACAGAATAGAATGTTAAATAAGTATGTGCTTTGCGGCGTTCTCTCCCGAGGCAGTTACTTGCTGACCTTGGGAGAGAGAGCACCGTGTCGGAGTTGTACTGCAATAAAGCTTCCTTTCCGTCTCTGTGGTCGTACAGAGCTTTATTTACTTCAGCATGCTATGTCAGAATAATAAATATGACCCAGAAAAAAGCTGTTGTGGCTGGGGAATGGACTTTGAGCCCAAGACCTCCATGCCACTGGGAGGTGGAGTGGGAGCTTTTAAATTTGATGCTTTTATCTAGTAACGCAGGACACATCAACATGGGCTGCTGTCTTGGGCTGCTGCAGGGGTCGACTTCAAGCCCCAGACCTTATTGCCACTGGGAGGCAAAGCATAAGCTTTAAATGAGATGGACTTTCCTGCCGGGTAGTACGTGGGCAGGCACGCCTACGCCTGTCCAAGCCTGGACGAGACTCCACAGGGCCACTCCTCTTGGCCCCAACATCTGTGTTCCATTAGGTATTATGAGTAAGCGGAATATAACCTCATCCCATTCTGTGGACAAATCACCATGTACCAATACCACTATTCTTTCTTACCTCGATTCAGCTGTGGGAGCCATCACAGAAGAAATTACCTCCAGTAGAGGAGCAGCTGTATTTGGTTCTGATTGACTAGGTAAATGATTTAGCTTTTGTGGCCCTTATTACGAAAGCGGTACCTCCACCTAAGTCATCTGCGTCAATGCAGGGCTTCTGGCTTCTCATATACTAACTATTAAGGCATCTGAAAATCAGAATTTTTCAGACCGCACGACTGATCTGGTCCAACTGCTGTCTTTCAGTCCGCCTCATATTGGTGAAGGAGCATGAATAAAGAGGACACTAAGAAGCATCCCCCTACTTGGAAAGTTGGTCTCTGCATGCAGCCTTGTGCAGCGGAAGAGAAGGGCCTTATTGGACTAAAAGCACTGCTACAAGCCTTCTTTGACTCCTTTAATCAGCGGTTAAATAGGATCGGGGCTATGATCTCCAAATCGAGGGACTCATTGATTGGAGTGGTTAATTCAAAATCTTTCTCCTTGGGTGCACCTGTCACTAGGAAAGATCCAGTGAGAAGCCACCAGCCATTGACTCCTAGCACTAACTCACATGTACATATTCAGTCTATTAGGAGTCTAAAGGCTGTCAGAGGAGTTTGCACTTCAGGGAATACAGTTAATGGGGCATGGTAAGGCGCCTCGGGGGTCTCATAGGGCGCTTCTCAGTAAAATTTGTTGATGTGCCTTGAAGGTATGGGAAGTTGTATACCTCATTGAGCCAATCTGTTGAGGGTGCTGTTGGGGTTACATTTAGGCCTTCAGTTGATGGATTTATCTCCAGCAACAACCCCTTTTGTTTTGGTGCTGGACAATATGCTGCCACTTGGTAATGTAGGGAGCAAACTATTTTTTTTATGCCGTTTAAGTACAAGGTTACATACATACTGGTTACACCACTGTAAGATCAGGGGCCTGCCCTTCGACAGTCTGGTAAGTATGGTCAGAAGGGTCTCATGGGTGTGCAGAGATGACAGTCTTTGAGGGGATTTGTGCAGTGGTGAATTTTAATAATGCCCATGTAGTGGGCAATCTTTTTAGGGACTTATCCCACCATACTAACAAGACCTCTGGTATTGTGGCACTATCTTTGGTTTAATAGATCACTAGCCAAGTCCACCTAGGTGGAGGTACTTACATCTAGGTAGTACCTGGTGATTAGGGATGTCATGAGAGACTTGGCTCCTATTTCTATTGCTGATTAGAGGTTCTGAGTGACTTGGACACCCAAGATTGACTGCATTTGTTAGGTACTATTACTTTGTCTGACCTCCCCGGCCTCCTTATTGCCTTTGGATGATGTACATTTATCAAAGGTTCTTTGTTGGAATATTGCTAAGCTAGGGAACAAGACAGAAAATAAATTTGTGCTGGATGGCAACAATTCTTTTTATTTTCCAGCTACTCCTGTGTTGCATGGGAGGGTAAAAGGCTTTGTTAATTCTAATAGCTCTGAGACTGAATTGTCACATTAAGTCAGGGTACACTGGTTCTCAGGAATTAGTTGCTATCCTCCTTACGTTAAGTCCATGGGCAATTTGCTTAATTAGAATTTTTTATAATTCTGATTTTATCTCAAATAAGTATACTCATGTTACAGCACTTGAAAGTTTTTTTTGTTGTTGTTTTTTTTAAGATCACTTTTATGGCACTAGGGTTGTTCCATTCACATAACGCTGATAGGTGATTTTAACTTACAACGTTGTGAAATTTGCCCAGTTTTAGATGTCACTATGCACTTTAGAGACACTAAGAAGGGGGATTTATTGAATTCGCCATTAGCTGATTTCAATTTGGAAATTGTAATCTTACCTGAGTCAGCTAGCGTTATGGACATTTGGATATTGTAAGGAAATGCCTCCTTGGCATAGTTACCCCCTGACTTTTTGCCTTTGCTGATGCCAAGTTATGATTTGAAAGTGTGCTGAGGCCTGCTAACCAGGCCCCAGCACCAGTGTTCTTTCCCTAACCTGTACTTTTGTTTCCACAATTGGCACACCCTGGCATCCAGGTAAGTCCCTTGTAACTTGTACCCCTGGTACCAAGGGCCCTGATGCCAGGGAAGGTCTCTAAGGGCTGCAGCATGTCTTATGGCACCCTGGAGACCCCTCACTCAGCACAGACGCACTGCTTGCCAGATTGTGTGTGCTGGTGGGAATAAAATGACTAAGTCGACATGGCACTCCCCTCAGGGTGCCATGCCTACCTCACACTGCCTATGGCATAGATAAGTCACCCCTCTAGTAGGCCTTACAGCCCTAAGGCAGGGTACACTATACCATAGGTGAGGGCATAAGTGCATGAGCACTTTGCCCCTACAGTGTCTAAGCAAAACCTTAGACATTGTAAGTGCAGGGTAGCCATAAGAGTATATGGTCTGGGAGTCTGTCATGCACGAACTCCACAGCACCATAATGGCTACACTGAAAACTGAAGTTTGGTATCAAACTTCTCAGCACAATAAATGCACACTGATGCCTGTGTAAATTTAATTGTAAAATACACCCCAGAGGGCATCTTACAGATTCCCCCTGAAACCATACCCGACTACCAGTGTGGGCTGACTAGTTTTAGCAGCCTGCCACACACCAGACATGTTGCTGGCCACATGGGGAGAGTGCCTTTGTCACTCTGTGGCTAGTAACAAAGCCTGTACTGGGTGGAGGTGCCTCTCACCTCCCCCTGCAGGAACTGTAACACCTGGCGGTGAGCCTCAAAGGCTCACCCCCTTTGTTACAGCACCCCAGGGCACTCCAGCTAGTGGAGTTGCCCGCCCCCTCCGGCCACGGCCCCACTTTTGGCGGCAAGGCCGGAGGAGCTAATGAGAAAAACAAGGAGTAGTCACTGGCCAGTCAGGACAGACCCTAAGGTGTCCTGACCTGAGGCGACTCTGACGTGCAGATGGAGGATTCCCCCAATAGGATTAGGGATGTGCCCCCCCTCCCCTCAGGGAGGAGGCACAAAGAGGGTGTAGCTACCCTCAGGGCTAGTAGCCATTGGCTACTAACCCCCCAGACCTAAGCGCACCCCTAAATTGAGTTTTTAGGGGCCCTCAGAACCTAGGAAACTAGATTCCTGCAACCTAAGACGAAGAAGGACTGCTGAGCTGAAAAACCTGCAGAGAAGACGGAGACACCAACTGCTTTGGCCCCAGCTCTACCGGCCTGTCTCCCCACTTCAAAAGAACTGCTCCAGCGTCGCGTTCCACAGGGTCCAGCGACCTCTGAAGCCTCGGAGGACTACCCTGCATCTAAAAGGACCAAGAACTCCTGAGGACAGCGGCTCTGCTCCAAGGAAGAAGCATTTTTGCAACAAAGAAGCAACTTTGAAAGAACACACGTTTCCCGCCGGAAGCGTGAGACTTTGTACTCTGCACCCGACGCCCCCGGCTCGACTGGTGGAGAACCAACACTACAGGGAGGACTCCCCGGCGACTGCGAGCCTGTGAGTAGCCAGAGTTGACCCCCCTGAGCCCCCACAGCGACGCCTGCAGAGGGAATCCAGAGGCTCCCCCTGACCGCGACTGCCTGCTTCAAAGACCTGACGCCTGGTAAGGACACTGCACCCGCAGCCCCCAGGACCTGAAGGATCCGACCTCCAGTGCAGGAGCGACCCCCAGGTGGCCCTCTCTCTTGCCCAAGTGGTGGCTACCCCGAGGAGCCCCCCCACCCCCATTGCCTGCCTGCATCGCTGAAGAGACCCCTAGGTCTCCCATTGGACTACATTGCAAACCCGATACCTGTTTGCACACTGCACCTGGCCGCCCCCGTGTCGCTGAGGGTGTACTTTTTGTGCTGACTTGTGTCCCCCCCGTGCCCTACAAAACCCCCCTGGTCTGCCCTCCGAAGTCGTGTGTACTTACCTCCTGGCAGACTGGAACCGGGGCACCCCCTTTTCCATTGAAGCCTATGTGTTTTGGGCACCACTTTGACCTCTGCACCTGACCGGCCCTGAGCTGCTGGTGTGGTAACTTTGGGGTTGCCCTGAACCCTCAACGGTGGGCTACCTTGGACCCAACTTTGAACCCTGTAGGTGGTTTACTTACCTGCAAAACCAGTTTTAAAATAGCTTATTGCCATTTGTGTGACAACTGTATATTCTATTTTGCTAATTCAAAGTTCCTAAGTGAAATACCTTTCATTTAAAGTATTGTTTGTAAATCTTGAACCTGTGGTTCTTTAAATAAACTAAGAAAATATATTTTTCTATATAAAAACCTAGTGACCTGGAATTGTCTTTGAGTGTGTGTTCCTCATTTATTGCCTGTGTGTGTACAACAAATGCTTAACACCGCCCTCTGATAAGCCTATTGCTCGACCACACTACCACAAAATAGAGCATTAGAATTATCTCCTTTTGCCACTATCTTACCTCTAAGGGGAACCCTTGGACTCTGTGCATGCTATTTCTTACTTTGAAATAGTACGTACAGAGCCAACTTCCTACAGAGATTTAATCTTACTTGAGCCAGCTAGTGTTACGGACTAGAGCAAGAATATACCGACTTTCACAGGCACAGGCAGTGGAATGGTTCTAGATTAGATTACAGTTTTCTCTGACCTGCTGCTATCCCCTGGAGAGTTCAAGGTGTAATGGGATGGCTGAAGTGACCATAACCCTTTATTAGCCACCTTTCAGTGGTGCTCTGAGCCTAATATTAGACTCCCAAGTATGATGCCCTGCTATCTTTAAAGGATCAATGGCATAGATTAAAGTGGGCCACGGGGCGTGGCCAAGCCAGCAAACATGGCGGGCGCGAGCTGTTAGAGCTCCGCGCCACGCTTGGCACAATCTCTTTCCCTGAGGAGATGCAGGGGGCATACCGCGCTCAGAGTGCTGAGTGGGGGAGATGCCTGGACCACCTAGGTGGACAGCGGGCTCCGGCGCCCCGCATCGGCAGATCGGTGCCACGGCCGCATGGATTGGGCCTGAGGACCTAACTACGGAGCGGCGAACGTGCCGCAAAGGAGCCAGCTGACGAGGCTTGGGCCGTGCGCTGGAGCAGAGACGGCCCTGGCCCGCCCTCACTGATCGCCCAACACGACCTGCTCGGAAGCGGTGGGCCCCCCCATCCCGCCACTGACGATAGATCGGCGGACTGGAACCGTCCCTGTGGGGGCCCCGGGCTGGAACTAGCCCCGGACCCGGGAGTCGCTTGTGGAGCCCCCCTACCTTGTTGGGGGTAGACACGGCCCACGAAGCATGGCCTGGGGAGCTGATGAAAATTGGCACAAGCAAGTGGGGGAAAAATAAAGCAACCATCACGGCCGTGGCGGTGTGGCTGACCGGAGGCGCCCTCTACCTCTTTCTCCTCAGTGGACCTTGCCATAGGTGCGGCTCTGCCCCGCACTTCCTGCACGTGCGCCTAGACCGCATACTTTGCACCGCAGACTTTGTCCCGGTGGTGGTGAACTCCGAATACATGGGGTGCACACATTCAGATCATAATCCACTGATGGTGCACTTATGTTGGGGACCCCTGCGCTTGGCTGTCCCCACGTGGAGACTGAGGCCAGAGCTACTGGAAGATGCTACCTTCAGAGCATCACTCAGTGCCATAATCTCAGAGTCTTTGAGCAAAATGAGGGCACAGCCACATCGGGATTGATTGAGTGGGATGCATTCAAAGTCTTCATCCGGGGACACTGCCTGGGGGCTCAGTGTAACATGCGCCATTCTATTGAACAAGACCTGACCCGAATAGAACGGGCCCTGTTGCGGACAGGAGAAGAAATCGCAAAAAAAACAAAACGAACAGACAGAACTACCTGCAATATGCGCAGAACAGCTGTCATTACTAGTGCGTCTCAGATGCCTAAATTACACAGCACACTCCACGAGAACTCACACGTCAGCGGATAAAGCAGGCAAACTCCTGGCCTGGCTGATACGGCGTGATTCCGAGAGGAAGCTGATAATGGAAATCCGTACACAGACAGGGGAACTGACACACACTCCCGCAGAGATACAGGCTGAATTTACGAGACACTACGAGGCGCTCTACGCCTCGCGGGCAACCCCTGGATGTGAAACCAGCACTGAATTCCTTGCTTGGGTAACGCTCCCACACTTAGAATACGACCGAGCCGAGGCACTAGAGGCACCCCTTGACCTTGAGGAGATCAACTCTAGCATCAGGGAACTTACATCCGGCAAAACGCCAGGCCCGGACTGGCTACCAGCAGACTTTTATAAAGCCTTTGCGACAAAGTTGTCACCCAAGCTACTTCAGGTATACATGACGGCTAAGCAGGAGGGCCACTTGTCGGCTACAAAGATGGAGGCGCTACTGGTTTCCCTTCCAAACCCGGGAGTGACCCAGTGGAAATGGGCTCATATAGGCCGCTGGCAATGCTAAACACTGTCTACAAAATACTACCAAAAGCACTGGCGACGCGCCTTGCACCGAACGTGCCAAAACTAATACACCCCAACCAAAACGGGTTTGTTTGCCAGAGACACCTCCCACAACATCAGAAGACTATTCTGAGTAATGCAATATGTGAGGCACGATTGGCCGCGGGCCGGATGTCTTGTCCTTGATCTAGAAAAAGCCTTTGACTCCCTAGAATGGCCCTGCCTGTTCAAGGTGTTGCAACACTTTGGCATGGGACCATCCTTTATTCGCCTAGTGAAACTATTGTACACCAAACCACTGATCCGGGTGAGGCTGGGGCCAGAAATATCAGAACCAATCCAGGTGTGCAGAGGTACAAGGCAGGGCTGCCCCCTATCGCCACTGTTATTTTCACTTGCCATGGAGCCTCTGGCAGCTGCTTTGCGTAGGGAAGGAGGTAACTGGGGAATTCCTCTAGGAGACGGCTCACACATAGTATCATTATACGCTGACGACCTTCTACTATATTTCAGAGATATTAAGCAGATCCCGCCGGTGGCCGATTCACCTGCAACGCTTTGCGATAATATCCGGTCTTAAGGTTAATTGGTCTAAGTCATGCCTCTTCCCATTCGACTCGGACCTCCCAGACCCGAGACTTAGTCTAGTTGGGAATCTAGGGCCAGATGTAGAAAGCCTTTTGCGCCTCGCAAACTGCGAAAAACGCTGTTTGAGAGGCGCAAAAGACTGAACGCGATGCAGAGTCACATTTTGCGAGTCGGTACCGACTCGCAAAATGTGATTCCGACTCGCAAATATGAAGGGGTGTTCCCTTCCTATTTGCGACCGCATCACAATGCTGAGTTGATTTGTGACCGCGAAAGCGGTCACAAACCAACTCGCAGTTACCATCCACTTCAAGTGGATGGTAACCCATTCGCAAAAAGGGAAGGGGTCCCCACGGGACCCCTTCCCCTTTGTGAATGCCCACAAAAATATTTTTTCAGAGCAGTCAGTGGTCCTATGGACCACTGCCTACTCTGAAAAAAACTAAACTAAATGGTTTCGGTATTTTTTCTTTTTGCAGCTCGTTTTCGTTTAAGGAAAACGGGCTGCAAAAAGAAAAAAAAAACTGCTTTATTGAAAAAGCAGTCACGGACATGGTGGTCTGCTGTCTCCAGCAGGCCACCATCCCTGTGAGTGCCTAGACTCGCTATGGGGTCGTAAACTCTGACCCACCTCATTAATATTCATGAGGTGGGTCTTTGCGACCCCATAGCGAGTCGCAGAAGGTGTCTGAGATACCTTTCTGCATTTCATTTTGCGAGTTGCAATTTGCAAGTCGCTATGACTCGCAAATTGCAAGTCGCAAAATGAAACCTACCTACATTTGGCCCTTAGTCCCATGGCAACCAAACACATTCAAATACCTGGGCGTCCGAGTCTACCACAGCAAGGAAGACACCTTTGATGGTAACCTTGTAAAAACAGTGTCCTCAATCAGGTCCCAAATGGCGTTCTGGAGGACGCTGCCGTTGTCTGTGGCGGGCAGGATAGCACTTCTTAAAAATGGTGGTTCTCCCGCAGCTACTATACGTCTTCTCCAATATCCCATATTACGTACCTCCAAAATTCTTCAGGGCACTGGAGACGGGATTTAGGGAGTTCATCTGGAGCGGCGGCCGTTGCAGAATCGCCCTAAAGAAACTATACTTGCCGCCTGATAGGGGTGGGCTAGCAGTCCCCAACATGGAACACTATTATCTAGCAGCCCAACTCCAGTGGATATCCAAGTGGTTGGCCGGCACACAGCTTGCAGACACAGCATCAGGGGAGGAACCATGGCCGCTCCAGCAGATACAGCACTTATTCCACACACAAACCCCACGGCAATTGTACCTCCGAATAGCCCATAAATGTTTCCTCAGATCGCTTTGCCTCACAAGATCGGTGATCCCATTTGCACCCGCGCTGGCATTGTCGGGTACGCCTAAAGGCCCCAAGGTCACATCAGATTCCGAGCTACGCACATGGCACGAGCTAGAACTACACACACTGGGAGACCTTTACGAAGACACTCAACTACTACCGTTTGCTAGACTTCAAGAAATGGGACTCCCACCTGTCCAATTTCTTTTACACTGCTCTCTGGTGAAGGTGCTGACATCCAAATGGGGGGACATCACAACAGCCCCACCTACCCACTTGCTGGTACAGTACTTGCAGGTGGTGGGCTGTGGCCAACATCAAATTAGCTGGCTAGCGGACGCCTTGAGGAATCAGGCCACCCCTGAAAATGACACATGGCGCAGGGCATGGGAGATAGACACCGGCAACCCGATTGAGACGGCACGATGGAAGGCTGCTCTTGCAGGCCACCTTAACATACCACATAATTCCCGATTCCGCCTAATCCAATACTATATAGTAAACAGAGCCTATCTCACACCTGCCCGAGTGAATAGCTATTTTAACCGGCAAGATGCTGCCTGTCCTCAATGCCGCGAGACTGGGGTGGACCTGTTGCACATGGTCCTAGCCTGGTCGCCTAATGGAGAGTAGTGATTGACAACTTATCTAACTGCACAGTGCAACAGATACCCTTCACATGGGAGACATGCATTCTAGGACTGTTCCCCAGAAGCAAGCAACGTAGAGCAGAGGCGCGATTCATAGACTTAGGACTTATTGTGGCGAAGAGATTGGTGACCCGCAGGTGGAAATCCCCAGACCCCCCACCAGTGCAGGCCTGGAGGCGCTCGCTCGGGGTGTGGGCTGGAGTGGAGGGCTCGGCTTTGCGACGGGAGGAAACCCTGGGGCTGTGACAGTTCCTGATTTCCGCCTGCTGGGAAGAGCTCTTGCTACAGCTGCGTTACACGGGGGTACACCCAGCAGAAAAGGGACAGGACTAACACAGACAAGTATCAATAACCCTGTAAAGGCAACACACAAGGGGACTGAATGTGGAAATTAACTAGACACACTGACACCACGGGGAGGGAAAACTATGCACATCAAACCAGATAGCTGACCCAGCCTTTCCGCAGATAAACCAACCTGTTGTAACTGGCCCCCACCCCGACATCAAAACAGTCACGCCCGAAATGACCGCATAACTGTCCGAACCTGGCAAACTTTGTTTTTTTTTCCTTCGATTTTTTTTTTTTTTTGTTTTTTTTTTTTTCTTTATTCAAATGTTAACTTACATAAAATTCATAGTGTCTGTCTTCTTAACAAAAATACTATAATCAAACAATTGTGATGAAAAAACGTTATACTAATAAATGCCATTAAGCGCAGTGCTGATCTAAACAGAAAATAGGCATACAAACGACCACTTAAGTTACATTCACAGTACTGAACAACAAAAACGCAGCACACTAGGATTTAAATCCACATATGTTGGAAACTATTAACAGCACAATGGTTGTAAAGAATACCCGAACAACTGCATAGACAAATTGCAAAAAGCACTGCATCAATGTGTCGCCAATGTACTAAATAATAATGCTTAATGATGTAATACAAAACAAGATATGCCAACTTGAAGCAAATGCCAGAACAGGAAACAATGTAAAGTTTAAAATGTTAATAAACAGATTTATGAAGAAAAAAAAAATAGATTAAAGTGGGCCACTATTAAGCCAGAGGATTTCTAGTTTTCTAATTTTGCCGAGGACTTTAAAGTTTACTTGGAAGAACGTACATATAACCGTGCACTTTTTGCATTCCTTTAATCGCATATGTAGGGCTGTTAAGTTTGTTACTGAGGCAATATCATTTTAAAGCACCACCACCCGAAAGTTGGTTAGAGAATTCTTGTTACATAGCGCTTCGTGAGCTGAGTAGGGCTCTTAAACCTATCCCGAGAGATCCCACTTGGTTTTCCAGTGATGGTCAAATTATAAATTTGTTTTGAAGGAAAGGAAAGAGAAAGTGCATAGGGAAGTATGGGACAAGCTCGCCTTCGCATTTTCGAAGAGATATGGCAGCTTGTTTTGCAAGGTGAATAATCAACCCTTATTTAATGCCAGTACTAACTCTTCGCTTAGCTTGCGCATTGCTCCAGATGTTTGGTTTAAACATTTTGAATCCATTTATGATGACCCTGAACCCATTCTCTCAATTATCCAACAATGTCCTTGCTGAATTGTAAAGGACCAAGACGTTTTGGGGGAGGGGAACCAGATGACCTGTTTAAATTTAATGTCGAGGTGTGGGCATCTTGGTTATTGACCGTCTGAATGCAGCTATGATTTATTGTTTCTCGGACTCATGGTCACATTTGGTGATTGTGTCAGTTTTTAAGAAAGGTCGTAGAGGGGACCCATGTTATCGGTCAATCTCACTAATCCACATAGAGGTATCACTATTCGGATGAGTGATTCTCAACCATTTAGGTATCTGGGCTGAGCAACGTAATGTGTTATTTGATATACAATATGGCTGTAGGCCTGGAGTGGGGACTGTTGATAAATTCCTAAATCTGTATTTGATAGTGTCTACTGTTGCTAAGAAATTATCACGCCACCTTGCTTCCTAGGATCTCGGTTCAGCCTTTGATACAGTTAGAAGTTATGGGCTGTCCTGAGATCCATAGGGGTAGGGGTTGAGCAAGACATAATCCTCTTGAGAGCATTACATTATAACGTGACGGCCTCAATTCAATATGGTGAGGAGGGAGAATGTTCTCTACCCTTTCCTTTCAAAAGGGGGTGTAGAAGGCCATTTGGATTAAACAAATCAGGATCTGGACCCGGGGAGGGTCTATGGTTATCAGGCGAAGTAGGGTCCAATTTGGAGCGCTGGGGTCTGTCTGGCTTCAAGTCCCCGTCAGAGGGTAGTGAGCATAATCATCTGGTGAATGGGGGGGTGGGGGGGGGGGGGGGGGGTTTGGGGTCTAAATCTGATATCAGAGTGGGGGTGGATAGGGAGGAAGGACCTGCCTGTTCCAGGGAATTATGGTCCAGAGAGGTGTTCTTAAGGTGGACAAAGGTATCTAAATCTATGCCGGCGCACTTTTTACTAGAGGGCTGAGGTGTCTCTGGTAGACCCGAAGGACAGGTGTTGGTGGGGGGCTTATGTTTTGCCCTCAGCCTGCCGCAATTTGTTCGCTGTCCCTTGTGGCATGTGTTCGGAACGGAGGTCTTGTCTGCCCAAAGCGAGTCTCCTGAGAGATGTGTGGGCACTCCTAGTGGTCGAAGGACCACACTGCACAGCATCGACATGTCTCTAGAAATGCCTTCACCACGTAGAAGCATGTGCATTTCTGTGGGGATATTTAAACCCCCTGCAATGGAAAACCGAGTTATTAACCCAAACAGTATGAATTTGACAATAATGGAAGGAAGTGGCCAAGGGCCAGGTACTTAACTGATGGCTGCGAGCAGCGAAGAAAAAGGAGGCAAATATGCAGATATGGGATTATGATGGGGTCTTGGGTGTCTTGATTGGTTGAACTTTAATGAACTTTGTCACGTGTTCTTAGTTTTGTTGCTGTTTTACATGGCTACTGTTAATAAAGCGAAGAAAAGATAAAGCATAATCCTCGCCTCAGTGTCCTTAATAGAATTTGATCTTTCTGTTCCAAAAGTTAGGAAATTGTTGATTATGTATGGCACTGATGTGACCTTGTATACATTCCTTGATCTGTGAGCAGTGATGATGATGCGTGAAACAAATTTGGTGTTACAGTTAATGAAGTACTTGATTTTATACTTCTTGTTACTGTTAGTGAAATGCTGATATATTGTCCATGGCAAACGGACACTTTGCATTTGCCACATTTATTAACGCCTTGTGGTTTTTGGGTTAAAAAAGGTTAAGTAAAGTCAGGATTTGGTGGCAAAACCCTTTCTTTTTTTTTCCTCTAGTAGATGCGATTTTGTGCTTGTTAGAAATGACTTGCTTCATTGTAGTGTCCTCTTTCAAGATGTGCAATGTTTAAGTAGGATTTTATATATGTCAATAAGGGTAGGATAGATGGATTTGGTGTCCTTGGGTTTACTCTTTCAAGCTGGTTCAAATCTGTGTACCCATAGCATTCTTTCTTTTGATTCGATAGATGTAGTCTTATTGTACATATCCTTTATCTTGAAACTGTGATTTCATGCATGGTACTTGGAAAATATCTTTAATTATGTAAGAAACGGATTGGATTAAGGATTTAGGGTGGTCACTCGTGGCATGTAATACAACATTAGAGGCAGTTACTTTTACGTAGGATCTTGAAGCTATGTGTTGATTTTTAATGTTCAGAGTAACATCCAGCAACTAAATAATGTTTTTATGTGTTGTTGACTAAACCTTTAGTTGTGATCATTGTAATTAAGAGAATTCAGCAATAGATATCAGTGCTCTTTGATATATGTATATTGATAAACTGGGAACAGACGTCTAAGGTAACTAACGTCATATCAACTGATCAGATCAGTCAACTTGTTCAACAGAGCCCTTGTCTCTCGTATGTAGGATGAAAGATTGATTATGAATGGCTGTTAGAAGTGGTCGATACATTCAGAGATTTTTTTTTTCTGCTGAAGAACCTATGCCCAAATGATTGGTCGTCTGGGGGAAAAGATTAGTGTGTTTATGGTATGAAGGATTGTTTGAATTTTAAGGTCGCAGTGAATATCTAGGTTTAATTCCATCATTTGGAAACCAGTTCCGTACATTTAGAAGAGCGTCACAAAGTTAGTATTTTATAACATTACCAAATGAAATAGTGTTAAAGTACCATAGAAGATGAGAAGTATTTGCAAAAATGTCTTTTCCAAAACAATAACTTTTTCGGTCTATAAAGCTGTGTGCTAGTCTAGTTGTATTACAACACTGTGAATAAGGCCTACCTGTGACATCCTGGGACACACAGGCCTCCCTGCATCAAGTTAAGATGTTTGGGGGCTGGAGGGAGAGTTTGAAGGTGGAGGGAATAATTTTGTTGTGTCCACATTTCAGAGGAGCAAAAACTTGCAGCTCTTTCAACGCCAATGGTGTGCTTAAAAGAGGAACTAATCATCTTTGTAAATATGAATGAAGATTCGATGTGTTGCCTTGAAGGACAGTTGATGAGTTTAAGGTGTTATAAGCAAGAGCGAGACTTCAGATACACATATGCCCATGCAGCTGGAGTGTTGAACATAGAATATCCTGACGTAGAATATTCTGCCGGTCACAAGTATATGGCAGCTTGGCGCTTCATTTATGGATAAATCAGTAACTGACCTTTAACTGCCTTTTAGGGCCCTTCATAAAATATCAACAGTGGATGAGCACTGTTTAGGGAACCATGTAAGAGGCAGCCACCTGATAGCATGAATGATTCTCCAACGCAGTTCAGCATGGCCAAATACTAAAACTCCCCCTGAAAAAACGCACAGAGAAACTTCATCTATCTACTCTAGGTGGGGAAAAAAAGGCGCCAGCTCCTTTGACATCCACCTCCAATCTTACAGTAATGCTCTAAGACAATTCATATTACATATTTGTTGTGCTAATCTTCTAATTATGAATCAGTCTGCATAGAGTGGGTCTAAAGAATGTTTTTTTTTTTTTGCCCTTCTAACTAGTCCTGTTAGGCCTTCCCTTAAGTAGTTTGGAAGCCGACCTAATTTGGTTGGCTTCAAAGTATGTTGCATGTCTTCTAACAACAGTGCGCTCAAATTGCTGCACTTTTTCTTGCAACATAAAGGATGTTTGCATCAGAGCCTATTAAGTGTTTTTTTCTGATTTGCAAGGGCTACTGCATTGCATGGCTTTCTCATCGCAACCGCTCATTCTTGTCTAATGTTTTCCTTAGGTTTGTGCATTTGCCTGACTATGCGTTTAAAATGAAGCGGCGACTGGATGAACAGGAGTCCCCTGTGTACCCGCCACCTCAGCGCCGGATTGCCAGCAGCACGGACGCCTACCAGCACCGCGTGCTGGCTCCAGCACCACCTGTCTATGAGGCAGTCTCAGAAACCATGCAGCCTGCACCTAGTATTCAGTACTCTGTCACTTCCAGCTACCAGGTATGCTTTCATTTATTTGAAACTCTCACAGGTTGACTCCTTGAATTAGAAACTATAAAAGCTGTGTGTAGGAAAATACCATCTTGCCTGGCGTGTTACCCCCATAATTCACTGTATGTATGTTGTTTTAGTCCTTGTGTCACTGGGACCCTGCCAGGCAGGGCCCCAGTGCTCATAGTATGTGCCCTGTATGTGTTCCCTGTGTGGTGCCTAACTGTATCACTGAGGCTCTGCTAACCAGAACCTCAGTGTTTATGCTCTCTCTGCTTTCCAAATTTGTCACTACAGGCTAGTGACTAAATTTACCAATTCACATTGGCATACTGGTACACCCATATAAGTCCCTTGTATATGGTACTGAGGTACCCAAGGTATTGGGGTTCCAGGAGATCCCTATGGGCTGCAGCATTTCTTTTTCCACCCATAGGGAGCTCTGACAATTCTTACACAGGCCTGCCACTGCAGCGTGCGTGAAATAACGTCCTCGTTATTTCACAGCCATTTACCACTGCACATCAGTAACTTATAAGTAGGTTGGGTGCAAAGTTACTTAGTGTGTGGGCACCCTGGCACTAGCCAAGGTGCCCCCTCATCGTTCAGGGCAAATTCCCCGGACTTTGTGAGTGCGGGGACACCATTACATGCGTGCACTATACATCGGTCACTACCTATGTATAGCGTCACAATGGTAACTCCGAACATGGCCATGTAACATGTCTAAGATCATGGAATTGTCACCCCAATACCATTCTGGTATTGGGGTGACAATTCCATGATCCCCCGGGTCTCTAGCACAGAACTTACTTTCCGGGGTCTCCACTGCAGCTGCTGCTGCCAACCCCTCAAACAGGTTTCTGCCCTCCTGGGGTCCAGGCAGCCCTGGCCCAGGAAGGCAGAACAAAGGATTTCCTCTGAGAGAGGGTGTTACACCCTCTCCCTTTGGAAATAGGTGTGAAGGGCTGGGGAGGAGTATCCTCCCCCAGCCTCTGGAAATGCTTTGATGGGCACAGATGGTGCCCATCTCTGCATAAGCCAGTCTACACCGGTTCAGGGATCCCCCTGCCCTGCTCTAGCGCGAAACTGGACAAAGGAAAGGGGAGTGACCACTCTCCTGACCAATACCTCCCTGGGGAGGTGCCCAGAGCTCCTCCAGTGTGTCCCAGACCTCTGCCATCTGGGAAACTGAGGTGTTGGGGTACACTGGACTGCTCTGAGTGGCTAGTGCCAGCAGGTGACGTCAGAGGCTCCTTCTGATAGGCTCTTACCTCTCTTGGTAGCCAATCCTCCTAACTTGGTAGCCAAACCTCCTTTTCTGGCTATTTAGGGTCTCTGCTTTGGGGAATTCTTCAGATAACGAATGCAAGAGCTCACCAGAGTTCCTCTGCATCTCCCTCTTCCCCTTCTACCAAGGATCGACCGCTGATTGCTCCAGGACGCCTGCAAAACCACAACAAAGTAGCAAGACGACTACCAGCAACATTGTAGCGCCTAATCCTGCCGGCTTTCTCGACTGTTTCCAGGTGGTGCATGCTCTGGGGGTAGCCTGCCTTCACCCAGCACCAGAAGCTCCGAAGAAATCTCCCGTGGGTCGACGGAATCTTCCCCCTGCTAACGCAGGCACCAAAAGACTGCATCACTGGTCCTCTGGGTCCCCTCTCATCCTGACGAGCGTGGTCCATGGAACACAGCAACTCTGTCCAAGTTACTCACTCAGTCCAGTGACTCTTCAGTCCAAGTTTGGTGGAGGTAAGTCCTTGCCTCCCCACGCTAGACTGCAAAGCTGTGTACTGCGTGATTTGCATCTGCTCCGGCTCTTGTGCACTCTTCCAGGATTTCCTTCGTGCACAGCCTAGCCTGGGTCCCCATAACTCCGTCCTGCAGTGCACAACCCTCTGAGTTGGCATCTGATGTCGTGGGACCCCCTTTTTAAGTTTGCGTGGACTCCGGTTCACTATTTTTCTAAGTGCCTGTTGGGGTACTTCTGCGGGTGCTGCCTGCTTCTGTGAGGGCTCTCTGAGTTGCTGAGCGCCCCCTCTATCTCCTCCTCCAAAAGGCGACATCCTGGTCCTTCCTGGTCCTCAGCAGCACCCAAAAACCTCTACTGCGACCCTTGAAGCTAGCAAGGCTTGTTTGCGGTATTTCTGCGTGGGAACACCTCTGCAAGCTTCATCGCGATGTGGGACATCTGTCTTCCAAAGGAGAAGTTCGTAGTCCTCTTCTTTCTTGCAGAACTCCAAGCTTCTTCCAACCGGAGGCAGCTTCCTTGCACCTTTATCTGGGGTTTCCTGGGCTCCAAATCCCCCCCCCCCCCCCTCCTACACTGTGTAGACTGCTTTCATCTAGACAGTTCATTGTCCTCAAGATTCCAGCTTTTCTTTGTTGACATGATGCAGTGTCGTAAGCAGGTGTTTTTGTTGCAAAACTGTTTGTGCTCTCTGCTGTCCTTTACTCATGTACGGGGAAGTGATCAGCACCGTGGAATGTTATATAGAAGACTGTATAACAACCAAATCAAAGACACATGCCTAAAATTACTACTATTCCAGCCTTCTCACTAAGCCCAGGGAGCTAATGCATGAGCAAGCAATTTATGCAAGCAATTAAATCAGTTATTTTGGACAGCTCACTCGCATCCTCCCCTCCTGCCACCCCCCAAAAGAAGTCTAATATGAAGTTAAATAGTTGGTCAGATGTGTATTCCTCTACTTGAATCTTGATTTAAATAATTGAATGGGCTGGATTTGTTTTACATTCATAATATCTTGAGTGATCTGAATGGTGTTAAGAATTTGAAATAATCATAAGCTTTGTTTTTATACATGTTAAGTTATTACCAACTTAAACAAGGCTCTCCATTCCGTGGACCCATTCAAATCTGTTTGAAACTCATTTGTGTAATGTTGTTGGCATGTGTAAGGAAATGCCTCCTTGGCATGGTTACCCCCTGACTTTTTGCCTTTGCTGATGCTATGTTTTGAATTGAAAGTGTGCTGAGGCCTGCTAACCAGGCCCCAGCACCAGTGTTCTTTCCCTAACCTGTACTTTTGATTCCACAATTGGCACACCCTGGCATCCAGATAAGTCCCTTGTAAGTGGTACCCCTGGGGCCCTGATGCCAAGGAAGGTCTCTAAGGGCTGCAGCATGTCTTATGCCACCCTGGAGACCCCTCACTCAGCACAGACACACTGCTTGCCAGCTTGTGTGTGCTGGTGAGAACAAAACGAGTAAGTCGACATGGCACTCCCCTCAGGGTGCCATGCCAGCCTCTCACTGCCTATGCAGGTATAGATAAGTCACCCCTCTAGTAGGCCTTACAGCCCTAAGGCAGGGTGCACTATACCCTAGGTGAGGGCACCAGTGCATGAGCACTGTGCCCCTACAGTGTCTAAGCAATACCTTAGACATTGTAAGTGCAGGGTAGCCATAAGAGTATATGGTCTGGGAGTCTGTTTCACACGAACTCCACAGCACCATAATGGCTACACTGAAAACTGGGAAGTTTGGTATCAAACTTCTCAGCACAATAAATGCACACTGATGCCAGTGTACATTTTATTGTAAAATACACCCCAGAGGGCACCTTAGAGGTGCCCCCTGAAACCTTAACCGACTATCTGTGTAGGCTGACTAGTTCCAGCAGCCTGCCACAACCGAGACATGTTGCTGGCCCCATGGGGAGAGTGCCTTTGTCACTCTGAGGCCAGTAACAAAGCCTGCACTGGGTGGAGATGCTAACACCTCCCCCAGGCAGGAGCTGTCACACCTGGCGGTGAGCCTCAAAGGCTCACCCCTTTGTGCCAGCACCGCAGGACACTCCAGCTAGTGGAGTTGCCCGCCCCCTCCGGCCACGGCCCCCACTTTTGGCGGCAAGGCCGGAGGAAATAATGAGAATAACAAGGAGGAGTCACTGGCCAGTCAGGACAGCCCCTAAGGTGTCCTGAGCTGAGGTGACTCTGACTTTTAGAAATCCTCAATCTTGTAGAAGGAGGATTCCCCCAATAGGGATAGGAATGTGACCCCTCCCCTTGGGAGGAGACACAAAGAGGGTGTACCCACCCTCAGGGCTAGTAGCCATTCTCTACTAACCCCCCAGACCTAAACACGCCCTTAAGTTTTTAGTATTTAAGGGCTTCCCTGAACCTAAGAATTTAGATTCCTGAAACTACAAGAAGAAGAAGACTGCTGAGCTGAAAAACCCCTGCAGAGGAAGAACAGAAGACACCAACTGCTTTAGCCCCAGTCCTACCGGCCTGTCTCCTGCCTTCCAAAGAACCCTGCTCCAGCGACGCTTTCCAAGGGACCAGCGACCTCTGAATCCTCGGAGGACTGCCCTGCTTCAAGAAAGACAAGAAACTCCCGAGGACAGCGGCCCTGCTCCAAAAGAACTGCAACTTTGTTTCAAGTAGCAGATTTAAAGACCCCTGCAACTCCCCGCAAGAAGCGTGAGACTTGCAACACTGCACCCGGCGACCCCGACTCGACTGGTGGAGAAACAACGCTTCAAGGAGGACCCTCCGGCGACTCTACGACTGTGAGTAACCAAAGTTGTCCCCCCTGAGCCCCCACAGCGACGCCTGCAGAGGGAATCCCGAGGCTCCCCCTGACTGCGACTGCCTGAACTCCCTTTCCCGACGGCTGGAAAAGACTCTGCACCCGCAGCCCCCAGCACCTAAAGAAACGGAACTCCTGTGCAGGAGTGACCCCCAGGAGGCCCTCTCCCTTGCCCAGGTGGTGGCTACCCCGAGGAGCCCCCCCCCCTTGCCTGCCTGCAACGCTGAAGAGATCCCTTGATCTCTCATTGAAAACCATTACAAACCCGACGCGTGTTTGCACACTGCACCCGGCCGCCCCGCGCTGCTGAGGGTGTACTTTTTGTGCTGACCTGTTTCCCCCCCGGTGCCCTACAAAACCCCCCTGGTCTGCCCTCCGAAGACGCGGGTACTTACCTGCTGGCAGACTGGAACCGGGGCACCCCCTTCTCTCCATTGAAGCCTATGCGTTTTGGGCACCTCTTTGACCTCTGCACCTGACCGGCCCTGAGCTGCTGGTGTGGTAACTTTGGGGTTGCTCTGAACCCCCAACGGTGGGCTACCTTGGACCAAAAACTGAAACCTGTAAGTGACATACTTACCTGTGAAAACTAACAAAAACTTAGCTCCCCCAAGAACTGTGAAAATTGCACTGTGTCCACTTTTAAAACAGCTTATTGTGTTTTATGTAAAAAGTATACATGCTAATGTAATGATTCAAAGTTCCTAATGTACTTACCTGCAATACCTTTCAAATGAGATATTACATGTAGAATTTGAACCTGTGGTTCTTAAAATAAACTAAGAAAATATATTTTTCTATAACAAAACCTATTGGCTGGATTTGTCTCTGAGTGTGTGTTCCTCATTTATTGCCTGTGTGTATGTACAACAAATGCTTAACACTACTCCTTTGATAAGCCTACTGCTCGACCACACTACCACAAAATAGAGCATTAGTATTATCTCTTTTTGCCACTATCTTACCTCTAAGGGGAACCCTTGGACTCTGTGCATACTATTCCTTACTTTGAAATAGTGCATACAGAGCCAACTTCCTACAGCATGCTTTGAGAGTAATGAAGCCCATGGCGTAGCCAACACAAATCTATTCATTGTTTTGCTAAATGTGTCCTAAGCTTTGAGATCTACACAATAGTGACACTATGCTTGGGCTCTTTCCATCGAGAGACTGTCTAGCCACACAATCTTGATCATAAAAACCTCTGTTACTGTGTTTGTGAGAGTGTTTTTCCAGTAAGCACAATCTTATCTTTACTCATTATTATTATTAGTATTATTATTATTATATCCTTAAATAGTTATAACTTAGATTGAGTATTAGGCCTGTCTACTGTTCATATATTGTTACTTTCACCTCTTAGCATCTGTATCACAATGAGATGCCTGGGACACTAGATAAGAATTACCATCTTTATCACAATGAGAAAGAAGCCTGGAACAATAGAGAAAGATGTTTGAGAGCTGCCATGCTTTAAAGAAATCCAGTTTAAATTGTTGAATGCCTTTAGACCGATATTGTTCAGATTTTTTTTTTTTTTTTTAAATTTGAATTGCATTATTTTATTTAACAATAAGGTTGATATGGATGTGGGGAAATGTGTCTATTTTCAGGCCACCCCAGTGCAGTTTCTCTTTCAGTATTTAATTTGGATTAGCATTTTTTTGTATATATAATATATTACTTATGCTGTAATTCTTCCATCCTGCTTTCTTCTAACAGTCAGCCATTATGGTAGTCTGCCACAATGTGATGGGATCAGAAACAGTTCCTAAAATTAGTATGGTGCATGTGTGTCTTTAAATTTGGTGGACAGTGAACCTTATTTGCTTAACAAGCTCAGCTCCTGGTTTTCTGATAGCAAATGCCATCTGTACCCTGCTTCCCAGTAGAACTCCAGATTCTGCTTACTTTGGGTTGATGTCACGACCTTCATGACCAGCCTTGGCTCCAGCTGGTTTGCTATAAAGAGGAACATTTTGGCATAGATATGCTAATCTTATGGCAGTCCTTAAACAGGTCTTTTGAAATGCATTTGCTTTCCAATTTATGCAGGTCTAAGTTTCCGATCACCCACCCGAGTTGTAATAATCAAGACCTCTCTTATTTGGTCTCTAAATTCAAAGTTATAGCTTAAAATTGTTTCTTGGCCCCACCTTCTTAAAAATGTGAATGTTTACTTCTGAACAATTCATTTTTACCTTCTTGACCCAACATACCAGTACCATCCAACAATATATCCTGTTAGGCGCACCACATGGCTGTGCTTTTTAGGTAGCCTACTAAATTCATTCATGAACAATCTGAGCATTACCTCTGTGCATTACACAGCCCTATTTCATTCACCTTCAGTTAGTCAGATATGTTAGGTGGTTGTCCACTTCTGGTAGGCATGTCTCAGTCAGTCAGGTGCACTGAGTGGACCTCCACTTCCAGTAGCTGTGTTTCAGTCCTTTACACTCATTATCCCTACTTGCCCTTACAGTTGAATGTTCTCTGCCAAAATGTGATCTCTCCCCATATCATATCAGAGTTTTTACTTTAGTGGGGTCATTGTGACACATTGTTTCACCAGGACTCCTCAGTGCCTTCACCTGGGCTGGCAGCTGACTTTGCACCTGCAGTGGATTTGCTTCTTGCACTGCACCACTCTTTGCTGGCTGTTTCTGTTGCCAGCTAGGCCTCACATGCTGACCTTGGTATTCTTCCCCAGTCTGCCTACAACCCATTGTGATTACAATGTCCTATGTACTGGATAGATAGCGTCACAGTTCTCATCTCAGATAGCTGAACTCTATCTGGGCCATAGTTGAAAGGGGTTTGTAAGTTAAGTCTCACCTAAGCCTTTCCCTATTTAAGAATTTTAAATATGGTTCCATTTAATGTTCTCCTGAACACTAGTTGGCCTTAGCCTATATTGCCTATATTGACTGTAAGCAACGAAGATATTCAGATGGAATTAAGGTCTGACCAAATCCATTTTTTGTATTTATTCAAGTTAATTTTCTATTATCAAATAATCTCTCTCAGTTGAGTTCAAGATTGATATCCCTCCTTGTGCCACTTAACATTTTTATGAAGCAACAATTTTACAAACCAATTTTCTGTATTAAAACCCCCCCCCCCCAAAAAAAAAAAAACCAAGATCAACAAATCTTGGCAAAATAATTGTTTATCTTATTACAAAATAAGAAACAAGATGGCTTATGGCGAATGTAGAGTATGATGCAATCCTTGTCCCACCTCCGAATGTTTTTCTTATATTATCTTCTGTCAGCTTGTCTCTCGAGATGGTTGTTGCTTACCTGAAGTATGTTGTGAAACTGCCTACCTGTGTCAGTGTCATGGTTAGGACCCTCTTAGGACCCTCGTTAATGGAAACTCATTCTTGTGAATAAGCAAGTAGCTGCCTTTTCCTGTATCTGCCTTTTTCTGCACATCCGAATAGGAAGATGTGTTTCAAGATAGTAATGGTCACATCGCCTTTCTGGAACAGAACAGTATTCTGAAGGGTAGAAAGGATTTAAATATCCAATTCACCTTTCTTGTGCTAAGGGACTTGTTGTAAATTGGGGGATTGGTGCTGATCCTTCCTTCTCCTGGGGAACATCTATGTTCATGTCCTGAGCCTGGAAATACAGAGGGAAGTGGTCTTCTTGTGGGGACACTCTGCCAAAATCAGATCCTGCTGATCTCCCTTGTGGAAGTGTTCAGAACATTTGAGAGGTTTCTTGTTGAGATGAAGGTTTGTACAAAATTACCAGAATATTGTCTGACTGCAGTTCTGGAGACATTTACTAAAGTCTTGGCTACAGAATAAATTGCTGAAGGGAGGAAGTGTGATCACCTATAGCTGGACCACTACCAGACGATGGTCCGTCTTCAACCATGCTACTGCCTCAGTGAAGCCAGTGGCTTTCATACCTTTGCCTGCCCGCTCCGTCATTGAGGCAGACAGGATGTCCTCTCCTTCAAAGGGAAAAAAACCTGTTGAAGTACAATGTTGTCTAGTAAGAGTGATTCATTTTCCTTGGTACACCTCAGTGGCATTCCAGAGGTTACTTACAGAGGAGGAAGTCTTGTGCCATCTTGGTTTAGGGTAGATTGAGGTACCCTGGGATTGTTTGAGGGCCAAACCCCCAGAAAATGATGTAAAATGGAATGGTAGCCTCGTGGGAATCGTTTCCCCATTGGTTGGTCCTCCCCTTCCACAAGAAAGATGATGACATAAAAGTGGCACCCCAGACTGCGGCTCTCAGATCACTGCTGGATTGGCAAGACGATGGGAGGAGGACTACCCTGCTGCTTCCTGAACCCAGCAAAGAGAGGCTTACCAAGGAAGAGCGGCACCTGCTGAACCAAAGCACTGGCAAAAAGGACTGTGCCCACCTGCAGAAGAAGAGTTCCACTCTTGCCCCGAGCAGGAGGAGGATTTCCCTGCTGCTTTCTGGACTGAGCAAAGGGAGGCTGCACTAAAGACCCGACTACACCTGCTGACCCAGAGGGACTTGCTGAGAGGACTGTCCCTGCAGTGACAACTAGTTGAAATCGGATCCACTCTTGCCAAGTCTGAAAAGTGAGACATGGGGGAGGTGGCTAGCTGCCTGTTCAGCACCAGGGACACAAAAGCTTCCTGCACTTGTGAAACCCCAGCTTTCAAGTTCACCTGCCTACCGCTGGATACTGAAGTACCTGCTGGGAGACAGAGTCCTGACCTGCTATCGCCAAGTCCGTGGGACTGTTGGCCATTGTTTTGAAGTAGAACCCTGGTCATCCTGCAAAAAAAGAAAAGAAAAAAAAAAAAGTTTTTTTTTTTTTATAATATAAATCACATTTAAATCTTTGAATACCTCAGCCTTCCAATCAATGAAGGCAGGTAAAATTTGTTCCAAAGTTCCTTCATGTTGCCTCCTGGTACAATTAGCTGAGTGAGAGAAACTCGCTATATGGTCCTGCCTACCCTTGATAAGCACGCAATGGCTACCAAGATTTAATACGCATGATCTACACCCAAGATCGTACGTCTGAAATCTTGTTATCCACTCGGCTCATCATACCGGGAGCAGACATAAGGTATTCACAACCAGCAGGGGAACAGTTGTATTCAGCAACGACTCACAACACTTAAGAGAAGTGTGCACATGAGGAACCTATACCCGGCTTTGGAGAACGGGGACAGTGAGCTAGTGATCCGTTAATGTGATCAATCTAGCAGGCTTTGCAACAATGCCTATCTTTTCTCACCCGGCAGGATGGATATATATATATATATATATATGTTCGATGGCATGTGTAGCTGCAGATACACATGCTTTGCACATCCCGCCATCTAGTGTTGGGCTCGGAGTGTTACAAGTTGTTTTTCTTCGAAGAAGTCTTTTCGAGTCACAAGATCGAGGGACTCCTCCCCTTTTGGCTCCATTGCGCACGGGCGTCGACTCCATCTTAGATTGTTTTTTTTCCACCATCGGGTACGGACGTGTTCCTTTTCGCTCCGTGTTTCGGTTCGGAAAGTTAGTTAGAATCTCGGAAAATTCGACAGTATTGTTTGCGTTCGGTATCGGGTTAGTTACTACAGATCGACACTGACTTTTGAAGAGCTCCGGTGGCCCTTCGGGGTTTTTTCGATTCCCCGTCGGGGCCTGGTCGGCCCGGCCACGTGTCGATTTAAGGCTGATGGAACGGACCCCATTCCGCTTCTGCCCAAAATGTCACAACAAGTATCCGTATACAGATCAGCACCTGGTCTGTAACTTGTGTTTGTCTCCAGAACACAAAGAAGATACTTGTGAAGCCTGTCGGTCGAGGAAGACATTAAGAGACCGAAGAGCGAGAAGACTGCAAATGGCGTCGGCGCCGACAGGACAAAAGCATTTGGAAGAGGAAGAAGAAACCTTCTCCATCCAGGAGTCGGACTCGGACGAGCTCGATCCCGAAGAAACGCCTAAAACCGTGAGTAAGACATCGAAACATAAAACTCACGAGAAGACCACAAAAGCCCAGGGGACGCCACCGCCAACAGGCCATGGCTTAACCCGAAAAATAGGTGACCGATCATCGGCACCGAAAAAGGGCACACTGGTGTCTAAGTCATCCAACTCCGGTCGAGATACCGGCACACAGCAATCTCGAGCCCAAGACTGCGGCTCCGAGCAAGTTCGGCACTGAGACAGCGGCACCGAAATGGGTCAGCACCGAGAGACCACGACGCCGAAAATAAAGAAAGTGTGGTCGGAGCCGAAAAAGGCTACCGAAAAGGTTTCCATTCCGAAACATCCAGCCTCGGAACCGAAATCAGGTTCCTACACAGAGGAACAGGGATTGTCCTCCCAAATGCAAGGACATAAGTTCGGACAAGAAATAGAATCAATGGAGCCAGACTACACTCAAAGGAGGCTCCACATTCAAAAGGACACAGGAAAGATAAGCACTCTTCCCCCAATTAAAATGAAAAGAAGACTTGCCTTTCAAGAAAAGGACAAGCAGCCACAGGCAAAGGTGGCAAAACAAACAACTCCGCCACCATCTCCACCACCATCAATGCACACATCACCGGTAGTCACTCCACCACTAATGCAATCCCCAACTCATACTGCAATGAGTCAGGATGATCCCGACGCATGGGACCTTTATGATGCGCCAGTATCGGATAACAGCCCAGACTGTTACCCAGCGAGACCGTCGCCACCTGAGGACAGTACATCCTACACGCAGGTGGTCTCAAGAGCAGCGGTTTTTCATAATGTCACCTTGCATGCAGAACCGATTGAGGATGACTTTTTGTTTAATACACTATCCTCCACTCATAGCCAATACCAGAGCTTACCTATGCTACCTGGAATGCTAAAACACTCCAAACAGGTGTTTCAGGAGCCTGTGAAGGGCAGGGCCATAACTCCAAGGGTGGAGAAAAAGTACAAGCCACCGCCTACAGACCCTGTGTATATCACGCAGCAATTAACACCAGACTCTGTGGTAGTAGAGGCAGCTCGCAAGAGAGCAAACTCTCACACCTCAGGAGACGCACCACCTCCAGACAAGGAGAGTCGCAAATTCGCCGCTGCAGGGAAAAGGGTTGCAGCACAAGCAGCAAACCAATGGCGCATTGCCAACTCACAAGCACTTCTGGCAAGATATGATAGGGCTCATTGGGACGAAATGCAGCATTTCATAGAACACTTACCCAAAGAGTTCCAGAAAAGGGCACAACAAGTGGTGGAGGAAGGACAGAGTATCTCGAACAATCCGATACGCTCTGCAATGGATGCAGCGGACACAGCTGCTAGGACAGTAAATACAGCAGTGACCATAAGGCGACACGCATGACTGCGTACATCGGGATTCAAGCCGGAAATACAACAAGCTGTGCTCAATATGCCATTTAACGGACAACAGTTGTTTGGGCCGGAGGTGGACACTGCTATCGAAAAACTAAAAAAAGACACAGATACGGCCAAAGCCATGGGCGCACTCTACTCCCCACAGAGCAGAGGCACATTTAGTAAATCACAATTTCGAGGGGGGTTTCGAGGACAAAGCATGGAACCCACAACCTCACAAACAAGGCCCACTTATCAGAGCCAATATCAGCGGGGATGTTTTCGGGGACACTATAGAGGGGGACAGTTCCCAAAAAGTAGAGGGAAGTTCCAAAGTCCCATAACTCCACAGAACAAGCAGTGACTTCGACGTCACAAATCCCCAACACATAACACCAGTGGGGGGGGAGACTAACCAAGTTCTACAAACAATGTGAGGAAATAACAACAGACACTTGGGTCCTAACAATTATCCAGCATGGTTATTGCATAGAATTTCTAAAATTCACTCCAAATGTCTCACCGAAAACACACAATATGTCAAAACAACACATGGATCTTCTACAACTGGAGGTCCAGGCGTTGTTACAAAAAGATGCAATAGAACTGGTACCTATTCATCAGAGAGGAACAGGAGTTTACTCGCTGTACTTTCTCATACCCAAAAAAGACAAAACTCTAAGACCTATATTAGATCTCAGAACATTAAACATCTACATCAAATCAGATCACTTTCACATGGTGACACTGCAAGATGTGATCCCATTGCTCAAACAACAAGACTACATGACAACACTAGACCTCAAGGATGCATATTTCCATATACCTATACATCCTTCCCACAGAAAGTACTTAAGGTTTGTATTCCAAGGGGTACATTACCAGTTCAAAGTGTTGCCATTCGGGATAACAACAGCGCCAAGAGTTTTTACAAAATGCCTGGCAGTAGTGGCTGCTCATATCTGAAGGCAGCAAATAAATGTGTTCCCATACCTAGACGATTGGTTAATCAAAACCAATACGCAAGAACGGTGTTCACAACACACAAAGTATGTCATAGAAACCCTTCACAAGCTATGTTTCTCACTCAACTACAACAAATCACACCTACAGCCGTGTCAAATACAACAATACTTAGAAGCAACAATCAACACAACAAAAGGGATTGCCACTCCAAGTCCACAAAGAGTACAGGCATTTCAAAACGTAATACAAGCCATGCACCCAAAACAAAAGTTACAGGTAAAATTAGTGATGAAACTACTAGGCATGATGTCCTCATGCATAGCCATTGTCCCAAACGCAAGATTACACATGCGGCCCTTACAACAGTGCCTAGCATCACAATGGTCACAAGCACAGGGTCAACTTCAAGATCTAGTGTTGATAGACCGCCAAACATACACCTCGCTTCAGTGGTGGAACACTATAAATTTAAACATAGGGCGGCCTTTTCAAGACCCAGTGCCTCAATTTGTAATAACAACGGATGCCTCCATGATAGGGTGGGGAGCACACCTCAACCAACACAGCATCCAAGGACAATGGGACAATCAGCAGAGACAGTTTCACATAAATCACTTAGAACTACTAGCAGTATTTCTAGCGCTGAAAGCATTTCAACCTATAATAACCCACAAACACATTCTTGTCAAAACAGACAACATGACAACAATGTATTATCTGAACAAACAGGGAGGGACATACTCAACGCAGTTGTGTCTCGTGGCACAGAAACTATGGCATTGAACGATTCACAACCACATTCGCCTAATAGCGCAGTTCATACCAGGAATTCAGAACCAGTTGGCAGACAATCTCTCTCGGGATCACCAACAGTTCCACGAGTGGGAAATTCATCCCCAAATACTAAAGACTTACTTCCAAAGATGGGGAACACCGCAGATAGATCTATTTGCAACAAAAGAAAACGCAAAATACCAAAACATCGCATCCAGGTACCCACAGGCTCAGTATCAGGGCAATGCGTTATGGATGAGTTGGTCAGGGATATTTGCATACGCTTTTCCCCCTCTCTCACTCCTTCCATATCTAGTAAACAAATTGAGTCAAAACAAACTCAAACTCATACTAATAGCACCAACTTGGGCACGACAACCTTGGTACACAACACTACTAGACCTCTCAGTAGTGCCTCATATCAAGCTGCCAAACAAACCAGATCTGTTAACTCAACACAAACAACAGACCAGACACCCAAATCCAGCGTCACTGAATCTAGCAATTTGGCTCCTGAAGTCTTAGAATTCGGACATCTAGACCTTACACAGGAATGTATGGAGGTCATAAAACAAGCTAGAAAACCAACCACAAGACATTGCTATGCAAATAAGTGGAAAAGATTTGTTTATTACTGCCATAATAATCAAATTCAACCATTACATGCATCTGCTAAAGACATCGTAAGCTACCTACTACACTTACAAAAATCCAAGTTAGGTTTTTCATCCATTAAGATACATCTCACCGCAATTTCAGCTTATCTGCAAATTACGCACTCAACTTCATTATTCAGGATCCCAGTCATTAAAACATTTATGGAGGGTCTGAAAAGAATTATCCCACCAAGAGCACCACCAGTTCCTTTGTGGAACCTCAACATTGTCTTAACACGACTCATGGGTCCACCTTTTGAACCCATCCACTCATGTGAGATACAATACTTAACATGGAAAGTAGCATTTCTAATTGCTATCACATCTCTAAGAAGAGTAAGTGAAATACAAGCATTTACCATACAAGAACCCTTTATTCAGATACACAAGCATAAGGTAGTTCTGTGAACAAATCCTAAGTTCTTACCTAAAGTCATATTACCGTTCCACTTGAATCAAACAGCGGAACTACCAGTGTTCTTTCCAGAATCAGATTCTGTAGCTGAGAGAGCATTACATACATTAGACATCAAAAGGGCATTAATGTACTACATTGATAGAACAAAACAAATTCGCAAAACAAAACAATTGTTTGTTGCTTTCCAAAAACCTCATACAGGGAATCCAATATCCAAACAAGGCATTGCCAGATGGATAGTTAAATGCATTCAAACCTGCTATATCAAATCAAAAAGAAAACTGCCTATAACACCAAAGGCACACTCAACTAGAAAGAAAGGTGCTACCATGGCCTTTCTAGGAAACATACCAATGACCGAAATATGTAAGGCAGCCACATGGTCTACGCCTCCTACGTTTACCAAGCATTACTGCCTGGATGTGTTAACAACACAGCAAGCCACAGTAGGACAAGCAGTACTACGAACTTTATTTCAAACAACTTCAACTCCTACAGGCTTAGCCACCGCTTTTTGGGGAGATAACTGCTTACTAGTCTATGCACAGCATGTGTATCTGCAGCTACACATGCCATCGAACGGAAAATGTCACTTACCCAGTGTACATCTGTTCGTGGCATGAGACGCTGCAGATTCACATGCGCCCTCCCACCTCTCCGGGAGCCTGTAGCCGTTGTTAAGTTGATCTTGAACATTTGTAAAATTGTAAATATATCACTTTAAACCACATTATGTACATACATAGTTACTCCATTGCATGGGCACTATTACTATATACACAACTCCTACCTCACCCTCTGCGGGGAAAACAATCTAAGATGGAGTCGATGCCCATGCGCAATGGAGCCAAAAGGGGAGGAGTCCCTTGATCTCGTGACTCAAAGACTTCTTCGAAGAAAAACAACTTGTAACACTCCGAGCCCAACACTAGATGGCGGGATGTGCACAGCATGTGAATCTGCAGCGTCTCATGCCATGAGCAGATGTACACTGGGTAAGTGACATTTTCCATATATATATATATATATATATATATATATATATATATATATATATATATATATATATATATATATATATTTGCAAAGCTAGGCCCAAGCCCAAACTCCTCATCTAGTCCCGAGGAAGCCTAAAAAGGATAATGCTAAAATGCGCCAGAGATGAAAAGAAAAAGTGTAAATCATAAATATTGACTTGACCAGTCTATCAGCTAATAGATTAGGACTGCTTCTATCAAGGACTGATGTCTGGGACTACCTTGGTAGGATCTAGATTGCAAAGAAATACACTAGGCCGTCCACATTGAACTGATATGAGGAGTTGTACCCAAGAATTTCTCAAGCCAGAGGTCTTTCTTATCCCTTTTGCATTCTGTTAGCTTTTTCACAGGGAGATAAGGTTTTCACAGAGAACATGAATGAAGTGAGCCGAGCTATGGGTTTATTTTGGCCCTAATGCAAAAGTATGATTCAAGCCATCAAAAGATTTACAATGTGATAAAGATGCTTTAAAATTCAGAGAAAATATTTCTTCAACACTTTTTTAATGTATCAGTTTAATACATTATACGATATCGCTGAATTCAAAGACCTTTATTGAAAAGTCATTTCTGAACAAGATCTTCGAAACATTTAAGCATATTTCTATGCCTTGACAGTGTTGGCCTATGTCAAACATGAAAGATTTTGCATTGTCAAGTGACTAATTTTATTGCTATATGTGAAGCAATTCTATTCTCTTTTAAACCATGTCTGATTGACCTTGTGTAGCGCACACGCTGAATGTATGTTGAAATAATTTACTCCAGATTGTCGCACAAGGAAAATGAGGTACTGTGCAATACAGTTATTTCCCCAGGAGCGCACAATTTGGTAAGTAAGGAAACTGAAATTTGAGCACAGGTTTCCTGGTAACACATTGTGCTGTTCAGTCTGTGGGTGGATATCTTCATTGGAAATTGTTTGTGTACTTTATTTCACGTTTAACCACATGTTAAATTAAGCTGACATCATATATATAAAAAAAGTAATAAAAAACACAGTGGAAAGTAAAAAGCAACTGACTAAGCACTCTGATTACATTCATATCCCAGGCTTAGTGCCCAGGGCAGAGAATGGTTTAGGCTCATTTGCATTTATCATTGTTTTTGAAAGGTAAAGTGTTGTAATGAAGGATACCTCAGTCGAAACACTATCAACTTTCACTGTTTTTCCTTTGAGCAGCCAGCATTTCTTTACAAGGGAGTCTGGGGGTAGGAGCAGCAACAAATAGGTGTTATTACTGGAAATTCTTTAACAATATGTTAACCTTTGCCAGAGCTGATAAGAAATGGGAATGACCCCAGGAGCAGCAGGAGACTGACCCGAAAGATTTTGAGACATGTCCCAAGGGCCCTTGCGAGAGCTGAATGGCCCATCCACCTTGGAGCTAGGGTTATAATTGGTGTGTGTTCACTACAATTAGGTAAGCTTTTTGCATGTGGCAGGAAGGCAGCATCTGGGCAGATGCCCAAGTGTGCACATCACAGGGATCCTAGCCTCACCTGTGGACAACTGCTGGAGATCAGTCGACCTGTGGCAACTGGACAAGCACTGGACTTCTAAGGGGCATCATGGGGGGGAGGGGAAGGGAGCGTGGTCAGAGTCCCTAGGCCAGAGATGATGCCTCAAGTTCATGGACCCCATGGTGACCCCGGGAATATTCACCACATCTTTTCAACCGCTCCAGCATCTTCTGCATCCTACATCCCCAGCATCAGGGTCACTTGGCTCAAACTTCGAGCCTAGTCAAATCTTCTGTGAGGACTCTCGAGACCACTTAACCCGACGGTTAACTGTCCTCCTGGACTCAAGTATTCTTGACTGGCTCCCAATTCATTGTGGCTAGTCCAAGAGAGGATTGGTAGTCATACTAGCCATTGGGTCAGGAACTGCAGTGCTTAGTACATAGATTTATTGGAAATTAAAAAAATGTAATACCACATAATAATCTTTCCTGCAAGAGTGATACTCAAAACTCATACACCCCCCTCAGAGCCCCTTAGAGCTGTTTCCAGCTCTGCGATCATCATCATTTCGTCCCTCAAATATCAAAATGCATATGTGTGTGGTTCCCAGGCAATGCAGAGATTGCCCAGTTGCAAACGTTTGTCCACCATGATCGGGTTATGGGAGATCATAGATCATTATCCATTTAAATCGACTTCCTGATAGTCTACCAAATTCATCAAGGTGTTGTATTCTGCGCCCCAAACCTGTATGCTCCATCTTCAAAAACAGGATTGTATAAACCACGTATAGAGGAACGGTATATACAACATCTGATAGATGGATACCCCACATTTTGCTCTCTTATTCCAGACATCAGTGAATAGCGCATCACCAATATGAAAAATATAGGAGAAAGTGGCCACTCGTGTCTGGTGCTCTTTTTATATGGGGAATAAATTTGTTTGCCTGTGTGCACCATGGCTATTGGATGTGAATAAAGAATTTCTCATAATTTAAAGAGTTGCTGCCCAATCATTTATTTTCAAAGAACATTGTTTTATTTACAGTTAAATGAAATGAACTGTCAGATTTGGAATACTGAGGTGAAAGCACTTTCTGTGGGTGAGGCACAAACACAAATGTTTTCTTAGCACTTAAAGTCTAGATTTTAAATGTTCTGGACTTGTGGTTAGGAGCCACCTTTGAATTAGGAGTTGCAGAAACGTAAGGGCTAGCAATGGAGGATTTCTTAGATGGTTCGCTCCTGCTAGATCCAACTAGTGCTAGGACTGCGTTGGCTCTGAGCCTGTATGTTTCATTAGTACTGGAAAAGGAAAATAGAGGCACCTAAAGATCGAAGGTCGAGACTGTGCTGACTCGGCAATGATACAGTTGAGCAACTCCTGAATCCAGTTTATTTTATTCTCATCTTAACTTGCCAGCTTGCAGCTTTCTAGGGGAACTTCAAAATCTTGTTTCCTTTAGGCATCCGGCATGCATGCCCTTCACTCATTTCATCCTTGTGCAGCACTTTCACGCGCTTATGGCAGCTCTTCTTGTAGGCTGTTCACTAACTCCTTTTCCCTCAACTGGCAGCACAAGGCTCATCAGAAACCCAGGCTCTTCCCCAGTGTGATGATAATAAAACGGAGACCTGACAGAGCTTCTGTCTATGACGATCCGTTTAATCTGGGCTGAGACAGCATCTACAGTTTATCCAGAAAACTTCTTGAGTGGACCAGAGTCTGACTAACTGAGATCAGTGGTTTGGAATTCTGTGGACCCCTCCACTTTATCATTACTAGAACCTGGGCACCTCCACTGAATCATTCTTGGAATCTGGGGGCCCTCCACGGAGTCATTCCTGGAAGCCGGGCCCCTGGTCTAAACATCGCCGCAACAGTACACAAAAAATACAGAAATAAGCGTTCAGCAAATATATACACAAATGCTAACACATTTTATTTAATTTGCAAACAAATATAAATACAAAAAGAATTTTAATAGGAAGGCTGGAACTTTTCTAAATTATGTTGAAGCCACCCATTGTCCATACTATATTCTGTTTGATGTACCTCCACTACTCCCATGAATACATTTGAGGATACTAACTTAATTTTTAGGCTCAAGTTTCATATTCCTTGACATTTAGAGTACATTTTACTGTAAATTTTACACCCCTCCCCCCCCCGTTTGGGTTGCTTCAGCTGTAAAATGTGTCCAGTCATAAGGAAGCGCAAGAAATAAGATCAGACAAAGGCTGACAGTGGTTTGAGAATTTAGACAACCGTTCATTACAGATTAAAGTGAGATTGTCTTCATAGGTGGTGTTCTTTGGAGAGTGGAGAGGTTTCAGTAGGTAGTCAGCTGTAAGGGTGTGGTAAAGAATGTGCCTTTGCCATGATAGTGGGATGATACTGTGATACACGTTCATATTGTTTCCTTCAATGCTTATTTATATATTTCTTTAAGACAACAAACATCAAATATTAGGCTTCAGAATCACAGTGGAGACAACACATAGCAGTTTGTGGGTCCATGCTGTGCAGCAGTCTCAAACAGGCATACTGTTCTCCGTTAAAAAAAACCAAAACAACAAAAAACATAGTGGTTTATCAGCAATGTTCCCAGACAGCATGCACAGTTCCCAGTGAGGCAACTATTTTTTTTTTTTACCAGTGTCTGAGTTTTCAGTTTTTTCCTGTAAGCATAAAAATGTGCTAAAGGGCGGTTTGCATTATAACATGTAGTAGCCGGTGTGTGAGTTTAAAGTGACATTTGTATCATGTGGTTCCCTGCTCACCCTGTGGTCTCCCTCTCTGCATACTGATCCTGGTATGGAGTAAATAGTCCCCATGTATCTTTGGTCAGAAAACAGTCTTCGTCTAGACCCAGTATTCTAGTTGATGCTGACAATACACCACTTTCTTTAACCAGCACTTCAGTTGGAGGGAGGTTCCGTGACCCCATTGAATCAATAATAGCACCTAGCCAACACGAGCATTAGGGCAGTGAGACTGTACACTCCATCTGGGGCATCCTCACCATAGCCCAACAGTGGAACACGTGGGATACGCTGAACATGTATGTGTAGTTTCATCGACAATGTCAAATATCGGTGCTCCAAATGTATCCACTCATCGGCACATCGAGACCAGATGCATAAAAGCAGTGCAAACTGTGGTACAGCACACACAAAATGAGTTATTCAATAGGCGCATAAAATGCAGCAGTACCACAGAGCTATATTTTATGAAGATATTTGACATGTATCATTTGTTTCCTATAGTTAAAGCAGCGCCATTTTTCGGTTGAAAGAGCTGTCTTTAGATAGGTCTGCCAGGCAGATCTCACCCTCAGGACATCAGTGGGTCTTGTATAGTAGACTATAAATGAGTAGTCGATGTCTTAGAGGCGGAAGAGGCCAACCTTTTATTTAGTGCATGTAGTTGAGAAGCAGAAATGTGCTATAAGGTCCCTTACACTAGACACAAAGCCGGTAAACTAACACGTCACATGACTAACATTTAGTGGTATGTTGCAGTGTAAAGAACCTACTGTCAGGGTATCAGTCAACCATGGTGATCCGTTTCATGCGCTTTACATGGAGGTATACTTTAAATTCATTTGTAAGTGGCATTGCTAAGTTGTAGGATATAGGTAGTCGACTAACATATAAACAGTAAAGTCCAGTGCGGCGATAAAGGCTTCCTCAACCCCAAACCGTCAGTCTCCGATTTGGGGTGTTTTTAGAGGGAACAAATCTCTAATCACGGTATCTAGTGTACATGAGTCGGCATTATCTGTTCCTGCCCTGCTTATTGTAGGCTTCTCTGATAATTTTCATGTTGTGTGGAGCTTTACCCTCTGCAATGAGCTTAATGGATTAGTGCATAGACTCTTAACAGCGATTGGATTTTCTTGCAGTTTTGAGTGTTGCCAACAGTTCTGTTAACTCCTGGTGTGCTGACTGACCACTTTGCAGCTTTAGTTTTCTGTCGCAGGCAGCATTGTAACCAATACGTTAAACAAACCTAGAGTGGGCTTTGTGTCTGCTCCTTGTTCATAATTGGTTGACTTTGGCTGCTCAAATTGCCTGGCTTTTTTTCTGTTCTTGTGCTTGGCCTTACCAAGTTTACATTGGTTTTGATTGTATCCTTCCATTGCTGAAGATGGTGAAATGTTTCCTTTTAATTTTTCTGTGGGATTTGACTTTTTAAATTTATTCAAGTGCATGGGATTTGTTGCAACGCCAGTAGCATCACTTGGCCATCTTGGAATTCTATTAAATCGGTGTTCTTTATTATTTTTATAACATTCCAAGATGGCCATCATATTGCATTTAAACACAACTGAACTGCCATCTTGGAATGGTATAATGGAATGTTGTGTGTGTGTGTATATATATATATATATATATATATATATATATATATATATATATATATATATATATGTTCGATGGCATGTGTAGCTGCAGATACACATGCTGTGCACATCCCGCCATCTGGTGTTGGGCACGGAGTGTTACAAGTTGTTTTTCTTCGAAGAAGTCTTTTCGAGTCACGAGACCGAGGGACTCCTCCCATTTCGACTCCATTGCGCATGGGCGTCGACTCCATCTTAGATTGTTTTTTTTCCGCCATCGGGTTCGGACGTGTTCCTTTTCGCTCCGTGTTTCGGGTCGGAAAGTTAGTTAGAATCTCGGAAAAAACGTCAGTATTGTTTGCGTTCGGTATCAGGTTAGTTACAACAGATCGACACCGAATTTAGAAGAGTTCCGGTGGCCCTTCGGGGTTTTTTCGATCCCCCGTCGGGGCCTGGTCGGCCCGGCCACGTGTGAATTCAAGGCTGATGGAACGGACCCCATTCCGCTTCTGTCCAAAATGCCATAACAATTATCCGTATACGGATCAGCATCTGGTCTGTAACTTGTGCTTGTCCCCAGAGCACAAGGAAGATACTTGTGAGGCCTGTCGAGCGTTTCGGTCCAGAAAGACGTTAAGAGACCGAAGAGCCAGAAGACTGCAGATGGCGTCGACGCCGACAGAACAAGAGCGTTTCGAGGAAGAAGAGGAAGCTTTCTCTATCCAAGAGTCGGACTCGGAAGAGCTCGAGGCCGGAGAAACGCCGAAAACCGTGAGTAAGACGTCGAAACATAAGACTCACGAGAAGTCAACAAAAGCCCAGGGGACGCCACCGCCAACAGGCCATGGCTTAACCCAAACAAGCGGTGACCGAGCCAAGGCACCGAAAAAGGGCACGCTGGTGTCGAAGTCATCCGACTCCGGTCGAGATACCGCCACACAGCAATCTCGGACCCGAGACATCGGCTCTGAGAAATTTCGGCACCGTCACAGCGGCACCGAACAAATTCGGCATCGAGACACCACCACGCCGAAAATTACAAAGGTTTCTTCGGAGCCTAAAAAGACCTCCGAAAAAGTTTTCGGTTCCGAAACATCCAGCCTCGGAGCCGAAAACAGGTTCCTATACAGAGGAACAAGGATTGGCCTCCCAAATGAAAAAACATAGATTTGGAGAGGAACTTCAAGCTGTAGAGCCAGATTATACTCAAAGGAGGCTCCACATTCATCAAGACACAGGGAAGATAACCACTCTTCCTCCAATTAAAATAAAAAGAAAACTTGCCTTTCACGAAAAGGACAAGGAGCCACAGGCAAAGGTGGCAAAGAAAACAACTCCACCACCTTCTCCACCACCATCAGTGCACACATCACCAGTAGCAACTCCTCCACTGATGCACTCCCCGACTCATACTGCCATGAGTCAAGATGATCCCGATGCATGGGACCTTTACGATGCTCCAGTATCGGACAACAGCCCAGACTCGTACCCTACCAGGCCGTCCCCTCCTGAGGACAGTACATCTTACACACAGGTGATCGCAAGGGCAGCTGCTTTCCATAACGTCACCTTGCATTCAGAACCAATTGAGGATGACTTCCTGTTTAACACGTTAACCTCCACTCATAGCCAGTACCAAAGACTACCTATGCTCCCAGGAATGCTAAAACATTCAAAACAAATCTTTCAGGATCCTGTTAAAGGCCGAGCCATAACTCCAAGAGTGGAGAAAAAGTACAAGCCACCGCCAACAGATCCTGTTTATATTACAACGCAGTTAACTCCAGACTCAGTAGTTGTCGGGGCAGCTCGTAAGAGAGCAAACTCTCAGACCTCGGGAGACGCACCACCTCCAGACAAAGAGAGTCGTAAATTTGATGCTGCGGGCAAAAGGGTTGCAGCACAAGCAGCAAACCAATGGCGCATTGCCAATTCACAAGCGCTTTTGGCAAGATATGACAGAGCTCACTGGGATGAGATGCAACATTTGATAGAACACTTACCCAAGGAGTTCCAAAAAAGAGCACAACAAGTGGTGGAAGGACAAAGTATCTCTAATAATCAGATACGGTCTTCAATGGATGCAGCAGATACGGCTGCAAGGACAGTAAATACTGCAATAACAATAAGAAGGCATGCATGGCTCCGCACGTCAGGTTTCAAGCCGGAAATTCAACAAGCCGTGCTAAATATGCCATTTAATGAACAGCAGTTGTTTGGTCCGGAAGTCGACACTGCTATTGAGAAACTCAAGAAGGACACTGATACGGCAAAAGCCATGGGCGCACTCTACTCCCCGCAGAGCAGAGGCACCTTTCGCAAAACACCTTTTAGGGGAGGGTTTCGAGGACAACCTACAGAAACCACAACATCACAAACAAGGCCCACTTACCAAAGCCAATATCAGCGGGGAAGTTTTCGGGGGCAATATAGAGGAGGACAATTCCAAAGAGGTAGAGGAAAATTCCAAAGCCCCAAAAGTCCTCAAAACAAGCAGTGACTCACAAGACACCCATCCCCATCACAACACCTGTGGGGGGAAGATTAAGCCAATTTTACAAACATTGGGAGGAGATAACAACAGATACTTGGGTACTAGCAATTATCCAGTATGGTTGTTGCATAGAATTTCGAGAATTCCCTCCAACAGTCCCACCGAAAACACACAGTATGTCGAAACAACATATAAATCTTCTAGGATTAGAAGTTCAAGCATTGCTCCAAAAAGAGGCAATAGAATTAGTACCAAAACAAGAACTAAACACAGGAGTTTACTCACTGTACTTTCTAATACCCAAAAAAGACAAAACTCTAAGACCTATACTAGATCTCAGAATATTAAATACATACATCAAATCAGACCACTTTCACATGGTTACATTACAAGAAGTAATCCCACTGCTCAAACAACAAGACTACATGACAACACTGGATCTAAAGGATGCATATTTCCATATACCAATACATCCTTCACACAGTGTAAGGAAATGCCTCCTTGGCATGGTTGCCCCCTGACTTTTTGCCTTTGCTGATGCTATGTTTACAATTGAAAGTGTGCTGAGGCCTGCTAACCAGGCCCCAGCACCAGTGTTCTTTCCCTAACCTGTACTTTTGTATCCACAATTGGCAGACCCTGGCATCCAGATAAGTCCCTTGTAACTGGTACTTCTAGTACCAAGGGCCCTGATGCCAGGGAAGGTCTCTAAGGGCTGCAGCATGTCTTATGCCACCCTGGAGACCTCTCACTCAGCACAGACACACTGCTTACCAGCTTGTGTGTGCTAGTGAGGACAAAACGAGTAAGTCGACATGGCACTCCCCTCAGGGTGCCATGCCAGCCTCTCACTGCCTATGCAGTATAGGTAAGACACCCCTCTAGCAGGCCTTACAGCCCTAAGGCAGGGTGCACTATACCATAGGTGAGGGTACCAGTGCATGAGCATGGTACCCCTACAGTGTCTAAACAAAACCTTAGGCATTGTAAGTGCAGGGTAGCCATAAGAGTATATGGTCTGGGAGTCTGTCACACACGAACTCCACAGCACCATAGTGGCTACACTGAAAACTGGGAAGTTTGGTATCAAACTTCTCAGCACAATAAATGCACACTGATGCCAGTGTACATTTTATTGTAAAATACACCACAGAGGGCACCTTAGAGGTGCCCCCTGAAACTTAACCGACTATCTGTGTAGGCTGACTAGTTTTAGCAGCCTGCCACAAACCGAGACATGTTGCTGGCCCCATGGGGAGAGTGCCTTTGTCACTCTGAGGCCAGTAACAAAGCCTGCACTGGGTGGAGATGCTAACACCTCTCCCAGGCAGGAATTGTCACACCTGGCGGTGAGCCTCAAAGGCTCACCTCCTTTGTGCCAACCCAGCAGGACACTCCAGCTAGTGGAGTTGCCCGCCCCCTCCGGCCAGGCCCCACTTTTGGCGGCAAGGCCGGAGAAAATAATGAGAATAACAAGGAGGAGTCACTGGCCAGTCAGGACAGCCCCTAAGGTGTCCTGAGCTGAGGTGACTCTAACTTTTAGAAATCCTCCATCTTGCAGATGGAGGATTCCCCCAATAGGGTTAGGATTGTGACCCCCTCCCCTTGGGAGGAGGCACAAAGAGGGTGTACCCACCCTCAGGGCTAGTAGCCATTGGCTACTAACCCCCCAGACCTAAACACGCCCTTAAATTTAGTATTTAAGGGCTACCCTGAACCCTAGAAAATCAGATTCCTGCAACTACAAGAAGAAGGACTGCCTAGCTGAAAAACCCCTGCAGAGGAAGACCAGAAGACGACAACTGCCTTGGCTCCAGAAACTCACCGGCCTGTCTCCTGCCTTCCAAAGATCCTGCTCCAGCGACGCCTTCCGAAGGGACCAGCGACCTCGACATCCTCTGAGGACTGCCCCTGCTTCGAAAAGACAAGAAACTCCCGAGGACAGCGGACCTGCTCCAAGAAAAGCTGCAACTTTGTTTCCAGCAGCTTTAAAGAACCCTGCAAGCTCCCCGCAAGAAGCGTGAGACTTGCAACACTGCACCCGGCGACCCCGACTCGGCTGGTGGAGATCCGACGCCTCAGGAGGGACCCCAGGACTACTCTGATACTGTGAGTACCAAAACCTGACCCCCCTGAGCCCCCACAGCGCCGCCTGCAGAGGGAATCCCGAGGCTTCCCCTGACCGCGACTCCTTGAATCCAAAGTCCCGACACCTGGGAGAGACCCTGCACCCGCAGCCCCCAGGACCTGAAGGACCGGACTTTCACTGGAGGAGTGACCCCCAGGAGTCCCTCTCCCTTGACCAAGTGGAGGTTTCCCCGAGGAACCCCCCCCTTTCCTGCCTGCAGCGCTGAAGAGATCCCTAGATCTCCCATTGACTTCCATTACAAACCCGACGCTTGTTTCTACACTGCACCCGGCCGCCCCCGCGCCGCTGAGGGTGAAATTTCTGTGTGGACTTGTGTCCCCCCCGGTGCCCTACAAAACCCCCCTGGTCTGCCCTCCGAAGACGCGGGTACTTACCTGCAAGCAGACCGGAACCGGGGCACCCCCTTCTCTCCATTCTAGCCTATGTGTTTGGGGCACCACTTTGCACTCTGCACCTGACCGGCCCTGAGCTGCTGGTGTGGTGACTTTGGGGTTGCTCTGAACCCCCAACGGTGGGCTACCTTGGACCAAGAACTGAACCCTGTAAGTGTCTTACTTACCTGGTAAAACTAATCAAAACTTACCTCCCCTAGGAACTGTGAAAATTGCACTAAGTGTCCACTTTTAAAACAGCTATTTGTCAATAACTTGAAAAGTATACATGCAATTTTGATGATTTGAAGTTCCTAAAGTACTTACCTGCAATACCTTTCGAATGAGCTATTACATGTAGAATTTGAACCTGTGGTTCTTAAAATAAACTAAGAAAAGATATTTTTCTATATAAAAACCTATTGGCTGGATTTGTCTCTGAGTGTGTGTACCTCATTTATTGTCTATGTGTATGTACAACAAATGCTTAACACTACTCCTTGGATAAGCCTACTGCTCGACCACACTACCACAAAATAGAGCATTAGTATTATCTATTTTTACCACTATTTTACCTCTAAGGGGAACCCTTGGACTCTGTGCATGCTATTCCTTACTTTGAAATAGCACATACAGAGCCAACTTCCTACGTTGGTGGATCAGCGGTGGGGTACAAGACTTTGCATTTGCTGGACTACTCAGCCAATACCTGATCACACGACAAATTCCAAAATTGTCATTAGAAATTGATTTTTGCAATTTGAAAAGTTTTCTAAATTCTTAAAAGACCTGCTAGGGCCTTGTGTTAGATCCTGTTTAGCATTTCTTTTAGAGTTTAAAAGTTTGTAAAAAGTTTGAATTAGATTCTAGAACCAGTTGTAGATTCTTAAAAAGTATTCCAACTTTTAGAAGCAAAATGTCTAGCACAGATGTGACTGTGGTGGAACTCGACACCACACCTTACCTCCATCTTAAGATGAGGGAGCTAAGGTCACTCTGTAAAATAAAGAAAATAACAATGGGCCCCAAACCTACCAAAATACAGCTCCAGGAGCTTTTGGCAGAGTTTGAAAAGGCCAACCCCTCTGAGGGTGGCAACTCAGAGGAAGAGGATAGTGACTTGGAGGAAAATTCCCCCCTACCAATCCTATCTAGGGAGAACAGGGTCCCTCAAACCCTGACTCCAAAAATAATAGTCAGAGATGCTGGTTCCCTCACAGGAGAGACCAACACCTCTGAAATCACTGAGGATAGCCCCAGTGAAGAGGACATCCAGTTAGCCAGGATGGCCAAAAGATTGGCTTTGGAAAGACAGATCCTAGCCATAGAGAGGGAAAGACAAGAGATGGGCCTAGGACCCATCAATGGTGGCAGCAACATAAATGGGGTCAGAGATTCTCCTGACATGTTGAAAATCCCCAAAGGGATTGTAACTAAATATGAAGATGGTGATGACATCACCAAATGGTTCACAGCTTTTGAGAGGGCTTGTGTAACCAGAAAAGTGAACAGATCTCACTGGGGTGCTCTCCTTTGGGAAATGTTCACAGGAAAGTGTAGGGATAGACTCCTCACACTCTCTGGACAAGATGCAGAATCTTATGACCTCATGAAGGGTACCCTGATTGAGGGCTTTGGATTCTCCACTGAGGAGTACAGGATTAGGTTCAGGGGGGCTCAAAAATCCTCGAGCCAGACCTGGGTTGACTTTGTTGACTACTCAGTGAAAACACTAGATGGTTGGATTCAAGGCAGTGGTGTAAGTAATTATGATGGGCTGTACAATTTATTTGTGAAAGAACACCTGTTAAGTAATTGTTTCAATGATAAACTGCATCAGCATCTGGTAGACCTAGGACCAATTTCTCCCCAAGAATTGGGAAAGAAGGCGGACCATTGGGTCAAGACAAGGGTGTCCAAGACTTCAACAGGGGGTGACCAAAAGAAAGGGGTCACAAAGACTCCCCAGCAGAAGGGTGATGAGACAACCAAAACTAAAAATAGTAAAGAGTCTTCTACAGGCCCCCAAAAACCTGCACAGGAGGGTGGGCCCAGAGCCTCTTCACAAAACAATGGGTACAAGGGTAAAAACTTTGATCCCAAAAAGGCCTGGTGTCATAGCTGTAAACAGCATGGACACCAAACTGGAGACAAGGCCTGTCCCAAGAAAGGTTCCACTCCAAACTCCCAGCCAGGTAACACTGGTATGGCTAGTCTCCAAGTGGGATCAACAGTGTGCCCAGAGCAAATCAGGGTCCACACTGAAGCTACTCTAGTTTCTGAGGGTGGGGTGGATTTAGCCACACTAGCTGTCTGGCCGCCTAACATGCAAAAATACAGACAGCAACTCTTAATTAATGGGACTAGAATAGAGGGCCTGAGGGATACAGGTGCCAGTGTCACCATGGTGACAGAGAAACTGGTTTCCCCTGGCCAATACCTGACTGGAAAAACTTACACAGTCACCAACGCTGACAATCAGAGAAAAGTACATCCCATGGCAATGGTTACTTTAGAATGGGGAGGGGTCAATGGCCTGAAACAGGTGGTGGTCTCCCCAAATATCCCAGTGGACTGTCTGCTTGGAAATGACCTGGAGTCCTCAGCATGGGCTGAGGTAGAGCTAAAAACCCATGCAGCCATGCTGGGTATCCCTGAACTGGTGTGTGTGAAAACAAGAGCACAATGCAAGGCACAGGGTGAAAAAGTAGAGCTGGAGTCTGGAAAAATGGCCCAGCCTACCAAGAGAACAGGAAAGTCAGTTGGGAAACCAACTGCAACACAGCAAAAGAAAGGGAACCTCTCTTCTCAGGAAGAAGTTCTGCCCTCTGAGGGATCTGAGCCTTTGGAACTTGAACCTTATCAGGTTGAGCTCTTAGGCCCAGGGGGACCCTCAAGGGAAGAGCTGTGTAAGGGACAAGAAACCTGTCCCTCTCTTGAAGGCCTTAGGCAGCAAGCTGCTGAAGAGTCCAAAGGCAAGAAAAATGGAACACATAGGGTCTATTGGGAAGATGGACTCCTGTACACTGAGGCCAGAGACCCCAAACCTGGTGCCACTAGGAGAGTGGTAGTGCCTCAGCTGTTCAGGAAGTTCATCCTAACATTGGCCCATGACATTCCCCTTGCTGGACATTTGGGACAAACCAAGACGTGGGAGAGGTTAGTCAACCACTTCTACTGGCCCAATATGTCCAACATGGTTAAGGAGTTTTGCCTCTCCTGCCCCACCTGTCAAGCCAGTGGTAAGACAGGTGGGCATCCAAAGGCCCCCCTCATTCCACTTCCAGTGGTGGGGGTGCCCTTTGAAAGAGTGGGTGTGGACATAGTTGGTCCACTAGAACCTCCCACAGCCTCAGGAAATATGTATATCCTGGTAGTAGTGGATCATGCTACCAGGTACCCTGAAGCTATTCCCCTTAGGTCGACTACTGCCCCTGCAGTAGCCAAGGCCCTCATTGGTATCTTTACCAGAGTGGGTTTCCCTAAGGAGGTGGTGTCTGACAGAGGTACCAACTTCATGTCAGCATACCTAAAGCACATGTGGAATGAGTGTGGAGTGACTTATAAATTCACTACACCTTACCATCCACAAACTAATGGCTTAGTTGAGAGATTCAACAAGACATTAAAGGGCATGATCATGGGGCTCCCAGAAAAACTCAAAAGGAGATGGGATGTCCTCCTGCCATGTCTGCTTTTCGCTTACAGGGAGGTACCACAGAAGGGAGTAGGGTTCTCACCCTTTGAACTTCTGTTTGGTCATCCTGTAAGGGGACCACTTGCCCTTGTTAAAGAAGGCTGGGAGAGACCTCTCCATGAGCCTAAACAGGACATAGTGGACTATGTACTTGGCCTTCGCTCTAGAATGGCAGAGTACATGGAAAAGGCAACCAAAAACCTTGAGGCCAGCCAACAGCTCCAGAAGTTTTGGTATGACCAAAAGGCTGCACTGGTTGAGTTCCAACCAGGGCAGAAAGTCTGGGTTCTGGAGCCTGTGGCTCCCAGGGCACTCCAGGACAAATGGAGTGGCCCTTACCCAGTACTAGAGAGGAAGAGTCAGGTCACCTACTTGGTGGACCTGGGCACAAGCAGGAGCCCCAAAAGGGTGATCCATGTAAACCGCCTTAAGCTCTTCCATGACAGGGCTGATGTGAATCTGTTGATGGTAACAGATGAGGATCAGGAGGCAGAGAGTGAACCTCTCCCTGATCTTCTGTCATCAGACCCAAGAGATGGCACAGTAGATGGAGTGATCTACTCAGACACCCTCTCTGGCCAACAGCAAGCTGATTGTAGGAGAGTCCTACAACAGTTTCCTGAACTCTTCTCCTTAACCCCTGGTCAGACACACCTGTGTACCCATGATGTGGACACAGGAGACAGCATGCCTGTCAAGAACAAAATCTTTAGACAGTCTGACCATGTTAAGGAAAGCATCAAGGTGGAAGTCCACAAGATGCTGGAATTGGGAGTCATTGAGCGCTCTGACAGCCCCTGGGCTAGCCCAGTGGTCTTAGTCCCCAAACCTCACACCACAGATGGAAAGAAAGAGATGAGGTTTTGTGTGGACTACAGAGGGCTCAATTCTGTCACCAAGACAGATGCTCATCCAATTCCAAGAGCTGATGAGCTCATTGATAAATTAGGTGCTGCCAAATTTCTAAGTACCTTTGACTTGACAGCAGGGTACTGGCAAATAAAAATGGCACCTGGAGCAAAAGAAAAGACAGCATTCTCCACACCTGATGGGCATTATCAGTTTACTGTTATGCCCTTTGGTTTAAAGAATGCCCCTGCCACCTTCCAAAGGTTGGTGAATCAAGTCCTTGCTGGCTTGGAGTCCTTTAGCACAGCTTATCTTGATGATATTGCTGTCTTTAGCTCCACCTGGCAGGATCACCTGGTCCACCTGAGGAAGGTTTTGAAGGCTCTGCAATCTGCAGGCCTCTCTATCAAGGCATCCAAATGCCAGATAGGGCAGGGAACTGTGGTTTACTTGGGACACCTTGTAGGTGGAGGCCAAGTTCAGCCACTCCAACCCAAGATCCAGACTATTCTGGACTGGGTAGCTCCAAAAACCCAGACTCAAGTCAGGGCATTCCTTGGCTTGACTGGGTACTACAGGAGGTTTGTGAAGGGATATGGATCCATTGTGACAGCCCTCACTGAGCTCACCTCCAAGAAAATGCCCAAGAAAGTGAACTGGACTGTGGACTGCCAACAGGCCTTTGACACCCTGAAACAGGCAATGTGCTCAGCACCAGTTCTCAAAGCTCCAGATTATTCTAAGCAGTTCATTGTGCAGACTGATGCCTCTGAACATGGGATAGGGGCAGTTTTGTCCCAAACAAATGATGATGGCCTTGACCAGCCTGTTGCTTTCATTAGCAGGAGGTTACTCCCCAGGGAGCAGCGTTGGAGTGCCATTGAGAGGGAGGCCTTTGCTGTGGTCTGGTCCCTGAAGAAGCTGAGACCATACCTCTTTGGGACTCACTTCCTAGTTCAAACTGACCACAGACCTCTCAAATGGCTGATGCAAATGAAAGGTGAAAATCCTAAACTGTTGAGGTGGTCCATCTCCCTACAGGGAATGGACTTTATAGTGGAACACAGACCTGGGACCGCCCATGCCAATGCAGATGGCCTTTCCAGGTTCTTCCACTTAGAAAATGAAGACTCTCTTGGGAAAGGTTAGTCTCATCCTCTTTCGTTTGGGGGGGGGTTGTGTAAGGAAATGCCTCCTTGGCATGGTTGCCCCCTGACTTTTTGCCTTTGCTGATGCTATGTTTACAATTGAAAGTGTGCTGAGGCCTGCTAACCAGGCCCCAGCACCAGTGTTCTTTCCCTAACCTGTACTTTTGTATCCACAATTGGCAGACCCTGGCATCCAGATAAGTCCCTTGTAACTGGTACTTCTAGTACCAAGGGCCCTGATGCCAGGGAAGGTCTCTAAGGGCTGCAGCATGTCTTATGCCACCCTGGAGACCTCTCACTCAGCACAGACACACTGCTTACCAGCTTGTGTGTGCTAGTGAGGACAAAACGAGTAAGTCGACATGGCACTCCCCTCAGGGTGCCATGCCAGCCTCTCACTGCCTATGCAGTATAGGTAAGACACCCCTCTAGCAGGCCTTACAGCCCTAAGGCAGGGTGCACTATACCATAGGTGAGGGTACCAGTGCATGAGCATGGTACCCCTACAGTGTCTAAACAAAACCTTAGGCATTGTAAGTGCAGGGTAGCCATAAGAGTATATGGTCTGGGAGTCTGTCACACACGAACTCCACAGCACCATAGTGGCTACACTGAAAACTGGGAAGTTTGGTATCAAACTTCTCAGCACAATAAATGCACACTGATGCCAGTGTACATTTTATTGTAAAATACACCACAGAGGGCACCTTAGAGGTGCCCCCTGAAACTTAACCGACTATCTGTGTAGGCTGACTAGTTTTAGCAGCCTGCCACAAACCGAGACATGTTGCTGGCCCCATGGGGAGAGTGCCTTTGTCACTCTGAGGCCAGTAACAAAGCCTGCACTGGGTGGAGATGCTAACACCTCTCCCAGGCAGGAATTGTCACACCTGGCGGTGAGCCTCAAAGGCTCACCTCCTTTGTGCCAACCCAGCAGGACACTCCAGCTAGTGGAGTTGCCCGCCCCCTCCGGCCAGGCCCCACTTTTGGCGGCAAGGCCGGAGAAAATAATGAGAATAACAAGGAGGAGTCACTGGCCAGTCAGGACAGCCCCTAAGGTGTCCTGAGCTGAGGTGACTCTAACTTTTAGAAATCCTCCATCTTGCAGATGGAGGATTCCCCCAATAGGGTTAGGATTGTGACCCCCTCCCCTTGGGAGGAGGCACAAAGAGGGTGTACCCACCCTCAGGGCTAGTAGCCATTGGCTACTAACCCCCCAGACCTAAACACGCCCTTAAATTTAGTATTTAAGGGCTACCCTGAACCCTAGAAAATCAGATTCCTGCAACTACAAGAAGAAGGACTGCCTAGCTGAAAAACCCCTGCAGAGGAAGACCAGAAGACGACAACTGCCTTGGCTCCAGAAACTCACCGGCCTGTCTCCTGCCTTCCAAAGATCCTGCTCCAGCGACGCCTTCCGAAGGGACCAGCGACCTCGACATCCTCTGAGGACTGCCCCTGCTTCGAAAAGACAAGAAACTCCCGAGGACAGCGGACCTGCTCCAAGAAAAGCTGCAACTTTGTTTCCAGCAGCTTTAAAGAACCCTGCAAGCTCCCCGCAAGAAGCGTGAGACTTGCAACACTGCACCCGGCGACCCCGACTCGGCTGGTGGAGATCCGACGCCTCAGGAGGGACCCCAGGACTACTCTGATACTGTGAGTACCAAAACCTGACCCCCCTGAGCCCCCACAGCGCCGCCTGCAGAGGGAATCCCGAGGCTTCCCCTGACCGCGACTCCTTGAATCCAAAGTCCCGACACCTGGGAGAGACCCTGCACCCGCAGCCCCCAGGACCTGAAGGACCGGACTTTCACTGGAGGAGTGACCCCCAGGAGTCCCTCTCCCTTGACCAAGTGGAGGTTTCCCCGAGGAACCCCCCCCTTTCCTGCCTGCAGCGCTGAAGAGATCCCTAGATCTCCCATTGACTTCCATTACAAACCCGACGCTTGTTTCTACACTGCACCCGGCCGCCCCCGCGCCGCTGAGGGTGAAATTTCTGTGTGGACTTGTGTCCCCCCCGGTGCCCTACAAAACCCCCCTGGTCTGCCCTCCGAAGACGCGGGTACTTACCTGCAAGCAGACCGGAACCGGGGCACCCCCTTCTCTCCATTCTAGCCTATGTGTTTGGGGCACCACTTTGCACTCTGCACCTGACCGGCCCTGAGCTGCTGGTGTGGTGACTTTGGGGTTGCTCTGAACCCCCAACGGTGGGCTACCTTGGACCAAGAACTGAACCCTGTAAGTGTCTTACTTACCTGGTAAAACTAATCAAAACTTACCTCCCCTAGGAACTGTGAAAATTGCACTAAGTGTCCACTTTTAAAACAGCTATTTGTCAATAACTTGAAAAGTATACATGCAATTTTGATGATTTGAAGTTCCTAAAGTACTTACCTGCAATACCTTTCGAATGAGCTATTACATGTAGAATTTGAACCTGTGGTTCTTAAAATAAACTAAGAAAATATATTTTTCTATATAAAAACCTATTGGCTGGATTTGTCTCTGAGTGTGTGTACCTCATTTATTGTCTATGTGTATGTACAACAAATGCTTAACACTACTCCTTGGATAAGCCTACTGCTCGACCACACTACCACAAAATAGAGCATTAGTATTATCTATTTTTACCACTATTTTACCTCTAAGGGGAACCCTTGGACTCTGTGCATGCTATTCCTTACTTTGAAATAGCACATACAGAGCCAACTTCCTACACACAGAAAGTACCTAAGGTTTGTATTCCAAGGGATACATTACCAATTCAAAGTGTTGCCATTCGGAATAACAACTGCGCCAAGAGTTTTTACAAAATGTCTAGCAGTAGTAGCTGCACATATCAGAAGGCAGCAAATACATGTGTTCCCGTACCTAGGCGATTGGTTAATCAAAACCAACACGCAAAAACAGTGTTCTCAACACACAAATTACGTCATAGAAACCCTACACAAACTAGGTTTCTCAATCAATTACTCAAAATCACACCTTCTGCCGTGTCAAACACAGCAATACCTAGGAGCAACAATCAACACAGTAAAAGGAATTGCCACTCCAAGTCCACAAAGAGTCCAAACGTTCCAAAATGTAATACAAGCCATGTATCCAAACCAGAAGATACAGGTCAAATTAGTAATGAAACTCCTAGACATGATGTCCTCATGCATAGCCATTGTCCCAAACGCAAGGTTGCACATGCGGCCCTTACAACAGTGCCTAGCATCACAGTGGTCACAAGCACAGGGTCAACTTCTAGATCTGGTGTTGATAGACCGCCAAACATACATCTCGCTTCAATGGTGGAACAGTATAAATTTAAACCAAGGGCGGCCTTTTCAAGACCCAGTGCCACAATGCGTAATAACAACAGATGCATCCATGACAGCGTGGGGAGCACACCTCAATCAGCACAGCATCCAAGGACAATGGGACATTCAGCAAAAACAGTTTCATATAAACCACTTAGAACTGTTAGCAGTGTTTCTAGCGCTGAAAGCATTTCAACCCATAATAACCCACAAATACACTCTTGTCAAAACAGACAACATGACAACAATGTATTACCTAAACAAACAGGGAGGAACACACTCGACACAGTTGTGTCTCCTAACACAAAAAATATGGCATTGGGCGATTCACAACCACATTCGCCTAATAGCGCAATTTATTCCAGGGATTCAGAATCAGTTAGCAGACAATCTCTCTCGGGATCACCAACAGATCCACGAATGGGAAATTCACCCCCAAATACTGAACACTTCAAAATGTGGGGAACGCCACAAATAGATCTATTTGCAACAAAAGAAAACTCAAAATGCCAAAACTTCGCATCCAGGTACCCACAACATCAGTCTCAGGGCAATGTACTATGGATGAACTGGTCAGGGATATTTGCGTACGCTTTTCCCCCTCTCCCACTTCTTCCATATCTAGTAAACAAGTTGAGTCAAAACAAACTCAAACTCATACTAATAGCACCAACATGGGCAAGGCAACCTTGGTACACAACACTACTAGACCTTTCAGTAGTACCTCATATCAAACTGCCAAACAGACCAGATCTGTTAACTCAACACAAACAGATCAGACATCCAAATCCAGCATCGCTGAATCTAGCAATTTGGCTCCTGAAATCCTAGAATTCGGGCACTTAGACCTCACACAGGAATGTATGGAGGTCATAAAACAGGCTAGAAAACCTACCACTAGACACTGTTATGCAAATAAGTGGAAAAGATTTGTTTATTACTGCCATAATAATCAAATTCAACCTTTACACGCATCTGCAAAAGAGATAGTAGGATACTTACTACATTTGCAGAAATCTAAACTAGCTTTCTCTTCCATTAAAATACATCTTACGGCAATTTCAGCTTACCTGCAAATTACGCACTCAACTTCATTATTTAGGATACCAGTCATAAAAGCGTTTATGGAAGGCCTAAAGAGAATTATACCACCAAGAACACCACCAGTTCCTTCATGGAACCTCAACATTGTCTTAACATGACTCATGGGTCCACCTTTTGAGCCCATGCACTCTTGTGAATGCAATACTTAACGTGGAAAGTTGCATTTTTAATTGCCATCACATCTCTAAGAAGTGTGAGAGAGATTCAAGCATTTACCATTCAAGAACCATTTATTCAAATACACAAAAATAAAGTTGTTCTACGGACCAATCCTAAATTTTTACCAAAAGTAATCTCACGTTACACTTGAATCAAACGGTAGAATTACCAGTGTTCTTCCCACAGCCAGATTCTGTAGCTGAAAGAGCACTACATACATTAGACATCAAAAGAGCACTAATGTACTACATTGACAGAACAAAACTAATTTGAAAGACAAAACAACTATTTATCGCCTTTCAAAAACCTCATACAGGAAATCCTATTTCAAAACAAGGCCTGGATAGTTAAGTGCATTCAAACCTGCTATCTTAAAGCTAAAAGAGAACTGCCTATTACACCAAAGGCACACTCAACCAGAAAGAAAGGTGCTACCATGGCCTTTCTGGGAAATATTCCAATGAACGAAATATGTAAGGCAGCAACATGGTCTACGCCTTATACATTTACCAAGCACTACTGTGTAGATGTGTTAACTGCACAACAGGCAACAGTAGGTCAAGCTGTACTAAGAACATGATTTCAAACTACTTCAACTCCTACAGGCTGAACCACCGCTTTTTGGGGAGATAACTGCTTATTAGTCTATGCACAGCATGTGTATCTGCAGCTACACATGCCATCGAACGGAAAATGTCACTTACCCAGTGTACATCTGTTCGTGGCATTAGTCGCTGCAGATTCACATGCGCCCACACGCCTCCCCGGGAGCCTGTAGCCGTTTAGAAGTAGATCTTAAACATTTGTACATTTGTAAATATATTACTTGAAACTTAATTATGTACATACGCATTCACTCCATTGCATGGGCACTATTACTAGCATACACAACTCCTACCTCACCCTTTGCGGGGAAAACAATCTAAGATGGAGTCGACGCCCATGCGCAATGGAGTCGAAATGGGAGGAGTCCCTCGTTCTTGTGACTCGAAAAGACTTCTTCGAAGAAAAACAACTTGTAACACTCAGAGCCCAACACCAGATGGCGGGATGTGCACAGCATGTGAATCTGCAGCGACTAATGCCACGAACAGATGTACACTGGGTAAGTGACATTTTCCATCTATATATGTCATGTTTTGTTGATGTCTGTGCTTTCTGATTTTATTTATAGATCTGGCATAACAACACAATTATTGTGATATTCTGTGAGCTTAAGAAGCACTTCAGAGAGAGGGGCTTTGGCTCCACCCTCAAGGTGATTTGAGTACAACATTTGATTGGGTAGAAGTTGTTGATGGTCCGAGAGTGTAATAATTACAGTCCTTTAAGTGCATGAGAAGTTTTCCCACACCCAACATGGCCACTGCATTCACACCTAATGATAGAATGAATGCACAAGGGGGAAAACCTTTATAACGTGAAAACACATCAGAAGGATTTGAGGTAGTTTCTCCTTTTCCCACACCATGACTACTGCTATTTACTTATTCTTTAATTTTTATCCCCTCTTTATGGCACATGACGGGATAGTGAAACTGGTTTCTGTAGGCTGAAGAGGGCGAAGCTTATCATTGGCTCATTCTTGCTGGTGCTGCAGAATACAATCAAGTTGATAGGATCACTACTGGAGAGTGACAGTAAGCATATGTGGGTCCATGTTGCCCTAGTCCACCCTGTCCTTTCACTCTACCTCTTTCCTCTACTTGGCTGCCCTTCTCCCTTTACAGTCACCTACCAGACTCCAGTTATGCTGCGTTCATTGTCCTTGTTCTCTCCCACTGACCCATACTCCTCCCCTGGACTGCCTTGTGTCTCAGTCCACTAGACAGTGCAGCTGTCTGGTCTGCTAAAGACCTCTTGGACTTTAAGAAAGTTGACCTAGGGCTGCATTTTCACTCTTTGATTACTGTTCGCTTTATGTTTTGAACTCACACTTTCTGGCTTTCCATTTGCTGGTTTTATTTGCTTTAGGCTCGCCAGGTTCAGTTCATCTCTCCCGTTGCCTAAACTTTGTTTTCTGTATCCTTCTACAGCCTCGCTTTCTGTTAACAGGCCTTTACGTTTTGTTCTTTTCTTTTCACATTTGCTGTGCATTCAAAGATCGAGGTCAAATGTCAGCCACTGTCTTCGAAGGGCACTTGTGTACTTTTCTTACCCTGCCTTCAAAGTGAGAGGATTTATGCGACTATCTTGCTGGACACTAAGGGGTCGGGGTGGGGTTAGAAAAGAGTTTTTCTCTAGTACAAATGAACTTGTAAGTATTTCAGAATATATAAGAAATGTGAACGCACAAATGAAGCTTTTTTTTTTTGTTCTTAAGTGTGTTGAAATCAAGTACCTTAATATGATCAAAACAAATTAAGCTAGGTGATGCAATTTCCACACATTTTTGTCTGTGTACTGTATAGTTTTATTAGTAAAACTGTATGTCTGTGCTAATGTAATAGTCATTTCAATTAAAAATGTGTTGTCTGTAATGGCAGCTTGCTACCATACCATGAATGCGTCACTGTATGGTACTCCACTTTACTCTGCACCAATGCACGCCATTGGACTCTGCACCAATCCACTCTATGCCACTGCACTCCCGCCACTTCGCACTACACCGCTCTACTGTACCATATTACTCTGTGCCAGTGCACTCTTTGCCACATCACTGCACTTTTCACCTCTGAACTCTACACCATTCCAGTCTAGGCCACACCATTCTACTCTGCACAACACCACTCCACTTTGAGACTCTGCAACACTGCTCTCTACGCCACTGCACTCTGGCAATACCTTCTACGACTACACTTTGCTCTGTAACACTCTAATGTATACCCCTGCGCTCTACAGCAATCCACTGTATGCCCCTCTCATCTATTCTGCACTCTGCCATTGCACTCTACACCACTTCACTCTATGCCATTACACTCTGCCACTTTAAGCAACTGCACTCTACCTTGCATCACTCCAATCTGCTACTTTACACTGAAACAATGTACCGTATGCCTTCATTCTGCACCACTCTTCTCATAACCACTGCATTGTAACTGCACTCCAAGCCACTGCACTCTACTCCGCATTACTGTACTCTACGCCACATTTTTTTTTCTATTGAATTATGGCAGCCTAGAGATGGAAAATATTTGATAGCAAGTCATCACTGTGCCTTTTGTCTGTTATTATTGGACTAGCAACGTTTTTCATATTTTTGGTAAATAGCATACAAAATTCATCATATGTGGAAAAATAAATCTAATTCCACTATTGAATAAATTCAATATAGTTTAAAAGTAATTTGACTATCAATTGTAATAATAATATAGTCCTTAAAAAAAAAAAATAGCAATAAAGCTTCATTGTATTCCTCATATATTGATATAGGTTATATGCATTATTTTCACTTACAATTTCAAATAATAATTGTCACATCTTACATAGGCAGTGTTTGTCATGAGTGAGCAGAAACACAATTTAATCATTCACATTTGTTGTCATCATAATCTTCTTCTGTAAATGTGTCATCATTCTCTGCATCCGTTTTTTTTTATTTTTACAGGCGGGAAGTCTGCATATCAGTACACTTCAGGTCATTTAGCCAGCAGACGTGTGGGCATTTTGCAGTTCCTAATGCAGTTGCAAGCTAGTAGATCTAACAAAGCCTGAGGTTCTGTCTGCACTTTGATCCAGTCCACTACCAGTTGCTCTGACGTTTTTCCAACTTCCACCCTCTCTCAACTGTACTCTGTATCTGTGGCTCATTCGGAAGACCTCTCTTGTTATAGTGGCTTGATAATTTGCATGGTCTGTGTGTTTTTTCAGACAGTGCCTGCAAGATGGAAGTTGAAGACTGTCTAGCTTACCTTTCTTTGCGCAGAATAGCTGATATCTCAAGTCATTCACGCGATGAATCAAAGATTTTGGTGCATAGAGCAAGCTTGATAATTGCTCCAGTTTATCCATTAGTTCTTCAGAGAGATCCGATTAGTCTTCAAGATGCAAAAATGTTTACTGTGTATGTGCCTTTAGCAGACAAGATTTTGAATGCACTTACTTTTCCTCTTCTCACAAATGTGCTTACTGTCACATCTGGTAAATGTATGGAGGCCTCTCATAGCTTAACAAACATTTTTACAAAGAGTTGAAGCTATTTTCTCAACGTCAAGGACTCGCATGCGTAATTTAGCATCACAGTTCAGACGCAATTTAGCCATGATTTTGTCATGGATTCCCAAACACATAATAAACACCAGTGTCATCTGAGCTTACCATTACTGCCTCATAACCCTCATTAGCAGCATGTGCAGCAACAAACAACCATCTGCTTTTTTTTGTGTACTGTTGAGATCGGGCTCTTTGTGGCTCCCTTCAGGTGTGATTTTGTAGCACTTATCTTCACAGTTCGCAAACAGTGTTTTATTCTCAAGGTTTACAAAATACACTGGTTTCCTCACTTCATTAACAAAAAATACGATTAGAGTTATTTTATTCCTCCACAGTCTGACAATCTGGGAAGGTGAGATGCTCTGTAACTGGTGCCTATGTTCTTCCCCTCCGATTGTCCTTTCGCTGTTCCTAATAGATGTCTCAAAGACAACATCGATTCTTTCACTACTATTTCCTTCCCGCAAAGCCATGGACAAGACAGACATAGTCACCTCACCAAAGTTTGATTCCTCTCCTTTTGTTCTCTGAACAAGAACCATACCATCAATCAGCGTGGCTGAATTTCCAGGTATTTCCTCAGCGGGGGTAACGGTTTTCTGCTAGTATGTCGCTAAAACAGCTTTGTTGGTCTTTCACAACAGATCTTCTGGAGTTACTAAAGTCTTTGGTAAAGGTTCTGATTCTGTGCTGTCTCAGTGATTCAACCAAATAGTGCTTTGTCTGTTTTAATGATGATTGTCGTTCCATTGCTGTTTGCTGCCTTCTGTTTGGGCATGTTAGTGAAGTTTTTTTAGTTTGTTTATTTTCGTTGGGTTATGAAACTTCTTAATAGGTGAATTATGCTCAAGTTTGAAATCTGTATAACACTGTTCATCTAGTTCTTGCGCCTTCATTATGTCTGATACTACGTCTTGAGAGGTCTTTTTTGCCGTGGAGAGACCTTGTGGCCCAACAAATGGGTTAATCCAGCTTTGAACCAGACAAACAACTCTTATAACGCTATCTTTGGCTTTCATTTCATGATTTATGTAAGTCTGCGTGAGTAAGAACTGATCTGTTACAAACCATTTCCCTTCTCGGTGTTGAGCCATTATTTAATATCTTTTCACAGCACCGCCTTGAGGTTGAACCTTTACCATACCACCCGGAGTCTTTCTCTTCTTGTTGACTGGTACTTCTATCGCTTGATCGACCAGAATTGGTCCAAACAGATTAATATCTGACAATTGAACTGAAAAGCTTCCATTGATAAAGTTGTGGGGTATCTCTGGATGTTTCACTGCAAGTAATGTAATTTCGGCATAGTATACAGGAAGACATCTAGCCTAGTTGATCCTCTCATACGCAAAACACCATGGAATCATTGAGCGTATAGCGGTAAGATGTAAATGTCAATTTCCTTCTTTAGCAGCACGCGGCAGAGCCAGCAAGACATTTTCAACAAAATCAACATATGACATCCAGAATGCAGTAAGATCTCCATTGTCATGACGAACATGTTTCAGGAATACATCCCAAAGATGTTTTACTTCGGCAAAAGCAGCGTTCTGCAAGAAGTAGTCTAATCTCTGTTGGCAAAGGTATTTTGCAAAATCATTACCATCCTCAATGAAGGAGTAGACTATCTGAATGTTCTCTTCGTAATTCTTCTCCACCCAGGGGATAAATTCCAACCAAGCCATTCTCAACATAGCGTCATATACGCACCTGTGTACTCAAACTGCACAATTGTACATACGACTTTCTAGTACTGGTGATATTGATCCTACTGCTATCATGCCGGCTTCAGTGCAAAGGTCGCCAAGCCCACTGTCTTGGAAGCGTTTTCAAAGAATGGACATGACACTGCAAATGGTGTGAAAAGTGCCTATTCGAAGAATGATTCTGTCACGTGGCTTTATGCTTCTTCCACACAATCTCAGTTGCTTTTGCATAGAGAACGGGATCCATGACAACTACAATTCTCGCCAAATGCAGTGATTCCCTTTACAGCTTTGTTTTGAAATTTCAGAAACGGTTCTCAACTTTGTTGCAGGGACATTAATGGTGGGCAAGTAGCCAAAGAAATCCTGTGATACACTAACTAGGTCTCTCGTATGGATGTTGAATCCTGTTCAACTTGGTATTATCTGTGCAAGGCTCGCATCTTGTCTTGTAACAACCCAGATTATGTTCTTATTTTTTGTAAGATTTAATTGGAGCAACACATTCCGGCATGACTTTGGTACTTGTCATCAATGGCTGAGGCCCAACTTGTTCCCCAGAAACATACACGAACAATTCCTCAGCATTTGTGGTGGTCAGTGTTCTTTGCTTTTGTTTCTCCATGCTTGGGGGAGGAGCTTTAAAAGGTTGTGGTACAAATAACGTGGACTGCACAGCTATACCATTGACTCAAGTTGTCCTCTTACCAGTAAGAGTCTCATCCTGCCTATTGGTTATCCAGGGCTTAAAAAATCTACTCAACCACTCGCTATGGCAAGTTTTATTTTATAAGTTCGAGCTGTTTTTAGATTCCACTCGACCCTGCTGGCCAGTGGACAAAGAGCAGGTGTTCTGTTCGGTTTGAAACTGAAATAGCAATTAAGATGCCTTTACATCTTATTCTTGTCACATTTACTCTGTGTTCAGAATCAGAGATCAAACGTCTGTGCAATGCAAATACTTTTCCTTGTGACTGCAGAGTTCCAGGATTTTGTAACGTCAACTGGCTGACCTATGTGAAATGTAAGGTTTTTGGTATTGGGTTTTTCCTAACACGCAACATTTATATAACTAAGTCAACTCTACAAACATTTCTAAATATATTTCAGTAGCTGTGAAGGATCATTTTTTCTACTTCTGTGTGAAGAAAAAAATATTATACATGGAGCAAACGCTTAGTGTATTTAATCAAAGAAAAGATGATTTTTTTTTATACAGCAGCAATGCTGAACTCACATATTTGAAGGTGCACTCCTATGTGAGAACTGATTGTAAAATCCAATATTTGCCTAGGATCGCACAATTTGAGACCCGTTTCTGGTTCAAGTACATTACAGTTAAGTCGAGTAGATTATTCAAGCTACTCAACCTGCAGGTCTAGTAACATTTTTATGATTTTTCGAGGTCTGTTATTCCATGCTAAGTTAGTAAAGACATGAGGCTGAATGTTGGTTGGAAGAACAATTTTCTGATTTAAGGTAGCAGCAAGTTTCTGAAGACACAAGGTGGTATAATTTTCTTCCAGTTGTGAATATAAAAATCCAGGACCACGATTTTAGAGTGCGAATGATTTCAACATTGCCAGTCAGCATTTCTACGGTGTATGGGAGCAACAATTGCTTGGGGGGTTTCTGCTGGCCGTTTGTGACTGCATATATAATGTCATGACTGAATGATTGCATAAATAAGGCAACCCTTTTGGACGGCGTTGTGTTTTCTGGGTCTCCAGTCAGAAGTTCTAATAGGAACCATTTGAGGTAATCAGGCACTGTAAATGAATCTTCCTCAAAGTTTGATGGATGATATGGGCATGGTGTTGATGTCAAGTTTATTTACTCATTGTTCCTATGTGCGATGAAGTTGAATCAGTGATCTTGTTCATGTCCATTTTCTTAACCTTTATAGCGAATAATTCTTTTTTTAAACTCCTGGTTTTCTCTTACAGCGTCCTGTAGCATGACACTTATCATGCTGGGCCAGTAATTTTCCTTGGTTGTCTGGGAATATGTGGAGGCTGTCACTGAACTCGGGAGTCCAATTTTCTTCAAGTACTTCTTGGTTGATTCGTCTATTAGTGTATTCCTCTGCATGTCATGAGGGTTTCAAATCTTTCAGTGAGAGTCTTCACGTGTATTACCTCTTTTTTTAGGAATAATCACAGTTCTAATGTATTGACATTTTTTATCATATGCTTAATCTCTCATTTTTGTAGTAATAATCGGTTTGAATGCTAGATGCATGGTCTTCCTTCTTTGGTTTAACCCTTGTATAAGTTCTATGACAGGATGCATGATAGGCTTCTGAAGCCACTATGTCCCTACTACAAACTGCTAAGATCTATGAATCGCAATTAATGGTTTCACATGGTCAAAGCCTTTTGTCAAAGTTCCGTGGCCTTGATTAATTTCTCACGAGTTGATGTTCCCTTGTACCATTTTCATTACACAAAATAACATTCTTCGGCATACACGTTTGGCTTAAATGATGTTCTTTTTTTTTTTTTTTAAGCATTTACTCAGGCTCTTCACTCAGGCTCTCACTTGTTCCAGCATCATCATGCACGCTTGCTTCAGCTTTTTGCTTAATAGTCTGTAAATCTCCCTTCTAATTAAATGGGCTCCTTCACTTCCTCTAGTAAAATACTTGGGGAACTGTAACTTTCCAAATTTCTTGCAGTGTCGAACAGTGGAAAGTGATTCCTTATTTGAGCTGCCGCTAACCAAGTTTTCAATGATGAGTAGTCCTGCGGACCTGTCAGCATAACTCCATGTTGGACATTTGACCATAAATGAATTATATCCTGGAGATCAGAGGGACAGGATGTGTTTGTTTCAATCTTCTTCATGATACTGCACAGTCACTCACCACCAGTTCTTAAAAAATAAATTAAATAAAAAAATTATACATTTTGCTTGGTTTACTTAATATAATCAGAATTCCTATTATAATTATCAGATAATATAATCACATTAACTGTAATTTAAATTTTTATTACTAAAATTCACAATAAAAATCATGAAAAATGAGTATTTTAAAATATCTTGGGAGTGGAGTGGTAGCTCACTAGAGGCAAAGAGTTCTGTCTTGTTATCACATATTTTCCATCTCTAGGCATCAATACCGTGCCAGTAAATCATATTAGAACCCATCCCCTGCAAGTGGTACCAATAACACGGTTGGCTCAAGGCCTACATTGCAGCCAGACTGCTTGCTGCTCATTTTATCTGCAGTGCTCTGCATTATGTGCAGTAACTACAACATCTGATACCAATTTTGGAATGGTGGTATTCATTGTGTGTAAGGAAATGCCTCCTTGGCATGGTTGCCCCCTGACTTTTTGCCTTTGCTGATGATATGTTTACAATTGAAAGTGTGCTGAGGCCTGCTAACCAGGCCCCAGCACCAGTGTTCTTTCCCTAACCTGTACTTTTGTATCCACAATTGGCAGACCCTGGCATCCAGATAAGTCCCTTGTAACTGGTACTTCTAGTACCAAGGGCCCTGATGCCAAGGAAGGTCTCTAAGGGCTGCAGCATGTCTTATGCCACCCTGGAGACCTCTCACTCAGCACAGACACACTGCTTGCCAGCTTGTGTGTGCTAGTGAGAACAAAACAAGTAAGTCGACATGGCACTCCCCTCAGGGTGCCATGCCAACCTCTCACTGCCTATGCAAGTATAGGTCAGTCACCCCTCTAGCAGGCCTTACAGCCCTAAGGCAGGGTGCACTATACCATAGGTGAGGGTACCAGTGCATGAGCATGGTACCCCTACAGTGTCTAAACAAAACCTTAGACATTGTAAGTGCAGGGTAGCCATAAGAGTATATGGTCTGGGAGTCTGTCAAACACGAACTCCACAGCACCATAATGGCTACACTGAAAACTGGGGAGTTTGGTATCAAACTTCTCAGCACAATAAATGCACACTGATGCCAGTGTACATTTTATTGCAAAATACACCCCAGAGGGCACCTTAGAGGTGCCCCCTGAAACTTAACCGACTGTCTGTGTAGGCTGACTAGTTCCAGCAGCCTGCCACACTAGAGACATGTTGCTGGCCCCATGGGGAGAGTGCCTTTGTCACTCTGAGGCCAGTAACAAAGCCTGCACTGGGTGGAGATGCTAACACCTCCCCCAGGCAGGAGCTGTAACACCTGGCGGTGAGCCTCAAAGGCTCACCCCTTTGTCACAGCCCAGCAGGGCACTCCAGCTTAGTGGAGTTGCCCGCCCCCTCCGGCCACGGCCCCCACTTTTGGCGGCAAGGCTGGAGGGAACAAAGAAAGCAACAAGGACGAGTCACTGGCCAGTCAGGACAGCCCCTAAGGTGTCCTGAGCTGAGGTGACTCTAACTTTTAGAAATCCTCCATCTTGCAGATGGAAGATTCCCCCAATAGGGTTAGGATTGTGACCCCCTCCCCTTGGGAGGAGGCACAAAGAGGGTGTACCCACCCTCAGGGCTAGTAGCCATTGGCTACTAACCCCCCAGACCTAAACACGCCCTTAAATTTAGTATTTAAGGGCTACCCTGAACCCTAGAAAATTAGATTCCTGCAACAACAAGAAGGACTGCCCAGCTGAAAACCCCTGCAGAGGAAGACCAGAAGACAACAACTGCCTTGGCTCCAGAAACTCACCGGCCTGTCTCCTGCCTTCCAAAGAACTCTGCTCCAGCGACGCCTTCCAAAGGGACCAGCGACCTCTGAATCCTCTGAGGACTGCCCTGCTTCGACGACGACAAGAAACTCCCGAGGACAGCGGACCTGCTCCAAAAAGATTGCAACTTTGTTTCAAGAAGCAGCTTTAAAGAACCCTGCAACTCCCCGCAAGAAGCGTGAGACTTGCAACACTGCACCCGGCGACCCCGACTCGGCTGGTGGAGAACCAACACCTCAGGGAGGACCCCCGGACTACTCTACGACTGTGAGTACCAAAACCTGTCCCCCCTGAGCCCCCACAGCGCCGCCTGCAGAGGGAATCCCGAGGCTTCCCCTGACCGCGACTCTCTGAAACCTAAGTCCCGACGCCTGGAAAAGACCCTGCTCCCGCAGCCCCCAGGACCTGAAGGACCGGACTTTCACTGCAGAAGTGACCCCCAGGAGTCCCTCTCCCTTGCCCAAGTGGAGGTTTCCCCGAGGAAGCCCCCCCCTTGCCTGCCTGCAGCGCTGAAGAGATCCCTTGATCTCTCATAGACTAACATTGAAAACCCGACGCTTGTTTCCACACTGCACCCGGCCGCCCCCGCGCTGCTGAGGGTGAAATTTCTGTGTGGGCTTGTGTCCCCCCCGGTGCCCTACAAAACCCCTCTGGTCTGCCCTCCGAAGACGCGGGTACTTACCTGCAAGCAGACCGGAACCGGGGCACCCCCTTCTCTCCATTCTAGCCTATGCGTTTTGGGCACCACTTTGGACTCTGCATCTGACCGGCCCTGAGCTGCTGGTGTGGTGACTTTGGGGTTGCTCTGAACCCCCAACGGTGGGCTACCTTGGACCAAGAACTGAACCCTGTAAGTGTCTTACTTACCTGGTAAAACTAACAAATACTTACCTCCCCCAGGAACTGTGAAAATTGCACTGTGTCCACTTTTGAAATAGCTATTTGTGAATAACTTGAAAAGTATACATGCAATTGAAATGATTCAAAGTTCCTAATGTACTTACCTGCAATACCTTTCAAACAAGATATTACATGTTAAATTTGAACCTGTGGTTCTTAAAATAAACTAAGAAAATATATTTTTCTATAACAAAACCTATTGGCTGGATTTGTCTCTGAGTGTGTGTACCTCATTTATTGTCCATGTGTATGTACAACAAATGCTTAACACTACTCCTTGGATAAGCCTACTGCTCGACCACACTACCACAAAATAGAGCATTAGTATTATCTATTTTTACCACTATTTTACCTCTAAGGGGAACCCTTGGACTCTGTGCATGCTATTCCTTACTTTGAAATAGCACATACAGAGCCAACTTCCTACATTGTGTACCTATCATTGTTTTGCATTCCAAGATAAACCTGTTTAGATGCACAGTATTTAGCTGTATTGAATTAGTACAACGACGATGCACTAATCACAGTATCATTCAAAGGTGGTACAATGTGATGTTTACTGAGCAGCCATTTTTGAGTGGTGTGCATAGTCTGTCTTTTTACTGCCAAAGGTTAATAGCGGGTTGTTTCTAAACTTGGGTGTAATACTGGAAATCTTAAAAGTTGATGCTGTGTTCAACTCCATTTGCAAGGTGAATGCCTCAGCTATGTATAATTGTATTTTATTTCAATCGTATGTCTACTATGTTTTTGTGGTGGAGTTGGTTCGTCATACTTCTATTTGTTGCTTGTTTTATTATGGCAGGAAAGGTGCGTGTATATGAAAATAAGTTGGTGTGTGAACAGATGGATTTATGAATGCAAGGGCGTGTGATGGAGTGCTTCTGTGAATACTTACTAAGTGGCTCGGCTCACAAATAACTAAAGGGACATTATCAATTATCAAACCGTATCTGCTGGCATTGTCATTGCTTGTTTGGTTATTTATAGCTCTATTCTGTAGCTCACTTTCAGAGATGAACCGCCTGCCTAATATTGCTCTGGACAAAGGGACACTGCTGCCAGTTTCGTGAAACTTTGAAGTCACATTTTTTGGTTTATGTTAAGTGCATAGGAATACAGCTTCCTGCATCGTTTATTTGATTTATTTGTGTTTTTTTTTTTTCAAAAACGGCATTTTTTTGTTATTTTTCAATATGATATATTAGTGGCTGATCATGTTAACTATTATTCTTTTAAAATCTACACATGTTGCCCCCTCGTGGTCATTTTTTCTTTTAAAAAATATTTTTGAAAGGGTCGAACTTAATTTTTTTAATGTTTGTGGACACGAAGCACACACATATATTGTACTAGGTACGAATTAAGTGAAAATTAGAATTATAAGTAACTTTTCCTAACCTCTTGCTCAAAAACGAATCTCCAAAGTCTATTATACTTTTTTAGCCCCAAATGTCTTAAGTGTCATTTACTTTGCCTTTGTTAGTATTTATTATGTTTTTTTTTTTTAAATAAAATCTCTTTATTTAGTTTTGTAATACAATAGGTACATACATTACCAGTGCTAGGCACACAGTCCTGCACAGCATACAGTCTACAATGATCAACATAGCAAAAGCAGACGCTGAGACCAAATGGTCACAGCAGCATGTGCGGCTCCAGCCACCAGGACGTGATCTGCATTAACATAGGGTACAGTGCAGCATGGTAGATATAGTTTCGGAGGGAGGCGCTGGTCTGGGGTCGAAATTAGTGCAAGTGCAAGGGCCAGTGCTTTCCACAGTTCGAGGTAATCTCTCAATTTATCAGTTCTAGTCATAGTATTTATCAATGTTGCTTTGCAGAACTACATTGTGGTAATTTATACCCTCTTCCAGCAAATGTGGGACTATTTTGAGTGCCGTGATAACAGAATGGTAAAATTGTTCAAAACTTTCACTGCAACTCGGAAACCCTTTCGGATTCCTCAGGGCAGACTTTAACATTGATCTCCTATAGGCAGTGCAGTGGAAGGTTGCATGTCTGATAATAAACAAGTTCCTATTGTGTTGTAATGCATTCAAAGGCTTACTGCGAGCATACTTGTTAAGATATAAACGTAGACCGATTTGAAGTCGTGTATTTTGTTTATTACTATAGACTACGTTTATGTGCACTTGTGCTGCTTCTTTATAATGTAGAAGGTATTGCTGAAATCTGTTGTCTTTATGCTGTAGCCACCACTATTATATCTGCTTTAGATTCGAAGCAGAGAATAGTAATTTACTTACTCGTTTTGTTGAACAAAAGTGGCCACAAATTGACTGTGTCGTCTGAATTAAGGAAATATTTCATTTCTGACAAATAATTTCTTCCTAGTAGTCTGTGAACACGTAGGTGTTTTTGGCTTTTGTGTCTTAAGTTGTTTTAATGCATGAATCGGAATGTGAGACCCTTAAAGTTGTGAGTCAAGACCAAATTCACTTGTGCTCATGTCCCCCACCACCCTTTAAATATGGCATCCCCTTCAGTTTGAAAAACTGCTTCCTTATGTTTCTTTTCTTTCTAAAGGTGTCGGCTGTCCAGCAGAACTCCAGCAACCATGGTCCCGCCGTTGCCACTGTTCACAGTGGCCACCATCACACTACGCCAGTTCAGGCTCATGGGACACCTGTGGTGCAGAGCCACACGCACACCACCCCACCAGCAGCTCCTGTACAAGGCCAGCAGCAATTTCAGAGGCTGAAAGTGAGTGTATATATGATAAACTGTTGCCTCGCATGCATTTTACAGGGACTGTGGTAAAAAATTGTAACACTACTGTGTTTGTATGTAACATTTGCTGCGCTGTCCCTGGTTTTGCCCCAGCCATCATGTCTGCATGTTTAACTTATGCTTTCTGCTCGTTTTTAGGTCTAGGTCCCAACAACACAGCTGTCAAACAGACCTATTGTTTCTAATACAATTAAGTGAGCTTTTGGTTCACCCTTTTCATGCAGTGTTTTTTTTTTCTTTAATATTTTTGACCAGATCCTTTCAGCTATATTCTTAAGAATTTGTCAGTCATATTGTGGCTAAGTACAGAGGACTCTTTCTTTCTCTCTGATGCTGTTGCCTGTTAAGGTGCATCTTTCTGCCTCCAGTGGAGTGTTTGCATTAAACTGTACAAGGGACTATTTTACAGTTATAGGCCTCTGTGGGCTTGATGCTAGTTCCTGTCTCTTCTACTTCTCCTTTTGTGCCCACTCCTACTTGACTGCCTTCTGTCCTCTTTTCTTTGTTATACACTTGTGTTCTTGACTGCCTTCTGTCCTCTTTTCTTTGTTATACACTTGTGTTCTTACCTCCCTCTAGCCCCCACCCCCTTTTTACCCTGTGTGCTTCTTGTTCTCTTCACCTCTTACCCCTGCAGTTTCTCCTTTGCAGCCCTCCCCTCTTCCCTCATGCCCTCTTTTGTGCCATTGGGGCCTGCCTGGAAACAATGGTTGTTCAGCTGAAGACTCACTTGCTTTCAATACAGCCCATTTTTGTCAGGTCAGGTGACAAGTTAGCCTTCAATCTTAGTCTTTCCTTTCTTTCTGTGTCGTAGAAACCAAAGAACAATACTGAGGGCTTCTTTGCCATTCCACCTTTGACAATGAAAACAAAATCCAGGCTACTTTGTAGGCAAGGAAGAAATAGCAGGTCTATTGTGGCCAGGATGAGGTGGAGGAGGTAGGGGCTTTCTCCTTAAAGGATATTTGTGGGTCCTCCCCGAAGTGTAAGGCAGGTGCAACCCAGAGACCCCTCAGTAGAGGATCTAAGGTGTCTCCCAGCAGCGGTGAATTGCAATCCTGAGACCTCAGTAAAAGCTCAATGGGAGCCAAGTAAAAGCTTTATTAGGTACAACTCATTGTATTCCTTTTGTTATTACGATTCACACTGTAGTGCTGAAGGCACAACCCCAGAAGAATAACAGGCACCCCAGGAGAATGCACTTTTCTTTTCTAACCTTTTTTTTGCCAGCATCCAACTTTACCCCCTCCTGCTGTATTTGAGTGACAATTTAGCATCTACAGTTTGGGGCTAGTATACCAAATGTCAAACGGCCTGAAACCAGTCCTAGAGATGGATCTCTGGAATCTACATTGTTGTCTTCCAAACTAGAATGGTCCTAGCCTAATACCCCGAGAAGGGTCTGCCCTGAAGACCTTCGAGGTCACATACCTTGAGATTAAGGGCAATGGGCTTTGGTTCTGTCCAAGCTGTAGAAGCTGCTTCTGCCTCGAGGAAAGAGGCTACACAGCTTTGAAAATGGGTGATGGTAGCATGCAATGGAAGAGTACTCAGTCTGAAAACAAGAACCCAGCTGTGCCTTAAGGATATGGACCTTTAACCTCATGGAATTGCATCTGTGAATGGGGGTGCTCTGTTGAACTGAACCCTGAAGTCGGAGACCAAGTTACAGCTTTTTGAATTGACACTTTATGGGCAGTTTTGTTTCAACGACTGGTGAGACCTTGTGTTCTGGGAAACGTGCTTACATTAGGAAATGGCATTCTGTGAATATGCACCCTGTTGAAGTTATTGAGCGATAAGTTACAATTGCTGCTAGAAGTTATGAAAGATAGCCATTTGAGGATTTAGGTGCTTGGATTTTTAATAACCATTGTGGTCGGTTCAGCATCACTGCTGCTGAGGACCGGTATATGGACGTCACCACCTCATAGTCCCCAACCTCTCACAGGCACCAGACGTACCAAAAGGACTAATATGCTTATCCCACTCCTAAAAGGAAGCACCCAGAGGCAGAGGTGATAGGACGGTGACATCTGGCTCTCCCTCCTAGATAAGGGAGTTGCATACCAAGGATGACACTGAAACCATGAGAAAGCACCATGACTGTTCAGCAGCCAGGACAGCTGTTCTTTCTGTTGAAGAAGAAAAGGACGGGTGCTTCCTCAGAAGCTTGTAGTGTGCCAAATTAGGTACTTGGAGCAGTGATATGTCCTGTACCTCTTGTGAGTTAGGCCTCCTGTGTTGTGGGGCCATGACAATTACTAAGAAACAGATGTAAATGAGAGCAAAATAATATCTGTATACAGACTTTGGCTCCTCGGCAGGGGGTATATTGTTAATGGGCAAATGTATTTATATCTTTGGTTATCGATGTCTTAGTCTGAGGTGAGACCGCTTTTATTAAGGATTCTACATATTGTAGAATGTCATTGACAAAGCCTGTAAACATGGTTTCATCATGGTGACTATTGTGTTAAAGCAGTAGTCTTTCATTATTGATTGTGACTTATCTGACAAAGTCTAGGTTTTCTGTAGCTTGTCACTGGTAATTTGCGATACCTTCTTCGTCAGGTATTTGTAATTGTTATTCTACCGGGCACATCTATAAAATGTGGTATCTTATGTTGCAAACTGTATATTGCTTGTATACTTGTAATTCTATATGTAGTATTCAGTTTCATGTGTATTAAAGCTATTAAGGAAGTGTACAGGCTGATGAGCGGTCTTGTTAAGTTATACAAAAGGACACATTTTTAGAGTGTCTATATTGTTTGCCCATTTAAAACAAATGGAGCAAGAGAAGTTTTTTTATTGCCATGTGCAGTCTCTTTTTTTCTTCCCTTCCTGTTGTTTGTCCCGATTAGCCTTTTAGTTGGCTGTAGGCTAAAAGGAGAGGCTTATCCAGGACTACATTACCTGATCTCAGGAGCACTGGCGCCCTCCCAATGTAACCCTGCATTCCATTTAACCCCTCCTTTCATGGCATTTATGCAAAAGACAGTGCTGAATGGTGTATATGCCGGTGTCGTCCCTGTTTTAATCTTTTAGGGTGTTAAGGACCTAAGGCCAAAATCTCTGCTGCTCAAACACCACCCTAAACTACCAGTTTCCCAATTGTTTGGCTGTTGTTTTGGCTCCCCAGTATCAACCTGAATCAGCCAAACTCTCTTAGTCAGCAGAGCTAGTCACTCCTGGGTTTTAGCTATCAAATACCTCTAAGCACATATAATCCCTCCTTTTTTTCTGGCCATAATTTTTCAGTATGTGGGGATAGTATCTTTGTACCCAAATTATGTCTTGATCTCTGGTCTCAACATAGGGTGGAAGTATGCCGTAAGTTTCTGATCAGGGACCCGATCTTCAAAAACAATTTGAATGAGAAAATATTCTTTGACACAGATGTTTGTATCATAAGCCCATCTCAAAACAATATAACCAAGGGAACAATTACATATACCCAGCCATATGCACCCGATTTTAGTGGATCCTCACCAAATGTCTAAAGATTTACCAAACACCTGCTTGCTATCAGTGCAGTATGTATCAATCTTATTTTTATGTCTGATCTCTAGCCCAGATGTACCTTCGGTTGCAATTTACTTAATTAATGAATAAAGACTTGCTTTGAAAAATTTCCATGTTGGGGACGAAACATATGGGCTCTGGGTAGTGGTCCCAACCACTCAGACTACTTCCCTGAGCCCCTCACACACTCTTGCTCCCCTTTACTGTAAGAGTTGATCCCTACATCTCTCCTTCCTACTTGTGTCTACCCAGACGAACATCCTTATTCGCTCCATTTCTGACTATCCTCAAGGTCACTCGAACTTCTTAATACAGCATGGATAAGAAATAAGCTGGGTTAGTCCGATCTCTTCTGACTCTGCATCCTGTCATCCCCCACCTGCACTCAAACTCCCACCTTCAATTCCCCCAGCATTGTCTCCTAACTTTACACTCGCATCCCTACGCAAATCACTCTTATTGTGTCAGCAGCACAACATCACAATCCATATCTTATCTCTTCATCCTCTGTTCAAGTCTCTTCCTCATTGTTCCCCATTCCTCCAGTCTCTACCCTAACCTTCTTGTCAGTCTCTCACAGCATGACATAATAGCTATCCTCAATTGCCCTCTCATAAACACAACTTTCATATTACACATCCTGTACTTCTGCCAGATTCTCAGAGGCATCACCCTGTTACCGTTACAACTAACACTTAACATTGCTTTCCACCTTTTTTCTCAAATAACCAGTCTCTCACTCCAGAAGCATAATCTATTCCATTACAATATTTGCCTTCAATCTCTACCACAATTACAGGCTCAAGGACATACTAGCGTAAGCATTTCCAGCTTTCAGCCTGGCCAACTCTATCTTGACTGCATACCACTTTCATACTACTGACTACCCCATAATGTGTTTCCATTTTATTTCACAGAGAAATCCTACCAATATTCCAAAACTTTATTCAGACCTGCCCGTGGAGGAGGACTTCCATTTTTACTCAAATTCATATTAGCCACCAAAATTGCAAGTCTAGCCCTGCTTTCTCTTACAGATTACTACGCCTGTATAGGCTACCACCAAGTAATATAACTTTCGTTCACACCCTGTTAGGCACCATATCAAATGTATTCATAAGAGTTAATTTATGCATGCCCTTGCATATTTGAACAGGGAAGCCAAAAATGTCTCCACCAGATAATCATATCTGTCTTCTTCTTGCACAACCTCCAGCAGATCTCACTGAATAAACCTGCATAGCACAACATACTCTGGATGTGGTCTTTAGCAAACCTGACCTTTTATTTATTACCAGGATTGTGCCTGTCACTTGGAGTTATAACTTCATCTCCTTGTCTTATGATATTAAGACCCAGAATAAACCTCCTATCTTTATCAGCTTGAGTGATATAAAAACTGAACTTTACAACAAGTCTACGCTTAGAGCAAATACATTCAATAAAAAAGGTATAAGTCCGGATGACCACTACCTGAAAAACATCAAGACAGTCTGAAGTGAAACAGAAAGCTAATTGAGTTAAAGGAAAATTAAAGCACAACTCTGCACCCTTTATAGTACAAAACAAAATTGATAAAATAGGCCTCCAAAGACAAATGATGTATAAATTATACGTCAAAAGGCAAATAAAACCAACTGCTCATCTATATTTGCTAATACCAAATGTGCAATGAAGGAACTCCACATGACACTAACTGAAACCTGCAATCCTGAATGTACATTTATATATCAACTCCTCAATCTGTGTACTTTTGCAACCAGATTGCATCACATTTCATCACCAAAGCAGAAACCATAGAGACTTACCTGCTAAACAGTAGGAACAACGTAACACATCCTCATTGGGATAATTCCAGTAAAAAGTACCCATATATCTATCTCTCTTTTTTTTTTTCTTTCTCTCTCATCTCTCTCTCTCCCCCTCTCATATCTCTCTCTCTCTCTATCTCATCTCTCTCTCATCTCTCCATCACTCTGTAACTGGCTACTGTGATACCAATGGCTTTTGGTTGGGCCAATGCTTCTGTCCTGTTACCCTCTCCCACACTGCACTCCCTCCTGCCCAGCAAACATTCAAGAAAATACTATTAACATCTGAGTCTTTCCTGGTGTAGAACTTAATGAGCAACTGTAGGAAAGTGCCTCTTTTTGACATGGTTACCCCTACTTTTTGCTTGGTACCTGATGTGATTTCGACTGCAAGTGCACTGGTTTCCTGCCTACCCGATCCCCCAGTGCCAGATCTCTTTCCCCAAAACTGTACAATTGTTTCCAAACCCTTCAGCATCCTCTGTAAGTCCCTAGTAAATGGTACTGCTGGTGAGTAGAGCCTAGGGCACTTAAGACAGCTCTAAAGGCTGCAGCACCAATTGTGTCACCTTAAGGGACTCCTCACCAAGCACATGCCAGGCTGCCATTGCAGGCTGCGTGTCTTGGTGCAGACAAAAGTGAAATCACACAGCCTGTGTGCCATGTCCTCTAACACTGCATGCAATATATGTAAGTCACCCCTACAGCAGGCCTATGGCAGGCTGCATAATATTACATATAGCAGAAATGCCCCTGTTATGTCTTTGTCGATTCCTAGACATAATAAATGGACAGGGAAGTCATTTTAAATAAATATGCTGGACAAGAGTTCCCCAGCTGTATGAAGGCTTCTCTGAAGACAGGGAGTTTTGGTATCAAACATCTCATTGATATACCCACACTGATGCAGTGATGGATTAATCAATACATGCACTCAAAGGGCACCTTAGAGGTGCCCCCTGAAAACCTACCTGCCTACCACCACCAGACACGAATCTGACCCCTTAAGGTGAAAGCCTTTGCTCTCAGGCTGTCAAACACAAAGCCTGCTTTGGGAGCACCCCACCCAACAGGATGACCTGCAAATCTACATTCCAAGGCAGGAAGCTTCAAAGAAGCGCACTGCCCTTGGTATGCAGACCTGGCTCCACTCACAAAGAAAATGCTGACCCCCGCCCACTTGGCATCTGGACAGTTAGAAATTTCGTATTCAGATGAGTGAGTCCTCCCCTTAGGTCAGTCCCACCCCTAAGATGAGCTGCCTGATGTGGACACTACATTTCAGAATTGGCATTTTGGTATTGGCAGATTTAGGAACTCTTGGACAGGGTTATGACCACTTCCCACAGGAAAAGGGAAGATGGTGGCTGCCACAAGACCTATCAAGAGGAGGGACAGGGACAAAGACCCCAAACATGATTCCACTAGGAGAGTGGTAGTGCCTCAGCAGTTTAGAGAATTTATCCACACATTTACCTATGACACCCCCCTAGCTGGGCATCTTAGCCAGGTTAAAACTGGGAGTAGGTTGGTGAACCACTTCTGCTAGCCAGGTATGCCCCAGAAGGTGTGCCACCTGTCAAGCTGGTGGCAAGACAGGTGGCCACCCAAAGGCCCCCTTAATTACACTACTAGTGGTTGGAGTCCCCTTTCGAGAGGGTAGGATTGACTTTGTTGGCCCCCTAGACCCTCCAACCGCATCAGGAAACCAATTAATACTGGTTGTAGTGGGTAATGCAATCTTGTATCCTGAGTCAGTTGCCCTGAGGACTACTACTGCCCCTTCAGTAGAGAGGTCTCTCATTGGTATCTTAACCTGATTGGGCTTTCCAAAAGAGGTGGTGTGAGACAGATGTACAAACTTCATATTTAGCTACCTGAAACGTATGTGGGCTGAATGTAGTGTACCCTACAAGTTCACTATGCCATACCACCCACAAACCAATGACCTTGTTGAAAGATTCAATAAGGCATTGAAAGGCATGATTGGTGGACTTCCTGAAACACTCAGAAGGAGATGGGATGTCTTACTTCCATTACTGCTTTTCGCTTACAGGGAAGTGCCACAGAAGAGAATAGGTTTTCCCCCTTTGAGCTTCTGTTTGGGCATCCTGTGAGAGGACCACTTTGTCTTATGAAGGAGGGATGGGAGAGACTTCTCTGAGAACCTAAACAGGATATTGTGGACGGTGTAATTGGCCTTCGCTCTTATATGGCTGATTTAATTGAAGAAGCATCCAAAAACCTTGTGGCCAGCCAAGAGCTCCAGAAGCTCTTGTATTGCCAAAGGATACACTGGTGGAGTTCCAACCAGGGCAGAAGCTGTGGCTCCAAGGCCCTCCAGGACAAATGGAGTGGGTCCCATCCTAGAAAGGAAACGGGAAGTCACTTACTTGGTGGACTTTGGCTGTTGCAGGAACCCCAAAAGTGTTATCCATGTCAGTCGCTTTAACCCCTATCATGACTACGGTCCCTGTTCTCCGTTTATGCTGATGAAAACGATTTGTTTTCGGTTTGTAAATATTTTTAAAAGTGGGAAAATACAGACAATAGTTCTTCTTGTGAGTGACTTCCCACACTGTATTTAACAAATATCAGACCAGCTGCTAAGCAGATAGACTCCATGGGATGTTAAAAACAGGATGAGATTCCTAAAACGCAGGCATATGTTAACATACATTTGTATATAATGCTAATATTTACCTGTGAATGTAGTGTTTTGCTTAATTTGCTAAATCGCTACAGGCATATCAAAGTAGGAGTACATGTTTATCAATTAAATACATGTGGAAAATTCTCATTTTGCTACTCCATTTAGTCTCAAACCACAAAATAAATATCAATAAAAATAACCAAAAAATAAATATGGATAAATACAGACTGAAATGTAAAAAAATAAATATATATATGTTCGATGGCATGTGTAGCTGCAGATTCACATGCTATGCATATTCTGCCATCTAGTGTTAGGCTCGGATTGTTACAAGTTGTTTTTCTTGGAAGAAGTGTTTTTGAGTCACAGGATTGAGTGACTCCTCCTCTTCGGCTCCATAGCGTATGGGCATCGACTCCATATTAGATTGTTTTCTTTCCGCCATCGGGTTCGGACGTGTTTCTTTTCGCTCCGGTAGTTCGAGTCGGAAAAGTTCTAAAACTCGTCGGTATTGTTTTGATCGCGTATCATCTCTCACCGACACTTCCGTACCGTCAGATCTAACATCTTGACTCGCCCTTTGGGGCACCCGCGCCCAACTCGGGCCTGGTCGGGCCGATCGCGTGGAAGCCTCATGGACCGGACCCCATTTCGCTTTTGTCCACGGTGCCACACCAAATTTCCATATACAGACCAACATCTTGTCTGTAATCTCTGTCTCTCTCCAGGCCATCGAGAGGATAGTTGTGAGGCCTGCAGATCGCTCTGTTCGTAGAAAACTCTCCGAGACAGAAGAGCACGAAGGTTGGAAATGGTGTCGAAAAGCACCGAACGTCTCGACGTAGAGGAAGAGGAGATTATGCACACTGCAGTCTCCGTCCGAAGGTCCAATTCCGAGCAGGAGTCCGAGGAGAACAGACCGGTTACGGCAGGACAGCACATGAGTACGCCTGCCCCTGTCCCAGCCAAGCCAAACATAAGGCATCGGGAACGCCATGGCTCAACCCGCAAAAAGACCTTCGGTGACCAAGCAACAACTTCGGCACCGAAAAAGGCCACGCCACCGAAGCCTTCGGACTCGAGCCCAAGCACTGGCTCCGAAACAGGCAAACACCGACTCTTCGAGTCCAAGCCTCGAAAATCGCTTTTGGAGCTGAGGCCACCATCCACTCCCGGCCTTTCGATCCCGAGAAAACCAGCTTCGGAGCCGAAAAGACCAAGTTACACAGAGGAGCATGGACTTTCGAAAGTACTTAAAGAAAGCCATACATTTTCAGAGGAACACACACAAATGGAGGACATTGCCGAAAGGCAAGGACACTGGCAAGATCATAATTGCACCTCCTCTGAAGCCTAAGAGGAAGCTGGCCTTTCAGGATAATTGGACACTGCTCAGCCACCGGCTAAAGTGCCAAGGCCTAAACAAAGATCTCCACCTCCATAATTTTCACCTCCTCAGTCCCCTCATTTTCCTCCCTGCTGGTCTCTCCACCTACTATGCCTACAGCGGCACAGTCTCCTGTACATTCTTAGATTCACAACAAGACGGTGTGGATCCATGGGATCTCTATGATCCAGATCCCATTCCGGATAACAGCCCAGACTGCTATCCTTCCAAACCATCACCACTGAAAGATAGCACTGGATACACTCCGGTTCTGGCTAGGGCGGCATCATACCACAATGTCGCCATGCACACCAAGCCCCTTGAGGATGATTTTCTCTTCAACACATTATCCTCCACACGCACTACCTACTAGTCCCATCCTATGCTTCCAGGCATGTTAAAGCACGAACATCAGATATTTCAAGAACCAGTAAAAGCCAGGATAATTACTCCCAGAGTGGAGAAAAAGTATAAACCACCTCCCTCTGATCCGGCATTCACAACTGCCTCCTGAGCCTGTAGTTGTAAGTGCGGCTAGGAAGAGGGCCAAATCCCAGTCATCTTGTGATGCACCACCACCGGACAAGGAGAGCAGGAAATTTTATGCTGCTGGCAAAAGAGTAGCACCGCAAGCAGCCAACCAATGGAGGATACCAAACTCCCAAGCACTATTGGCTAGGTATGATAGAACCCACTGGGACGAGATGAAAGATATCATCCAACATCTCCCCAAAGACCAACAAAAAAGAGCACAACAAATAGTCAAGGAAGGGCAGGCTATTACTAATAATCAAATTAGATCAGCCCTAGATTCAGCAGACACAGCAGCTAGGACCGTCGATACTGCTGTCACTATTCGGAGACATGCATGGCTTCGGCCGTCAGGGTTTAAGCCTGGAATTCAACAGGCTGTCCTTTAATATGCTGTTCAATCAAAAACAGCTTTTTGGCCCTGAAGTTGATACGGCCATTGAAAAGATGAAAAAAGACTCCGGCACCGCTATAGCACAAATACAGAGGATCCGATCGCAAACACCTGAGGAATCCACCTCATAATCAAAGTCAACCTACCAGCCTCAATACCAACGAGGTGGGTTTAGAGGAAATTAGAGGCCAATTCCCCAGAGGCAGGGGAAAATATCAGCCAACAAAACAAGCCTCACAGCCAAAACAGTGACTTTCTCCATCTCGTCCCAACTCACACCTCACCTGTGGGGGGAAGACTGCAAAGGTTCCACAGCCATTGGCTACTCATTACAACAGACAACTGGGTATTGTCTATTATCCGCAATGGTTATTGCATAGAATTGGCACAAATTCCCCCAAA